>NC_092813.1:23487234-24167234 GCF_040954645.1 Diabrotica undecimpunctata
CGGTGTCAAAAACAAAATGTCAATGAACCATGAAACAGTGTTAGTTAAACATTATATTACTACAGCCAAAAGATTAAAAAACTTTGATGATGTTAAAATGATAACAGCAATCCAGGTGTTGGGATTTAAAAATTTTTCTATAATTATTTAATATTGAATATAAAAGATGTAAATTACTGGTGTTGTTGAAGGTCATGTTTAAGAGGATGACGTATGCATTAGGCAGCTTATGTTACTCTTTATCGTATGGAGTGTGGTCTAAAAGGTGTAATTTGTGACGAATTAGCTGAAATATATGGAAATGTCCTTTTATGTTGCTTACATCTAGGACAAGGAAAAATAAATAGTATATATTTGTAGCTAATGTAAGACTTCGTATGTAGATGAAATTGTTTAATACTGCTTGTATCGTAAAAATTTTAATATAAGGGAGTCCAATAGATTGAGAAAAGGAATTGAAAATCTTCCGGCTGAAGGAATTAAAGCTATAATATATGTGATTAAATTTAAAAAATTTGGAAAGGCTGAGATCATCAGAGACCTGGCAGGAATAAAAGTAAATGAAAAGACTAAAGAATAAAGGAGAGTGGGTTAAAGGGGAATGAATGAGTTAATCAACAAAATTAGAGATGATAGAGGTCCTTCATGCTTAAAGAATCTAGCACCCTGAACAAAATATATTTTCTGAATGTGAATTATGATGAATAGCTGGATTGTGTTTAAATGTTTACTGAGTTTAGAACTAATAAGTGGATGGTAGATATATGAAAAGACAGAGAACTAGTAAAAGAAAAAGAATGGACAGGAATATGATGTAAACGTGAAGATTGTAAAATAATGAAATAGTGAGGTATAATAGATATGATGTTAACAATAGGGGGCTGAAAAATTCTTTTGGGGGGAGTGTTGTGACAGTAGTGTAGAGAGAATGGTTGTTTTAAAAAGCAACAATTGTTGAGAAGGATTAAGGTGTTGACGTTTATAGAGGAAGGTCAGATAAAGAAGATGGGGTAAATTTGAGAAGTGTGGGTTATGAGAAGAGTTGTCGGTGTAAGGGTTGAAAGTCACGGTTGAAAGATACATGGCGATTAACGCAGTTGGGGCTTCTTTGCTTTTCCTTGACTATTTCCAAGTCTTCATATAGATCTAATTTTAGAAAATTTTTTTGGGGTATATTATGTAACAAAGAGACGTCTTCTGGTATGTTGAGGGTATGTTTATGTTGTGCAAGATGTTGTGAGAAGGTGGAAGTGCTCTCTTTTTTAGTGTGTTCTAGGGAACGGGAAGTTAGTGTTCTACAAGTTCTACCTATATATGTAGCATCACAATCAGAGCACTGTAATTTGTAAACACCACTACGATCCATGTAGTTGATGCAATCTTTTGAATTGGTTAAACATTGTCCTAGATTGTTCAGGACTTTAAAAGAAATGTGGGTATTCTCAACAGATCTTTTTAGGATATATCTGATATCTCCAGAAAGACGTTCTTGAAGGTAAGGTAAGGAAGCAAGGTAAGGAAGGTTCCCCAGAGACTTGACCATTAAACCTTATTATGCTTCCTTACCTTACCTTCAAGAACGTCTTTCTGGAGATATCAGATATATCCTAAAAAGATCTGTTGAGAATACCCACATTTCTTTTAAAGTCCTGAACAATCTAGGACAATGTTTAACCAATTCAAAAGATTGCATCAACTACATGGATCGTAGTGGTGTTTACAAATTACAGTGCTCTGATTGTGATGCTACATATATAGGTAGAACCTGTAGATCACTAACTTCCCGTTCCCTAGAACACACTAAAAAAGAGAACACTTCCACCTTCTCACAACATCTTGCACAACATAAACATACCCTCAACATACCAGAAGACGTCTCTTTGTTACATAATATACCCCAAAAAAATTTTCTAAAATTAGATCTATATGAAGACTTGGAAATAGTCAAGGAAAAGCAAAGAAGCCCCAACTGCGTTAATCGCCATGTATCTTTCAACCGTGACTTTCAACCCTTACACCGACAACTCTTCTCATAACCCACACTTCTCAAATTTACCCCATCTTCTTTATCTGACCTTCCTCTATAAACGTCAACACCTTAATCCTTCTCAACAATTGTTGCTTTTTAAAACAACCATTCTCTCTACACTACTGTCACAACACTCCCCCCAAAAGAATTTTTCAGCCCCCTATTGTTAACATCATATCTATTATACCTCACTATTTCATTATTTTACAATCTTCACGTTTACATCATATTCCTGTCCATTCTTTTTCTTTTACTAGTTCTCTGTCTTTTCATATATCTACCATCCACTTATTAGTTCTAAACTCAGTAAACATTTAAACACAATCCAGCTATTCATCATAATTCACATTCAGAAAATATATTTTGTTCAGGGTGCTAGATGCTTTAAGCATGAAGGACCTCTATCATCTCTAATTTTGTTGATTAACTCATTCATTCCCCTTTAACCCACTCTCCTTTATTCTTTAGTCTTTTCATTTACTTTTATTTCTGCCAGGTCTCTGAGGATCTCAGCCTTTCCAAATTTTTTAAATTTAATCACATATATTATAACTTTAATTCCTTCAGCCGGAAGATTTTCAATTCCTTTTCTCAATCTATTGGACTCCCTTATATTAAAATTTTTACGATACAAGCAGTATTAAACAATTTCATCTACATACGAAGTCTTACATTAGCTACAAATATATACTATTTATTTTTCCTTGTCCTAGATGTAAGCAACATAAAAGGACATTTCCATATATTTCAGCTAATTCGTCACAAATTACACCTTTTAGACCACACTCCATACGATAAAGAGTAACATAAGCTGCCTAATGCATACGTCATCCTCTTAAACATGACCTTCAACAACACCAGTAATTTACATCTTTTATATTCAATATTAAATAATTATAGAAAAATTTTTAAATCCCAACACCTGGATTTCTGTTATCATTTTAACATCATCAAAGTTTTTTAATCTTTTGGCTGTAGTAATATAATGTTTAACTAACACTGTTTCATGGTTCATTGACATTTTGTTTTTGACACCGTTCATAGGTGTCTTATCAATCAGTTGCCAGCTGAAGTCCGTTTGAAGAGGTTTACTCTCCGGACACTGGAACTCACTTAAGCATGGGTGTATGTTACCTGAAGTAAAATCTAATTAAAATATTAAACATCATATAATATTATCAACATCATGTACAATCTTTGGTAACACATTTCATTTTAAAGGGTTTTTACCCAAATATTTTGGTGGCTCAGGCATGGTAACCTGTAAGTATAACCATTTTATTGTTTCTTTAACCTTAGTCAAAATTTTAAACCACGTTTGCTGTAATTAAATGGTTTATACTTATTTTAGGTATTTTAACCTGATGATGGAACAGTTGTTCCGAAAACGTTCGTGCTTTTAATGTTGCCCTTTTAAGGGTTTTTATAAAATAAAATATACCCACATACAAAGACTAACCTCTTTTATTGAAATACTTTGCAGTTTATTTTTTAGTCTGGTGGTGAGCGTCCAGCTTTCACATCCAAATGTTAAAATAGGTACAAAAACTGTGTTGTAGATAGCTATCTTTGCTTTTTGGGATACTTCTTTTTTCGATAGGAATGTGCTCTTAATTGCGTGGTATATCCGGGAAGCGTTTGCTATTCGATTGTTTATCTCTGCTTCTTGTGTACCCCTACTCTCTAGTTGCAGTCCTAGGTATTTGAAGGTTTCGACTTGTTCTAAAGTATAGTTATTGATTTTAATGTTTGTATGTTGGTCTGTTTTCTCATATACCATGACCTTGGTTTTACTTTCATTAATTCTCAGGTTACGTTTTTCAAGTTTATCTCTCCAAATCTGGAGGTTTCTCTTAAGTGCGTCCTTGTTTCTTCCAAATACGACGAGGTCATCTGCTAATGCGCACTCCGCTATCTGTATCATTTCCAGGTTTCTATGCCCAACAAATATTCTCGATGTTTCTTCTCTAGTTTCCTTCATTACATCATCTAGTACAATATTCAACAGGATGGAGCCTAGTACACCTCCTTGTCGTAAGCCATCATTGACTTTAATCTCTTCTGATTTCATATTATCTGTTCTTACTCTGTTTCTTGTGTTCTTGTATAGGCTCATAATAGCTTTTCTGAGTTTGCTGTCTACTTCTCTGTTTCTTAGGCTTTTGTCTATTTCGGTTCGCGGGGTTCTATCAAATGCTTTTTCGATGTCTATGAAGGCTTGGTATAGTTCCGTGCTTGTATTTCGTGCATTTTGTATTAGATGCTTGAGTGTAAAAACATGGTCATGGATGCTTCTTCCCTTCCTGAAACCGCTCTATGACTGCTCCAGCTTATGATCTACTTCTTGTAATAGTCATTTCTTCAGTAGTCGTTTGTAAACTTTGGAAGGGATATTCAGGAGAGTTATACCTCTGTAGTTGCTGCATTCTCATCTGTCACCTTTTTTGAAAATGGGTAGAATAACGCCCACTTTCCAGTCTTTTGGGATCTTGTTCTCATTACATGCTTTATTGCAAACTTTTCTAAGCATTTCATTTCCATTTTCTCCCATATTTTTTAGCATTTCCGCAGTTATCTTATCATAGCCAGCTGCTTTTCCTCTTTTGAGCCTAAGTATTATTTCTCTTATTTCTTCTATTGTTATTTCGTTTTGGTAAGGGTTCTCATATGACTTTTCTTCAGTGTTGTCTATTTCAATATTATAGTCTTTTTGAGTCAAAAGGTCTTCGAAATATTCCTGTTCATAATATTTTCGTTCTCGCAGAGGATGTGGCCATCTTTGTTTTTAATTTGTTTTGGTGTTTGTTGTCTGTTCTATGTTCTTAGGCTTCTCAGAGTTTTGTAAAATAGTTTTTGGTTAGTGTGGTAGTCCTTCTCCAGCTTATTCCCAAAATCCTCCCAGCTCTTCTTTTTTGCTTTAATCACCATATTTTTTACTTTTGCCCTCTGTTGCTTATATTTTTGATAGCTTTCTGCATTCTGGTTCCCTAGATATTTCTTCCACGCTAACTTCTTGGATTTGACTTCTTCTTTTATTTCATTACTCCACCAATTCGTACATTGTCTGTTTTTATTGATTTTAGCTATTCCGCAGTTTTGTTTGCCCCCATCTAGGAGGGATTCTTTAAGTTTTTGCCAAGTTTCTTCTAAGCCATAGTTCTGCTTTAAGTGCTTTTGTAGACTATTATTCACATAGCTTTTGTATTTCTGTGCTATTTTGTTATCTGCTAACTTGTATGACCTAATAACTGCGTTGGTGAGGTTTCTTGGGGTTATGTCTCTTTTTCTTGGTACCTTCTGCGTGCGTTTTTGTTCCACACCGATATTAGTTCGGGATACTACCAGATAATGGTCGCTATATATTTCTGCTCCCCTTCTGACTCTGACTTCTTTAATACATTGTCTTAAGGGTCTGTTTACCAATACATAGTCAATAATGGACTTTTCTCCTCTACTCTTGACTTCTCTGGTATATTTGTGCACATCTTTGTGTTGAAAAAACGAATTCATAATTATCAGGTCATTCTCTCTACAAAAGTCTATAATTCGTTGACCATTATTGTTTCTTACTTGTTCTCCGTGTTGTCCTAGTACATCTGAGGATTCTTGGTCTTTTACGCCTACTCTACCATTGAGATCGCCAATTATTATTATGTTACTTTCTCTGCTATCTATGATCTCCGTCGCCTTTTCCCAAAAAATGTCCGTTTGGTCCATATATAACAAAGATGTTGACTGGTTTCTTCTCTTCGGTTGTCATTCTAATTTTTAGGATCCTTTCGGTAATACATTCCCAATATTTAATGCTACTAGTCAAGTTTCTATTGATGAGACAACCAACTCCTTCACGTGATCTTTCTGACGAGGGTGCTCCACTGAGTTTTAAAAAATGGCCATTTTCAAGAAACTGTGTAATGTTACCTTTTCTTTTGGTCTCTGTGATTCCTAGTATGTCTATTTTAGCCTTATTAAATTCTTCTACAAGTTCAGCCTCCTTGCCGTTGAGACGTTCCTACGTTCTTACGCTCTTACGTTCCATGTTACTATTGTCCATATTTCAGGTATTCTGGTTTTTTGAGTTGCCGTTGTTTTCATACTTTTAGTCTCATTGATTGCAGTTGCTTTGTGTATTTGTAAGCGTTTCTCATCTTCCTTCTTTTTTAAGTTTCCATACTGGTCTTTGTATAGTGCTTTACTACTACTCATGTCCTTGTTCATTGTCTGATTCGTCGTCGTTTTTCCATTGCCGTTTTTTATTAGTTTTTTGGTTTGTCTATCTTATTTTCTTTATTATTCCATTTCCATTCTTCCTTATTTACCCACAATTTATTTATGCCAATCTTTACGACGTTGCCTTTATCTACGTCGTTGCCGTTATCTGTCTCTTCTCGTGCAATCATTCTTATAGTTTATTGTATTTCTCTTTCTTTCATTGTGGTGTCGTTGTTGATATATATTTTTTCTTCCTTGTGGTTTTTTAGCTTGTACTTGTTCTTCATGACTTTGATTTTTTCTTCCTGATCTTCTAGTTCGATCAGACAGATTTTTGTTCCCAACTTGTATGCATCTTTGATTTTGACCTCAATTCCCATATATGTTTTGAATATATTCAGCATCGCCTCTTTTATTACTCTTTGATCATAGGTATCTATAAATTCAACACTACATTGTTTTTCCTCCTTTGTTTTTCCATAAATTCCATATTCTCCTTGATTTCTTTCAATTCCTCTTTGATTTCTTTGTTTTCTTGTTTTAGGTCTTTGTTTTTCTTCTTTAACTTTTTATTATCTTCGATGAGCTGTTCTATTGCTTCTTTACTGCTCTTTTGGTCGTTCTTTATCTCTGTGACATCTTTTGCCAACTTGTTCATCATTTCAATTATGGTATCTAGTTTTGATTCATGCTTATTCCGTGGTGAGTTTGTTGAGAGCTTTCTATTCTTCGTATGCTCTCCTCTTTCTTCATCTTTGATGTCATCCTCCCTCATTTTTCTTTTTAGTCCGTCGTCCGTTACTGAGCTAGCGCTCTCCCAATCTTTTCCTTTCTTCAAAAACTTTTTCATTATTCGGCGCCAAGCTCTATCTTCCACCTCAACAGTCCAGAGAAAACAGTGTCTACCGTTTATTTATTACAACCAGCTAAAATATTGTCGCCTGGGATATTTTGCTCACAGTGGCAACGTCGCATAAAAATTGGTGAAGACTTCAGTGAATGTTTTGCTTTTTATCGTGCTTATCAGTTAACCTCTTCGGTGTATTTTGGTTAATTGCTTATAATTATTTCATTGACTCACCTTTTAGAAGTCCACTTTTTATACTGCTGATTAGTTTTTAACTTTGTTTTGCACTCTAACTAATTTTGATTGTTTATTTCTCGTTGTAACTTTCGATAAATCAGGTTAATTACAGCCGAAACAACAAACGTATTTATCTAATCGCTACCACGTTGCCAAAGTAATGATACACAATTAAATTCAGTAATTTCATAGGAAGAAAAGCTGTTTTTGAGCTACCCCTAAAGTTAGGTGGCCTAACCACAACCAAGAAAATCAAAGGACTCTCCTTTACCCAGGACATCCAAAGTAACGATCAGTACAAGCCTCCCCATTCGTAAGTCATACGATACGGAGAAGTGGTCGCACTGTTCAATGGAAAACATATGTTTCTAGGGGATGGGTTGTACGCGCGCGCGTGTGTGTATGTGGCAAACTGAAAGTACGGAGAAAGTATATAGGAGAGTTCGTTGATGATCAAAGAGGAGAAGCGAACAAAAAAGATAAGAAATACGAATTAGAACCAGACATAACAAAATGTTAAGTATAGCACACTTAAAGAAATAAAAACTAGTAAAGCCATTTTCCAAGCAGATATTTAAACACGGTGGAGAGCAAATCGTCAAATTGGTGAAAAAAGTAGTTTATACAATTTGGTCTGGGAAGCAAATGCCTTAAAATTATTGTAGCTTAAGCTTAATATGCTCTTTACATAAAAATGAGAACCAACTAAAATGTAATAATTACCGTGGAATAATTCTCCTGGACCCACCATAAAAGATATTTTTAAACTTCTTGCATGAGAAATTAAAGCCTTGTACGGAATTTCTATCAGCAGTAAATATTCAGAACGACTCGTCAACCCCATTAGATAAAGTTGACGAAATATATTGAAAGTTTAGACAAGGATACGTGCTGGCGTGTCAGATGTTTAAAATAGCCTTAGAAAAAGTCGTACCAGAAACTAATGTAGATAGCGGGGGGACTATATTTTAATAGATCAGTTCAAATTCTAGCATATGCTGACGACGTGGACATTATAACAAGAACCAGACTGAGAACCACAAAAATCCTAATAGAACTAGTAGCAGCAACAGAACGAATGGGATTACATATAAATCAAAATAAAACCAAATCCATTCTATCTAACACAAAACTCGAGAGAGTCAATAACTAAAACTTCTAAGCGGTCAATGAGTGCTTATATCTATGGACATCGGTTAACTCCAATAATAACAGATTAGGAGAAATAAAAAGCTTAACCGTCTGCAGTAGGTAGGGCATGTAGATTAGCATTAGGCACCTGCACAGCCGGTGGGAATAAGAAGACGAAGCAAACCAAAGCTAAGGTGAATAGACAAGGTAACACAGAATGCTAAGAAGATCGTTGTTGCCAATTGGAAAATCCAAGCAAGAAACAAAGCAGAATAAAGCAGAAATCTTGAGAATGAACAAAGAAGAGCTGTAGTACAGTGATGATAATGATAAAAGCCATTGTTCCAAGTAACTTTTAAGCAAAGTTGCTTTATATATATATATATATATATATTTTCGTCGATAAACATGCATATGACTCAATAAACAGGGCACATTTATACAAAATATTAATTGAATTTGAAATACCGTCCAAACTTGTTAGGCTCATCCGAATGACGATGACGGAGACAGTGGCTCAGGTACAGATACAACGTGAGATGATATTTCCATTTCAAATAAAACAAGGAATAAAATGGGGTGATGAGCTGGCACCAACAGCGTTTTATTTAGTACTGGAATATGTAGTTAGAAAAACGGCAGAAGGTAGAAATAACACACTTATCAATAAATCAGTTCAACTGGTAGCATATGGAGATGGCAACAGTAAAAAATATGTATACGAAACTTTAGTTACTTGCTAAATAAATAGGCATATCAGTAAACATATAAAGGCTTAAATCCTAGCACAAAGTCAATCGTAGAGAGCAACACGACCCTAAGAGTAAACATCACAGAGGACAACATTGACGACGCAAAGCTTAGCAGAAAAATCATCGTTAGCCAATATGGCATATGACCCAGATATTTAAATCACGTGACGTACATCGAAGGACTAAAATACGAATGTACAAGACCATAATCCGACCGATATTAAGCTAAGGATGTAAAACGTATGAAGGAAGAAAACAGACTTCCAATAAAAACTGTTGAATGTAAGAATCAGGGGAAGAGACCGAATGGAAGACCAAGAATGCGATGGAAAAATTATGTAGATGAGTACGCAAAAAATCTTCTTGGTAGTCGGTCTAGAGGAGAATGGCTACAGACTGTAATGATTAAAGGTGAGCACCAAGTTCACAGAATGGAGACCAAGAACTCGTTTGAGAGTGTGTCAAGCACTTTAACTGTCCCAGTAGTGTGTTCGTACAGTTCAAATTTGACTCTGTACAATACTTTGCGCTAGTCTATAAAACAAATGTCTTCTTCTTCTTCCTCCTTTTCTGCTTGTTTATTGGTGGAATAATACCTCTATAGAAGGATGTCACTCCATCTTTTGCGCAGTCGTTCAATACTTCTTCTGCCGATTGGTAACTTATTCATTTATACACTGTATGTTACATTGTCTTCTAATGCCTTTACTTCTCTTTCGCTTTCTCAGCGTATTTCCTGTAATTCTTCTTAGTACTCTCATCTCTGCAGTTTCCAGTAGCCTTTGCGTTGTGGCTGTGTCGGGTCGTGTTTCTAAAGCATATGTCATTATTGATCTTACACTGGCTTTATAAATTCTTGACTTCACTCAGTGTTAATATGTCTGTTTCGCCATATAGTATTATTAAGGCATTCTGCCAGCCAATTTTCTTTTTGTACTTGATCTCTAACTTCTTTGTCCAGGTCTTCATAGCTATAAAGTGTAATTTTCAGGTATATTATTTCCATTACTTGTTCAACACTGATGCCATTAATTTCTATTTTACATCTAGTTGATTCTTTGCTGACTACTATTGTTTTAGTTTTCTGAGATGAAATTGTCATATTAAATTATTTTGCTCTTATGTTAAATCTGTGGACCAGTCTTTGCAGACTTTCTTCATCTTGGGCTATTAATATTGCGTCGTCTGCGTAACAGAGTATTTTTATTTATTTTTTTCCCATTCTGTATCCTCTTAGTTAGTTAACACTTTTGATGATTTCATACATGATCAAATTGAAGAGCGTAGGACTCAATGAATCCCCTTGTCTTATTCCGCTAACTATTTCTATAGGCTCTGTAAGTTGTTCATCTATTCTGATTTTCATTTTGTTGTTTTGGTAGATGTTTTCGATAGTTTTTATAATATTTAGGGGAACTCCATTATACAGAAGATGGATTACATCTTTGAGTCTTACTCTGTCAAACGCTTTCTTTAGGTCAATCAGATACAGAAATGCTGGTCTATTATACTCTAGTGATTTCTCATTAATTTGCTTTATAACGAATATTAAATCCGTACACGATTTTTAACTACGAAAACCCTGTTGTTCATCTGATAAACTTATCCTCTAATTAATTTATTATCACTTGTAAAATGTTAGTTGAAAGTTTTAGCGTAGTATTTAAGAAGTTTATACCACTGTAGTTTTCTAGTTGTTTTTTTATCTTGTATAAAACAAATGTATAGTGGGATATTAAATTCCATAGATTTTTCTATTATTTGTCTTATGTTCAGAAGATGTTCTCAAGTAAATTTGATAAATCCAGTTTGCTCTTGGGGTATTTCTCGTTATAGGAACGTTTTTAGTCTCTCATTGATTATATGTAGCATTATTTGGCAGGCATGTGAGATAAGAGAGATGGTTCTATAGTTATCGCATTTATGGAAGCTGCATTTTTTATGATTTGTCGTTATTGTAGATTTTGTTCCGGTTTCTTCTGTAGCTTTAAGCATTTCTACTGTTATCATATCTGGACCTGGTGCTTTGTCATTCTTAAGTTTACTGATCGCCAGTATTATTTCATTCTCGAGTACGTTAGGTTCTTCTTCGATTTCTTCAGGAATTTGGCAAACAACTTCCTGGAATTCATCATCTTTATATAGATCCCGGCAATATAATTTCTCTGCTATATTTTCTCTGTTGGTTCTTAGAGTTCCTGTGTGGTCTTCAACGTCCCAAGCGTAGGCTTTAATGTCTCTTGTTATGTGTCGTATTTTTCTAGATAGATCCCTTGGCTGATTGTTTTGATTGTTCAAATCACCATATTTTAAAAATTTAGCACTGAAAACATTTTGTACAGATGTAAACAATCCTTACTGCGAATATCTTTCCCACTCAACTAGATACACTATACACTAGACAAAGTCTTATAAAATTGTATAGCTTACGATAACCATAGACGTCAAGTTTAATATGAACTTACTTAAAAATCAAAAAGTTAAAGACAGAATACCATAAAAACATTTTAACCGACAAATTTCTCAAATTTCGAACGCAAATTTTAATAAAAATTCTACTACAACCAACAATAGGAAGAATAAGTTCAACTTAATACTTGTATCTCCTCCAACAAAACACTACAAAAACCCGACCAATAAGTACCAAAACTCAAATCAACCTTAAACATCACAAAAAACACTAAAAAACAATACGAACAGAAGCACAACAACGTTGAATCAGAGAACTGCCCTTAACCCCTTGAAAATTATCACGAAACACAATACTATAATCCGCAAGAGACAGAATACTATAATGAAATTGACAATACCCAAGAGTTTCCCTAAGAAGAAAATTTTCGCAACACCTCATTACAAGAACAATCTCCACACCAACTGATTAATATTAAAATCCATTTAAGACACCCATTTTTTATACTTATTACCTAAAAGTCGACCAAAAATTCTCACCGATACAAGGGAATCTGATACAATCATTCCACCCAAAACTTCAAACTTATTTAACCCCCAACATATTTATAAAAAATACTTTAAGCGCTTACATTAATGAAAAAAGACCAAATATTTAGATAAAATCAAAATTCCCCTACTTAAAGAATTAAATATAGCTGATTTCACCAATATGAACACCGCTGACTGGAGTTAAGACATTGTATTAGACCATATTATGTACTACTTTAAACCAACCTAATGCACAAAAACTTACCATAGTATCAAAAGATGATCCACTACACATAATTGCAGAAATTCCTGGTCAAATTCAGTTGTTTGGTAGAGGATCCATGGACCGAGGCGACGCAGAATAGATCAACAACACTGCTTATATTCCTCTTCAGTCTTTCAGTATTCCTCTGTATACTGAAACAAATCTTAATATTATTCTTTGTCAATCTCCAAGAAATCATCTTTGCGATAGAAGCAATTAAATAGATTTTCTGTTATCAAATATATTTCTCTGATTCTAAAGGATAAAATGTCAATTTTAAATAGCTATGTTAGATATGGAAAGAATATTATGAGAAAAAATTTGATACCGAACTAATAAAGGAAGACAATGTAATAAATGAAGGCAAAGAAAATATAGAGCTAGAGCAAATAAGTAGAGAAAAAGTAATGGAAGGACTATCAAATATAAAAATAGGCAAGGTAGGTGGAAATGATGAAATTGAACCAGAAATGGTAAAATAAAAGGGAGAACAAGAAATAAACTAGCTATGGAAAATATATAAAGAAAAACGGAAAAACTAACAATCCCTAAAGACTGATAGAACACGATCATCGCGTCAATACATAAAAAAGGAGAATATGTAAAGGATAAAATGTCAATTTTAAATAGCTATGTTAGCTATTAGAGAGCTATATATAGATTAAAAGAATATTATGAGAAAAAATTTGATACCGAACTAATAAAGGAAGATGTTAAGTTCCTCCACATATATTCAAGTTTTTATTAATAATTTTTATTATTTTATTTTTATATTTTAATTCTTTACTTAACGTGTGTGTATGTCTTGTCATCGTAAATTAATACGGACCTGTACAGTCCCCCCTAGTCTTAAGGGAGCAAGCTACGGGACGACACGCATTTTCAATCTGAGTTTAGATATAGTCCTGTATAAATCGGCGCGTTAAACACTCCAGTATTTTGTGTAACCTTGACCACGCGACCCTTTTGAGAAGATTTCTGTTCCCAAACTAGCCCAGTGCACTGAGGAAGAAGAAGAAGTATACATCAACATCACAGGTACCGTAATTTGATTGTATACACACATAGTATTTATATTAATTGATAAATTTACATACAACTTATTTGCATATTAAAATTAAGCCAGCACCTAAATAAACAATTATGAGTGAGTGCTTCTCTTATAGAACTTAACACATTCATTTGGTCCTTCAGATCCGCATTAAAATTAGTTTAAAGTAATTTATTCAATTAAAAACGTGATCAAATTATATAAAATTTTAAAAATATACTGCATAGCTTCTCTCAAAATTCGTTTAAAATCATTGAAAAAATTCCACTAGCGGTACACATCTGGCAACGGATGCGATAATCCCAAGCAAGGTCTCTACCTGATCTATTGTTAAATCGAAGTACAGCCGTTGAAACTTTCCAAAAACACGTTCAATTTCTGTTACAATCTACAATTTAGAATTCTTTAAATACAAGGGGTTTATATGATTATATATTTATTTTATATAACTTAGGAAATTAAAAAAACGCAATATTAATTGAACACTGGTTTTAAAAATATTTTATGCGTATATTTCTAGTTACAATTAAATAAATATATTTTGGATTTTGTTTAAATAATACTTGGAGTGTTTTTTTGTTTGCTCGATTATACATACTCATATATAATAAATATTTATTCTTACTGATACTTATTTAGTTTCATAACTTTAAAAGTATTACATATATTACATATACGAGTGCATACTGAATTTATTGAGATCATTCTTTAAAGGTTCTTTATGTTACATAAATTTCTTTTTCTATGTATACAATAATGTCTTCCAGAAATTCAAATAGAATTGTTCGTTTGCGTGCATTGAGAAACGTTGACATTTGTAAGATTAGACAAATGGAAAAGCTGGCAGATGAAGTGTTGGTTGATGCTTCATTAATTCCAGGGTTTCTCTTTACTGCAAAAGATTACGAAGCGATCAATAATAGTTTCAATAACCAGCATACTGAATTAATTAATTTAATTGCTGTCGAGGAAGACGCAAATTTGGATACGGAAGAAATAATTAGGTTTGAATTTGCCAATAGTATTAATAAAATAGCTTCTCTTTATTTTAAACATAATTCTTTATTAAACAATACTTCTAGTGGAACTCAAAATGTGTCCGCTGATCCACATATTAGATCAAAAACTAACGTGAATCTTCCTAAACTAAATTTAAGTATATTTGCGGGCGAGATTACAGATTTACCCACATTTATAGATTTATATAATGCTCTTGTACATAATAATTCTGATCTTTCTAATATAGAAAAGTTTAGTTATCTTCTGCAATCACTTAAGGGAGTACCTTACAATTTAATTAAAAGCATTAAGCTGCAAGATTCTAATTATATAATTGTTTACAACACCTTAATTGATCGCTATGAAGGTAAACGAGACTTATCTAGAGCATTATGGAAACATATTCAAAATGCCAGTGTGGTTAAAACTGATGATCCTGTTTCACTTAGAAAATTATTAGATATTTTCAATGAAAACTTAGCCTCTTTAGAAAAATTACTTTTTTCTCCCGCTCAATGGGACTTTATTCTAATGAATTTACTGATGGACAAATTGGATGTAGAAACAGTTAGAGCTTTCGAATTACACTTTGCTTCAAAAAATGTACCTTCCTATGAGGAAGTTTATAAGTTCGCATTGCAGCGTTGCACTTCATTGGAGTCATATAAAAGACAAGTCAGCAAAAATGTTAAATCTATTAATTCCGATACTTCTAATAACGTAAGGTATTCATCTCGTCAACTTCTACATTTTTGACCAGTTCTGTCAAAAATAAGTGTCTATTTTGTGGTTCGAATCATGCTTTATTTAAATGCAATCAATTTCTTGCTGTGTTACGGTTCTGTAACGATAAAATTTTTAAATAAAATATAATATTAATAAAAAGAAAATAAAGCACGCCGCTGTTCAAATGTTAATAAAGGAATTATTTCTGTGGTCATATCAAGGGGTCTTTTTCTAAAGTGTAAGAATAGTTATCTATTGCATATGATACGAATTAAAGCGAGATGGACATGTCTCGCCCAAATATCAGAACTAGTTTTGCAGCCTATACAAAAATATGGATGGGTTCGTCCAAGGTTACTTAATAGCAAGAAATGAAAAACAAAAAGACATTCGAGAGAAGACTGGGAAAGTGAAATGTTGTCATGTTGATGAAATGGATTATGCCGCAATTCCGGCAGTTAAAAAATTACTTCTAATAATCGTTAATGTTAGTGCTAGTGTAACGAACTTAGTATGCACGTTCTGTGTAAAAAGTTAAAGTGCTGAAGGTGAAATGGTAAATGGTTTTACAACAACTTTTGGAAAAGCAAGGTAAATTTTACCCAATATAAAATGCAGCATAGGGCATAGCTGAAATCTAGGCCAACGAATAATTCGACACCTAATAAGAGTCCGAAGAACATCAATAAGTAGACTATTGTGCTTTATTTTTCTTTAAAAAACCTAGGTTTCGGTAACGCGCTAAGGCCTTTAAGAAAATAAAAAATATACAATATGACTGAACAAATTTCTCATTAATCCGCAGTTTTTAGTAGTTTTATTCAATCATTTTTGCAATAAATCGTTTACACAGATTAGATTTTACTAAGTTCTAATATTGCATTTAAAAATAGTATTCAGTAAATAAGTTAGTATTAACATTAAAATTCAACTATAATTAACCTAACTAAAACCTTTAGGGTTTAAGGATAGGATAGAATTGTCCAGTCCTATCGTATAAATAGGTTGGTACCAATCCTTAGGGTATATAAATGTTTATTTCTTTATGTAGGTATTTAATGATTAAAATACATTATGTCATTTTACCTCATCTACACAAGAATTTGTTATATTATTTTATATTAAACCGACTTTCATAATTTATTGCATTTTATTTCTAGACATAGTTTGTTGTTGGATTTACAGGTTGTCCTATTAGAATATAAAAATTTATATTCAATAATACAGGGTTTCTCAGGGTACCTAGTGATTCGTTAACATTATCAGTTGGTCGTAATTACTGAAACTCTGGGTGGTCCACTAAATCGAAGGGTCTTCAAGCGAAGAAGTAAAAATCGCAAGGAACTGTGGGACAGTGAAGTCTTTTTCTGGGTTTAGAATTTTACTAATCACCGGGGTTGGCTTGGTATCACTGTTCTCCCACATTTTTATGGTTCTTCGACCGCGGATCCTCAATTTTAGGGCACAAAGAGCCACGGATCTGTTGTTCCTTTAATCTGGGCACATTAATGTTAATATAAAAATTAATAAAACGAAAAGCAAAGAAAGTAAAAAATATACGACCGAAGAAACCAACAGCAGACAGTCTAGAAAAACGGTAAAAGAGCTAATATGGCAGCAGAAATAATTTTCCAAATAGAAAAACAGTAAAAAAAATATTAGTACTAAAAAGAGTACAACAAATTTATTTATGTTTCTATTAGTTAATAAAAACTATAGAATTCTTTTGTCTAAAAGAAACATTAGGTTATGTAAGGTACTTAATAATTTCTAAAGCAGATTTGATCTGCATCAAACCCTTTGTTTGCTTACAACAGACCAAGGGATGTCAAGTCCTTAAAAAACCAAAATTAAAAGTTTTTCAGTATTTAAATAATACATATTATACATGAGTGTATAAAACGTTCTATATACCTAAAACGTTGGAATCAAATTTCAAAAATAAATAAAGTTTAAAAAGATAAATTCAAAATAAAGTTCTTTTGTAGGAAAGATAAAGTTTTTGCAATAATTCTTTAGAAATAAACTTTAGAAAGAAAGAATATTCAAAATTTAAAAAATAATTTGAAACAAATATAAAACATTTTATTTAAAAAATAAAAACCATTTGGTAATACCCCATTTAAATTAATATATTAAAATAAAATGTCTAACCACAAAGCCACCCGTGCAGCTTATAAAGGAAAAATTAGTCAAATCCTAAATCAAGTAAAAAATTCTATCGTAGAGGTTGATCTAGATATTTACGAAGAGATTTTAGGAAAATTGAGGACGTATTATGAAAAATATAATGAAGCATATTTTATGTTGCTGGAAGATGAAAGGTTCACAGATGATAAAGACAATGAAATGGTGGACCAAATTTATTATGAAGCTATAAAATTAATAAAAGGGACAATGCGGAGGTTGAACAGCCAACCAAGTGAAGCTGAACCGATGCTGCAGCCAATGGCGATGGAAGCGAAAGTGAATGTCACTCTTCCTAAAATAAACATACCTGTGTTTTCACATGGAAATGAAGAATATGGTCCATTTAAAGAATTATTCAAGTCACTCATCATGGAGAACGAATCAATACCGGAAGTACAAAAGCTGCTATATTTAAAAACGTCTGTAAAAGGCGAGGCTTTTAAACTACTAGAAAACATACCCGTAAGTGGTGAAAACCTAAGGCTAGCATGGGAGGTGTTAGATTCACGATATGCAAATAAAGCGCAATTAATAAAAAATATAATTAAAACCCTTTTAAATAATAAACCTATACAGCATTCAAACAATTTAACGAATGACCTACGGGAAATGTATACTAACACTTATAATAGTTGGAACAAACTAAAAAATTTAAATTTAACACCCCAATAAATATTGGATATTCTTATGATCAATATGGTTGAGCAACGATTGGATTATGGTACAAAAAGGGCACTCGAATTTGGGTCGCATGCCGAAGAAATACAGACTTTTGAAGAGTTTTTAGACAGTGTAAAAGTACACTGTGAACATTTAGAAAATTTGAACCATTTCAAAAAGACAGGACCGTCTTTAGAAATAAAGAGGAGAGCTAGTTTCCATATTTCCAACGATAGCAAAGCCGAGGAATGTACTTATTGTAAATTAAATAACCATAAAATTACCAATTGCTATAAATTTAATAATCTTCTTAACGATCAAAAATATCAATATGTTAAAGAGCATAAGCTTTGTATTAAATGTCTAAAAGGACATACAGATAGTTGTAGAAGCGATATAAAATGTAAATATTGCGCAAAAGACCATCATAGTCAAATGCATTTCAGAACTAAAACGGAGAGTTCTTCAAATATAAACGTGAAAAAAGATTCAAAAAATAATTTTACTAATAATAAAAATAAAAATAGTGCCAATAATGGCTATAAAAATAAAACAAACAGTAAAACGGATGTCAATGACAATGAGGCAAGTACGTCCGCAAATACAACTGTTAGTTCTAATAATGCTTCTGGTAATCAATCAACAGTTGTGTTGCTTGGTACTATCCAAGCGTACGTATATAATGTAAAGGGTCAGAAAAAGGTCGCCAGAATCCTGCTCGATCAAGGCAGCCAGACTTCTTTCTGCACAGAGCAATTTGCTGAACAATTGAATTTGAAACCTATAGATGCTAAGCTGCAGATAAGGGGCATCGCGGAAAAGGCTTCGGTGTCAAATAAAATGTTAAAATTACGTTTGACAACTTTGAATAATAAAAATAAATTTAATATTAAATGTCATATTTTGCCAAAAATCACTGGCGATTTGCCACAGTTACGTATAAATAAAGATAAGTTGCGATTGCCGGAAAACTGTAGCCTGGCAGATATAGAATTTAATATACCGGGGAGGGTCGATATCTTGCTCGGAGCCGATTATGCTTATGATATATTGCTAGAAGGCATTATAAGACTTGGTAAAAATTTACCGATATTACAAAATTCCAAATTCGGACATATCTTGTGTGGTTCGGTTCCTCGATATGCACTGACGGATGCGAATTCTTTTGTAGCTTGTGTAAATAATGTTCACTCTACATTTTCACTCCATTCGAATACGGAATCTTCATTAGAAAAATATGTAAAGAAGTTCTGGGAATTGGAGAGCATCCCTGAAGTGATGATGGACCGGACGCAGGATGAAGTACTGGAGGAGCACTTTCAGAAAAATACAATAATACTACAGGATGGTGCCTATCAAGTTACTCTACCAGAAAATGATCAAATAAAAGATTTAGGAAGTTCAAGATACCAGGCAGAAAAGAGGTTTCGTGCATTGGAAAATAAATTTAGAACTGCTCCAGAAGCGTTCCTGGAATATAAACAAGTTATACAGGAGTATATAGACAGCGGACATGTTGAAAAGGTAGAAAATTTACAGGAGTATAAAAATGTACATAATGTACAAAAATACTATATGCCACATTTTGCGGTAATAAAAACAGAAAGCTCCTCTACGAAAGTGCGCGTCGTTTTTGACTGTTCAGCAAAAACGAATACTGGTTTGTCCTTGAATGATGTCCTATACAAAGGAATGCAAGTACAACCCAATTTGTATGAAATACTATTAAGGTTTCGTACATTTAGTTATATTTTAATGACGGATATAGAGAAAATGTTTAGACAAGTCCGTGTCGACCCTAATCAACTGTATTTATTAAATTTTTTGTGGAGAGAAAACCCCACAGATAATTTTGAACACTATCAAATGAATAGGCTTCCTTTCGGTCTGACCTGTTCACCCTGGTTGTCCACTAGGGTTTTAAATCAAATCGCGGAGATTAACAAAGATAAACATAAAGGAGCCTCGTTTAGCCTGCTTAACCAGACTTGGGTTGACGATATACTTACAGGATGTCAACATAAAGAGGATTTAAAAAATATATATACCGGTCTTAACGAAATATTAAATAAAGCCGGTTTTAACCTTCATAAATGGGGATCGAATGATCAAGAGTTCATAAATGAAATTTGTACAACTCCGATAAAAGAATATCACTTACATACGGAGGAAAATATAGAACAGGTGAATAAAGTTTTAGGTACCAAATGGTGCGCTCCACGCGACGAATTTATGTACACATTTTCTCTGGAAAATTCAGAGAAAAACCTCACAAAGAGAGGCATTTTAGCTACTGTAGCTAAATGGTACGATATATTTGGGTTATTAGCTCCGGTGATAGTACAGGGGAAATTAATAATACAAAAATTATGGAGCCTTAAATTAGGTTGGGATGAAAATTTGAAAGATCCTGAAATATTGCATGAATGGGAGCAATTATTAAAAGAATTGCCTCTTATAGAAAATTTAAAAATTCCTAGGTGTCTGTTTGAAATAAATAAAGTAATAAAATCCATAGAAATACATTCATTTAGTGACGCAAGCGCCACTTGTTTCTGTTGTTGTATTTATGTGCGGGCAGTGTATCAAGACGATACTGTAACTAGCCGGTTGCTAACCGCTAAAACTAGGGTTGCTCCGTTGAAGGTCACCACGATACCACGATTAGAGTTATCTGCTCTGTTACTGAGTGCAGAACTCTCCCAAAAGGTATATGAAACCTTGTCTTCCGTTTTGGAAGTAAAACAGACACACTTATGGTGCGATTCAGAGATAGCAATATATTGGGTAAAGTCTCCAGAGACAAATTGGAATGTTTTTGTGGCAAACAGGGTAAAAAAATTCCAAAACATATCAAAAAATATCATATTGCATCACATACCCACTAAATTGAACGTCGCGGATATTCCTACGCGTAAAATTAAAATTGCTCAATTAATTGATAATAAATTATGGTGGAACGGACCTGAATTCTTGTTAAATAAAAATATTGATTATACACAATTTAAATTGAATGTTCATTATAACACTGACACAGAGCTTAAGAAGCAAAAGGTAGCCTTAGTGGTAAGACATGTCGAAACAAAAGATATATTTTCCGAATTATTTAATAAAACGTCAACGTTTACTAAACTCTTGTATACTATAGCCTTTGTAAATAGGTTTGTGAATAATTTAAAAAATTCACGCAATAAATTGCAAACCCAGACGGGTAAAATTACTGTCGAGGAATTAGACCGAGCAGAGAATTTAATTGTAAAAAATATTCAAAAACAAAATTTAAATTTAGAATTTCAGGAGTTAACAAAAAATAATTTTGTAAAAAATAAATCTATACAGAAATTGTGTCCTTTTGTGGATTATCACACTTCAAACTTATAAGAGTGGGAGGCCGTTTAGGTAATACTTATTTAAATTACGATCAAAAACACCCTATTTTGTTACCCAGTAATTATAAAATTGTTTATCTATTGTTAAAAAGAGAACACATTCGTTTGCACCACGCGGGTGCTCAAACAGTGTTAGGAAATTTCCGTACTAGGTACTGGCCTATGAACGGTTTAAAAATGATAAAAAAGATTGTTAGATCTTGTCACGTATGCTTTAGGTATAAGCAGAGAAATGCCGAGCAGTTGATGGCAGAATTACCTGCCAATAGGGTAACGCCCAACCGAGCCTTTACAAATGTAATGGTAGACTATGGGGGTTATTTTCAGATTAAAACTTCTACATTGCGAAAGGCCTCATTAGTTAAATGTTACATGGCAGTTTTTGTATGCACGGTTACAAAAGCCGTTCATTTGGAATTAGTTTCCGATTTGTCTACAGAGACATATATAATGGCACTAAAACGTTTTGTAAGTAGAAGGGGGTTGCCGAAATCTATTTTGTCAGATAACGGTACGTGTTTTTGGGGATGTCGAAACAAATATAAAGAATTAAAAACTTTTTTCCAGAAGTCGGAGGTAAAGGCGGAAATAAAGAATTATTGTTTAAATAATTTCATAGAATTTAAATTTTTAACACCTCAAGCACCCCATCAAGGTGGCTTACATGAAGCTGGCGTAAAAAGGGCCAAATATCACATTTATAGGATGTTAGGTGATACTAAATTAACTTTCGAACAATTCTATACGGTGCTAACCCAAATAGAGGCCGTAATGAACTCTCGCCCTCTGACACCCATCTCCAACGATGCAAATGACTTAAGTAGTCTCACCCCGGGACATTTTCTAATAGGAGAAAGTCTAGTGAATTTACCTGAAAGGGATATTTTAAATGTTAATGAAAACAGACTGTCTGTATACGAAAAGTTAACTCGAATTCAACAAACCTTTTGGAAACGCTGGAGTTTAGACTATTTATCTGAACTCCAGGCCCGTAATAAGTGGTATTTAGAGCGGGACAATTTGAAATTAAATGACCTAGTCTTACTAAAAGACGATAATTTGCCACCAATGAAATGGAAATTGGCAAGAGTAATAAAAGTACATCCGGGTTCGGACGGTAAGGTGCGAAATGTGGAAGTAAGGACATCTACTGGTATATATACCAGACCCATTACTAAATTATGTATTCTACCTTTAGAAAAGGAGATGCTGGCTTTCGAGAAGGAAAGTCTGGTAAATATGACTAAAATAGTAGACTTAAAGGGAAAATGTAACATCAACTTCGAAAAGGTTACGGCCTAAGGTTCTGAGGGGAACAAAAATTTCTTCCGAAATTGGGTCTTGGGAATTTCCCAAGCCGGGGGAAAAATGTTACGGTTCTGTAACGATAAAATTTTTAAATAAAATATAATATTAATAAAAAGAAAATAAAGCACGCCGCTGTTCAAATGTTAATAAAGGAATTATTTCTGTGGTCATATCAAGGGGTCTTTTTCTAAAGTGTAAGAATAGTTATCTATTGCATATGATACGAATTAAAGCGAGATGGACATGTCTCGCCCAAATATCAGAACTAGTTTTGCAGCCTATACAAAAATATGGATGGGTTCGTCCAAGGTTACTTAATAGCAAGAAAAGAAAAACAAAAAGACATTCGAGAGAAGACTGGGAAAGTGAAATGTTGTCATGTTGATGAAATGGATTATGCCGCAATTCCGGCAGTTAAAAAATTACTTCTAATAATCGTTAATGTTAGTGCTAGTGTAACGAACTTAGTATGCACGTTCTGTGTAAAAAGTTAAAGTGCTGAAGGTGAAATGGTAAATGGTTTTACAACAACTTTTGGAAAAGCAAGGTAAATTTTACCCAATATAAAATGCAGCATAGGGCATAGCTGAAATCTAGGCCAACGAATAATTCGACACCTAATAAGAGTCCGAAGAACATCAATAAGTAGACTATTGTGCTTTATTTTTCTTTAAAAAACCTAGGTTTCGGTAACGCGCTAAGGCCTTTAAGAAAATAAAAACTATACAATATGACTGAACAAATTTCTCATTAATCCGCAGTTTTTAGTAGTTTTATTCAATCATTTTTGCAATAAATCGTTTACACAGATTAGATTTTACTAAGTTCTAATATTGCATTTAAAAATAGTATTCAGTAAATAAGTTAGTATTAACATTAAAATTCAACTATAATTAACCTAACTAAAACCTTTAGGGTTTAAGGATAGGATAGAATTGTCCAGTCCTATCGTATAAATAGGTTGGTACCAATCCTTAGGGTATATAAATGTTTATTTCTTTATGTAGGTATTTAATGATTAAAATACATTATGTCATTTTACCTCATCTACACAAGAATTTGTTATATTATTTTATATTAAACCGACTTTCATAATTTATTGCATTTTATTTCTAGACATAGTTTGTTGTTGGATTTACAGGTTGTCCTATTAGAATATAAAAATTTATATTCAATAATACAGGGTTTCTCAGGGTACCTAGTGATTCGTTAACATTATCAGTTGGTCGTAATTACTGAAACTCTGGGTGGTCCACTAAATCGAAGGGTCTTCAAGCGAAGAAGTAAAAATCGCAAGGAACTGTGGGACAGTGAAGTCTTTTTCTGGGTTTAGAATTTTACTAATCACCGGGGTTGGCTTGGTATCACTGTTCTCCCACATGCTGAATCACCTCAAAAACGTTTTGACTTTGTTAAACAGAATAAATGTTGTATAAACTGCTTGTCTAAAACTCATGTTACGATCAAATGCCTTTCATCCAAAAGATGTACACATTGTAATAAAAAACATCATACTGCTCTTCATTTTGATAATCTCAATGCGAATGATCATTCTTCTTCTTCTTCTCACAACGAGGTTGCTAGTTCATCTAACGATCCTATGCCCTCTGTTTCCGCCTTATCAAATACTTCAAAGACAAATAATGTCTTGCTAGCTACAGCTACAATCTATGTTCTCGATAGTTTTGGTAAAGCCTTGAAAGTTAGAGCCTTATTAGACAGTGCGTCTCAAGCTAACTTGATTAGTAAAGAATGTGCAGACAAATTAAGTCTCCCTAAATTCAATGCGGCTTTATCGATACAAGGTGTTGATAGAATGTGCACCCCAGCCAAATCAGGCGTAAAATTGAACATTTCTTCGTCTTATGACATAAACTTTCATTGCGAGATAGATGCAATAATTCTTCCTCAAATCTGTCAAAACATGCCAACTGTTCCAATTTCTTTAGACAACTTGCCGTATCTTCAACATTTAAGGTTGGCTGATAAAATGGCAAATATTCCAGGTAAAGTTGATGTTCTATTAGGAGCAAATATCTTTCCTTACATCTTAACAGGAGGAATTATTAAAACCCGTAATGATCAGCTTTCAGCTCTTGAAACAAGTTTCGGTTATGTTTTGATGGGAAATATTCCACCTACAAATATAACAAATATTCATTCCTTTTTTACGTCATTTTCTGCTTATAATTCTGAGCAATTAGATGCGACATTAAAACAATTCTGGGCCATTGAGGAAGTACCAGAAGTTAAATCTTATTCTCCGGAAGACTCATTCTGTGAGAAGCTGTAGACTCATACCACTTATAGAAATTCCGAGGGCAGATTTGTAGTAGAGCTGCCTTTCAAAAACGAAATACCTTCTTTTGGCGACACAAAACGTTTAGCCTTACAAAGATTTAGTTCTTTAGAGAGCAGATTTGCCAAAAATGAATCACTTAAGATTCAATATTCAAGCTTTATCAAAAGTTTCATAGATAATCATTATTTAAATCCTATTCAGCCAAGTACGGCAATAAATAATGCTTATTATCTACCACACCATTGTATTTACAAGGAGTCCAGTACTACTCCATTGCGCGTTGTGTTTGATGCTTCCGCACACGCCCCTAACTTTCCGTCTTTAAACGATACGTTATATTCAGGTCCAAAACTACAAAATGATCTTGTAAATTTATTGCTTAAATTCAGGTTTTATAAATATGTCTTTACTGCAGATATTAAATCCATGTTTACTCAGATTCTTATCGCTCCTGAGCAACAAAGATTTCAAAGAATACATTGGCGTTTTTCGGAACAGGAATCTATTGCTGAATACGAACTTACTCGGGTTACTTTCGGTGTGTCGAGCTCACCATATCTTGCAATTCGTACTCTACAGCAGCTAGCACTCGACGAACCGGACTTACCTGTGGCCTCATCTTTACTCCTAAAAGATACTTACGTAGATGATGTGGTGACAGGAAAGGATTCTTTAGAAAATAGTGTTCTTGCTATAAAAGAATTAATATCTTTATTGAAACGTGGTGGATTTGAGTTACGAAAATGGGCAAGTAATGCCCCTCAGTTATTCTATCTCGCTAATATTCCTTTGGATCATATTCTGCAACAGTCTTTTTCATTTGACTTGAATCAATCTTCGTTGAACGTATTAGGACTTGGATGGAATCCATCATCTGATGATTTCTTTTACAAAATTTTACCTCTTCAAGCTTCCTGTACAAAGCGAAATCTCTTATCCCAAATAGCTCGCATATTCGATCCTTACGGTATTCTTAATCCTGTCACTTTGATAGTGAAAACTATTATTCAACGTCTTTGGCTACTTAATTTAAATTGGGATGCAACTCCACCTTTGGAAATTACTTCAAGGTGGGAACAATTTAAAATTGAACTGTCTATACTGTCTAAGTTTACTATACCTCGTCATATTTCTTTAAATGCAATTATTTCCTGTGAGCTTCATGGCTTTTGCGACGCTTCTTTACGTGGATCTTCTGCTGTTACATACCTTCGTGTGTGTTATGATACAGGAGTCATCAAAACTTATTTTCTTTTAGCCCGAACAAAGGTATCTCCTACCAGGGTGCAAACTATTCCTCGTCTCGAGCTCAATGCAGCAGTAATTCTTAGCAAATTATTATCTTATATACTGCAGACTCTCACTATACCGTTTAGTAGAATTTACGCATGGTCAGATTCGACTGTTGTTCTTCATTGGATTAATTCACAGCCATATAAATGGAAAACTTTCGTCAGTAACAGAATTTCTTATATTCAAGACAGGATAGCTTCAAAACACTGGCGATATATTCCTTCGTCATTAAATAGTGCGGATCACGGATCCCGTGGACTTTTCCCTGAGGATTTCTTAAATACTCCTGCTTGGTGGGTGGGTCCGGAGTTTCTTCGCACTACTGAAGATAACTGGTCATTCTTCTTGACCGATTCTATCGAACATAACTTAGAATTGAAACAGAAAAGTTGTCTTTTGTCTTTTCCATCTGATGAATTTGTCGATAATCTCTGTAATCGATTTTCTTCCTTTTCAAAATTAAAACGTATCTTTTCCTATGTTCTTAGATTTGTTGGTAACCTAAAATCAGTCAATCAACGAACAGTTGGAAAGCTTTCTATTCAGGAACAAAGTAACGCCACTAATCAACTAATTAGATTAGTGCAACAAAGATATTTGAAGGAGGAAATAGAAAAGGTTAAAGGTAATTCTATAAAATTCAAATATTTGAAAAAATTAAAACCCTTCTTTGATTCACATGATCTCCTAAGAGTGGGCGGAAGACTTAGCCAGTCAGAATTAGCGTATGACAAGCGCTTTCCTCTTCTTTTACCTTCTAAAGGTAATTTTATCAAATTACTTATTTCGGAAATTCATATTGTATATCTACATGCAGGCATTCAAGGTACGCACTTCGCCTTGTCACAAAACTTTTGGATAATTTCATCCAAACGTGTTATTCGTAGTGTTCTTTCAAAATGTCTTTCCTGTTGGAGACTAAAACCTCAAAATTATCAGCCACCTATGGGGGCTCTTCCCGACCTACGGATATCCAAGGCCAAACCATTTTTTTTGCGTTGAGTCGACTTTGGCGGTCCTTTTCTGATACGAGCCAATAAGCTTAAAAATGCTAAACGAACGAAAGCCTATATTTGCCTATTTGTATGCTTTGCCACTAAGGCTTTGCACTTAGAATTGGTATCTAAACTTAGTACCGAGGCATTTTAGCCTCATTCAGACGTTTTATAGCACGCCGAGGACGTTGCTCTGTTGTCTATTCTGATTGCGGAACAAATTTTGTAGGAGCAAAATCCTATTTAGAAGACATTAAGTCACATTTTGATAAAAACGACGTCATTACATGGCATTTAAATCCTCCGGCAGCTTCCCATTTTGGTGGATTGTTTGAAGCGGGTATAAAAAGCGTAAAAACGCATGTGTCTAGAGTCATAGGCGAACAGGTTTTAACCTATGAAGAATTCAATACATTACTCATACAAATAGAGGCTGTCTTAAATAGTCGTCCCTTATGTCCTGTCAGTAATGATCCAAATGATTTTTCAGTGTTAACACCTGGTCATTTTCTTACACTAGAGCCTTTAAAGATAATTCCCGATCGGGATTACAGTGATGTTCATTTAAATAGACTAAGTCGTTGGCAATTGCTGCAACGATTACATGCAGACTTCGAGCGTTCATCAACGCTCGAAGTGGCATAAAAATGAGAGTAATCCTAATATAGGTACACTCGTACTAATACGTAATGAGACCAAGCCTCCCTTACAATGGCAAATGGGTCGAATTAAAACTTTAATTTTCGGTCAAGATGATATTGCTCGCGTAGCTATCGTACAAATCGCGAAAGGTGAACTTAGGCGACCTTTGGTTAAGCTATGCCCTTTGCCTTATATTGACTAAAAATGCAAATATGCATTTTGGTGGGTGGGAATGTTACGTCCCTCCACATATATTCTCAGTTTTTATTAATAATTTTTATTATTTTATTTTTATATTTTAATTCTTTACTTAACGTGTGTGTATGTCTTATCATCGTAAATTAATACGGACCTGTACAGTCCCCCCTAGTCTTAAGGGAGCAAGCTACGGGACGACACGCATTTTCAATCTGAGTTTAGATATAGTCCTGTATAAATCGGGGCCGTTTAACACTCCAGTATTTTGTGTAACCTTGACCACGCGACCCTTTTGAGAAGATTTCTGTTCCCGAACTAGCCCAGTGCACTGAGGAAGAAGAAGAAGTACACATCAACATCACAGGTACCGTAATTTGATTGCATACACACATAGTATTTATATTAATTGATAAATTTACATATAACTTATTTTCATATTAAAATTAAGCCAGCACCTAAATAAACAATTATGAGTGAGTGCTTCTCTTATAGAACTTAACTACATTCAGAAGACAATGTAATAAATGAAGGCGAAGAAAATATAGAGCTAGAGCAAATAACTAGAGAAAAAGTAATAGAAGAACTATCAAATATAAAAATAGACAAGGCAGATGGAGATGATAAAATTGAACCAGAAATGGTAAAATACAAGGGAGAACAAGAAATAAACTGGCTATGAAAATATATAAAGAAAAGTGGAAAAAACTAACAAGCATAGTCACGAGGAGAAAACTAGTATTAGCATTTATAGACCTAAGAACAGAATTGGACACGAAAAAAATAGAAATTATAGTAAAATTCGTGAGGAAAATAATGGTACCAAATACATTTTGGTAGCAAAAGAAGAGTAAAGATAACAGGGGAAAGATCGGAAAAATTCAATTGAAAGACTTGATTGAAAGAATTGAAGAACTGATAAGAAATACTAGAGTAAGAACCTACCAACTACAGACAATAATAGGACACCATAGATTACCACCCATAATAATAGTGTCGTTAATGTATGTCGACGACATAGTATTAATAGCGGATTCCAAGATTAATATGCGGAAACTAATGGATATATGGATAGAATAAATAGAAGAACTAAAAATGGAAATAAACGAGGAAAAAAGTTAAAATAGTGAAAATCAGCGGCAAAGGAGATGAGGAAGATAATACAATGGAAATAAAGTGTAAAAACTCTTTACAACTTACAACTTACGTATACGGGGGAAGTATAATTACTAACGACGGAAAAATAGACTGGGAAATAAGAAAAGAGCACAGAAATCAAGCAAGTTATACTATACGTTAACCCCAATACTGGGAAAAGGGTAACTTACATGACAGACAAGGGTAAAAATATATAACACAATAGTGATATCGACTGTGCTTAATGCAAGTGAAAACTGAACAATTCTGGAAAACACAGAGCAGGATAAATGCAATGTAGATGAGGCACCTAAGAAAAATAGTTGGAAAAACAAAATGGGACAGATTAATCAACGAGACTATTAGGAGAATGGCCAACTAAGAACCAATAATGAATAAAATAGCCAAGAGACAAATGAATGCTATGGGCATCTGATGAGGATCTATCCCAATAGAATTACAAAAAAAGTATACGAAGCAAAGACTATCGTAAAAAAAGAGGCAGACCAAAAAAAAATGGATACAGTCAGTAGTAGAGGTGGGAAAAGTTAAAGAAAAATCACTCAAGGAATTAAATATAATGTCAAAAAATGGAAAAGATTGAAAGAGAAGGGCGAATGAAAAGAAAAATAGTTAGCCCAAATCAGACACCCTGAATACACAAGCTAAAATTTGTCTACCTTTATAGCATCATCCGATATATTAATTGAATTTCTACTACGCCAAAATCCTTCTGATGTTCAAGCATTCGTACTGAAAGCAAATATCCTTTCTCAAATGAAAGGTGAACCAAGAGGGTACATTAATTTCTCAAACAAAACTGTCTGGACAGATGTTCGTCCAGCACTATTAGCTAAATATGGCGACAGGAGATCTGAGGAAATCCTAGTCACACTCACACAACTAACTACAATAATTCAAAAACCTCACGAAACCTAGGAGGAATAGTATCAAAGAAAAACTGTTCATTTAAACGGCTTGTTACAACAATATTTCCTTAGATAATAATTCGGGACAGGACTTTTCAAATCACAATATTTTAAAAATTTAGCATTTTAAATATTCGCATATTAGTTGACAAATAGAGCGTCCTATTTTAATTTAATTTAATTTGTATTGTATTTTTTTGTAGTATTTTGTTCTTTATTCTGTTTTATTTTAATATGTTTTATGTTATACATAATTTTATGTTTTTTTCATTATTAGATATTATTATTATTATGTATGATAATGTCGGCCCGTGTAAAAACATACAGGTATACTGAACGATAAGAAGTATTTACTTCAAAAAACAAAACAATTCAGTCTAACTCGCCATTCGTGTGCAAAGTAAATAAATGTGAAGATAACCAATGCTTTAGTGATTTTAATCCATAGAGATGTAATTGTTTGTAGGGGAAAATGAAGGCAGAGGTATAAAAAAACTTTTACTTCTGAAAGGCCGGTCAAAGTCAGAAATATTAAGTTAATAATAAAATATAAATAAATATCAATCGATAGTAAATTTAATTACATAAAAAATATAAACTAATTCAGAAATAATAATATAATATTATAAAATTAATTATATAAACGAAATAAGATGTTTAAAATAAAATTTGAGTATAGTTTGAGATACTTAAAATTATACATCGCAGATTATTCAAGCTATGCGAAGAGAAAATACAAGACACACAGTTTGGATTCATGAAAGGCGTAGGTACGAGAGATGAACTGTTTAGTGTACAGGTATTATTCTAAAAATGCAGAGATATGACTTGTGATATCTACACCTGCTTTGTGGAATACCAAAAAGTATTTGACACAGTTCAACACCGAAAAATGATGGACTTTCTAACAAAAGCCCAAATAGATGATAAAGACCGGAGTATAATACAAAATTTGTACAGGAACTTATCAGCAGCAATAAGAACAAACCTTGAAGATAAACCGACGGAAGCGATCCAGATTCTGCCAGGCGTTAGACAAGGATGTATACCTTAACTTATATTATTCAACCTATATTCAGAGAAAATACTTAATGAAGCTTTGGAAAATTGCGAACATGGAATCCTTTTATGTGAAGAACGCCTAAACAGCATCCGCTATGCAGTTGACACCGTTATTTTTGCAGACAGTTTAAACAGTTTACAACAACTAATAAACAAAGTAAATTAAGTAAGTGAAAGATTTGACGTCCAACTGCCTATCAAGAATACACCAGTGGACCGAATAAAATAGTTTACCTATTATCTATCTTGGAATAATAGTAAACGAATAATAGGATCACTCACAAGAAGTAAAATGTATAATAGAGAAGGCTAGGAGTGCACTCAACAACACAAGAAAGTTAGAATATCTCGGACACATAATGAGAAACAGCACTAAATGCAGATTACTGAAAATAATCCTTCAAGGCAAAATATTCGGAAAGCGAGGAATTGGGAGAAGAAGAATATTATGGTTACAAACCAGAGGAAATGGTTCTCCACAACAACAACTAATCTATTTAAAGCATCACTTAATAAAATAATTATAGCCAGAATGATCGCCAATATTCAAAATGAATAGGACCAAAAGATGAAGAATGGTTTGAGATGAATTTATTAATAACTAACGTTAAATATGTACTCTTCCAACTATGTATTTCGTGAAGCTAATTAAATGAAATTTTAATAATGTTTTCTAACGGACTCCCATTTTTCGACGTTTGTTAAACGTCATTTTATATAAAACATTTTGAATTTACAATTAAACAAAATAAGAGTCGTTAATAGATATATATATATATATATATATATATATATATATATATATATATATATATATATATATATATATAAAGTAAACGTTAAATAGTGGGTTTGCAGCAATAAAAAATGAAACGTGTTGTAACGAGTCCGTTACTTGAATAATCGTTTACCTTCTTTTTGTGACTGGAATCTTTAATTTAATTATAAATTAAATTCATTTTTGAAATATTCCTAAACCAAATATTTAAAACTCCCAGTAAATCTTATTTTCTGAGGTTGGCATTAAATCCCGCCCTCTGTCTAAGATTCTGAAAGTACATCGGCGTGTCAGCCGTAGCACCGTCAAATCGGCACTTGTTGCTGGAATCTCTTCGAGTGAACATCGTTTGTTCAAGGCGGCTGTAGGTGCCATTTTCATGAATTGGGTTTAAGTTTATTTTTTATTTTTTTTGTGGAAAAGCTGTTGTGTTGGAAGAAGCCATTTCTTATTTAGTTTTTTTGTGAAAGTACTTTAATTTTGGACCACCTCAGCCGGTAAGTTTAAAGTTATAAATAAATTATGTGTAAAAACATGTCATATCATCCGCCATTGTTAGTGAAATTCAAATCTATTTTAATCCGCTCCCGATATATATTCTTATCTATCTATCTATCTATCTATCTATTCTATCTTATATATGTCCTATTTCACTTATTTCATTAATACCTAAATATATTACAAGTATTAGATTTTATCATTATCTCAAACTTTATTTCTTTCCAAAGATGAAAACCAACAATTATCTATTTCAATTCCATACCGTTAAACCGGCTAATATTTCCTTTTTTTTTCTATTCTATAATATATATAGACCATGCTTTCTGAAAACCTATCTATTTAATATATCCTATAAAACATTGTCATACCATCCCAAGGTTATTTTTTACAGAAAAACAATATAGTTTTTATTTTAATTTAAAGCAACCTGTTGACCTTTCTTGGTTTTTCTTTACTTTCTTGTATGAACAAAGGACTTGGAGTAACACAACTGTTTTTTTAGCCTACTTACGGATTCCAGTGCAAGTCAGGGAAGAATAATTATTTTTTTTTTTTTGTATGGAAAATTTATTAAGACAAGGGGAAGAAGAATTTTAAGTTTATGGTTTTTTTTTGAAGAAGAATTTAATGGACTTGGTTTAAAGTACCTCCTTTTTTTTTATATGGAATCCAGGTTTGGAGTAAATTTACCCACCTGCAGCTAGTTCTTCACCAGAGGACCTTCCAGGGAAACCTACGGAAACCGGCTGGAAGAACTTAGTTTTATCTTTTTGTTTCTTATTTAAATATCTTTAATAACATTACATCCTCTTCAAGGTTTTAACTTTTATATCCTTAATAATAATTCCATTTACTTTTCCTAAAACCATAGTCAGTACAATTTAATTAAATTATTTATTGTCTACCAAGGGATGAGATTTTGACTCTCCCTTGAATCTCTCTTCATCAGGTTATCGTGTGCACACTTATCCGGAGAGGTTCATTTCATTTCAAACTTAAACATTTATTAAACGAAAACTAAACTATTATATTAGTGAGTAGTATTTTATATTTATATTATCTTATATTTTATTTTATATTATTTATACATAATTATTGAGTATAACCTCTGTCAAAATTTAACATTAATAGGTACGTTAGGGGGGGAAATTGTTTATCATTACATTCTGGGATTTTACTGTAAATATAGATAAGTTAATTGTACATAAGAGGTGATGGGTCATATATAAGTGTTTATTTAAAATAGTCTGTACATAAAATTGGTATTTATTAAAGTTGGGTTAAAACAATTCAATATTTCAATTAGTCCCTATCTTTCATATTTCAGCAATACAAGATATCTCGGAAGAAAACATTTAACTTCCTGGCGCCCAAACATTCAGTAGAGCAACTTTATCTTTCATCTGTTTATTTCTTGGTGGTTTTCTTGTCATTCGTTCTTATATCTTACGGTCTCTGTAGGGCATGCAAATTGGCCGAATCCCTCTTTGAGTGTCGAGTGGTCATTCTCCTGCATAGTCGCTAGCCAGCATTAATTTTATTATATTTTAAAATTCATATATACCCTTTATTCATTTCTTTTACATAATTTATTTCTATCTAATCTCTTCCATCTTCTGTATTCCACATATTAGTTCGTTGGTGTATAAAGGTACATTTTAGAGTTTACCCTATTTCTACATTCCTCATTTTTGTTACATTTCACTCTTTCATCAATATTTGTTACAGTCAAATTTCTTGCAACATTACTCAGTTTAGTTACATTGGCGAGCCCAACGTGGTGCCTTTTCTCAGTTCAGACTGTACATTCTGTAGTATATTTCTCTTTGCAAAATATTCTTTATTATTTCTAATTTGTTCCTGTTGCTCTTTGTTCATTTTTTTTAACTTCTTTATTTATTTATCTTTTCTTATTAGATTTACATTTATAGGTATACTTGTATTGCTGCAGGTTACTTATATTCATATTTGAACCCTCACCTTTTTAATATCATTGTATACAGTTAACAATCTATTTTACTATTATTGAACTATAAGAATTTAATAATTTAGATATTACTATTTTTATATATATATATATATATATATATATATATATATATATATATATATATATATATATATATATATTAGCCTATATTGGTGGGTTTTTATATTCAATTATTTGTTAATCATATACTTGTTGAAACCATTGTGTGTTGCTTCAAGGATTGTGTTATATTTACTTAACTTTACTTAACCATTTTAAAATTTTTGTGAATAACTTTAGATTATTCTTGGATTGATTTTGTGGTGTGTTGTTACATATTTATTTAGATATATATATATATATATATATATATATATATATATATATATATATATATATATATATATATATATATATATATATATATATATATATATATATATATTTTTTTTTTTTCCCTTAGATTATTCTTGGATTGATTTTGTGGAGTGGTAATACATTATTTCCTTTGTCTATTCATCTATTCATTTTTTTTTCTTTTTTTTTTCACAATGTCTGCATTCAAGGTAGAACATTTATTAGTCAAGGAATTAGATTATGAGTTGAGAATTAGGGAGATCCCCATTGATGAACCTTTCAATGTGGATTTAAAACGCAAAATATTGCGTGGAGCTTTAAGGCAAGAAGAAGGAAACAGAAGCTTTCGACAAATTTCTGCCACAAGTATTTCTTTTCTAGAGCAGCAAGAAGAGATTGATGAGACTGTGGATGATTTGGCTAAAAGGATATCCGATTTTAGAGGGACTGTCCAAGATAGCCTATACTCCAGGCTGATATCACGTCTAGCTCATGTCTCAGGCCGTGTTCATTTATTGTCATGTGCGAATGAGGAGCAGCAATCTTATAAACGCTCAATTTCAATCCGAATTCTTAGCCTAGAGGGTGAACTTGATTCACGAGTAAATCCAATTGCTACTTCAACACCTATTTCTTCTGTCCAAGCAGCTAACTCATTTCTACACCCCAAACCTGTTCAGGTACATAAATGGGGCATTACATTTTCTGGTGAAGGTCATTATGACCAAGTAATTTCCTTTTTGGATAGGGTGGAATGTCTTCGAGTATCGGGAGGAGTAAGTGAAGATGATCTTTTTGCAGCTTCTGCTGAATTGTTTACAGGCGCAGCTTTTACGTGGTTTAGAAACAATCGCAATAATTTTTCTAATTGGTCCGATTTGGCTCAGAAACTTAAGTCTGATTTTCTACCATATTCTTTTCAAGACGACCTTCTAGACCAAATCAAAAATCGTAAACAGAAGCCAAATGAGTCTGTTACGATGTTTATCAATAACATTTTGGGTATGTGTAGTCGCCTTGAGACTTCTCTAACAGATTCTGCAAAAATTAAGATTATTCTGAAATGTCTATTGCCTTTTTATCACCAACAATTAGCTTTAGTAGACATCACCAGTATAGCAGACATCACCGAGAAATGTAAACGTTTGGAGGAAACTTTATCTTGGTCTTCTCAACCTCCCACCACTTCCAAACACTCTTCTGACTCTTTCGGTCACCAAAATCCTTTTAGACACCGTTCTTGGCAATCTAAGGGCCCTGAGCGTAATATCTCAGTTGTAAGTTCTGTAGTGTGCTGGAATTGTCGTGAGTCTGGCCATACTTTTTATGATTGCGGCATCCCTCGTACCCGTATTTTCTGCCACGGTTGTGGTAAAGAAAATACCCTCAAACGCAATTGTTTTAGGTGTTCGGGAAACGAACGATCGGAGGTCCGTCCCCTGAGCGTTTCTCCGTCCACACCCCCATCAGGGAATCAAACCGTTACATCAAACGAAATCACTGGTCCAACCACGTCAAGCCACCCAAACCCATCTTCCAGTCGGAAAGGGAAAGGGGTTGTTCCAAAAAAACCAACACACACCACACCAAGTCATTCCAAGAAGTAACTTCTCAATATAATACATTTGATTCGCATAGATTATCTTCCCCAAATATCTTCCCAAATTTTAGTAATAAACATAATAGTAGCAGTGTAGTAGTTCCAGTATCTATACCAGAGTCTACCACAATTCAGGAGGATTCTTTTATTTCTGATTCTTCTTGTTTGTCTATTGCATCCTCTGATTGTGTAGGTAGAGATAATAAGTTTAGTTTAGTACCACTTAAAATTTTTGATCAATCAGATAATAATTGTTTTGATTTGAATTCGTTATTAGTGAGAAAACATAATGATAATAGACCTTATCTTCCTATTAAGATTTTAGGACAATCTTGTTTAGCTCTTTTAGATAGTGGCTCGAACATTTCTGTGATAGGTTCACATTCATTAGCTTTACTGAAAAATGCTGAGATTTCTATTATGCCCATTTCTTCTCTGCAAGTGTCTACTGCAGATGGTACAGTTCAGTCTATTACAGGCAAATTTGAAACTGAAATCACAGTAGCAAATTTATGTAAACAAATTACATTCTATATTATTCCTTCAGTTCAGAATTCTATAATTTTAGGTATGGACTTCTTAAATGCTTTTAATAGCACACTAAATTGTTCTAATTTTTCCTTTTCTATTTCTCAATTTAATCTGTCCTTACTTAGTGCTATTCAGGATTTTACTAGTTTATCTAGTTCAGAACAAAGTCAATTAGAGAATATGATCTCTAAATTTACAACCCTTTCGTCAAAAGACAAATTAGGTCGTACATCCTTAATATCTCACACTATCGAAGTGGGAGATACCACACCTTTTAGACAATATCAGTATCCTATTCCTCAGGCTTGGCAAGTTGACTTGGAAAAGGAAATTGATTCCATGTTAGAGTTGAAGATCATTGAACCTTCCACGTCTTCTTACTGTAGTCCTTTGTGGTTAACCAAGAAAAAAGATGGATCTTTTAGGGTTTGCTTCGATGGTCGAAAGTTGAATAATATTACTACAAATCGGGATGCTTATCCTATTCCCCGAATAGACGTCATTCTAAGTAAACTCCAGAATGCTAGGTATATTTCTTCTATCGATCTATCTAAAGCTTTTTTACAGATTCCTTTGAGTGAGGAAAGTAAAAAGTATACAGCTTTTGCAGTTAGTGGGAAAGGATTATTTCAGTTTGTCACTATGCCTTTTGGTCTTGTTTCAGCTCCTCAGACAATGTGTCATCTGATGGACTTAGTCATTGGTCCTCAGTTAGAACCCTATGTTTTTTATTATTTGGATGACATTTTGGTTGTCACTCCTGATTTTTCTCTTCATATGGAAATTTTGGATAAGTTGTTTTTACGTCTCAAAGAGGCTAATTTAACTATTAATTTAGATAAATGTCAGTTTTGTCGTCCTAGTCTTAAATTTTTAGGATATGTAGTCGATAGTAAAGGTTTAAGGACTGACCCTGATAAAGTTACAGCTATCAAAGATTTTCCTATACCTAAGACTACCACTCAAGTCCGTAGGATATTAGGCATGTGTGGATATTATCGTCGGTTTGTGCCGTCTTATTCTACTTTGTTGTCTCCACTTACAGATCTCCTTAAAAATAGGAAAAAAGGCCAAACTATTACATGGACTTCAGAAGCCGATGATGCTTTCCGGCGTATAAAAGAAGCTCTTACTAGTGCACCTGTCATGACATCTCCGAATTTTAAAGAGCATTTCTATCTCATGACAGATTGCTCCAACACTGCTTCAGGTGGTGTACTGTTTCAAATGAAGGATGGTTCGGAACATCCAATAGCTTATACCAGCAAAAAGCTCAATAAAGCACAGAAAAATTATTCCACCACAGAGAGAGAACTTCTTGCAATTATCCATGGTCTTGATGCCTTTCGGTACTATCTTGAGGGTCGTAAGTTTACTATCATCACAGATCATAGTTCTTTATTATGGTTACATTCCATGAAAAATCCGTCACAACGTTTGTCCCGTTGGATTTGTAGGCTTTCTGTCTTTGATTATAATATCGTTCATCGCAAAGCCAATGGTGTTGTGGTTGCAGACGCGTTGTCACGTACCTTCGATATCAATCTTTTAGATCTGTCCACTTTATCTCCAGATAATTGGTATCGAAAGATGATTCATAATGTCACCCAAGAACCTACTAGATATCCTGATTTCAAGGTAGAGAATAATATCCTGTATAAACATGTAATCAGTCCGGTTGAGTCTTTATCGAATATGTCTGATTGGAAAATAGTAGTCCCAACAGCAAATAGGGATGAAGTCTTGAGAACTTTTCATGATGATGTGACATTAGGTCACTTTGGTTTTTATAAAACATTTAGTAAAATAGCTGAGTTATATTACTGGCCTGGTCTGCGCAACTCAGTTAAGAAATACATCTCTAGATGTAGAGTTTGTGCAACATGCAAGCCGAGTAACCTACCTCAAGCTGGATTAATGGGTTCGTTTAGGAACATTAATTTTCCTTGGCAAATGATCTCTTTAGACCTTATTGGACCGTATCCACGTAGTTATTCAGGTAATACGTATTGTTTGGTAGTTGTAGATTACTTCACCAAATTTCCTTTAGTTTGCCCTCTTCGTAAGGCTACAACTCCAGCTATTTTGAAGTTCTTAGAGGAGCAAGTGTTCTTACTATTTGGTATTCTCCAGATAGTATCATGTGATAATGGTCCACAATTTATTTCTAAAGCCTTTAAAGATCTTTTAAGTAAATATAAGGTCCAAAAGATATTCTACAATGCAGCTTATCATCCGCAAGCTAACCACACTGAACGTGTAAATCGTAGCATTGTTACTGCTCTTCGATCTTACACTTACACTGATCATAGAGCTTGGGATCAGTACATTCATTCAGTTGCTCAAGCCATTCGAACTTCTGTTCATGAAACCACTCAGTGCTCTCCAGCTTATGTTAATTTTGGTAGGCATGTTCCATTGTCAGGTGATTATTTCGGTTTAATTTCTGAAAATTCAACAACTCTTCCTCAAATTTCTGAGAAACTTCACCGTATGGAAGATCTCCAAAACTTACCTCCAATATTCGCTGACATTAGGAAGAAGTTGAAAGCTTCTTACCGTAGAAATCAGCATCAGTATAATTTGAGGAAACGAAATTTGCGATTTTTTGTGGGCGATCGAGTTTTGAAACGGAATTTTGTAAAATCAAATAAAGGTGATGCCATTTCTGCTAAGTTTTGTCAGAAATATGTTCCCTGTACTGTCGTTAGGGTAATATCTCCTTTAGTATATGAATTAAAAGACAATTCGACAAATAGACGAATTGGTCAATTTCATATAAAGGATTTACTCCCTGATAATACAACAGATGAGGCAACATCTTCATCTTCAGAGGAAGATTAACTTAATGTCTATTAAGTTAACTTATTCCTATGAGTGTTATTGTTTTGGCTCGGTTTGGTTACGATTTGATATTTTCTTAGATTTTTGTTATTAATCACCAGATTTGATATATCTACAGCTTATACTTTGATTAGTATCTGTTTATAATTAGTTAAAATTATTAAGGCCATTAGAGTGTTTACTTATATTAGATGTTGCACTGGTATGGAACTAAATATTGTAGTGCTGCTATACTGTGCTATATGTTTATGTGTTGTATAACCTATGTTCCCATTTTGCTTACTTGTTTTGCCAGGTTGGAAAGAATGTTGTAATTTTTTTATGGATTTGATTCCGTTTATTGGTCATGATCAAGTTATATAGGAACATGTATCTGGATTTGCTATGTGGGACGTTTTTTTATGTCATTAGGAATTTATATAGACAATCATTATGCATAATTTTAGAACACTCCTATGTTATATAGACTATTCTGCCTGTGTATATGTGACTGAATATGTGGGTTCGAAGTTTTAGTTCAATTAGAGGCCTCAGTTGTGCAATGAATTTCGGAATTCACCATTTTCATGACAAGTTGTACAGTTATCTAGGCAGTAGAACGTCTTAGGATTTGAACATTTAGCTTTAATCCTTAATATTTTCAGACTTTGGTCTAATATAAGAATTGTTCCTTAGCTGATTTATTATTCTTACTTATATAGTTTATTCAAGTCATGGATTGCTCCCTTTACAGCTAGCATGTTTAGATTACAGTTATGGATAGTGATTCTATATTTTGGCAACAAATGACCATTTATAGTTATTTTCGCTTCTTTCCTCAGGCACTTGTCTATATTTTGGTATATTGAATTAGGAATTATCCTGTTCTCTTTTATTAGTATCAGAACGAATTATAAATTTGCAGTTTCTTCAGAAATTGGTCTACTCGTTCTTGATGTTCTGTTTTGTTGTTACTTCTACCTTACTCTTACTATTTTGCTATGGTTGTTAGAGTTTACTGGCACATTAAACTCTTTTTAGTGCTCTTATGCTAGATATTCTTATAAATTTGTAGTAGCTACATGCTATAGTTATCGAGTATCAGCATAAGTTAATTTTGTTGTAAGAAGTTACCACAGCAGTTCACATGCTTTGGTACTTTACCTTTTTGAGCTCAAGTTGTTCAGCTTGGCATTTGCTAGGATGATTGAGTTTATAACACCTCCTAGTTTTATTTTTGGTCTTTATTTTGGATCCCAAATGTACTGATGGCAGATCATCAGGATGGAATCGATTTTATGGCTGTCCTTCTGTTCAAGCCGTTAGTCCCGCATTTTGATCCAATAATTTATTTGATGAATTTTTAGGTTAGGCACATATTACCGGATGTGGGTATATGTGGACCTACCCTATTTGGTTTATTTGGTTATAGTGTGAATTGGGTCATTATTTGCCTGATTGATTATCTTTGGATATGCTACTTTATAAATCTGTTGTCCACTGTATGGTCAATTTTGGATTTACCATCCAATTCGACACTTATATTGTTGTCTATACATTTGGTATTTTTATTGTTACTTATATTGTTTTATATAAGTACGTTGGTATTTTTACTATTACTTATTATTGTGTATCGGTCCACCTATTTGCCTGATTGATTATTCCTTGGATATGCTCTTCTATAAATCTGTTGTCCATTGATGAGTCAATTTTGGAACCAGGGTCCAATTTCACATTATTTTGGATTATTTGTATTGAGTATTTGTATTACTAGTCTATACTATGCTATGTTGGAGTTTTACCTTACTTTAACTTTACTCTAAATAGCATGACTTTGTACTTAGTTACATGTGGGTCTCTTTAGATGAAACCATATCTTTATTTCTACATCACTCATAATCTGTGGTTAATGATAATCGTGTGAATCGATGTAGATTGTTTTGGAAGTATTTTAGTGAGTTAATATAGTTTATAGCTGTACTTGGCAAATTGTTGCCCTAGCTATAATTTTTTATATATAAGTTTATTTTTTTTCTCGATTCTTGATTGCTCCACATATGGTTGAAGTATTGGTTAACCTACATCTAACCAATCAGTCAAGTAAAAAGAAAAAAAAATTTTTTTCGCTTAAAAATTTTTTTTCTCCAAGTAAGAGGGGAATGTAACGAGTCCGTTACTTGAATAATCGTTTACCTTCTTTTTGTGACTGGAATCTTTAATTTAATTATAAATTAAATTCATTTTTGAAATATTCCTAAACCAAATATTTAAAACTCCCAGTAAATCTTATTTTCTGAGGTTGGCATTAAATCCCGCCCTCTGTCTAAGATTCTGAAAGTACATCGGCGTGTCAGCCGTAGCACCGTCAAATCGGCACTTGTTGCTGGAATCTCTTCGAGTGAACATCGTTTGTTCAAGGCGGCTGTAGGTGCCATTTTCATGAATTGGGTTTAAGTTTATTTTTTATTTTTTTTTGTGGAAAAGCTGTTGTGTTGGAAGAAGCCATTTCTTATTTAGTTTTTTTGTGAAAGTACTTTAATTTTGGACCACCTCAGCCGGTAAGTTTAAAGTTATAAATAAATTATGTGTAAAAACATGTCATATCATCCGCCATTGTTAGTGAAATTCAAATCTATTTTAATCCGCTCCCGATATATATTCTTATCTATCTATCTATCTATCTATTCTATCGTATATATGTCCTATTTCACTTATTTCATTAATACCTAAATATATTACAAGTATTAGATTTTATCATTATCTCAAACTTTATTTCTTTCCAAAGATGAAAACCAACAATTATCTATTTCAATTCCATACCGTTAAACCGGCTAATATTTCCTTTTTTTTTCTATTCTATAATATATATAGACCATGCTTTCTGAAAACCTATCTATTTAATATATCCTATAAAACATTGTCATACCATCCCAAGGTTATTTTTTACAGAAAAACAATATAGTTTTTATTTTAATTTAAAGCAACCTGTTGACCTTTCTTGGTTTTTCTTTACTTTCTTGTATGAACAAAGGACTTGGAGTAACACAACTGTTTTTTTAGCCTACTTACGGATTCCAGTGCAAGTCAGGGAAGAATAATTATTTTTTTTTTGTATGGAAAATTTATTAAGACAAGGGGAAGAAGAATTTTAAGTTTATGGTTTTTTTTTGAAGAAGAATTTAATGGACTTGGTTTAAAGTACCTCCTTTTTTTTTATATGGAATCCAGGTTTGGAGTAAATTTACCCACCTGCAGCTAGTTCTTCACCAGAGGACCTTCCAGGGAAACCTACGGAAACCGGCTGGAAGAACTTAGTTTTATCTTTTTGTTTCTTATTTAAATATCTTTAATAACATTACATCCTCTTCAAGGTTTTAACTTTTATATCCTTAATAATAATTCCATTTACTTTTCCTAAAACCATAGTCAGTACAATTTAATTAAATTATTTATTGTCTACCAAGGGATGAGATTTTGACTCTCCCTTGAATCTCTCTTCATCAGGTTATCGTGTGCACACTTATCCGGAGAGGTTCATTTCATTTCAAACTTAAACATTTATTAAACGAAAACTAAACTATTATATTAGTGAGTAGTATTTTATATTTATATTATCTTATATTTTATTTTATATTATTTATACATAATTATTGAGTATAACCTCTGTCAAAATTTAACATTAATAGGTACGTTAGGGGGGGAAATTGTTTATCATTACATTCTGGGATTTTACTGTAAATATAGATAAGTTAATTGTACATAAGAGGTGATGGGTCATATATAAGTGTTTAAAATAGTCTGTACATAAAATTGGTATTTATTAAAGTTGGGTTAAAACAATTCAATATTTCAATTAGTCCCTATCTTTCATATTTCAGCAATACAAGATATCTCGGAAGAAAACATTTAACTTCCTGGCGCCCAAACATTCAGTAGAGCAACTTTATCTTTCATCTGTTTATTTCTTGGTGGTTTTCTTGTCATTCGTTCTTATATCTTACGGTCTCTCTAGGGCATGCAAATTGGCCGAATCCCTCTTTGAGTGTCGAGTGGTCATTCTCCTGCATAGTCGCTAGCCAGCATTAATTTTATTATATTTTAAAATTCATATATACCCTTTATTCATTTCTTTTACATAATTTATTTCTATCTAATCTCTTCCATCTTCTGTATTCCACATATTAGTTCGTTGGTGTATAAAGGTACATTTTAGAGTTTACCCTATTTCTACATTCCTCATTTTTGTTACATTTCACTCTTTCATCAATATTTGTTACAGTCAAATTTCTTGCAACATTACTCAGTTTAGTTACAGTGTACTCTTTTAAATTTTTATTCCAAGCTTTCGGACATTGTTTATGTCCTTCATCAGGGAGCTACAAATGAGATGAATAAATTGTTGGCGTTGGTATAATTAATTAAAAAATTCACTACTTACAAACTTAATGAGGTTGTATCAACGAAGATGTATTATAATGTTGATAAAATTTATCATAGTCTCTCATCTTTTTTCAATATATAAAACCTATTTTTATGTTTAAAAATTTAAAAAATTACTGTACATTCAAAAACACTTAATTATTTTAAATAAATATATGACATTTTTCTGACAAAATTCTTTTAAATGTCAATTTATAAATTATTGTTTGTGTTATTATTGCATTTATCTAGTAGTAACAAATAGGAGAACAATTCATTTAGATGACCAATATCCGTTTTATGATTCATATTATTATTATTTTGGCAAATGTAGGCCATTTCAAGAAAAAGTCTTTTGGTGATGTTACTTTCCTGTTCTACTACTTTGACGTTATTATAATCTATCTGATGCCCATTTTTAAATGCATGTTCACCCAATGCACTTTTTTCAGGATGCCAGTCTATTATCTGACTTGTGGGATGTAATGCGGTCTTTAAGGCATCTTGATGTTTGACCATAGTATACTTGTTCACATGATCAAAATGCAATTCACATTCTGCAATGGTATGTTTAAACTTCTTCATGTTAGTTTTATTATATTAATGTGTAAACCAGAGAATAGATAAATTGTTTATAGCAACAAATTCCAAAATTAATTCTAGTTATTAATTAATAATGAGATTGGCAACTCTGGTATATGAGGGATAGTTTGAACTATGAATCACCAATCACTATATAATAACTCTTGTACTGGAATGTAAGTAGTATTTTGTTTATTTCTAATTTATTACAATTCAACAGATTTTTTCTCCTACCAATTTGTGGGTTGTTACTCAGTCTGCTAATGCAATTTATGCGTATTAATTAACACAGACATGTAACATTGGCATAATTACTAAAACTTTTTTTTGATCTATAACTTCTTTTGATCTATATCCTTATAAGACAGCACCCTAATATGGGCTTTTTATAATTTCAGCATTTAATTTACTTTGTACCACTAACCTGATGATGCTTTGCAAATTTTAGAAAGCAAAACCGGTCGTCTTAGGTAGTGGAACGGGCTGGGTTCCTCTGCACCGTCCAAGTGGGCCGAATAAATACTTCGGCTGGGTACAAGTAATTATAAGATATAATTACTTCGGATTAGCCTTCGATTTGGTATATTTCCATTAAGCGGTGGTTCTTTTTGTTACGTGGATTTAATTAAAACTACTCTTGCTCAGTAGAAATGTATTTTGATTATCAATAGTATACCCTTAATTGTTTGTCGAACAATATACTAATTACTATTTATTTGCTCATTGCTTGTGTAATGAATATTAACACTTACAGTTATTATTGTTAAGACGTGATCGGATGGTTCAGAGCGATGTGTCTTCTCGGAGAGTTGAACGTACAAGAGAGAGAATTCTGTGCAATCTTTCGTATCGTCAAATTTTGGTCTGTACCAAAGGATAGTTAGGGGTAGGACGCGAGGGCGCTGTTGCCAGTTTGGATCAAATCCGAACAGGTAGTAAAATTAAACTGATTGTGAGTAAGTCTAATTTATTTCTTTTTTACCCCTTTTAAAATGGACTCACACAAGCAACACATTCATGATTTGAAGAACTTACTTTGCAACCGTAACCTTAATCTAGAGATCCGCACAAGAATGCTACGTTGTTACGTTTTTTCTACTTTACTATATGGCATGGAAGCGTGGACAATAAAACAGTCTGAAATCAAAAAATTAAACTCCTTTGAGATGTGGTGTTACAGGAGAATCCACAGAATATTGTGGACTGAAAAAGTAACTAATATAGAGGTGTTACAAAGAATGAAGAAAGAATGTGAAGTCATAAAAACTGTTAAAATTAGAAAGATTCAATATCTGGGTTATATAATGAGGGGCGAGAAGTACGTATTATTTAGATTAATTATGCAAGGGAAGATACAAGGGAAGAGAAACCCAGGACGACGCAAAATATCCTGGCTGAGAAATTTGAGAGAGTGGTTCGGTTGCAGCTCATTGGAATTATTCAGAAGAGCGGCCAATAAAATTAAAATAGCGGTAATGATTTCCAACCTCCGATAGGAGAGGGGACCTGAAGAAGAAGAATATCTAAACTGTAAATATCCTTTCTCATTCAAGTCTTTTTTAGATCATACACCACCCGGCAGAAATCCCAGGTAAACTCCGACTCACTACCGTCACCTACGACTCGAAGTTTCCAGAAGCAGGTCGAACAAAACCAGTCCGAGTGACCTTCTCGTCTGTTCGAAGGGAAACGCCGGAATTCTCCATTAACGGCATGTTATATTTAAAGAGGGAATTTTGTTGAGGACAGTTAGTCTGAAAAATAACATCGCGTCGGGGTTTTAAAATGTAACGCGCGTATTGTAATAAATGTAAATAGATTATATAAGTATTAGTGTGAAATAAATTAGCTATATTGTACAAATAAAGACTTTAAATAAACTTGTAAGTGTAGAATGTTAATAAATAAAGACAATAAATTAGATTAATAAAAATACTATAACTATATGGAATTTAAAAAGATGAAAAAAAAAAATGAATTACAAATCAATTATGCAAAATATAAACTTATGATAACAGTTTTGTGAAAATTAATTGTTGACTTCTTGAGAAAAAATAAACATTTTTATGATTTTGTTGTTGAAATTATAATAAACATTTTTAAAGACTTTCATAAGGTTTATGTTTTTATTTACCTGATTTTTACATGCATCCTGTATTCATTAAACATTAAAAGTGAATCCAATGTATTAAGTAATTGATAACAATGTATTGAATAGAAATATTTTTATTAAATTATTAGTAACACCATTGTTTAAATAGGACTAGTTAGACAATCCTTATGGAACAAACGTTTGACTTTTATTCTGCCGTCATATGGCGGCCTCTAGTCATAAATTTAAAAAACTATTAACAGAAACTTAATTCACTGCAGGATTCTATTCGAGTATATTTTTAACTGTCTCATAATTAATGCAAACCTGTACACGGATGCCAGATTGTGAAGAAAATATAAGACTTTAATAAAATGCTTATTGTTATTATCGTTGTATGCGTCTAGTGAAAGATAACTTGACTATTTCGAGCGAATATTTCAAATTGTTTCTGTACTTTGAGACTTGCTAAATCTCAATCGGTTAGTAATCTATTTAAATGAAGTAGGTAAATGCTGACTTTTTTTTTAATTTTTATTAGTTTACCAGATATTTAATTTGGTTATATGATTTGCTAGAAAAGGATTAAATATTTAATTGAAATACACTCGATTACTATCGTCTTAGAACACTCATGCGGAGGTTTATTTTTTAGTCAAGACTTAAGTTTTATAATTGTTTAAAAAAGAAAATCTTTTTAAACAATGGTTTTATGTATGTTTTGAGAAAATTAAATTTTCAATCTTTTAATCTTTAAAATGACGTTTGAAAATATAGTAAATTTATGGGTATGGTTTTTTGATAATGGTTTTGAAACAAATAAATACATCGATATGCCACAACAAGAGGCAACACATATTTAGGGACAAATTAATCTATGTGTTGGGATAAAAGGAATAATAATTAACAACACTTTAATAAATAGTATCCTTTATTTTATTTATTTATGTATTTTATAATATAAACACAATTTTTGTATTTCTGTTTACATAAATAAGAATGTTTTTTTAATCAACTCGCCGATTTGAGCTGTTTATTAATGAAATAATTTTAAATTACAAAGTGATAGATATTGCAAAAATTAAATTCGCATTATTTGAATAGTTATATACCACTAATCAAAGTTCTAATATCTACACATAGACAATATTAACGAAATAATAATTCTAGGTAAAAAAACAAAACAAAATTGTTTACATTAATAGTTATAGAAATTGATTGTAACATTGTTTTCATGAAATAAAATAAGCAATGTATGTAGTGCGAAACACTATTGGCACTGGTTGATGGTTGTTTTGCTATCGAATACGTATGAAAAACGCGTGGTGTCGTTAACAAACCTTCCTCTTCTACCTCAATATATTTTTTTGGTTTGCATTTAGATATTTTTGGTCAAATTTAGATATTTTTAAAAGTAATTAGGAGTTCTTGCTATTATATTAATGGAAGTAGTAGTAGTAGCAAGAACTCCTAATTACTTTTTAATCACACTATTTTTGTTTTTTTTTCTGTTCTCTATGGATCAGTCAAAACACACCATGAAAAGATGTTACTAACAAAATTTTAACTTTCCAACTAAATTTTAAAATGTATATTGTCCATTATTTTAAATGTTATATTTTATATGTGTGTTTTTAATGTTGAGTGTCGTAGCTTTACAAAAATAATCTCAACGACTAGTAAGTGGTAATGACAATTTGAGATATGTTATAAATATTTATACTTTCCTCTAATTACAGTGTCTTGAAGAAGGAATAAAAGAATTCCGAAAGCTTGACCAAAAGTCAAAAGAGTGTTTCTATAACATCCCGGCCACACCTCTACCGACTTTTAAAAACGAATTTCGAGATTCGTTAGCTAGTTGAATTGGAGTGACTTCAGTCACCCCATGGTTGGTAGCTTCTTTGGCAAAATGATCTGCTGTTTTATTACCAGTAATTCCGGTGTGAGAAGGCAGCCATATGAGAGAGACTGTTACATCGTAAGCAGAGAGATTTTGGTATATGTCATGAATGTTTTGAACTAATAGGTGCTCAGTGAAAATTGTATTGACTAAATGGATATATGAAAGTTAATCTGAACAAATTACAATATGTCTGTTTTGATGTGAGATGCATTTAAAAGCCCACAATACTATATAGTTCACCTGTGCAAACGTTGCATATTAAGGGTAACCGAGATGATCTTACAAGTTCATGTTTAGTGGTTACTGCACAATCAATACCAGTGGTAGTTTTAGAAGCATCTGTATAGAGAATTAAATTCTAAAAATGCTTTCTTTATAAGAAGGTTAGAAGATTCAAGTTTGTTAAAAATAGTGAGTGAGGTATATATTGAAGGGAGATCTTTAGCCCAGAGGGGAAGTAAAGGTAGAGGAAATGAACTAGTCAGAAAAAGGTCAATATTTTTAAGTAGTGGACAAATTAATTGAGGTATAGGTTTTATGATAAGGTGTTGGTTATTGTTAGTGGAAGAAGACGGCATTGTGGCAATTAGAGAATGAAAGGGATTAAATGGATTTGCAGATGTTGGTTGTTGTTAGTGGAAGAAGACGGCATTGTGGCAATTAGGGAATGAAAGGGATTAAATGGATTTGCAGATGTTGATACAGCATACGAAAGTAGAAGTGATTATCGTCTTAGGGTAGGAGAAAGTTCATTAGATTCACGGTATACACTCTCAATAGGACTAAAGCGAAAAGCGCTCAGACCTAGAAGTAGTTTTATTGGCACCCCATCGAAGATGACTGAGGGTTTTAAAAATGTTCAACCTTTTAAAACAATTGATTTTATGTTCAGAGATTTGATCTTTTCAATTTAATCTGGAGTCAAACATAAAACCGAGAATTTTACAATAATTAACACCAGAAAGTAGAGAATTGTTAAATAAAATTTGGGGTAAGGGAGTGGAAATCCCTATGGAAAATTTTATTAATTTGGTTTTGCTCTCAGAGAGTGACAATCCTAGTTCGTTAGATCTATCTTGAAGTAGATTTACTACACTTTGTATAAGTTTATATGGGGATGGGACAGATTTAAGATGGCAGTAAATGATTAGGTCATCAGCGTATTGAACATATTTGATGGGAGGCAAATTTCGTTGATGGCAAGAATGAATAAAATTAAACTTAATGCAGATTCTAAAGGGACACCTTAATTTTAAGAAAGAGATCGAAAAAGTTTACCCTTGGCAAGGACTTTAAAGATTCTTTCAATTGGATATTTTTTTACAAATGAGAAAATATTACCATTTAAATTATAGTGGAAGATTTTGTCAATGATTGCTTTTCTGGAGATTGAATAAAATGCCCATTCAACGTTAAATATAGTTGCTACGACATCTTGTTGATTATAGATTGCTTAAGAAATGTGTGTTTGAAAAATAAAAAGTTATCAATAGTAGACCGATTACGTCGGAAGCCGGATTGAGCGTCGGGAATAATATTATACTGTTTAACGAACCACCTGAGTATTTCATTGATCATTGTTTCAAGAAGTTTGCAGGTAATACAAGTAAGAGAAACCAGACGAAAGATATTGGAGTTATAGAGGGCTGGTCAGGTTTTTTAATTGGAATGATTATAGAATTGAGCCAAACATCTGGGAATTTTTGTGTGTTCTAGATAAGGTTATAAATTTCGAGAAGTTTGGAGAGAGATGTATTAGAGAGATTTTTTAAAAATATATAAGGGATATCATCGGGATCATCAGCAGATTTTGTACATGAAAACAAGGTAAATTTTAGTTTATTTAGGGTAAACAAGGCGTTCATAAACTTGACATCATGTGGAGTTGACGAGATGGTGGAGAAAGATTGAGCGCGTAAAGAACTGGGAGTAAAAGCCATATTACTTTGATTGAATCTGTCTTCAACCCTATTAGCGAGTGTGGCGGAAATGAATTGACTGTCAGAGATAACTGTGTTGTTGAAGATGATAGGAGAAATAGTTAGGATATAGGAATGAAGGATGACTAAATTCATAGGATGAAGGTTAGTTTTATTGACTTGGATTTGTGAAACAGTTTTTTTTTATAAATGAGAGTGGAGTTATCATATCCACTGGTAACTTTAACATCCTAATATATAAGACTAAATAAAGTAAACTAAATTGTAACATATAACTTTTAACGGGTTTTTACCCAGATATTTAGTGGCTCAAAAAATGTATACCTAGACACTGATGATGGAATATGGATTCCGAAAACGATTTGTCTTCATGACATAGCCCGTTTGGGTTTTTTAATTTATGTACCTTTTATAAAGGATTTGAACAAATTTTTTTTTGTATTGATCTTTCTTTTATCTTAGTATAGATTAGAGCAAGATCTTTCATTAACGATTGTCAGCGGTATGTCAGTGGTAAATTTACTGGTTTCATTTAGACTTTAGAGGGTCGTTGGTGCCTAAGGAATTTTCGAGAAATTTTTCAATATAATTCTAGAAAACCCTAATTTTTGTGTTTTTATAGGATTTGAGTGCAGCTTTTAGTTCGAAATAGTTTATACGAGAGTTCGGATAATTGGTATCTTGTGAAACTGAGGATGAATAATGAAAGGGCGAAGGAAGAAAAGAGTATATATGGTTGGGTCCAGATTTGTTGCAAATCTGGACCCAATTGGACATATAACTCACAGCTCTGGGGTTCAGCTAGCAAATCTAATATTATGATAATACAAAGATTCCAATCAAAAACTCTGAGAACAATCGCTAATGCACCTTGGTATATCCAGAATGATGCAATACATAGAGATCTTCAAGTACTAACAGTCTCTGAAGAGTGCAAAAAAACTTCTGAACAATATCAAAACAGGTTGCGGGCGCATCCTAATACCCTGGCACACAATCTTCTCAACAACCAACAAGCGAAGAGATTGAAGCGACATGACCCCTTGGACCTACCTCACCTATCCTGACAGAGCCTACAGCAGTGGGAGTTACGCCTTCAACAACACCCAGCCATTGTGATCAGTGCCGCTTATAGTGCTTTAGTGCTCGCGTATCAGTGTATGTGCGCATCCTACCGGTAAAAAGCCAATTTGTGTCGTGATGATTTGGTCACTGGACCTTACATCTCTCTGTCTTGTAAAGACAAAAAATTTTACTTATTGTTTTCACTGCAAAACAGATTGTAAAAATCTTAAATGTTAATAAAAAAAAAAAAAAATTTGTTTTTTATTTTAAATTTTCTGCCAGAATCTTGGCTGTCTCTGGTATTTGAAGGCTCTGGTATTTGAATCTGGCTAGTATTTGAAGGACATAAAGTTTTCTTACTTAATTAAATAAAATCGTGTCTAAATTTGGCAAAAGATGAAGTAAAAATATACAGAGAGCAGAAAAAATGAATAAATGCGAGAGAAAGAGAGAAATTCTATTTATCATGTATGCTGTGATTAGATTTGACATCAGAAGATTTATCAGAGGATGCACTTATATATACTCTTGTAAGTCGGAGGTAGGCTGTTCTTTTAACTTTTTTAAGATTCTAGTGATACGGTTTTTTAGTGACCTTTTGCTTGTACCTATGTAGAGCTGCGATAAGTCCTTTTGAATACCATCTATGTTGGAGGATTTTTAAGCTTCTTGTAGTGGGGTGATACATACAAAAGAGTTCTCAAGAAATGTAATAAGTTGCGTGGAATTGAGTGTAAAATTAGTCGGATTATCTTTGTAAATCATTTTGATAGCGGAAATATAATAAGGTTTCATCGAGTAATCCAATCAAAGATTAGATTTGGACATTTTTTGGCTGGTTTGGGTGGCATCGAAAATGTCGAAGGAGGAAAAGAACTTAATAGAGCAAGAATACCGGATGAAGATAGAATGGTAGGAGTATCAGGAGGACTGTCATTGAAGTGTCCCCTTTTTTGTCCTACTGCCAACATGCGCTTTAAATTAGTACGACGAGAGATGGATAAATCCATAATGGCAGCCAGGATGGGTATGTAGTTAACGTAGATGGACTCAATTTTCGAAGATAGAAATTCTTTTGATGAAGGTAAGGATTCAGGATTAAGGACTCCTTAGAGTCAGCTGAAAATGAAGAAGAGGGAGGAGCATTAGCTGCAATGAGTGTGTGATCTGGTCAACTGGAGACTTTGCAATCAGACTCCACGGTACGACCCGTAAGCTTACAAAGAAAACAGTATAGTCTGTCAGAGAATAAAAATATTTTAAAGGATGTATTTTCATGGTTAATTAACAGAGAAGATTGCATTTCTAAGTTCACCTTGTCAGCTATTACAAATGTTACCCTAGTAAAACTCATAATATATGCCTATTGATCATCTGATGTTCCGTATTTTTTAGGGACTGCTCGATTAGTGAATGCGGGATGGAAGGAGATACATTTGAAATAAGGATTCTTTTGGTCGCAGAAAGAAGCCTGCAGATAAAGATGACGGTGGAATTAATTATGACGTTCGGTGTATTAGTTGATCAACGATGTCGGTAGAAGTGAGGAAAATGCAGATTTGATTATTCGAAATGCGAGATGTAATATTTTTTGGATAAACTATTTCAGCAATTTCTTTAATATATTTAAATAAAACAGTATTCAAAATGGAGTGCATGACAATAACTTGTCCCCTTTTAGAAAACGAACGGGAAGGAGGTCTAGAGACTGCGGCAACGACATATGATTTTGGGATGGAATTGAAGTTGTTTAGTGTAAATGTAAATATTTAATTGCTGTTCATGATGTGTAGTCCTGGTTACCCAGACCGTAACACAATACCTAAATGTGAGTACCTAATGGACCCTCTCCCAAACTGGAAAGAAATAAAAAAAGGATCTCACCTATTTCTTGGGATTTTCACTGGTTTTTTTTTAATTACACCAATATAGCCGCAATTAAATTCGACTATTGAAATATAAAACCAAATTTGATACTCGTTTTCTTATCACATTGTGATTAAAGAACTTCGCTTCGTATTGATAACTCGTCGATGAATTACTTTATCTGTTTAAGACTGTTTAAATCTTTAAAATCCGTGAGGAACTTTAAAAAGGGTGTTTAACCTTTGACAGTTATTTGACGTTTTTTGAATCGATTATTTGAAGCTTTATTTATAAACTTCAAAATTTTATTAAAAATGCAGTTTGAAAAAGTGCTTTTTAGCTTCTAAACATTTATACTACTTTTGATATTTTTCATGTCATACGGCTGTACGTAGGCTCAATAAAAAGCTGGTGTAAAAGCACAATTAAAAAAAACAGAAATGTCCATAACCAATAACAAGAAACAAGCTGAGATATTGCAGCGGACAGATCTACCTTGCATTTTTCTGTGGCGATATTTTACGAGTACCATTATTTTAATGTTTCAAAACTAATTTACTTCTTCACTGTGTATGCCATTTATAAATAGAATTATAAAATTTAGATATGCTTTTACAATGTGTTTAATTTTCAGCTTTTAATGTTAATAAACAATGAAAATATTTGCAATTTCTTAAACAAGAAAAAAAATGCTATTTGATTTCCTCTGGGCCATAGAAGGTTTTGGATTTTTTTTAAATGTTTTTTTTTTATTTGGTTTATATTGAGCATACATACAAGTGTATGACATAAAAAAGTCAAAGTTATTAGAAATTTTTATATGCTAAAAATTTGTTATTCTTCAAACTGATTTTTAAAAACAAATTTAATATAACCTTGATGTTTTTTTTAAAAATTTAAAACGAAGACATAAAAATCGATATCTATTTACAAAATAACCCTAGAGTGACTGTTTGGACAAGTACAGTTGTGAACAAATTCCCTTCGTTGGCTCAGTGAAGATGTTCGTTCTGTTGTAATGGAAACACCAAATAATAGTAGCAGAGTTTATTGTTGAGACGTACACTATGGGTGTAGACCCGGGATTACTTTGAGTAGAGACTGATGAAGTTGATCGTTGAAGACTATATGTTCGTTGAGTGAATATTGATTGAATGCTTCTCTAGTCAAGAGATATTAGTTTTATATAAATTCTATTTGGGTCAATATTTTTCGCGTACCTAGCGTGATATGTGTATTTAATTTATGTAAATTGTTTAACTTTGTCAGTACTTTTGACTGATGTCCAAATTATTATTTATAATTGACCAAATGTGTATGTAACCTAATTAACTACGTGTGTGTATTTAATAACAAATAGATTCATTCGGTCTACTGGGTGATAAAATTATACTGTCCAATTTCGGATATGAATTATGAAGATTTGATATTGGACATACTGCGGAATCGGGCAATCTGACCCAAGTGTCAATACTCAAAGTTTACATATAAGTATTACATAACATAGTAAAATTCAAACATGATAAATTATAAATAGTTTAAGAATAATCAAAATCTTCCAACCGTACCCTAGCTATCAATGTCCGACTCTATCTCTAGATTAAAATTAGGGCAATTGGATGAAAATGTGGAAAGTGGGATGTCAACTTGGGAAGTCGACCGTACATTGTTGTGCCGATTACTAACTAATACAGGTACTTCCTGTTCGTTAGTCTGAGTTTGTGGATTCCCTGAACGACATAGTCGTGCAACAGGACGGTACTTCCATAACGTGAGTATCCCAATTATTACCATTATAGTAATGATCCCGGTGGCCACAAAATAATGCCAATTAGATTCGTGAATCGATCGCCACTGCGTATGCGTCATTTCTTGTTCCAGACTCTCCTCCTCAAGTAACACATGACGTAGCTCTCCTCCTGGTATGTCAAGGTAGGTGTTTAGAGGCGTGTTAAACTTGCGGGGTGTCCTCGCCACCAGTTGGGCCACGGGAGTGATTGGCGACTTCAGGTAACTCGTCACTGCTCTGTCCACCCCACTGCTAGTGGGGAGTAATGTAATATTTTTCGTTTGGGCGATACATTTGGGTGAAAGCTTCAGGAATGTGACTCGTTCCAGTACTCTTTCGCTCCGATTTCCATCGCAAATAATGGATATGTGTATCGTGACTGGCGTGATAACTAGCCAGAGGTTGGGAGTACCCATCTTACTCCATTGAGCTGTCTGTATTGTCCTGGCTACCACTGGACATGTGCTATTCTTAGATCGCTCATAAATTTCTTCTAGTATGCAGTTTGGTTGTGTATCCATGTTTCTTATAGCCGTTGGTGAGCACGCTATCTGCGCCTTTGTCAACAGTAAGCACCTTTCTCTATCTTCCGTGGTCAATTCGAAGTAGTGCAGTGTGTTATAATCTACGACCAGTAGATTCCTTGGGGCGACAAATGTGCGCAACACCGACCCCTCAACGTTAAGTGGTATGGCCGTGACTTTGAGCATGCTGTACTTATTTTTCCCCGTCACTATGAAGTAGCCGATGACTGTTATATATCTGTCGTCATGACTGACTTCTGTTTCTATAATGGGTTGTCGTCGTATTTCGACCCCTTGAGGCAGTATCTGCCCTGCTTTCCCTATTAATTTGGTTATTTCACCCGGTTTCACTATATCAATGAAGTGTCCGTGGTTATAGTGAAGGTTTAATATTCCCTCGTAAAATTGAGTATATTTGTTTATGAAGTCCATAACTTGTAATGCTATCGTTTGTATTCGTAACGTGCTATATTCGGTTTCTAGTTTTTGTGCTTTGTCTTCTACTTCGTTAAGTCCTTTAGATATTTCTTGTAGACCTGTGATTAGTGCTTTGTTAAACTTGTTCATTTGCTCGTTTATCCTGTTCTCTGTGTGATTGATTGATGTTATTGTTTCTAACATTATCTTCGCCTGGTGCTGTGATTCCTTTATTAGCTCCTTTTGGTTATTATCTAATGCTTCAATGTTACTGTAGGCTTCGTCATTGACTCCAAATACTGAGGTTAATATTGTTCCTAATATTCCTCTTCTTTTCCTTCCTTTTATTTCTACTGTCAGCCCCTCGCTTACTGACTCCGCCTTTCTTTGTCCTTCCTCCAATTTCTCTATTATATCCTTACAATTCACGATTTTTATCTCATGACACAGTTCTCGTACGCCTTGTATCATATTTCCTATTAGTTGGTGCTCTGTTCGAATTCTTCCTTTTTCGAGTAACACCTTTATTCGAAATGTTCCCCGGTCTATGACGACCTCTCCAAGGTCTTCTGTGAAAAATCCTGGTACCGGATTATATATTTTATACGGTTCTGCCTTTATGGGTTTTAACATCGTTAAAAACATTATAGCTACTAGTATTTTCTTCCATCTTAGTGCTGCTGCCTTTTTCGGCTTTTCCTGTTTCTCTTCTTCCAGTCGTATTAGCTTATGTATGGGTCTTTTAGTCAGTTTCCCGTTTGCCTTTCTCACTGTTACTACTCTGGTTAATCCCTCCGCTCCAGGGTGTGTTTCTGTTACCCTCGCTAATGGCCATCTGCCTGGAGGTGTATCCTCTTCTTTAATTATAACTATTTCTTCTTCTTTTATGTTAGGGTGCGCCTTATGCCATCTATTTCTCTGTTGTAATTGGTGCAGGTATTCCTGTTTCCAAATTTTCCAGAAGTCTCTTTTTATTTTCTCCACTAATCTCCACCTCGTCGGCATCTTCAAATAAGTCGTAAGCTCTTCTTCCCGATTTGGTGATATAATTTCTCTCCCTATAAGGAAGTGAGCTGGTGTCAGCGCTATTTTCCCTTCAGGGTCTTCTGATGACCCACATAATGGTCTCGAGTTCATACATGCTTCTATTTGTGCCAGCACCGTACTCAATTCTTCATATGTTAGAACTGTTTCCCCGATGATTCTTTTCAAGTGATATTTCATTATTCGCACTGCGCTCTCCCATAATCCTCCGAAATGTGGTGCATATGCAGGTATGACATGCCACTGGGTACCTAGTGCCCGTAATCCTTGTTTTATCTCGTCATCTATTTTTTGATTTTCTTTTTTCAACAAATTTGCTGTTCCTACGAATGTGGTTCCGTTATCGCTGTATACGTTGTTGCACTGTCCTCTGCGTGCCGTAAATCTCTTGAACGCTGCGATGAAAGCATCCGTAGACATATCGCTTACTACCTCAAGGTGTACTGCCTTCGTTGACAGACACACAAATACTGAGATGTAGCCCTTATAGCTCCTCTGTCCTCTGCCTCTCGTGGTACTTATTTTTATTGGCCCGGCATAATCTATCCCTGTGTTAGTAAAGGGATGACTCGGGTTCACTCTGTCTTTCGGTAGATCTCCCATTAATTGTTGTGCTGCTTGGCTTTTATACCTCCTGCACCTTAAACATTTTGCTAGATGATCTTTCACGGTTCTTCTGCCGTTGATTATCCAGTATTTCCTTTTTATGTACTGTAGTGTTTGTTGTAATCCGCTATGTAGATTTCTTGCGTGACTATCTGTTATAAGTAACTTTGTTAATGCACTATCCTTTGGCAAAATTATCGGATGTTTTTCTCCGTACTTTAGATTCGTGTGTCTCAGTCTTCCGGTGACTCTTAGAATTCCTTGTCTATCCAGGAATGGTACCAATGACGCTAATTTATTTTTCTTGTCTAATTGCTGTTTCTTCTTCAGCTTATTTATTTCTGGTTTGAAGTAGGCGTGCTGTGTGTGCTTTATCACCTTTAATAGAGTTTCCTCTAATTCTTGGACTGTAAGCTGACTTTGTCCATTGTCCTTCTTTTTTCTGCATTTGTCTGCAAATCTCCTACAATATGAAAGTACTCTTCTCATTCTTTCTAAATTTGAGAATCTCTCGCATATGTCCTCCTTTATCGTTGTCGTGTGCACCGTTATTTTCGTTTTGACTTCCTCCTCATTTGTCTCTGGTATTTCTTCTGATTCCTGAGTTAAAGTTTTGTTACTAGTCAGCCAAGTTGGTCCCTTCCACCATAGCTCTGCTTCTAATAATTCTGATGCGGTACTTCCACGTGAGAGGATGTCCGCTGGATTTTCCTTTGTATCTACCTTATGCCAATTTTTCGGTCCTATAACGCGTCTTATTTCCTCTACTCTGTTGGCGACGAACATTTTCCACCTTTTTGATGATCCCCTTATCCAAGCCAGGGTTATCGTTGAGTCCGACCATGCATATACCTCAATGTTTTCCCTGTTCAATGCTTGTAGGGTTTTCTTCAATAAATTTGCTAGTAGTACCGCGGCACACAGCTCGAGCCTCGGTAACGTCGTTTTCCCTTTCAATGGTGCGACTTTCGATTTTGCTATCATTAGATTCGTTTTAATTTCTGGGCCTAATACCCTTGAGTAGATTACCGCTCCATATCCTTTCATAGACGCATCTGCAAATCCATGTAGTTCTACTCTGTTTATCTTGCTTAAGTTGTTCCACCTGGGCAATGTTATTTTCTCCAGATTTACTAATTGCGCCTGGTATGTATTCCACCTGCTTTGTTGGTTGCTAGTTAATTCTTTATCCCAACTGGTCTTTTGCTCCCATAATTCATGTATGAACATTTTCGCCTGAATTACTACAGGTGCTATCCATCCCAGTGGGTCGTATAGTTTTGCTACTTCTGACAGTACGTGTCTTTTCGTTATTTTCTTTGCCGTCGTTATCCCTATTTTGAATGTGATTATATCCTCTTCAGATGACCAGTGTATTCCTAACGTTTTCCGTACTTCTTCTTGTTTGAATGCCTTGGAGTCTACGTTCCTCATATCCTCCGGTACGTTCTCCATTATTTTTTCTTCGTTGCTCAACCATTTTCTAAGAGTGAAACCTCCTTTTCTGAACAGTTGTATTAATTCCTTTTGGGCTGTTTCTGCTTCCTGCACTGTCTCAGCTCCTCCTAGTATATCGTCTACATACATGTTTTCTTTTACAATTTTCGATGCCAACGGGAACCTCGCTCCTTCGTCTTCTTGTAATTGTTGTATTGTTCTTAACGCTAAAAAGGGTGCTGCGGCCGTGCCGTATGTCACCGTCGTTAAGTTATACTCTTGTATGTGGTCCTTTGTGTCCTTTCTCCACAAAATTTTTTGATATTTTTGGTCTTCTTCTGCCATTCTGATTTGTCTAAACATTTTTTCCAGATCCGCTGAGTATGCTACCTTATTGGATCTCCATCGTAATAGTATATTTGTCAAGTCTTGTTGTAATTTCGGCCCTGTGTGCATAATATCATTCAGGCTTACTGCCGATGAGCTTTTGCTTGATGCATCAAACACGGCTCTTATTTTCGTTGTAGTACTGTCCTCTTTTCTCACTGGATGATGAGGTAAGTAGTACCCATCTCCCTGGTTTTCTGCTATTACCATATGACCTTGGTTTTCATAATCTTCCATGAATTGTCTGTAATTCGCTTCTAACTGTTTGTCTTTTGCAAACTTCCTTTCTAGTTGCATCAATCTGGCGAATGCTTGCTGTTTAGATTCTCCTAACTTTGCGACGTCTTCCCTAAACTGAATTTTTACTTCGTATCTCCCTTCTTCATTCCTTTTTACAGTCTGTCGATACAGTTCTTCACATTCTTGTTCTTCCACTGAGAAACTTGTGTCCTGATTTACTTCTTCTAATTCCCAGAAGTTCTTTATTTGTACGTCCATTTCTTGTCTTGATATCATACAGCATACTTCTGCTTTTATATTCTCCCTTTCTCGTGCTATTCCCGAAACTATCCATCCTAGTTTGGTGTTTTGACTCAGGAGTCCATTACTTATTCTGTGCATCCCTTCTGTCAATATGTAACTGTATTCTTTTACTTCTAGTAGTAAGTCTATCTTCCCTACCTAGTAATATCTTGGATCTGCCAGTATTGCATTTTTCTCGTTATAGTCCGGTAGAATTATATCCTGTTCCGGTAAATTCCTTGTTATCTTCGGTAGTACTAGTGCTTCTATTTCCATCTCGAAGTCACTTTCGTAATGAGTTTCGATTATAAGTTTCATACTCCAGTTGGCTGTTTTTTCTCCTGACGAGCCTATCCCGGATATGGTCGCCTGTATGGGCTTCCTTGTTGTTCCTAGCGTCGTCGCAGCTTGTTCCGTTATAAATGCGCATTGTGACCCTTGGTCGATTAGTGCTCTCATTATGTGTGAATTTCCTTTCGCATCTCTTATGCGTACCACAGCTGTCGCTAGTAATGCTTCACCTTCCTTATGGCTTGCACAGTTTACTGAATTCTGCCCTCTTTGCTGGTCGTTGCTATTCCTAGGCCCATTGGTATCTTGTGTATTTTCTCGCCTTCCGTTATTTTGTTCTCTGGCGTTGTATGGATTATTATTTCCTCCTCTGTACCTATCAGCTTGGTACCCGTTTCTTCTATTGTTTGAATATCTTCCATTTTTTTCTTGTGTTTGTTCTCGTTTCGTTTCATTGGAGTTTCTTTTGTTGCTTGTGTTTCCTTTTTCATAATGCAACATATGGTGGTGGTCTCCGCCACAGTGTCTGCACCTATATTGTGAATAACATTGTTTTTCTTTTTTATGTGCTAGGCAGTTTGTACACAATCCTTTTTCTTTTATCATCCTGTTCCGGTCTCTTACATTGAGTTCCTGAAATTCTCTGCAGTTCGGTACTCCGTGATCTCCGTTGCATATCACGCAATGTGTTCTTGGTTTCCTAAGAGATCCTCCTTGCTTCTCTTGTCTTTTTTCTGACTCCAGCAGTTCCAGTGTCTGAAATCTTTGCTGTAAGAATGTTTGTGTCGATTTGTACGTCGGTATCTCTCTACTGTCTCCAATGTGGTTTTCGTACAGCCTCCTAGTTTCATTGTCCCATTTCGTTATGATAATTCGGGCTATCAATGGGCTCCACGCTTCCGTGTCTGTTCCTAACCCTCCTATGGCTTCCAGACTTTCGTGGAAGGTGTCATGTAGTGATTTCAATGCTCTAGCAGAAGATTCCTTTACTTCCTGCGCTAGTAGCATCCTGTCTATTAATTTAAACAATATTATCCTTGGGTTCTCATACCTATCTTTTAGCATGTTCCAGGCCACTTCGTAGTTGGCCTCGGATATGTTTAAGTGTTGTATCATTCTGTTGGCTTCCCCTCTTACTTGAGTTTTTAGGTACTGCATTTTTTCTGCGTTTGATAACTGGTCGTTTTCATGTATTACTTTAGTAAACAGATCGTGGAAAGTTCTCCACGTTTCATATCTGCCTTCATACACAGGGATTTTTACCTGCGGCAATGTCACACCGTCCCTCCTCTGTGTGCTTTCTGGCCGTTGCATTCCTGGCCTTATTTTCTTTAAAACTTCCCTGACTTTCCTCTTTAGATGATTTATTCTCTCTACTTCTCCAATATCTGTAGCGTCCAGTTCCTCATTTACTGCTGCTTCAATCATTAGTGTATTCACCTTTTCCATGTATTCTCTTAACTCTGACTGCAATTCTTCATCCTCCTGCAAGTCTTGTTCATTTTCTGGCCGTAATAATTCCTCGATTCTTTGTTTTCTTATCTGTATCTCCTTTACTTTCGGTGCTTTTCCTCTTTTCAGCACCCTTCCATATTCTTCCAACAGGGTTTTCCCCTCAATGTATGTCTTAAATACCTGATCATAGTATTTTGTTTCAAAATATTTTTCTTTCGTTATACCCCCTTCTAGCAGCTTTTCGTGGTTATTTAAAAATTTTGCCCAATATTCTTCTAATTTTTCCTGTCTATCCCGGATGTATTGTTGATTTTTCCGAGATTGGGAATCCTTTTTTGTATTTGAAACGAGTTTCACTATTTCTGTTCCTATTTCCGCTTGCTTAACGTATAGACTCTCCATGATTATTTTAAAAATTTTTACATTCAGCGGTAAATATATTAGACAATACTAAATGTACGTTATGTATTAAATAAGTATACCTGTATTATAACACTTTCTTTTCTATCGGAATGTGCAATTTAGCGAAATATGAGTTTGACCTTGCCTGCTGTGCTATTCTTTGCATTGAGGTAGGTCAAGATGTAATCCACACACTCTTATAATGATATATATACATATATATATATATATATATATATATATATATATATATATATATATATATATATATATATATATATTGTTATCAAAATAAATGAAATTATTTGCTACGTAATTATTTTAATTTTTCGAAATAAAATATTTAATTGTAATTAAAAGCAAGCTATATGTATGAACGTTTCTTTTTTCAAATTGTCATACAAAATTACTGTTTAGTTAATTATAGTTGTGAATGACGTTTATTTTTGTTTTATCAATTCTCTGTATTATTTAAATGGTATGCATTCTAAAGTACATTATTATACGATTGATAGAGTGGAGATTGTTGTTCTAAATTGTTAAATTGTAATAAAAAAAAAAAAAAAAAAAAACTTGTTAAATTGTAAGATTGTAAAGTTGGAAGATTTTGTAATTATTCAAAAACTTACGGTTTTTTGTGTTCTTAGACGTTGAGGATCCCTCGCTTCTGGTGGGTTCTGCGATCGGTCCTGTCCTTTGGCTGCTCTGCGGCTCTAGTATGGCTCTCGGCTTTAGTACTGCTCTCGGCTCTAGTATGGCTCTCGGCTTTGGTACTGCTCTCGGCTCTAGTATGGCTCTCGGCTTTGGTACTGCTCTCGGCTCTAGTCTGGCTCTCGGCTTTGGTACTGCTCTCGGCTCTAGTATGGCTCTCGGCTTTGGTACTGCTCTCGGCTCTAGTATGGCTCTCGGCTTTGGTACTGCTCTCGGCTCTGGTACCGCTCTCGGCTCTAGAATGGCTCTCGGCTTTGGTACCGCTCTCGGCTCTAGTATGGCTCTCGGCTTTGGTACTGCTCTCGGCTCTGGTACTGCTTTTGGCTCTAGTATGGCTCTTGGCTTTGGTACTGCTCTCGTTCTCCCGGGTCTAGTGGTCTCTCTCTGCCACTGAGGGTGTTGCTGTCGTGGACTGTATAGGCTCTCTCAAACTTCCTTGAAGTATTCTGTTTCTCGATAGGACCATGAACAAATTCCCTTCGTTGGCTCAGTGAAGATGTTCGTTCTGTTGTAATGGAAACACCAAATAATAGTAGCAGAGTTTATTGTTGAGACGTACACTATGGGTGTAGACCCGGGATTACTTTGAGTAGAGACTGATGAAGTTGATCGTTGAAGACTATATGTTCGTTGAGTGAATATTGATTGAATGCTTCTCTAGTCAAGAGATATTAGTTTTATATAAATTCTATTTGGGTCAATATTTTTCGCGTACCTAGCGTGATATGTGTATTTAATTTATGTAAATTGTTTAACTTTGTCAGTACTTTTGACTGATGTCCAAATTATTATTTATAATTGACCAAATGTGTATGTAACCTAATTAACTACGTGTGTGTATTTAATAACAAATAGATTCATTCGGTCTACTGGGTGATAAAATTATACTGTCCAATTTCGGATATGAATTATGAAGATTTGATATTGGACAAGTTGTTTAAATAATCGGTCTCCTGGATAAACAAATTGAATAACTCATAATAAACTGTATGGTCGTTCTATATGATATTTAGCACACTTTAAAAACTCATTAACTGCCATAATTTTAAATAGTTGTATTACATATCGTTATACAAAAAAGAAAGTTATTTATATTTATATTATTTATATTTATTCTAACATTTATAAATTTTACTTTAAAAATAAGGGTTTTTAAATTATCTCGGTCAATTCTTTATGTATTTTAATTATAAAAATCTCAATATTAGAGAACATTTTATGATCTATAACTTTTATTTTAACCATATATCTCTAACATGAATAAGAAACGTTTTATGCGCATAAACTTTTTTCACTTTTTACGATTGTTTAATAAAAAAGCAAAGCAAAATTAGCTGGAGTCTTTACATAATTGTCATCAGCTACCCCTCATATACCTTTTAGAGACTGTAAATACCTGTTTAAGATTTTTTCAGCTTTTTTAGAGTTGTAGATCATAAAAACTTATGTAATTTTTGAGAGTATCCAAATTAAAATACATGAAACTATTAACTGAAATAGTTGCAAAAAAAAACCTTATTTTTGCAGTTATTTATAAATTATAATAACTAATAAAGTGCGCTAAATATCAATCAGAGCAAATAGTTTATAGGTTATTTATTCTGTTTATAAACATTTATAATAACGTTGATATCGTTTATGCCACAAACTTATTTAGAGGCTTATGAAAAACTGGTGAAAAACACACTTTCTAAAAAAAACAGAATCTTCTATGACCATTACTAGGCAAGAGAGCATTTTATATTTAAAACCAAAGCATTTTATTCTTAAAATCATACTTCCATTGTCTATTAACAGTAAGAGCTGAAAATTGAAGGGGCCCTAAATGAAGATCTGAATTGTGCGTTCCAACATGGCATATGAGGTAAAGAAGTAAAAATTTATAACGCGTTAAAATGATAGTATTCGTAAAATACCGCTTCGGAAAAGTAGAATAGAGAAACATTTGAGCTCGGTTTTTTTTTAGATTTGAACTTTTTCAAAATGAAGCGCGATTGCAAAATTTGCAATATCTTGGCTTCTGTAAAACATATTTTTTTTTAAAACTGGGATAGGTCAACAAAAAGTTGTTTACATAATCGCTTTCTACGATAAACAAATCGTCACTATTTTTATTAGTTACATTACATACCATTATGCAAAAACAAAGTTATTAAAATTTATAAACTTCTGCAAAATCAAGGGTTTTTTGCAATTATTTTGGTGAATTATTTATATATTTTAATTTAGAAACTCACAAATGGAAGAACTTTTTGAATCTACAATTTTTATTTTAACTATTTTTCTCTAAACTGGATAAAAAACGTTTATAGTCAAAATCACCTGTATGTCTTCACAGATTTATTATTAACTAACCCTCATATATCTTTTAGAACCTTCAAATATCTGTATAAAATTTTTACGTGAAACCAATAATTTTTTCCCAGATGGACCTTTGTATAAATTAGTTCTACGATAAAGATGAACTTATTTCTACTTTTCAATACAATAACTAAAGATAGCTAAATAAATACATATTTAAATATCTAATACTTTGTTTATGTTTATTAACTTGATTTTACTCACTAATTTGTTTTTCCGAAGTTTATTATATCATAATAATTATAATACCAACGAAAACGTAAGTTAATTACGTAACGGAAACGGTGTAAAATAAAAGAATATAAAAAAAGTTTCTATTTACTTACCAGAGTGTAATATCCATCTTTGACAAGGCGAAGGATTTTTGTCGGAAATCTGAACATTCTTAATCCATGAATTTTGTATGGTGATTAACCACATTTGTAATAACAACAAATATTTCCGGCCATCTGTAAAAAACCATTTATTTATTATGGAAGTAACATTATTTTAATTTAAAATCACTTTTTTCAAATATTATCGAATGTATGTATTATCCGGTAAAATTTATTTCTAAATACCTAATTTGTTCATTTATCATACAATGTTTTTTTATGTTTTACACACATGTAATTAAAATGTTTTACTTACCTCGGACCAAATTTTTGTAATACACTTCCAAATAAAATAAAATATTTAAATTCTTTAAACTTATTTAGATATAGGAAGATTTAGAAGCCACAGTACGTTTATGTACAATTTTAGTTGACACGATATTTACTAGTTGATAGTAATAACTCTATTTTAAATGAATAGCTTAAGTGATTCAAGGTATGTTTTTTGTTACATGTTTATTTGTAAGTAAACCTGTTGCTACTATGTCAGTGAAATATTGCAACGCTGGTGAATTTAATTCAGGGGATCAAAAATGGACGTTTAGTTTAGTCTTTAACTTTTTCACATAGCACCATCTAGTATAATGTATATCAAACAAATAATGGTATATTAAAATCTATTGAGACAGAAAGAGTGGTGACATCTAGTGACTGTCTCAATTAGAATCAAACAAATTTGTACATTGCGTTGGCTAACTAGTCCTATTTAAACAATGGTAACACAGAATTTAGTTTACTTTTAGCAGATAAATTAAAATCATTAATAAACCAGTTCTTGAAAATCAGTTTAAAAATATTGTTTCAATAATAAATATAAAGAAGCCCACCTTTAGTAAAGTAGCTGGAATAACAGGTAAGTAGTGTTTATGTATCACATATTTTAAAAATTAACTAAACTCTATTTTCACTATTTGGGAGAGTGAGTCATCGTTTGAAGGCGTAGAAGTGGGGAAAGACTTTTGAAAATCCAGTGGCGTTCACTCACTTTTATTTCAACGTTAATTATATTATAATGTTTAAATATTAGTGTTCAAAATAGGCCACAATATATTTATCTGGTTTTTACTGGAGTTTCAATCTCTATATCCAAAGACCGTTTTCAAAGATATAAATTATAGTTATTTAAAACTTAACTTTAAAAACGGTCTCTGTAATAGAGATCGAAACGTCAGTAAAATAAACATGTAAATAGATGTATTGTGGCTTATTTCCAACATTCTCCCTAAAAATACGGAATGTCACAAGCAAAAAGCCACAAAAAAAAAATATTGCTATCATTTGTATATTTGAAAACGATCTCTTTATATAGAGATCGAAACGTCAGTAACTTAAACCTATGAATAAATATTTTGTGGCTTATTCCCTACTGTCTCCTAAAAATACAGAATGCCACAAACAAAAAGCTATAAAAAACAAGTAATTTTGCAGAAAGCTTACTGATGCCACCCGGTTGCCGCGGAAGTTACGCTAAAACGTCTTTTGACGTGACCCGCCCTTAAAGAGTTACACAATGAAATGTTTTTAAAACAAATTTTAAGACAGTTTCCACACCACCCGAGAGGTATGTCTTGTGGCGCGTTACTTTTTTTTAAATGGGTGTTCGCCAAGAGCCATATTTTCCCATTAAATAAAATAAACAAAACACTTAAACAGTATAAAACAAAACAAAATAAAATCCTATAAATCAAAATAAAATTCTATAAAAACAAAATAAAAATAATTTTGGATGTAACAAAACATTGTTCTATTCTAACACAAACACTAACCACACTTACTATGTTCTTCTCGTTTTTTTCTGTTTTTGGTTTTTTTATGCTGATGTTCCTACTAAACTATTAGAAAATATTATTCGCTGTCTAAATCTGAAGATGTAGTGCTGCTATCGCTGTCATTATCTTCACCTGGTGTAATTATAATTGGCTCTAGTAAAACTTCGACATGAGTGTCAAGTTCCCACATACGATATTCTTCTTTAATTATGTGGCCTATACATTTAGCCCATTTCTCTGGAGTTACATGGAGGATTGCTTGAATCAAAAGTTCCTTAACTTCGTTTAATTTGAACGTTTTGTTATTGCGTGCTACTTCTCCTTTCACTTGCGCCCAGATAAGTTCAATGGGATTAAGTTCGCAATGATAAGGTGGTAGACGCAGAACTTTAACACCATAATCTTTTGCAGTTTCATCCACAACATATTTAAGATATTTACTTTTCCTTAACCGTGCAATGTCAAGTAGTTGAATTTTGAGCATTGATTCTTCGTATGCAATCCCCTTTTCTGTAAGCCATTCTTGAATTCTCCCTTTCCGCCATGCCGTCGTCGGTAATTGTTCTAGTCTGCGGCTATGATATGACGCATTGTGCATAACAACCACAGACTCAGATTCCAATTTTGGTAAGATTCTCTTAAACCAGCGCTCAAATACTTCAGAAGTCATTTCTTCATGATAATCACCTGATTTTTTCGACTCAAATTGAAGCAAACCATCATCAAGGAACCCTATATCACTTCCTATATGGGTGATGATTAAACGCCGTCCCTTTCCTGATGGAGCCTTTAATCCTGTAGACCAGCCTTCTATAAATGCTTCGCGTTTACTTTTTACATTTAAATCTTGCCAAACTTTTCCAACTATATGACCTTCGTTAATCCAGGTTTCATCCAAATAATATATTTTGCATCCAGTGCTGCGAATTTTTCGTATTTCTTCTAAATATTTTCTTCTCCACAGGATAATTTCATTTTTTTCTAATAGCATACTTTTTCTGTTGCGTTTTACGTATCGAAAGTTCATTTCGTGCATGGTCCTAATTAAGACCTTACGAGATATCTTGGGTAAAGAGTCATCATTTTCGAGCTCTTGAGAAATTTTTTTTAGTGTTGGAATTTCACTCCGAAAATAAAATGAATGAATTTTTCGACGTATAATATTCCTTGTCTCGTCATCCAAAACAATGCTTTTCCTACCTCTAGTTTTACCTTTTTCTTGCTTTTTATTTTCCGATGTATTTTTAAGTACACGATAAATACAGCTAACGGATACTTTTGTTAAACTGATACAAATTTCGACCGCTTGGCTAACGTTTAATGCCATTTTTCTGCCGACAATTCCTTCATAAACGTTTCGTATCATTACCTTCTCTTCGGACGTTAACATTTTCCGTCTCTTTTGCGGCTTTTCATTCTTGAACAACTCGGTTTTTCGTCCATTGTATTTCAATAATCTGGATATATACTATATATACAATAATTTCAAAGAATATAACTAAATATTTACTATAAAACGACAAACTATAACACTCTTATTATCAATAACACGTTTTATCAATACTACAATACAATATTGATATAACAGTATTGACAACAATAAGTTTACAAACTTATCACATAAAATATACTCAAAAAAATACATGCACTATTTACCCATAGAAACACCAATGTTTTCTTCGTTCATTTCTTCGGCAAAAAATAATAAAAACTAGTTTTACTGCATGTCTGGATCCGAATTGTAAAACCGAGTTCCCTCGCTAATTCCAACATTGCCAAACGATTGAAAAATAATGTTTTAAAATATCGATTTTTATTTTATAAATTTAAATACGTAACGAAACGGAACATATAAATAAAATTTATTTTATTACAATTTTGTGCTTAATTTTTACTATTAAAAAAATCATGTTTTTTGGTATTTTTATGACGGTAATAATCACTGCGTGGAAGAATACAGGTTTTGTATGACCATAATTACTACTTGTGAACAAGATTTGGCTACACTGTACGACAACTTCTGGTCAAGTCTACTATAGAGAAGCACAAATAAATATACTACTTTATATATTCTGTAATTTCTTATGGGGAAACGCAAATTTCAATCGAGAAAACAGGCAGTTTTCGAGGACCGCTGTGTACATTTAAATTTGAGGATATTCGGCGTTTAAACTATGATATCACTCTTCTGAATTGAGGGTTTCTACTATAAAAGCAACAGAATTTAAACCTTATTGAAAAAGCACCAAAAGAAAATATGTAATGGGTCCTAAATATAGTTCAATCATGTATCACACTATGGAAAACAGCAAAAGGAAATTGTGCTTAGGTCCAGTATATTAGGAGCTGGTTGCATTTGCAACATGGAAAAATACAAAGAAAACGATACCAATCAAAGTATTATCCCAACAATACAGTATTCATATAGTATCTTTTGGTCTATTCGACTACGACCTTTTCAGATCTGTTGTGGTCCTTAGTGACCAGGTATAATTGCAATATGTAAAAGTAACAAGAAAAAATTATGCTGAATGGAAGTGTTAAAGATAAAATTCAGTATAAAGCGGCCCCTAGATGGTTAATATTATGGTCAATATATTGGACAATAATTTATATTGTACAATATATTGATCGTCTGTTGGTCACATTGAATGATTGAGCAATATATTGTGTCAATCAACATGACTTTCATTTTTATTGAGCATATTGTAAATATTGCGGCGTCTGTGAGTAATATTGCGCAATGTTGGTTCAGTTTCGTTTTAACACTCTTGTTGTAAACATCGCGGTGCGGCAAAAAATATGTCCGCAAAGGAAAAATGGGCAGAAAGAAAGTTTATTATAGATTATAGAGTGCATCGATGTGTATCGGTCGTTACTGGCTTTGTGGAATGTCAAGAGTAAAGATTAGAGTAATAAAATAAAAAAAAAGAACAGTAGTATCAATTGCTCCAAAAATATAGAGAATATTATCCAGATGCTGATAAGTTGCAGTTTCGTTGCGTACTAACTTTAGAAAAGAATTGCGTCGTATAAGGGACTCTAAAACAAGTGGTGCAGAGACAGACAATGTAATTTAACCAACATTATGGTAATGCAGTTTCTCGTGGGTCAGGACGAACCTAGTGCTTCACAAAGTACTATACAGGAAGGAAATAATGATAAGGAAGAAGCAGATAATAATATAAACGATGTGGACAGTGATAAATCAAAAACTGTTTTAAAAATCAATGTGAGCATATAAAGTTTAATAATTCAAGTTTACATTTTAAGCAAATTTATGTTGCCATGAAACCGGTTCCGTTTCGCATTTATATTTATTTTAAATATTATTTATCACAGTGCTGATATATTCGTTTTTATTTCTATTTAAACATACGCGCCACTAACGGTAACGCTTTGTGTTTTGCCCGCTAAAGCAGAAACCGGCTTTGGCGCGAAAGACTCACTTCGCCATCAACACTCGACCAAGTCGGTCGATATTTTGTATTAGTCGGATTTTTAACGATTGTAATCAAAATATACGTAATAAAAGTGTTTCAACCCCATAGTTTTTTCTTCATTGTCCATTCGAGTTGTATATATCAGTGGTTATCAAAGACATTTGTGCAGTTTGATTCAATCTAAATTTAGTCATAGAAAAACCGAACCATGTGTTGGGTTGTTCTCTGATTTAGTTAACTAGCCGGCAAGTCGTCCTCTTCTGTTCGTGAGGGCGGAGTCAAGTGGTTACAAGTAATCGTTACAAGTAACGATTACAACCTTCGGGCGGTTCCTGTAGAGCTACAATTCAAGCTGCTAGCAGTCCACCCAACATTACATCCAGCACCGTAGCAGAAAGCATCTGTAGTCTTTCATCTAGTGCGTGGATAGAACTTCATCTGGTCAACAGCACGCCTAATCAAAGTAAGTGAGCCTTTCCCATCTCTATTTCATATATTCTTTCTACTTGCGTGGAGTTAAATGTCGTTTAACTAGGGTCAATTATAAAAACCTGTTTATTTGGTTAAACTCATTTTATTACTCAAATATTTCGTTAAAAGGTACAAAAACCTGTCTTGCTTCGAAACAAAACAACTATTCATTTCATATACTTGATTTTTTATCGCCGAGTAAAACCTTTTATTGCCTTACTTACATTTCGAACGGTAACGAACCCTATATAATTTATGCGGTTTTACTTGCAGTTAGATAAAAAATAGAATTTTCAACATTTTGTACAATTTTATTGCTTATTCATAACGACAGGTAAAACCTTTTCTTATAATTGCGATTTCATTATTTCATTAGTATACTGGTAAACATTTTAAATCTTTTCATTGTAAAATAAACTTCGAGTATTATTAAAAAATATCTTATTATGTCTCTAAAAGATTTAAACAAAAAAAGGGGTATACTCAAATCACGATTGACAATATTCAAAAAATGTCTTAATAAACAGATTGAAAAACAATCTGACAATTTAGTTATTGAGGTAGAAACCAGGTTAGCAGATATAGAGCCTGTTATAAATGAATTCGAAAAAATTCAATACGAAATAGAAAACATTTCGAAGAATGTTTCTGAGGAATTAGACAATAGGGAAAGGAGGTTAGTCTTTGTATGTGGGTATATTTTATTTTATAAAATATACCCACATACAAAGACTAACCTCTTTTGTTATACGTGGTATACAGCCAGCTGCAGGAATTATTTTCCTTGTGGATTTTGTTAATAGGGAAAGCTTTTCAGATTTGTATTATTCGCTTGTATCACAAGCAGAAGCATTAATAAATTCGATTTCAAATAAGCATGAATGTAACAATCGTCCCGTAGAATCATTTTCTTTGAACTTAGGTAGCACTCATTTAACAAATGTAGAGCAAATTAATACAGTCCACTTCACTCTCAAATAAAGCTCCCAACTATTGAGTTACCTCATTTCAAAGGGTCATACGGGGGGTGGCTTGAGTATCATGATACCTATGATGGTCTAATTCATAAAAATCCTTCGACCAATTCAATTCAGAAGTTCCATTATCTTCGGGCATCTCTAGGTCAAGAAGCTGAACAGGTTATCAGCTCATTAGAGATTTCGGCCGCGAATTATGATATAGCATGGAACTTACTATGCGAAAGGTTTGCAAACACGCGTCTTTTGATCTACAATTATACAAAGGCCTTATTTGATTTGCAACCCATTCCAAAAGAATCTTCTACTCATCTTCGTCAACTAATTGACAATGTTTCGAAAAACTTGCGTTCGCTAGAATCTCTTCAGCAACCTGTCCATTCTTGGGACACTCTGTTAATATTCATGATAGCAAGCAAGTTAGATGCCCTCACTGCGAGGGAATGGGAATCATATAGATCCGGAAGTGATCTTCCTACCTTTGAAGATATGATCGCATTCTTGAAAGGCAAAGCTGATCTTCTAGAGCAGCTAGAAGTATCGAAAGTTACGTATAAATCGGACAGGCAGTCCAAATTCTCAAGGCAGTCGCAATCTTTTCTCTCGTTCAATAGAAAAGCATGTACGTTCTGCAAAGAAGATCATAAAATATATAACTGCGCTAAATTCTTGGGGGCTTCGACCCAAGAGCGAATCAAACACGCTAGGGATTCAAAACTTTGTACAAATTGCCTTTATTCTGGCCATTTTAGCTCCAACTGCAAATATGGAGCGTGTAAAAAATGTAAGGCAAAACACCATAGTTTGTTGCATTTAGATAAACAATCCGTTCACACTACCGATAGTCTCTTTCAGCTCACTCGAATGTAGCTCAATCAATTTTGTCTACAGCTGTCGTTCAAATATTCGATAAAAACGGTAGGGTTCATCCATGTAGGGCTTTTCTTGATTGTGGCTCTCAATCAAATCTCATAACGAGAGAATTAGCTGATAAGCTAGCGCTATCAAGGTCCGAGGTAAATATCTCTATTGTAGGGATAGGTCATGCAGTCTCAAACATTCGATCTAAGTGCACAGCGAAGATTCAGTCAAGGCAGTCTTCGTTTTCTACATCTCTTTCATGTCTCGTAGTCAATAGTATCTGCGATATAATTCCAGCATATAGTTTCGACATTGGAAACTTAGATATTCCACGTCATTTAAGACTAGCAGATCCAGATTTTCATGTTGCTTCAAAAATCGACATTCTGATAGGTGTTGATACTTTCTGGAAAATCTTGTGTGTGGGACAATTCAGTTTAGGTCCTTCTGCTCCAGTCATGCAAAAAACAAGGTTCGGTTGGATAGTTTCCGGTCAGTTTAATGACAAGGGAATCAGTTTCATATTGCAACTTCAGTAGAAATGATTCAAGTTCTGACTTAAATGTTCAGTTACAAAAATTCTGGGAACTCGAAAAGTACACGGAACCTGTACTTTCCGAGGAAAACTTAATATGCGAAAAACACTTCTCCTCAACGGTGAAGAGAAATGACGAAGGTCGCTTTATCACCAATATACCTCTGAGGGGCTCCATTGCAAATATAGGTGATTCAAAGCGACAGGCATCAAAACGTTTTCTCAACTTGGAGAAAAAACTTCATAAAAATGACGTCCTAAAAAGGATGTATACCGAATTTATGGAAGAATACATACAACTTGGTCACATGTTCAAGGTTGATGATAGTCAACAGAGCTTTTCGTATTATCTTCCCCATCACGGGGTCTTAAAGGATGACAGTCTCACCACAAAGCTTCGTGTGGTGTTCGACGGTTCCTTTCCATCTTTTTCTGGTCTATCAATAAATGACATTCAAATTTCGGGTCCTACCATTCAGGACGATCTATTCTTAATTTTACTGCGTTTTCGACAATATGCATTTGTTGTTTCTGCTGATATTACAAAAATGTATCGTCAGGTGCTCGTGGATCCTGAACAACGAGCACTTCAGCAAATTTTCTGGCGTTCTTCTCCTTCTGATACTCTGAGCACATATCAGCTAAATACGGTCACATATGGAACAGCTTCAGCTCCGTTTCAGGTCATTCGTTGCTTATTTCAGTTAGCATCCGAGAATAAAGATCTTCACCCTACTGCTTCCAAGATCATCAATATTTGCGAGATTTCTATGTTGATGATCTTCTGACAGGTGAAGATTGCACAGAGTCATTGTCAAATGTATGCAAGGATATCAACAATATCTTAAACAGCGGATGTCTTGAGTTGAGGAAGTGGGTATCGAATGATCCGGTAGTACTTAATAAAATTCAAAGTTCCAAGTGTCTATCAAATCCAAAATCATTCGGTGGAGAGGAAAAGGTAAAGGTACTTGGCCTAAATTAGATGTGTGATTCGGACACACTAACATATAAGGTAGCTGATTTACCTAATCCTAATAAGGTAACGAAGAGAATAATTCTTTCTCGTATTGCTCAGATCTATGATCCTCTTGGGCTGCTTAGCGCTTGCACAATTACGGCCAAGATTATAATGCAAATTCTTTGGCAAGAAAAGCAAGGCTGGGATGAATCTGTTCCTCAAATCATTTTTACGCAGTGGCAGCATTTTAAGAAGAAATTACTTAGATTAAATAATATCGAAATACCTAGGTACGTAAAATTAAAGGATTCGATCTCTTGTGAGCTACATGGTTTTTCTGATGCCAGCAACAAGGCATATGGTGCTGCAATCTATGTTAAGAGTGTTGATTCTGATGGACATGTTTTGGTTCGTCTGTTATGCGCAAAATCTAAGGTTGCACCCTTAAGGTGATTAGTATACCTCGTTTGGAATTGTGCGGCGCATTTTTACTTGCTCGTTTGTCTGAAAGGGTAATCAAGTCCTCAGATATCAATTTTGATAAAGTATTTCATTGGTCTGATTCTACTATCACTCTGGCATGGATACGCACACAGTCAAAACTATTAAAGACGTTTGTAGGAAATCGTGTCGCTGAGATTCAGAAAGGAAAAGTTGGCACCACGTAGTTTCGAAGGATAATCCTGCTGATCTTGCTTCTCGTGGAATTAGTCCCCTATTACTCATGTCTTCTGACTTATGGTGGCATGGACCTTCCTGGCTTAAATCAAATGATTATCCTACACAATTTTCTCTTCCAGATGACATTCCGGAGTTAAAGACTGCCGAGGTCATTACTTTGTCTGCCACATTAGACTTTTCATTAATAAAGCAATTCTCTAGTTTGATTAAGTTAAAGAGATGTACTGCTTACATTCTGAGATTCATTAATAATTGCAAAATATCCAAGTCTTCCCTTCATGAGAGAGCTTCAGGTGCTTTAACTTCTCAGGAGATTTCAACCGCTATGTTTTACCTAGTAAGGATAGTTCAGAATGAATGTTTCTCGGAAGAAATACGCAATTTGACAAAAAAGGGGCCTATAAGCCCAAAAGGCAAACTCATTTCGTTGCAACCATTTCTCGATTCAAATCGAATACTTTGTGTTGGTGGTAGATTAAAAAATTCATCGTATTCTTTTGAGAAAAGACATCCGATTTTGCTACCATCTAATAATTATTTTACTGACTTAATTCTTTTAGACCTGCACGTTAAACTCTGTCATGCAGGTCCTCTTCTTCTTTTATCTACAATTCGAAATGAATTTTGGCCTATTCATGGTAAAAATTCAGCCAAGCGTATCGTCCATAAATGTATTAGGTGTTGTCGTGCAAGTCCACCTAAAAATCTGTCTCCAATTATGGGTGATTTACCGATGGATCGTGTTGACCCATCCCCTCCTTTTTATATCACAGGCGTAGATTACGCAGGTTATTTTTTAGTCAAGGATCGAAAGGGGCGTGGATGCAAACTTTTAAAGGCATATGTAGCCTTATTCGTGTGTTTCACAACTCGTGCTGTTCATTTAGAACTCGTATCTGATTTAACTACTCATTCATTTATAGCAGCCTTTAAGCGCTTTGTAAGCAGAAGAGGAAAGCCTCTTAAGATATACTCTGATAATGGAACTAACTTTCAGGGTGCTAATCGTGAACTAAAAGAGTTTTATGATTTTATTAAGACTAATAAGCGTGAGATTCAAGACCATTCAATAATTGAAAGTATTGAATGGCACTTCATACCTCCACAATCGCCGCACTTCGGTGGCCTTTGGGAGGCCGGCGTTAAGTCAATGAAATCGCATTTAAAACGCGTCGTCGGCAATGCTCACCTCACGTATGAGGAATTCTGTACAATACAGAAGTAGAATCTGTCCTTAATAGTCGTCCTATATCTGCCCTTTCATCAGACCCCAATGACCTTTGTCCTTTGACTCCGGCTCATTTTCTGATTGGAAGGCCTTTGACAGCCATTTCTGAACCTGATTTGATGTCAATAAACGAAAATAGATTGATCCACTTCCAGCGCCTTCAAAAAATGGTGCAGCACATTTGGTCAAGGTGGTCTAAGGAGTTCATAGGAGAGCTGCAGCAGCGGAAAAAATGGAAACAAGTTTCCAAAGACATTAATATTGGCACACTAGTTCTTATCAAGGAAAAGAACTTGCCTTCTCTAATTTGGCAGATGGGACGTGTAGTTGAGCTGCATCCAGGTCCAGACGGAGTTTCCAGGGTGGTGTCCATAAAGACGACGAGAGGTATCATTAAGAGAGCAGTATCTGTCATCTGCCCTCTACCATGCAGTAAATAGTGCTAAACTTTTGAACAATTTTGGTCATTTTTGAAATTGTTAAGTTGTTGTATTATTTTGAAAGACTTTAGCCTTTCAAGGTGGGCGGCCTGTTCCGTTTCGCATTTATATTTATTTTAAATATTATTTATCACAGTGGTGATATATTCATTTTTATTTCTATTTAAACATACGCGCCACTAACGGTAACGCTTTGTGTTTTGTCCGCTAAAGCAGAAACCGGCTTTGGCGCGAAAGACTCACTTCGCCATCAACACTCGACCAAGTCGGTCGATATTTTGTATTAGTCATCTTTTTAACGATTGTAATCAAAATATACGTAATAAAAGTGTTTCAACCCCATAGTTTTTTCTTCAAAACCTGTCCCTCGTTATTAAAAAAATTACAATAATTATCTCTGACACTTTTTGCTACAGTGGCTGAATTTCTGGCATGAGTTGTATAAAGTGATATTGATTGTCCAGTTGTTCTCCAAGTTGCTTCAACAATATTTCCTGATTCAAAATCTTCTACATCCACAGAATTATTGTACATGTATGACTGAGATTGGTTTCTTCTTAAATAATTGTGTAAATAGCAACATGATAAGACAATGATTTGAGCTTTCTTAGGCAATAATGCAATAGGTCGTTGAAATACACCGAATTTTGATACTAATATTCCAAATGCATTTTCCACAATGTGACGGACACAACTAAGTCGATAAGTAAAAATTCTTTTTTCCATCGTTAATCCTGTTTGGCTGTAAGGTTTCATGAAATTTTCTGTCAGTGCAAAAGCGTCATCTCCGACAAAGACAAAGGGTAGTATCTTTTGACTATTTGGCAACAGATCAGGTTCTGGGATTTTAAGTGAATTATCTGATAATGCTTTTCCAAATGCAGTATAATTTAAAACACCTCCGTCTGATATTCGTCTATTAATTCCTGCATCTACCATAATAAATTCGTAATTGCTATTTACAACTGCCATCATTACAATACTAAAAAACTTTTTGTAATTGTAATAATATGAGACTGTATGTGGAGGTTTTTTGATTGCCACGTGCTTTCCATCTACAGCTCCTAGACAATTAGGAAAATTCCATTGAACATTAAATCGATTGGCAATAGCTTTCCATTCAGCTTCTGTTGTTGGCAACTACAATTACAAGTTAAATTGATAATATACAAACTTATTACTACTAAACAAAAATTTAATAAATGTTTTTTTTACGGCAGTGCACATAGGAGGGATTACCAAAAACGAAAGCAAGAAAACTTGATGAGTCCAAACAATTAATAGCTTTAGCCCTTAAACACCTTGAAAAACCATCAACTGATTATGAGAAAATTACTTCTGCTTGGGCAGTAGAACTTGAAAAAATAACGCATCGCAAAAAATTTTTGCGAAAAAGGCCATTAACGACATACTATTTGAAGGTTAAATGGGAACACTGCATAGGAATTCTGTGCAAATTAATACTTTTTCTACTTTTTTAACCTCAACTACTAATCGGAAAACAGACTATGAACTAGTCAGAGCCCCCTACTGTTTGTAACTATTTTTCAACTTTTCAATAAAAATATAATTTTAGAGTAAACTGAGATATTTAAAATAAATTTTGTTTTGTGTTTAAAATAATCTGATGGGGGAGACGGTCCTGCAAGTGACACAGTAGTTTCGTTGATTTTTGCTTCGTAATAAACTTCAAATAATTGGGGAATTACAAGTTAGAAAATTCAACAAAGTTCAAAAATAAGAGTTAAAAGTTAAGTGCATACAGGTGATAGTAGTGAATAAAAGAAATACCATCAGACAAGTAAGATATAACCATTTTAAATAATTTTAACAAGTTTTGAGTAAATAAATACACACATTTGGAATACGTACAAATAATATATCTACGCCTATGGTGGTTTTGAAACTGTTGTTGATATTCATTCTAGAGGGTTTTTAAATGAAAATGATAAAAAATTTGAATCGTTTTTGTATGATTTTGGTCACTTTCAACTGATTAGCGTATTTACACATTATTTCAGTCTTCGTTTAAATTTGAATTGAGCCGTTTAAAAATGCCTAAAAACGTGATATCTCATTTTGACAGATCCAGAGTAATTGCTTTGTTACAACAGGACTTTAGTCAAAGTTATATCGTGAATCTTCGTGATGTTACTCAGAGTGCTGTATCGAAAATTAAAAAAAAAATCCAAGATACAGATAAAGTCAAGGATCGTCTCAGAAGTGGTAGAAATCGATGTACAACAGCAGCACAAGACCGGCAAATAACATTTATAGCTGGTAGAAATCGTCTGGAATCTACAAGTGGTATATCCAGAGAAATTTCTAGGCTTCAAGGACTGAATATTTCACGGCAAACAATAACACGCAGACTAAATGCGGTCAATTTGTATCGTAGAAGACCGCTACGTGTTCCTAAACTAACCTACCAACACAAAATAGTAAGGTTGCAATGGGCTAGAGAAATGGCGTATCATGATCCTAACTGGAATAACGTGATGTTCTCTGATGAGTCAAAAATTGACTTGGTATCTGATTCGCGAAGAACACTGGTTTGGAGGGCCCCAGGACGACAAGCCCCACTAGAAACAGCTAAACCGCGTGTCCCATTTGAAGGTGGCAGTATTATGGTTTGGGGTGGTATTATGAGTGGTACACGGACGTCACTGCTGGTTCTGGAGAGAAGAGTCACTGGTGCTGTATACATCAAGGAAGTTTTAAATCCTGTCGTACGTCTATTTCGAGGGGCAGTAGGTAATGAATTTGTGTTTATGCATGACAACGCACCTCCTCATCGAACATCAGTAGTACAAAATTTTCTTGAAGAAGAAGGAATATCTACATTACAGTAGCCCTCGAATTCCCCCGACATGAACATTATTGAACATGCTTGGGACATTCTCAAAACACGCATCAAGAAGCGAAACAATCCCCCTATTACACTTTGAGAGCTTTAAGATGCTGCTCGTGAAGAATGGGAGAGAATTCCGCAAGCCCAGCTCGACCAGTTAATCGGCAGCATGCCAAATCGCCTACAGGCTTGCATACAGGCCAATGAAGGAAATACTTATTATAAGTTTTATTAAAAATTATTTTTTTCTATACTAATTTATTTTTAAACGTAAGTTGTACATTGTAAGTTTTTCACTCCAAGAAAATAAATATTTTTTTCGCATATCGTTTATCTGGTTTTGAGATTTATTTAGTATTGTTGATAATTGAAACAAAATGATGTTTAAATATTCAGAAGATTTTATATATAAAAATTAATAAAAAGATGAAATATTCCAATATTCCAAACTTTTGGACATAATATGTGTAACTGTGTGAAAGATTAAAAAAACTGGTTTAGGCGAATGTTTTAAGTCCGAGGGGTCGACCCGCTTAGGCATTCCTACGCGTTTTTTTGGTTTCTTGGCAGATAAGAAACTAATTAGTGCCGACAAAAATTAAATATTAAAATAAAAGCCTCATAAGTTTATTACAAAAATCCAGATCTGGCCTTGGAATAAATTAGTTTAAAGTTAGGATTAGAATTAAATTAAATTAAAATAATAAATATTAATTGTTATTGTAATAAAAAAGGTTAATTAATATAGGAAAATACTATATTGGTGTATATTAATATAGAAAATATATATTAATATAGAAGGTAACAAAATCGAATGAACAGCAAAAGAAATAAACCAGAACACGATAACTCATCCGGCGAGGAGGAAGCCTTCAAAAAAAGCAAAGCTACGTTAAGAACACCTCAAAAGGATAACATAAAAAATCGCGAAATGGAAGAACTAAAGAAACTACTAGAAGAAATAAATAAGGAGATTAAAACGGAAATAAAAGAGCTGAAAACAGAAATGAAGGAAGAAAATAAGGAGATCAGAAGATATATAAATGAAGTTAAAGAAGAGATAAAACTAAATAATGAAGAAATAAAAATCATAAAGCTGGAAATAGAAAGGGTGAAGGAAGAATGGACAAAAGAGAAAGAAGAACTGAAAAGAGAAAACGAACTAACCAAAACCGATAACAAAAAGATAACGGAAGAATTAAAGGATCTAAAACACTCATTGGAAAGATTAGACAAAGAAAAAAGAAAGAAGAATATAATCATTAGTGGAGCAATAATAGACTCTGAAGACCCAAAAACATTAAAAGAAGGAATGACTACTATGTTAGAAAATCATCTTGAAGTCAAAACTAATATTAGAAGAGCACAAAAAATAGGCACAAAAACATGCCTAATTGAACTAGAAAGCGAAGAAGAAAAAACATCAATCTTAAGAAACAAATACAAACTTAAGAATGTGAAGACCAAAAAAATATGGATTACAGAGGATCTCACAAAAGGAGAGAGAGAGAAAATGAAAGCTTTAAGAGATAAAGCAAGAGAAATGAGGGAAAATGAAAAAATGGTCAAAATAGGATACAATAAAATCACAGTAGACGGCAAGGAATGGAGATGGTGCTATAAAGAAGAAAAAGTAGTGGAAATAGAGAGTTCAAAAAACTACCAGAGCAACGTAAAAAGAACCAAGGAGAGGTCAAGCAACGAATAAAGAAAGAAGAATTACAAAATAAACTGGACAATGATTATAAATGTTTAGTTTTAAGTAGTAATAGGAATAGGATTAGAAATGTAAATGATAAGTAGACTTCGGTAAATATGCATATTGCATATTTTGCATATTGTGCATATTTTATGCAAATATTTCATATTTTGGCATATTTGTATAAAAGTTTGCATAAAGTGCATAAAAGTTCAGATTTTTATACTGTATTTGAAAATTTTTAAACATACCAATTTATTTCAATTCTTGTATAAAATTTTGTAGTCATTTTAATCAAGAAATGATCTAAGTACGTAATCTCTACAGGTACAAAACATTTACAATTTCAAAGAAGATCAATTTAAGTAGCTCTCAACATTCTTAGAAAGTCTCGGTCACTGAGGCATTCACTTATTGGATAATCGCTAAGGGTTCGCTCATTTGCGTTTTATGATCTAATCCACAAATCTATCTACAATTTATTGTATCTTATCAGCAGGTAAACGGCTAATAGTTTTGTTCCTAATTTAGGGATTTTCCAAAATCTCCCAGTTTATTGAATTAGGTACCTAAATATTTCTAATTTGATGCTCAGATTTGTAAATCATTTTTGTTTTGATATTCAAAGCGTAAACACTCGTTGTGCGTAACAAAAAGGAAGATTGTGATTTTATAATGCCTAAAACAACCAGTGCTTCAACTTGGATTAAACCTTATAAAGAGCTGTCTATGGATATGGGAAAAATCTACTGTTCAGTCTGTGGCAAAATTGTAAGTATCTAATATTTTCTATTAAATATCTAATATTTCATACATACAGGGTGTTTCCAAATGACACTTACAACGTTTGACTGTAGATACTTCTCTAAAAATTAAATAAAACGATATAGTTAATGAGGGGTCAAACTTATTTACTTTTCGAGATACAGGGTGTTAAAATTAAAAAAAATTAAATTCTTTTAGTTAATAACAACAATAAATTTAAAACCAATAAACGTATGTACTTGAAATTTAGTACTCGTAGGTTGTTTTTAAATGAAAAATAGCTTCCTTTAGTGAGAAAAAATTGTCCATGGTACAATACAATGGTGTGTATTTAGAAAAATTTTTCACCTTTACTTTTTTTTATGAAGTCAGCTATTCTAAAACACAATTATTTTTATTGTAATTGAATTAACAAAAAAAAAACTTTTGTTGAATTTTAAAATAAGTTATATGATGTACTAATGGTTAGTAACAAAACTAATTTGTGGATTAATACTGCATTTAAAACACTTAGCGAGTGTTTTTTTCCAAACCAGTTATTTGATTAACCAAAAACACCTTGTATATTTTTATATTTTTAAGGTTGGGTTAAAATAAAGGTTTTTATTTTTATTTATAGATAGCATGTGAGAAGAAATTTCAGATAGACCAACATGTGAGAACTGCTTCACACATTGCAAAAAAAGGAAAAATAGGAGGAAAACATCAAACTTCAATGGCTAAATGTTTCTAATCTACTTCAAAAAATTAGATGAGCAAGAAACTTTTAATGAAGACTTGTGTCGCGCATTAGTGTCTGCAAACATACCGCTTTCAAAATTAGCAAATGTAAATTTTAGTTCGTTTCTAAAAAAATATTGCAAACTTAATGTTCCAGGTGATCGGTCTCTAAGAAGAAATAATGTGAACGGGCTATACTCGTCGGTGTTAATTAATATTAAGGAAGAAATTGCAGATAATTATTTTTACATATCTGTAGACGAAACCACTGATTCCTCAGGAAAGTATATTGCTCATTTATTGATTGGTGTTCTTAAAGAAGATACCTTACCAAAATCTCATCTTATTTCATGCCAGCAACTTGAGAAAACAAATGCTTTAACAATTTCGCGTTTTATACAAGAAACATTAGCAACTTTTTTTCTTCCGACAACTATTCCTTCTAATAAATTACTGCTTATTTTATCGGATGCTGCTCCTTATATGGTGAAAGCAGGACAAAATTTAAAAATATTTTTCCCAGATTTAATACATGTTACTTGTGTAGCGCATGGATTAAACAGAGTTGCAGAGGAAATACGAAAAAAGTTTCCTCTTGTAAATACCATGATATCCAGTGTCAAAAAAGTATTTCTTAAATCTCCTATAAGAATTCAACTTTATAAAGAAATGCTACCTAACATTCCTCTTCCACCACAACCTATTTTAACGCGATGGGGAACATGGTTAGAAGCAGCTAATTTTTATGCAGATCATTTTGTTAAAATAAAGAACATAATTGATACGTTAACAGATGAAAGTTCCCAATCTCTTTTGGATTCTAAACAAACTTTTCAGAGTAACTTGCTTCAACAAGAACTTTCATTTATAAAATCAAATTTTAGTTTTGTTCAAAAAACAATTACTCAGTTAGAATCACCAAAACTGTCATTGTTCGAAAGTACAGCATTAATAAAATAATTTGCGTCATGTTGTCGGAACGTTAGAGGTAATATTGGAAAAGATATTTTAAAAAAATTTGAAGCTACTATGGAAAAAAATAAAGGTTACCATATTCTTTCTGAAGTAGTCTAGCGTTCTAGCTAGTGTTCTAGCTGGAAATATTTCGGAAACAATTAATTTAGAACCAAATGTTTTGGTTAGTTTGAAAAATGCTCCCGTTACATCAGTTGATGTTGAACGAAGTTTTTCCATATATAAATATATGTACTCAGACATAAGCCACAAGTTTTTGTTAGAAAATTTTGAACACCACTTGGTCATTTATTGTTACCATAATTCTAAATAAGTTTATTCATACTTAAAAATGATGTAGTTACTTAAAATAAATGTAAATCTTAATGAATAGTAGGAAATATTTAGTTATGTACACTTTTTTTTTAAATAAAATTGTTACTATTTTACGATTTTTTTATTTATTTGTATGCATATTTTTTAAAATATTTGCATATTTTCGGGTAAACACGTGCATATTTATGCGCATATTTTCTACATTTTTATTTGCATATTTGCCGAAGTCTAATGATAAGTATGCCATTAGAAATATGACTTGTGATAGGAATATGGGTATTAGGCATACTAACAGTAGTGATAATATTATAGTTAGGGGGAATATCAAAAATGAGCATAGCATTAGTAATGAAAACTAGGAGAACAATAATCTCCAACCAAATAATTCTAAATAATAATAAATAATTCAAAATAGCAGGAAAAAGGCAGGAAGACGAAACTCCTGGCTAAAGAATCTACGGGAATGGTATAGCTGTAGCAGCAACGAATTGTTTCGGTCAGCAGTTTCGAAAATACGTATAGCCCTGATGATCGCCAACCTTCGGAACGAAGATGGCACTTGAAGAAGAAGAAATAATTCTATTTCAAAACAAAATAAAAATATTTCCGCCGCATCTGTTACCTAAATAAATTCCTTGCCTGCATTGACTTATTTCTTAGAATGTTAATCTCCGCCCATATTGACCTTAAACCGGTAGATCCTTCAAAATGCATAGACAATAATTTCGGAGTAACTAGGGGAAGCCAGTGAATTAGCAACAGTTGTAGGGTTTGGACCTACTTTTCAAGTTTCGGAGAGTTTTTCTCCACGTTCGCAATTGCAAGTTACGCAATATATCGGGAACCCTTAATGTGAAGTGTTATGGTGTTTTCGTTCGTAAACTGTAATTATCTAATTAGGTTCCTTACGATTAGTTATTCACTCACAGTTTATAAGTTTCTATTTCTTGCCCTTTTTCAATTACAGTTCTAGCTAAACAAGTTATTGTTTTATTTCACTCTATCAATCTATTCAACAGGCCAGACTAAATCACATTTAAGAGTCAATTTAAGTTTCTATTACTGAGCATTCGAAGGCTAGCGGAACAATTGGACTTACAGCAAGTACAAACCGCTGAAAGAGACACTGTTAGCATACAAGACTCTACGTGAAGGGATGTTGAAAACCGGCATCCCTCCAATAGTCTATATTATTCCGGAGTACCACAGGGTCACAGAGCAAAAGAAGGAGTCGGTATAATAGTGAATGAAAGAATAGAATCAAGAATAACAAACTACTAAGCAGTATTATCTAGAATAATCACAGCCCAAATAGAACTAAAAGACAAGATAGGAATAATACAAATATACGGACCAACAGAAGGTAATGAAGAAGAGATAATGATATAATTCTACAACGAACTCCAAAACGCATTAGACAAATTAAGAGAGACAAGAGAAAAAATAATAATCTTAGGCGATTGGAATTCAAGAGTAGGTAAGGATATTAACAGGGGATTAGGATGCATTGGACAATATGGGGAAGAAACATTAAATAGAAATGGAATTAAAATTCCAATTCTGGAATTCTGCCAAACCAATGACCTGATAATAGGAAACACATTCAGTGAACAAACCATTAACGACAAATATACATTTGTGGCTGAAGAGAGAAATGCGAAAAGCTTAATCGACTATATAGCCTATACGAGAAACCTAAAACAAAATATAAAAAACATCTTAACGGAAAAGGAACCCGAACTGTCTTCACAACACAGGATGGTCACTGCAAAACTGGAGGATGAAAAAATGGAGGAAGTGGAAAGAAAAGAGTACAAGAAAGTAAATGTAAACAAACTAAAGATAAAAAGTGTGCGAGAATTTTACACGGAGGAAACTAACAAAAGATTGAGACAAATAGAGTACCAAAAAGAAACATGGACAATGGAAGAAAGGTGGATACAGTGAAGTATTAAAGACAACAGCAACTGAAGTGTGTGGAATCAAAAACTATAATAAACAGTTGAAAAGGACAAGATGGTGGAATAAAGAAGTGAAGACAGAAATAAAAAAGAAGAAAATAGCATGGAAAAAATTCATCGAAACGAAATTAGAAGAAGATAAAGAAAAATACTATAGGCAGAGACGATTGGCAAAAAAGACAGTCACACAAGCAAAAGCAAAAACATGGAAAGAATTTGGAGAAGAACTTCAGGAAGAATATATAACAAATAATAGAAACTTTTGGACGACAATACGACACATAAGGCAGGGAAAACGAAAGGAAATAAACGCAGTAAGAGATACTTCAAACCACATACAAATAAGCACAGAACAAATAGCGAGGGTATGGAAAGAATATTATGAGAAAAAATTTGATACCGAAGTGATAAAGGAAGACAATATAATCAATGAAGGCAAAGAAAACACAGAGCCAGAGCAAATAAGTAGAGAAGAAGTAATAGAAGGATTATCAAATATAAAAACAGACAAGGCAGGTGGAGATGATGAAATTTAAGCGGAAATGGTAAAATACATGGGAGAAGAAGGAATAAACTGGCTATGGAAAATACATAAAGAGGCGTGGGAAAAACAAACGATCTCTAAAGACTGGCAGAACAATATCTTCGTGCCAATATACAAAAAAGGAGAATATGTAAACTGCGACAACTATAGAGCAATATGTCTGTCATCGGTATGCTTTAAAATATATACGAAAATAATAGAGAAGAGACTGAGACAAGAAGTAGAAATGGTATTGGGAGAAAAACAAACGGCATTTAGACCGGGAAGACAGACAAATGACAACATATATATCATTAGAAACCTAATAGAAAGAAGCATACATACGGGGGGAAAACTAGTATTAGCATTCATAGACCTAAGAGCAGCATTTGACACGATAGAAAGACATATTATAGGGAAATGCTTGAGGAAAATAAACGTACCTAATGCATTGATAAAAATTATAGAAAGTACTTACAAAGAGGTAAAAGGAAGGGTACAAATAACAGGGGAAAGATCGGAAGCATTTAATTGGAAAAGAGGTATTAAACAAGGAGATAGTCTTTGCTTTTGCCTTTGCTATTCATAATAGTAATGAACGAATTGATAAGAAACACTAGAGTCAGAACTAATCAACTACAGACAATAATAGGTTACCGCAGATTACAACCGGTAACAATAGAGTCCTTAATGTATGCAGACGACATAGTACTAATAGCAGATTCCGAGAATAAAATGCAGAAACTAATGGATATATGGGTAGAACAAATACAAGAACTTAAAATGGAGATAAACGAGGAAAAAAGTAAGATAATGATAATCAGCGGCAAAGGAGATAAGGAAGATAATCAAATAAAGATAAAATCTAAAAACTCAGAATTGGAAATAGTAACAACTTACGAATACCTGGGAAGTATAATAACTAATGACGGAAAAATAGACTGGGAAATAACAAATAGAGCAAAGAAATCAAACAAGTTATATTATGCGTTAGCCCCAATAATGGGAAAAAGAGAACTTGCACGAGAAACAAGAATAAAAATATATAACACAATAGTGATACCGACTGTGCTCTATGCAAGTGAAAACTGGACAATTCTGGAAAAACATAAGAGCAGGATAAACGCAATGGAGATGAGACATCTAAGAAGGATAGTTGGAAAGACAAAATGGGATAGATTAAGCAACGAGACTATTAGGAGAATGGCCAACCAAAAACCGATAATGAACAAAATAGCAAAGAGACAAATGAACTGGTATGGGCATCTGATGAGGATGCAATCCAATAGAATAACAAGAAAAATTTATGAAGCAAAAAACATCGGAAAAAGAAAAAGAGGCAGACCAAGAAAAAAATGGATACAGCAAGTAGTAGAGGCGGGAAAACTTAAACAAAAATCATTCGAGGAATTGAAAATAATGGCAGGAAACAGAAAAGAATGGAAGAGGTGGGTAAATGAAAATTAAAATAGCTAGCCCAAATCCGACACCCTGATAGGGTAAAAGGAAGGGGAGAAAGAAAGAAAGAAATAATCTTATTTACCCTTATGTAATCCTTCAGGTAGTTTATTATAGCTTGGCAAGTTTCCATTACAATTATTCCTGTGGATTGTGGTAACCCAGCACTTGTGAATTTAAAATCGTCAAAGGTATTTCCAGTAGCTAGATAACGTAATGGTATTGATAAACGCTAACTTGGTGAGATAGCATCTCGCATAACAGTATCCCTTTTTTGAATTTCAAGTATAACGATTCTTAATAGTTCATCAAAGAATGTACTATCTAGTCGAAGAAAGTTTTGAAAACCACTAGGTTCGCTAATTCTTAAATCATTTACCTAATAAATTTTCATGAGTGTACTTATTTCTTTTTTTGAACCATTCTTTCATTCACCTGCGTGTATTTCTTTTCATCTCTTGTGAAGCTATGTACAACTAATGCGATAGCCACTCAACTCGCCGTTTTTTAATTCCACATGTTAATATCACAAGTTTCAGTCGGGAACTAATTTATTGTACAATAATATTGATTCGTTTGTGTTGGCCTACTAAATTATTATGCAATATATGGTACGATAATATTGACGCTATTATTGACTGTCTAGGGGCCGCTTAATAGGTACATGATTATGATTGCAGTAGGAAAATAATGCAGTAAGAAAATGATGCTTAATAAAAGTGTTACGTTCCAAGACGGTGGCATATAATAGCAGGAACAAAGTTATATATGTATTAATTACTGTTAAAAATAAGCTATAGAAAATATTTCACTTACCTGTTACTTAATACTCCGTGTGTTCTTTTATGTACCACAAGCACAAACTCCTACCTTGAAATAAACATGGTAAAGCTTCTACTTTCACAAAAAACATCAGCATTTTCATACCAGGACCAGTAGCGTCGTTTACTGAACGCCGGTAATACTTGCTGGTAAAAACTTCCTAACAATTGATACTTTAGGTAATATATTCTTTTCATGAAACTTTTGCCTTCATTTGACCCAAAATTCAGATGACTATTACTACAAATACCCTCAGCAAAGCATTTAGAATTCGGTAACAATATTTTCTTCCATTCCTCGGCTCCCGTCGATTGGAGTTTGGAGTGACTTTATTGGAATTATAACTTTAACATCGTAATCGTATTATGTCGTTTTCTAGATTGGTCACATGACGTTTTAATTTTTTTTTTTTGATTGGATACGTGGATATTTTGACGTTAGACATAGAATACAAATAATACACAGGTTTAAATTATCATGACACTTTTCCTCACTTCAGAACTACTATTCTTTTTTCTTTTCTTGATTTAATTATATAAAAACCGCTACGTTTTTTAAGAATATTATATCACAACAGTCCACTTTATCCGTATATTTTCGACTAATTTTATTTAGTTAGTTATATCGTGGATATCATGGTACAATGAATACGTGGATATTGTTTATTCTGAAAATGTTTTATTTACGTTATGAATTTTGAGAACTCAAAACCTTGATGTTGAACAGGGTTAATTCCACCAAATAAATAACTCGTGTATAATTTGATCCAAAATTATGTCTCCATATTTCAAACCGATACGATTTACTTCATAATATATTTACATATATTATATATGGCTTACTTATAACAAAAATATTTTTAAGTTAGTTGGATAATGAGAGATTGCTTTCTCAAAAGTAACCATTCTCTAATGTTCTGAGTTTCTTAGTTTCATGAGTTTTCATATCATCGTTACAGTGTATAGGTAGTCTTTCCTTACTTAATTTTTTCGTCAGTTGTCGGTTGCCCTTCCAATACATTCTTGGTCGCTTTCTTCTTCTTCCCACATTACATTTTATTAGTGCAGTTAATTTAATATTAAATAATATTTTGGTTCTTTGTGGTATTTCTAGTTTTTAAGTGTTTAGTCTATGTAATAGGTACAAGGTGTAGGGATCCTAGCCTGTAAGGCATTCGTGTATCATATTTACGAAAATCTTTACAACAGACCATTATATTAAAGGTCTTCTTCAATATAATCAAAAATATACTGAAATGATGGTATCTCCTGAGTCAAGCAAACAGATCCTTCGTTCGGATTTTCGATGGAGCCTATTTCAGGGAAATACCATTACAGGTAAGAAAAATCAGGATGGGTCTCGGAATCATAACAGTCTTGCAGGTAAGAGTATGGACATGGTAGATTTGCTTAAAAGAAGGAGAGCACAAATTGCTTGCCTTCAAGAGATGAGGTGAAACGAACAAAGGGTGAAATAACTAGGTGAAGAATATGAATTGTTTTATGTATTGCAAAGTACCATTAGGAATAGATTGTAAATAGTGTAATTGCTGATAGATAAATGAAAGTAATCATAATAGAAGTTGCTTAAACAAGTGACATAAAAATGTCAGTGATATTTGTAAATCATAAAGAAGAGTTGATTGTTTATCTGTGTGTTTGTCCTCCTCAAATCTTTTTGTGTGAGAATGAAAGAAAACCTTTATACAATCACAATCACCTAGGAGACATTGGAGTATCTTGGATTTAGGAGAAAAGTAGTTAAAGAAAATTGAGAAATTAAAAGAAAGTAAAGTGATAGAGCAAGTGCCTAACGCAATTTGCAGCGTTGCAAGAAGGGAAACAGTTTCAGAAAGCTAGATTTGTTAAATGCGTACAATCAATTACATGCGGAACCAGAGACAGCAAAACTTCTTGCTTGGAGCACACCGTATGGTATATTTAAAGTTATCCGTTTACCCTATGGTACCAAGCCAGCTTGTGAAATTTTCCAGTGGACAGTAGAGAAGGTGTTGCAAGATTGTACAGGGACAGTGAATTGTTTAAATGATGTAGTGGTAACAGGGAGAGATGATGTTGAACATGTTGCAAATTTATACAAAGTTTTAAGAAGATTGGATAAAGCAGGTTTTAGATTAAATAGTAGTAAATGTAGTTTTTTTTAAGTAGTATCAAATATTTAGGGCATATCATATCATCAGAAGAGTTAAAAAAGAGTAAAGAGAAAGTGAAAGTAACAGTAAAGATTCCAGCACCTAAAAATATTAGAGAGGTAAGAGCTTTTGCAGGAATGACAAATTATTATTCGAGGTTTAATCCAAATTTGTCACAAATTTTAAAATCTTTATATTTATGAATTAACCAAAAAGGATACAAAATTTATGTGGATAAAGGAATGCAATGAGGTATTCGAGGCTGCAAAGGGACATTTAGTATCTGATACAATTCTAACTCATTTTGGCCCATTTAAAAAAATTAAAGCTCGTGTGTGATAGCAATGAATATGGATCACTACCACATAACTACCATCAGACATCACGTGCTTTTGCACGTGAAGAGCAAGACTAGTATGGGCAGAATTTGGAAAACTTAGTTGGATACTTAAGAACCGCAAAATACCCCAATACTTGAGGAGCAAAGTGTTCAACCAATGCATCATACCTATCATGACATATGGATGTCAAACCTGGACCCTAACCAAGGCAAACATAAATAAACTAGCCACAACAGAAAGAACAATGGAAAGAGCAATGTTAGGTATACGACTGTCAGATAAAAAGAGAAACCACTGGGTAAGATCCAAAACAAAAGTCGAGGACATAGCAACAAAAATTGCCAAACTTAAATGGAGCTTTGCGGGCCACACTGCTAGAAAAAAAGACTAACGTTGGAATACTACAATAGAACATTGGAGACCTTACGAAAGTAAACGACCAAGAGGAAGACCGCAGATGAGATGGGTTGATGACATTAAAAGAATAGCCAGAACAAATTGGAAATATGTTGCTCAGGATAGAGACCGATGGAAGGAGTTGGGAGAGGCCTATGTCCAAACATGGACGACAGAAGGCTAAGAAGAAGAAGACCCTTAACTACCCATTACCTGGAATAGCAACTTTACAAAAATGGGCTGCACACATTAATCTTAGATATGGTCTTCTATAAGATGTACTTCAGGTGATGTATATTGCTGGAAAATCAAAAAACTGAACTACAAAGAGTAACCGTCTTGTCATATGATGAAATGAAAGTCTGTGCACGGTATGAATATGACCAAAAAGAGGATGAAGTGATTGACCCTCATAGGTACATGCAAGCAGTGATGGCAAGAGAACTTTTTGATGAATGGAAGCAACCAGTCTACATTGGTTTTGATTCAAGTATGACTGAAAATATTTTGTCTACCATAATAACTGCGTTGCACAATGTAAAATATAATGTAGTTGCATGCGTGTCTGATTGCGGGGAGGCAATCAAGGACTTTGGAAAAAATTAAATATTTCAGTTGACATCACACATTTTATACATCCAGTCACAAAAGCAAATATCTACATGTTTCATGATGCTCTCCATCTCCTAAAATTAACAAGAAAGTGGTTAGTCGACACAGGATTTGAACTTGAAGATGGAAGTGCATTGAAAATACTGCAACAACAGAAATAAGTTCCATATATAAGCTGACTTTAGATCATTTAAAGGTAAAAAAATGCGGAGACAAAACGTTGCACTTGCTGCAGAATTACTATCTCACACAACTGCAACAGCCTTAAAATATTATTTCCAAAATACAGCCAGAGATAAAAAAAATCACAGCACAAAAACTTGGGGAGTTTATAGACCTTATTAATAATTGGTTTGATTTAATAAATTTCTTTACATCTGCTACAACTACATGTAAACGACCTTATGGAATGGACATTTTGGAAGAACAAAATAGGTTATTGGCTCTAGTAATTGATACTGTTACTAGAATGGTGTGCATTGGAAAAAAATCCATACAAATTTTCCAAAGAGGCATTATAATATCCTCCAAATCTATTCAGTCATTATTTACTGATTTGAAAGAGAAATACAAAATTTCTTATTAATAAACACACAAATTAAACCAAGATTGTCTGGAAAACTTTTTCTCACAGGTAAGAAATAATTTGTTACCTATGTTAAGCATATGTTTAATTATTTTTTATTTTTAGTTGAGAACATGGAGTGGATTACATGACCATCCGTCACCTCTAAATACCCTTTACCGAGTACGAATGATAATACTGGGAAACAATCCAGGTATGGCGCATAGAACTACCAACGTTTCTCATTATGGTAATCAAGAAAAAGAAGAATGTATCGTTGCAAAACTTTTTCAACTAGCCAAGATAAATATGGTTCTACTTTAAGTACCCACAAGTGAAAATACTGTGTTCATGGATCTGCAAAGTCAAAGTAACAGTAGTTCAGACGTGTCACAAATAGCTAATATAACAAAAGAAACCGAAACAGATGGGTTAATATATATTGCTGGTTTCATAGCATTTAGGAAGGCATACCTATGAGAAACAAACTATAAATGTTCATAATTATTCTGTACCATCCTGGGTACAACACTTATCATTTGGTGGACTCATAAATGCATCATCGGAATGGGTAAACCAAGTAACGACAATGGAAAAATATTTCCAAAATTTTCATGGTGAAAACCTAAATCGGGGTAATAAAATTATACATCGAACTGCAGAGTATGTTTCCAGTCATTGTTCGGATATACCCCTTTGTCTCGTAAAAACATACTGCAGACAAAGGATATTTATGCTAATCAAGTATTTTAATAACTGCTTCAAAAGCGAGGTTACCAGTGCCAAAAGAAAACAAGAGACAAGACATTAATGATCAATCAAGGAAAGATATTAAAAAAAAATGAAAAAACTATTTATGTAATTCGGTAATTCATTCAATAGTTAATCCAGTATTGATGGAAATTCAATATACGCGACAAATTTTCAGTGTAGAATGGAGATTGAAGTCTTAGATTTACGTAAATCTACGACTTTATTCTGATTAATTTTAAGTACCAAACTACCTACATATCAACAATCAACAGTTTTCCATATTTTAGGTATTATAATCCACTAAACATCTTTATTTCATAACTATCTTTACTATTTTCCATACATCAAAGACAAAAACGCCGATTAACAATGTTACGATTAAAATTACTGTACTCTCGTGACGTAATTTTGGGCTTAATGTTCATAATTTGTTAGTCGGAGTAGGCAACCGTTCATCCGTTTTAAGTCTATGCCGATAGGGTGTACAATAATTAGTTTGAAAGGGTTTATATAAGGTTACGACATTCAGTGCAGAAGCCGATGTCAATTTGAAAAGGTTACACAAGGCTACGACATTCAGTGCCAAGGAAGTCACTGTTGATTTGAGGTTATAAAACCATATAAGGTAAGTGCCTTTGATTCATTGTATTTTTCATTTGTGCAACAATGGCTGAGCAAGAGTTAAAGAGTTTAAAATCCAAAAATGGAGTAGTTAAAGGAAAACTTACAAGAATTATTTTGATAATATTGATAAGAATTATTTCTCTAAAAATTTGATCCCAGAACTAGAGTTTAAGTTAAGCAAGGTTTCACTCTTGTATGAAGAGTTTCATGAGATTCAAGAAAAAATTGATGAAATAGAGCAGAGTAATGATAATATGAATGAAATTAATACTTTTGAGACTTCATATTTTGAACTTGTTAGTGATATGCAAACACTTTCCGATAATTTTAAAATAGAAAATAATACTGAGAATGCATCAGTTTATAGTGAATCAAATCAAGGGGTTAATAATAATAGTTTTTAGGCATTGGTTAAGTTACCCCCTATAAAACTGCCTAGTTTTAATGGTCATTAAAACTCATGGCTCGAATATAAAGATTGTTTTTTGGCATTGGTTTACAATAATGAATCTTTAACAGATATACAGAGATTTTACTATTTGAGATCTTCTCTTGAAATGGATCCTCAGCAAATAATAAAATCTATAGAAGTTTCGTCAACAAATTATAAAATAGCTTGGCAAATGTTAACAGAGAGTTATGAGAATAAGAAGCTTATTCACAACCACTTAAAAGCAATTTTTGATCATCCTAGTATTAATAACGAGTCTTATATTGAACTAAGAAATTTTTTTGATAACATTACTAAACATTTACGGTCATTAAATAGTTTAGGCTTAGATACAAAAAGTTGGGATAGTATAATAATATTTATAAAGTGTTCTAAATTTGATGCTACCACCAGAAAGGAGTGGGAATGTTTTAAACATGATAATGATTTACCCAGTATGGGCGATTTTAATAGATTTTTAAAAGAGAAATGTGACGTGTTGGAGATGCTTCAAATATCTTCTGGTTATACAAACAATAATGCAAAGGTTCGCAATGTAAGTTCTCGAAGTTTTGTATTTATTGAAAGATAAATATAATATCAAATGTTAGTTTTGTCAAAAAGATCGTCCGATATAAATGTAAATGATAGAATCTCAACTGCTAAAAGATTAAATTTGTGTTTAAATTGTTTAAGGAATTCACATCCAACATGGAAATGCAAGCTACAAAAATGTATAAAATGTCATAAATTGCATAATTCATTATTGCATTTAAATTATCACAACACAAATAATGTTTCTAGAAATATGGCTGGGCGGGAAGGTCCTCAACCCCGACACGGCGCGTCCCATATGGCTGATAGGGGACGTCCTGTATATTATACAGGATAGGTGCGAATAACTTTCTCCAAATAAGCATCCGCGGATCAACTGAGGACATGGTATAGGGCAGTAGCTATGTCATTACTAACTCCAAGGCTGGGGAAGAATGACTTCTTAATAGGCTTGGAATCAGATACGTGTGGCCGATAATCAGATATTGGTTTATTCGGTTATAATACTGCGGTGTGTAAGAAGAGGAGAAACCAACACACTAAATATTCTCAAGATAATGTAACTATGGCAAGTTACAGAAAACAAAAGGCCCCTAGTGTGTGGCAGACCTTAGATGGTCAGGGGGTGCTAAAAATCCCCACGACAAATGCTAGGAACCACCCGAAAGTGGAAAACAAAAACTACAAGTTAAAAATTGGAAAGTGGAATGCAAAATCTCTCTTTATGCAAATCTCTCTTTATGCAAAATCTCTCTTTATAACATGGTGAGAGAAATGAAAAGAATGGGAGTCAACATTCTCGGAGTCAGTGATGTTAGATGTCCTGGATCTGGACAGACAAACATCGATAACCATGTAATATACTATGCTGGTAATGACGATCCTCATCATTATAACGGAGTTGCATTTATATTTGACCAGAAAAGCAGTAAAGGTATAAAAAACTTTATACCTATATCTGATAGAGTAGCTATGCTGCATGTTAATACCACTCCTCGTAATAGTAACTTTAGTTATTAAAGTATATGCTCCTACAGCAGAAAAACCAGAAAGATAAGTACGAGAATTCTACCAAGAGATCAAACAGCTAATGAAGATCACAAAGAAAAATGCTGTACACATTATTATAAGAGATTTTAATGCCAAAGTAGGTGAAGGGTGGACCGAAGACGTAGTAGGAAACTTTGGTTTTGGCCAAAGAAATGATAGAGGAGAATTACTGGTCCAATTTTGCCAAAAAGAAAATCTAATGATCGCAAACACCTGGTTTAAACAACCAAAAAGAAGATTATATACATGGAAAGCACCTGGCGATAATCCAAACCGCATAATAAGAAACAAGATTGATTATATATTAATCGACAAACGTTATAGAAATGGATTTGGGGGAGTTAAAACATATCCCGGGCGAACATCGGTTCCGACCACAATCCTGTTGTTGGTAAAACCTATCTTCGAAAAACTTAAAGATCCAATAGTACAGACAGAAATAGAGAAAACACTCGATGATACACTCAAAGAAAAGTTCAATGAAGCACCCGCGGAAGAAACACCAGATAGTATTTGGCACACCTTCAAAACAACAATCACAACTATACAAATAGAACAACTACAAGACAACATCAGAAAAACAAAGAATACATGGATGACAGAAGAAGTCCTAGAACTGATGGACATAAGGAAATCTTCCAAAAATTGCAATGAAGAAAAATACAAAGAAACCCAGAAAATCGTCCGACACAAAATCAGGAAAGCCAAAGAAGAATGGATAAGCAGCAACTGTAAGGAACTCGGAGATTTACTAAAAAAGCATGACTACTGTAATACATACAAAACGATTCAGGAAGTCACAAGTATGAAGAAAAAAATCACTACAACAACTTTAGTAGATGATAACAACCAAATAGTATCTAGTCCAGAAAATGTAGAAGATATATGGGAAAAATACATCAAAGATCTGTTTGATGACGAGAGAACAGAACCACAAATGAATATAGTACAAGAAACAATACTTGGTATATTAACATCGGAAGTTACAAAAACAATAAATACGACAAAGCCACGAAAACCCTCAGGTCCAGATGAAATATACGTGGAGATGATAAAGCTTATCAATGAAGAAAATCTTCAGAGGTTAACACTATTATTCAACAAAATATATACCACTGGAATCTTACCAGAAGACTGGCTTCGATCGACATTTATACCTATACCAAAGAAAAATAAAGCAAATAGATTCAGATTAATTAGCCTGATGATCAATTTTCTGAAAAGTTTACTCAAAATTGTACATCAACGAATATACAGAGAATGCAAAAGAAACCTGAGTGACAATCAATTTGGATTTCGTATGAGGCTTGGTACAAGGGAGGCATTATTTGGTCTCCAGATATTACTACAAAAATGCCGAGATAATGGCACAATCTAATCAAAACATCGACAACTGTATTGAACGCTCAGACAGCGGTCAGCGTCATCTAAGTTCTGCTCTTCACGTTTCCACCCGTTTGTCAGCTCTAATGAGATTTCTGAGGTTTTATTATCGACGGGCATTGTTAAACTGATTGTTTGCCGCGGATTACTGTGTTGAGGCGCTAGCAGAAATTAATAATGAAGCTATTGTCACGCTAAGTTCTTGCGAAGGATATTTCACTGTGGAGACTCATTATTTGGTTAATCCCAATATTACGGGAATGTTACCGATTAGGTCTTTTAATAAAAATGATTTAAAAATCTCCTTATGTTTAAAGTTGGCAGATCCAGATTTTAGTGTGTCTAATGATATAGATTAATTGCTAGCATCGAGAGTATTTTGGTCTGTTTTGTTATCAGGTAGAAAAACTTTGGGTTCAAATATGCCAATTTTGCAAAATACAGAATTTGGTTGAATAATTGCTGGGAATTTATATCTTAATTCGCTAGAGTATAAAAATTAATGTTAATACTTATAATAATACTAATAATGATTCAATAAATAATCAAGTAGTAAAGTTCTGGAAAGTTAAAGAATTCGGTTCGCAAAAGAAAATATATTCAAACGAAGAAATGTTTTGCGAAAATTATTTTAAGAAAACGGTTAAAAAGGATTGTTCGGGAAATATGTATTTAAAATACCATTTAAGGATACAATAAATAAATTAGGGGATTCTAAAACTATAGCATTGCATAGATTTGACTTATTGGAAAAACGTTTAAACAAAAATACAGATTTGAAAAATATGTATGTTAATTTTGTGAATAAATATATAGAATTAGGACATATGTCTGAAACGGATTTTAACAATGATAACGGATATTTTTTACCGCATCATGCTGTGGGAAAACAGTCTAGTTTGACGACTAAATGTCGAGTAGTCTTTGATGGTTCTGCAAAATCAAGTTCAGGTCTGTCTATAAATGATGTGCAGTATATAGGCATTGTTTAAATAGGACTAGTTAGACAATCCTTATGGAACAAACGTTTGACTTTTTTTCTGCCGTCATGTGGTGGCCTCTAGTCATAAATTTAAAAAACTATTAACAGAAACTTAATTCTCTGCAGGATTCTATTCGAGTATATTTTTACCTGTCTCATAGTTAATGCAAACCTGTATACGGATGCCAGATTGTGAAGAAAATAATCTTTAAAATGACGTTAATTAAAAACACAGATTTCAGTTCATACCAATCTAGAACTTTATGTAGTATAAAAAATAATCCGTCTAAAGTGGAAGTGGTATTCATAGGGGCATTAGGACATGCCGGTATAATAGGTAATGATTAAGTAGACTGGTTGGCTAAAGATGGAATAACAAAGGGTGAGATCCTAGATTTTATTGAATTATGCAATAAATGACTTTAAAAATAGAATATATAAAATATGGGAAGAACAATGGAAAAATATTTCAAGCATGTCAAAAAATTTATATTTTTCTTTGCATCAACAACTCCTTTCGCCACTTGAATATGTAATTAAATATGACCTACCAAAGTGGGATATTTCTACTATTGTAAGATTAAAAACTCGACACAGAAAATATGTGACACATCTGCATAAATTAGAAATAGTGAATTCACTAGTTTGTTTTTGTGGTAATGTTTCTAAGTGTATTAGGGATTTGTATCATATTTTCCGAATGCAAAATTAACAGGAGATATATAGACCAATTATATTACAGTCTACAACAAGAATGTTTTTTAATCAGTATAAAGTATTTATTTGGTTTGCGTGATACGAGAATAATTAAATTACTGATTAAAAAAAAATAAATATTACCATTTAAATGGAACAGTGATAGATATAAGGAACCTAACATATTATGCTAAAAACTAACAAATAAAAATATGTGGCTAACGGACCTCTTCCAATACACACACACACACACACACACACACACACACACACACACACACACACACACACACACACACACACACACACACACACACACACACACACACACACACACACACACACACACACACACACACACACACACACACACACACACACACACACACACACACACACACACACACACACACACACACACACACACACACACACACACACACACACACACACACACACACACACACACACACACACACACACACACACACACACACACACACACACACACACACACACACACACACACACACACACACACACACACACACACACACACACACACACACACACACACACACACACACACACACACACACACACACACACACACACACACACACACACACACACACACACACACACACACACACACACACACACACACACACACACACACACACACACACACACACACACACACACACACACACACACACACACACACACACACACACACACACACACACACACACACACACACACACACACACACACACACACACACACACACACACACACACACACACACACACACACACACACACACACACACACACACACACACACACACACACACACACACACACACACACACACACACACACACACACACACACACACACACACACACACACACACACACACACACACACACACACACACACACACACACACACACACACACACACACACACACACACACACACACACACACACACACACACACACACACACACACACACACACACACACACACACACACACACACACACACACACACACACACACACACACACACACACACACACACACACACACACACACACACACACACACACACACACACACACACACACACACACACACACACACACACACACACACACACACACACACACACACACACACACACACACACACACACACACACACACACACACACACACACACACACACACACACACACACACACACACACACACACACACACACACACACACACACACACACACACACACACACACACACACACACACACACACACACACACACACACACACACACACACACACACACACACACACACACACACACACACACACACACACACACACACACACACACACACACACACACACACACACCTATACACGTTTCGCAATATTTGTGGCATCACATACTATATCCTCAATTGTGGCAAATCGGTGTAAACATACCATGATACTGGCACCCGTCGTGCAGAGTGTTTATAGATAGGAATTGCTTTGATACACACTCCATGGTTCTAATATTATCGACGAATATAATTGTGGCACCGGATTCCACAATTATTTTGTCATCAGAAACTGTGTGCAAAAGATGCCACAAATATATCAGTAACACATTTTCTGTGTTTGGGGGTTCCATAAGTATTGCTGTATATACAGTGTGTTTGAAAGCCATGTTGCCAGATTTGTTATAGGAATAAGTTGGTGCTTTACCTTTTCTGTGATACGGATACTCTGTTGGCTACTATTATATTTTTTTATTTAGTGTACGATAGTGTTATAATATTTTAGAATTAAATATAAGAAAACTAAAAACGTCTTCGACTATAGTTACTATAAAGATCTTCGAAATGCAGTTACTAACGCAGTCCGTCTGGAGAAGAATGGTTACTTAAATTATCGGTCTGCTTCTTTGATTAAAAAAGATCTTTGGAAAGCTATGAGGTTATTCAAAATTGTAAATAAACCAGTTATAGAGATCCCTCATGAGCTTAAAGATCCTGTATCTATAAATAATTATTTTACATCTGTCTTTAGCCCTGTAAATTGTTGTCCTGAGACAACCCAATGGTATCAGTCAAATATTTTCAACCCAGATATTGTTTTCTCGTTTAAAATGGCCACTATTGATGAAGTTAAATTCGGAAGCTGTTGGATATGGATGTGATAATATTTCTGCAAAGATGCTACAACTCTCCCTTTCTATTACTGCTCCTTATATTACGCACATTATAAATTGTTCTTTGGGGGTTGGTTATTTTCCGGACACTTGGAAATACGCTTTGGTAAAACCACTGCCCAAATCAAATAAACCTGAATTACTTAATGATCTTCGCCCAAAATAAGCATTTTACCGGGACTGTCAAAAATTTTAGAAAAGGTTATCTATAAACAGATATACGATTATATTTTTAGAAATAATGTAGTTACGTATATACAATCAGGATTTAGTACAACGACTCTGCTTCTTGACTTAACAGATAATATACTTCGATCATTTGATGCAGGAACAGCAACCTCAGTCATCGTGCTTGATTTTTCTAAAGCCTTCGACATTATTGATCACGCTCTTCTGTGTGCTAAATTGAAATATTTTGGATTTAATGATACCTCCTTACAGTTTTTCAAATTTTATTTGGTAAATCGTTATCAAAAGTCATAATCGATAATAATTCATCAGAATTTGCATCTGTCAATTCAGAGGTGCCTCAAGGTTCGGTTCTTGGTCCTCTTCTTTTTTAAATATATATTTCCGATCTGTATAAATCTTTAAATAATCTGAAATTGCACTCTTTTTTAGATGACACACAACTGTATTTCTCTTTTGAACCTAACACTGTTCAGGATAACTTAAAACTAATTATAAAAAATGAACCTCTAAAAAATGTTAATAGTTGTAAAAACTTAGGAGTCATATATGACTGTACGCTACGTTTTCAAGAGCATGTCACCCTTTTAGTAAAAAAATGCTATTTAGTTATGCGTCAACTGTATAGAAGTACAGGCATTTTAACCCTCTATTGCATTAACGACCCAAATGGGAACTCAAAATATAAAATTTCCATAAGTATTTACTATCGAAAATTTTAACCGCGTACACATCTTTTTCCCTCTTGGGAACATTTGTTCTTAGATGTGTATTGTGTGTTGCTGATATACCCATCGGTTGTTTGAATAAATAACAGTTTTGTTTGAAGCAATTTTATTTTCGAATATTAGCTAGAAATAAGGTAAGTTTGAGAAATAAAAATTATATATGCATTTGTAAGTGTTGTAAGGATCTACTGATATATTGAAATAATAAATTTACTTTGTTGTTGTTAGTTACAAATTGTTACTGTTCCCGTACAGGAACATTGTGCGCTATAGGTAAATTTTGACACTAAAAACAGGAAATATTTTATAGTTTTTTTGCAAGTTGGTAGACTTTTTTAATGAATTATTGGTTTAAATAAATTAATTTGAATAAACCAGAAGTAAACTTTCTTTTCAGAAAAAAAATGGATGAATTTGAGGGTATTCCAACCACATCGTTTTACAACAATAATGCAAAAACTATTCAGCCCTATAAGTTAAGACAGATTCCTTTTGAAAGTAAAGATTCGGAACAATCTGATGGAGACAACGCTGAGCCGTTAGCTGCACAATCCACCACAGCTTAAGTAATCATTGACAGTCAAGAAGATTCTGATAATGAAGATGATGATTTATCAACCGATGAATCGGATACTGAACTACCTACGAAACAAAAATCTATCAAAAAAAGTCATATGACATAGCGTCCTTCGAAAACTGTGCGAAATTTAGATGAATTGCATTTTGAACATAGTGAATTACTTCCAACCAACATCATCATCATCCAGCCTCAAGAGTCCACTGCTGAACATAGGCCTCTTCCTCATGTTTCCAACCCCGTCTATCTTGCGCTGCTCTTATCCAGTTTTTATCGAGTCTTCTTAAATCGTCAGTCCATCTTATAGGTGGTCGACCGACGCTTCTCTTGTCTTCCCTTGGCCTCCATTCCAATAACCTCTTTGTCCATCGCCCAACCAACATATTGTAGCTCAATTCTCCTTACAAATTGTTTAGTTTTTTTTGACACCAGATTTTATAATTGAGGTAGTTCGACAAATTTGTATATACAGTGCTCAAACAAATCCACAAAACCCAATTACCACATGTTCTGTAGAAATTGAAAATTTTATGGGGATATTGCTGTCGATACTCTAATAAGACAACCTACTATAAGACGCTATTGCGACAACAAGAATTTCACAAGTTGTACACGTAATGCCTATCAATCGTTTTGAAACGATTAAAAGGTTTTTTCATTTTAGTAATAATTTAGAAAATACACGGAGTCTTGATAGAATCTCGCCCCGATTAAACAAATAAAAAGATCGTGTTTGCAGATACCTATAGAAGAACATTTATTATGTGACGAACAAGTTATATCGTTTAAAGGACGTTCGAGTATGAACACATGCAATCCTAAAAAGCCTCATAAATGGGTATACAAGATGTGGGTTGTCTCAGAAATCTCAGGATTTTCATATAATTTTGAAATTTTGGCTGGAAAAGATGGTTACACAGAATTAAAGAATGAAGTAAATTTGGGAGCTGCTAGTAATGTTGTAGTTCGATTGAGCAGAGAAATACCGTCCAATAAACACCACAAACTCTTTTACGATAATTATTTTTCAAGTATACCACTGGTGTCATATTTGTCAAAATGAGGCATACATTATATCGCAACAATCCGTACAAAACGAATTCTGAATTATAAAGATTGTCAAAAGAAAGAAATTAAAAAATTACAAAGGGGAAGCATTCAGGAACACTCTGGAAGCTATGAGAATTCTGCAATACATACAGTCCAGTATTGTGACAACAAAATTGTGTCTTTACTGTCAGATTATTGTGGAACTCAACCAACAGCCAAAGTGGAAAGATTCTTTCGCACCGAAAGAACTATAAAAAAAAAGGAGAAGAAATATTTAGGAAAGAAATTGATTGCCCAGACATTGTACAACAATATACCAGGCACATGGGTGGTGTGGATCTGCAAGATTCCTTATTGGGATTATACCCAATCAAAATCAAAAGCAAAAAAATGGTACCACCGTATTTTCTATCATATGCTGGATGCAGCAGTAGTCAATGCTTGGCTATTAGGAAAAACTGAAGAGATTATACCACTGCTGAATATTAAAACAATTCTAGCTGAACAACTAATAACAGTAAGGTTTTACAAAAAAGAAAAGTAGGTCGGCCTATAAGTTCCACACCCGAACAACCATCCAAAAGAAGATGCATTGAACCTAGACCCAATATATATGTACAAACAGATCAGTTTTTACACTGGCCAAACTGGACTGTAAACAGGGAAATGTAAGATGATAAACTTGGGAAAATCAAGGGTCTAGTGCGAGAAATGTAAGGTGCATTTATGCGTTTATTCTAATAGTAACTGTTTTAAGAAGTTTTACAATTTGAAATAGTTTGATACTGACAATACATCGATCTAATGTGTATGACAATTGGTTCTAATAAAAGTGTTTATACATAATGTTCCAAAATGGGCACAATTTTTTTTTCTCTTATCATTAAAAAAATGTGTAACGGTAAATTCTACATACATCTATTAAGAGTAATTTAATATAATTTTATTTTATTTTGTCAAAAAATAAAATAAAATAAATTCATGCAATAGAGGGTTAAACTTTAAATTGCGTAAGTTACTTTGTGCAATTATCGTAATGTCAATTCTTAATTATGGGCTCTTGGTATTTTACCCTTGCTTAGATCAGGTTACGAAATTAAAGTTGCAAAAAATTCAAAATAATTGTTGCAGATTTGTCTTTGGCATAAGAAAATATGATCGTATATCATGCAAAATAAAAGAACTTCAATGGTTAACCATAGATAATTTATACAAATATCACCTCGCCTCATTGATATATCGAATTATTTCGTCGTCAAATCCTATTTATTTAAAGAACAAATTAGTATTTCGTGGAGACGCTCATAATCTGGATCTGAGATATCCTCATAGTCTTATGCTGCCAAGATATAGACTAGCTATTTTCCAGCGATCGTTTACTTACAACGCTGTTTTAGTGTTTAATAGTTTAACAAAAAATTTAAGAGGTAAATCTCTTGATTTCATGAAGCGGCATTATAAGAAATTTTTACCTACAATCGCAGTAACGTTATTATTATTATATAGTATATTGTTGTCGTTATTGTTACCATTAGAATTTTTTTTGTTTTTATTTATCATTCATATCATTTATCACATAACATTACAAATTATTTTCTTTATCTTATTTTTCTAGTAGCCACATGACTATTTCTATCATTTCAATATTATATTATCATTTATGTCAATTTATAAATCATTTTTTTTTCATGGTCTACTTATTTCAAACTGACTTTGTAAACTTGAGGTTAAGTGGAGTAGCTCTAGCTAGACTTCGCCTCATGTATCTCGTGTTTGTAAATTTTTACAGACTAAATAAAGGCAATTTATTATTATTATTACTATTATATATAATAAAATATAATATATGTGGATCCCCCTGTATAATAGAATAGAGTTATTTCTGTCCTTTAAAAAAAAAAATATTAAAAACGATGACACCCGTCGACTTTTAATACATATAAATGTGTGCCTTTTAAGGAAAAATTTAAATGTACAGGATAATTCACGCATGCCTAGCATACTGCATAAGTTTTATTTTTAATAGACTTCCCTGTATGTTTTTTATTTTTAAAAGCTGCTTAATAACCTGATCTCGACAAACTATATCTTGTATTATGTAGGGTCTATTATGAATAATACAGGGTGGAATTTTAAAATTATACAGTGTGTAAACCACTCATGGAATACAATTGTTTGCGTCCTTATTTTAGAAAATTATAAAAAACCGCCTCACCCGTTACTTTTAAATTCAAATGTGCTCTTTAAACATGAATTTAAATGTACAAGATGATTCATGAGGGCAGAAGATTCAAGGACACAAACAATTTTATTCCATAAGTGGTTTCCACACTGTTTAATTTCAACATATTAACTACCCTTTAATACTCATAATAGACTCTACATGACATAGTTGGTTGAGATCGGGTTATTAAGGAGCTTTTAAGAATAGTAAAATATACAGGAAGTTCCATTAAAAGTAAAGCTTTTAGACTATGGTAGGCTTGCCTGAGTCACCTTGTCCAGTATATTTAAAAAGCGCATATTTATATTCGACGTGCTTCAGCATTTTTTATAGGACCATTAAGCTTGCGGGGGCACATAAGCTAAATCCGATTTAACCTTTGCAATATTTTTTCACCGATTTTTCACTAATTTTTGACCACCAAACCACCCTTAAGTGGAGTAATTCTGCTGCCTTAAAGTTCAAGCTAGCAGAATTCAAACAAAAAACTTTTTGTCTATGACATTTTTTTTTCACACATTTTTCACTAATTAATTACTACCATCATAATTTTTTACCACCGAACCACCTTTAAGGGGAGCGATTCTCCTGGCATACGGTTCAAACTGGCAGAATTTAAAAAAATATATTTTTGCCTATGCCATATTTTTTCACCCATTTATAAATTATAACTTTTAAATAAAATAAAAAGTGTTCTGTTCTGCTCCCCTAAACTAATCTTGGAACGTCTGAGGTGAATAGGGCATGTAATGCGGATGGAACAAAATGACCCAGCTAGAAAACGCTCCTTGATAGACCCATTGGCCAGAGAAGAAGAGGAAGACCTAGAACAAGGTTCCTTGATAACATCGATAAAGACATGAAAAATATGGGAATACGTGCTTGGCGGAGAGAGAAAGGCGAGGGTTGGGGACGACTGGAGAGAAATTCTTGAGGAGGCTAGGACCCACGTAAGGTTGTAAAGACGGAATGATGATAAACCAATCTTATTTGAAAACGTTACTGCTAGCTTAATATCCGAGCCAGTGGAATTGGAAAAAAAAATATTTTTGAAATGCCACAGTGTTCTGCTAGGATTTTACAAATTCATTACCACCCTAGTAATTATTCACCCCTCAATTTACTCCTATCGGAAGTCAATAATTCTGTTACGTTAAAATTTAAGGAGAAAAAATATTCTTTAAAATTTCACCGCCCTGTACTTATAACTGAAATAAAACAGTAGTGTTCTGCTGTTAAGTTTTTACTAAACTTTGACCATCCTAATCATTTTCCCCCCTAAATCAATCGTATTTAGTAAAGTTCTTACTAGCTTAATATTCGAGACAGCGAAATTTAAAAAAATAGTTTTAAAATACCATCATGTTCTGATAGGTTTTTGTGAATTTATTACCACCCTAGTAATTTTTCACCCCTTAACTAACCCATTAATACCCCAATACTCTGTTAATTTTTACCTATATCCAACTGACAATAAATATAATATCGACATAAAATTAAACAATATAAATATATTTAAATTTTTGAAATGCAGCTAATATAAATCTATTTTACTACTCAAATAATCTAAACTAGCTGTTCTGTCCAACTTGTAATTTCCGTCTTATTTGAATATTCTTAAAATATTTATCTGCTAAAATGTTTTCCAAGTAATATAAACTCTTTATGTTATACAACTAACCTAAACAGTATATTTAATACCCTTATTATTTAAATAATAATAAAATATTTAATACCTAAGCTTTTTTCCAAATTTTCAGGTACCTATCCGGTATCTTTTAACAATAGGTGTGCAAGGTGTCTCGATCCGCCTTTACAATTAGCTAATTAAAGTAATGGATGTAATAAAATTATTGGAATTTGAATATTTCTTACCTGCTAAGTATTATGTTAAATATAACAATTCCATTGTATTTACTAAAACTCAACTTGATTTCAGTTATTTTATATTCATAAAAGGGTACTCACGACGCGAATCCGAGTAACTTTTTTAAAACAGTATTTCAGTTATTTTATATTCATAAAAGGGTACTCACGACGCGAATCCGAGTAACTTTTTTAAAACAGTTAAAATTTATAATTTTTGTAACAAAGTATTTTCATATTTTTAATATTTAGACTATTCTATATTTAAAATATTCAATATATTTAAACATTTAAAAAGTATATATTTAAAATATATTTAGATTATATTTAATCGAGCTGTAAAAGTAGTCCAGAGATGGAAGCCCCAAGGAAACAGAACAAGAGGAAGGCCCCGTAAAAGATGGATAGACGACGTAGAGAGGGATCTTAAAACCATGAACATCAGGCAGTGGCGAAGGAAAGTATCCGACAGGGCAGAATGGAAGAACATTGTTAAGCAGGCCAAGACTCACAAAGGGTTGTAGCGTCATTAGAAGAAGAAGAAGATATTATTTAGCCCCGAGTAACATTTGAGAATGCTTTTTAATTTAAGTAGTCGAGAAAAAAATGACTAGTCTGTTAAAAATATAGTAAAACACAAAAAATATAGTAAATGTGTGGCTGATAGAATTGGTGTGGTTGGTTAACATTTAGTAAAAACGTGTAGTTGGTTAACATTTACTAAAAACAGATCAGTTTCTTATTTTGAATAAAGTGCAGTATAATTACAAAAAAATTCTACCCCTTTAATTTTAACCTACCAGAATTATTGACTCCTCACTAGGGTTAGTCTTGGGATAAAAAATTACTAAAGTACTAATAAATTCGTAAAACCTAGCAGAATACTGTGATATTTCAAAATTTTCTTTTTTAATTCACTGCTTCGAATATTAAGCTAGCGGAAACGTTTCCAAATAAGATTGATTTAGGGGTGGAAAATTATCAGGGTGGTCAAGGTTTAGTAAAAACTTAAAAACACTTTTTCATTTCAGTTATAAGTGGAAGACGGTGAAATTGCAAAAGAAGATTTTTTCACTTTAATATTATCCCAACAGAATTATTGACTTCCCATAAGGGGTAGTTGAGAAGTGGTAAATTACTAGGGTGGCAATAAATTCATAAAAATCTAGCAGGACACTGGTATTTCAAAAATATATTTTTTTAATTTCGCTGGCTCGAATATTAAGTTTGCGGGAACTTTTCCGAATAAGATTGGTTTAGAGGTGGAAAATTCTCAAAGTGGTCAGAGTTTAGTAAAAACATAACATAATACTTTTTTATTTCAGTAGAAGTAGAAGATGGTGACATTGTAAAAAAGATTTTTTCACTTTAAATTTTAACCAGAGTTATTGACATTTTATAAGGTCTACTGAACATAAAATCGCTACTTTTAAAAAGACGATCTAGAAGCAGTCGAAGTTAATAATTTTTGTTTAAATTGCTTTATAACACGATAACGATTTATTTTTTTATTTATTTATTGTATGTTATTATCATTTTTTCTTTAAACGTCGATTTCAAACGTCGAAAAATTGTTTGTTGACGAACATTGACAGATCCTGAGCATTGTTTTTAAATGGAATGTTCCATACTTTATTACATAATTGGATAGGTTCTTCTAAGAGAAGAAGATTGATACAATTACTATAGCGTTATCAAATCATATTAGAAAATTGGGGAAGAAAAATCCGGCCTACAATGGGACTCGAACCCACACCTTTTTGTCTGGCATACACAGCCTGATTTTTGTCTTTGAATTTCAAAATATCATTTGATACTAATCTCCATCAGATCAGAAAGTAAACAATAAATGCTATAGTGTTTTGATAATTGGTTGTTGAGTTAAAAAACGGCATATTGTATAAAAACGCTCAAATTTGACAGCCGTCATTTTTGTGGCAACGCTTTGATTTGTGTTTTAAGTTATTATATAAACCTCTAAAAAGAGGGTATCATATAATCTCCCATTATATTTAAAAAAAGATCCAAGATTAGCATTTTGAAATACTTATTTGCAATAACTGAGGGAGATGTTTGAAAAGCATTTTATATCATTTGACTCTAAAATTATAGTTTTCTAAGATTTAAAAAAAATTCTTCAATTAAAAATAAAATAGTTTCCATATGTCCGAAAATGTATAGTGAGGACTCTACCAACAATAATTCCAAAAGTTTTTCTCCAGGCTGGTCGGAAGCAATTCTTGTGATAAGTCTTTTATTCATTGATAATGGAAAGTTCATGCAGCTGCTATTTCAACTCCAATTTTAAATTGTCTTAGACTTAATAAAAATTTTAACTTGAATAACTCACAACAGGCCCTTTAATTTGATCTAAAATTTAAGGCATAGTATTTCAGTTTTCTTTATACTTAAAAGTTTATTTTTCACATAACTATTCGCAACTGGGTCATATGCACCAAATTTCAATTTAATCGGTTTCGTAGATTCGAAATACATTTTGTGTAACAGAGTCAGACGGACGGATGAATAGACGACCAATTTTATATTTTTTTTATACGGGTCTACAGAACTCTTAAACTGTAATTTTCATAAGTCAAACTTACATAATTTGCATGAAAAGTAGGTGTGAAAAGTTATACGAATGGCCACAACACATCACTGAATATAGAAAACTTTATTTTAATTAGTATCTGATACCCAATCTAACTATAATGTTTGGAGAAATAATACGCTTTTTTTTTAAAGTTAGTATTCCTTTAATCTTTCCATAAATTAATATTCTATTATTTCTGGTCAACATCGCCATCGCGTATAAGAAAATTGTTGCACTTTTGTGGCACCTTTCACACACTTACACGTTTTATTCCCAAAATCGAAATAAAAATCATTTTATTTCAACTGAAATGGGCAACACCGCAAGGCCATCTCAGAGGGCGCCACTTTACGACCACGCCCACGATGCCACAATTACGTGTGTAAATTCAATCTGCCTCAACCTGATTTCTGGCAACATACGCAGAATCGGCGTAATACAATTTTTATTTAAGCTCTATTCGATCCTATGTATTAAAAACAATATCTATTAAAAGCACATGAGAAAAAAGAGTATTTAAAGTTATTTAAACAGTAAATACTACTAAAACAAAAAAAATGTTGGGGAATGAAATTGTGGTAACGTGTGTAAGTTACCACAATTTACGAAGTTACCATAATACAGGAATATGTTCACACACGTTACCACAAATATCGGTGCACACACACACACACACACACACACACACACACACACACACACACACACACACACACACACACACACACACACACACACACACACACACACACACACACACACACACACACACACACACACACACACACACACACACACACACACACACACACACACACACACACACACACACACACACACACACACACACACACACACACACACACACACACACACACACACACACACACACACACACACACACACACACACACACACACACACACACACACACACACACACACACACACACACACACACACACACACACACACACACACACACACACACACACACACACACACACACACACACACACACACACACACACACACACACACACACACACACACACACACACACACACACACACACACACACACACACACACACACACACACACACACACACACACACACACACACACACACACACACACACACACACACACACACACACACACACACACACACACACACACACACACACACACACACACACACACACACACACACACACACACACACACACACACACACACACACACACACACACACACACACACACACACACACACACACACACACACACACACACACACACACACACACACACACACACACACACACACACACACACACACACACACACACACACACACACACACACACACACACACACACACACACACACACACACACACACACACACACACACACACACACACACACACACACACACACACACACACACACACACACACACACACACACACACACACACACACACACACACACACACACACACACACACACACACACACACACACACACACACACACACACACACACACACACACACACACACACACACACACACACACACACACACACACACACACACACACACACACACACACACACACACACACACACACACACACACACACACACACACACACACACACACACACACACACACACACACACACACACACACACACACACACACACACACACACACACACACACACACACACACACACACACACACACACACACACACACACACACACACACACACACACACACACACACACACACACACACACACACACACACACCGTGTAAATGTATTGAAGTATTTTTGAAAAAACAAATTTATTTAATTTTTGTTAAAGGGGTAGTAACGGGTGAAAAATTACTAAAGTTGTAATAAATTCGTAAACACTTAGCAGAACACTGTGGTATATCATAATTTTTTTTTTAATTCTGCTAGCTTGAACCGTAAGCCAGCAGAATCGCTCCCCTTAAGGGTGGTTTGATGATAAAAAAATATTAGGGTGGTAATAAATTAGTGAAAAATGCGTGAAAAAATATGCCATCAACAAAAAGTTTTTTTTTGAATTCTGCTAGCTTAAACCTTAAGCCAGCAGAATCGCTCCCATTAAGGGTGGTTTGGTGGTGAAAAATTATTAGGGTGGTAATAAATTAGTGAAAAATTAGTGAAAAAATATGCCATCAACAAAAAGTTTATTTTCTGAATTCTGCTAGCTCGAACCTTAAGCCAGCAGAATCGTTCCCATTAAGGGTGGTTTGGTGGTGAAAAAATATTAGGGTGGTAATAAATTAGTGAAAAATGGGTGAAAAAATATGCCATTAACAAAAAGTTTTTTTTTTGAATTCTGCTAGCTTAAACCTTAAGTCAGCAGAATCGCTCCCATTAAGGGTGGTTTGGTGGTGAAAAATTATTAGGGTGGTAATAAATTAGTGAAAAATTAGTGAAAAAATATGCCATCAACAAAAAGTTTATTTTCTGAATTCTGCTAGCTCGAACCTTAAGCCAGCAGAATCGTTCCCATTAAGGGTGGTTTGGTGGTGAAAAATTATTAGGGTGGTAATAAATTAGTGAAAAATGGGTGAAAAAATATGCCATTAACAAAAAGTTTTTTTTTGAATTCTGCTAGCTTAAACCTTAAGTCAGCAGAATCGCTCCCATTAAGGGTGGTTTGGTGGTGAAAAATTATTAGGGTGGTAATAAATTAGTGAAAAATTGGTGAAAAAATATGCCATCAACAAAAAGTTTTTTTTTTGAATTCTGCTAGCTTGAACCTTAAGCCAGCAGAATCGCTCCCCTTAAGGTTTGTTTGGTGGTGAAAAATTATTAGGGTGGTAATAAATTAGTGAACAATTGGTGAAAAAATATTACGTAGGTTAAATTGAATTCCGCTCATGTGTCCCCGCTAGCTTAAGGGACCTATTCTCTTAGGTTTCTAAGCCATGACGTTCTTCTTCGACCTGTCCACTCTTCTTCCGTCTACCTTGCCTTGTATTATTAAGTGGAGTATATTATATCTCTCTGGGTATCGCATAACATGACCAAAATATTCAAGTTTGCAACGGCATAGCTTTTTAAATAAATATATTTTAAAAATTTTGTGAAATTATAATTATTGTATGTACATCGGTCTTACTCTCGATAATTGAAAGACATTTTTTAACGTACTTAAATTATTACACCTATTAGCACATGAATATATTGTGTACTGTCTTATGGTATGCCAGTAAATATAGACTTTTTTATACTTACATACTTGATAAAATGAATCATTGTAGTTATTTTTACAGGAATTTCCATCAGAAAAATCGAAAGGATAACAAGAGACGCAAAATGTTCTTTGAAAAATACCGACAGAGTCCAATTTGCCAGTCCAGGCAAAAAACGAGTAAGGAGATCAATCATAGATTTGACGGAATACCAAACAAGAGACATTCGCAGAATAATCTACGAATTTTATAAAACAGACAAATGTCGGGTTACGGTAAAAAAATTAAAACAAAAAATTCATAACAATTTGGATATCACAATTTCACAGACATCTCTAAGGCGACTTCTACGCAAAATGTAATTTCGTTGGATGAGAACCGAAAACAACTGAAAATTACTTATAGAAAAAAGTTAAATACGAGCTTTGAGTATAAAATATCTCAGGCAAATCAAACATTGTCGTACTCAAAATAGGCCAATTGTGCATGTTGACGAGACTTACCTACACAGCGGTCATACTTTTTCGAAGAACTGGACTGACGAATCAACAAAGGGATTATTTTCTATAATTTCTAAAGGTCAACGACTAATAATAGTGAATGCACATAATTATGGAAAGTGGTACAAAAACGTTTAATACCTAATTGACCTAACTCGGTACTAGTTATTGATAACGCATCTTATCATAGTATTCAGTTAGAGCGGGCGCCTACATCAAACTCAAAAAAAATTAAATGATAGAATGATTAATACAGAAAAATATTCCATTTATACCCACCGCTTTAAAACCGGAATTATATGAAACCATTAAATATCATAAACCTTGTCATGTAAAATACAAGTTCGACGAAATTTTACGCTAGCATGGCCATATTCCTTTGCGTTTACCTCCGTACCATCCTGACCTAAACCCGATTGAACTTATATGGGCTACAGTCAAAAATAATGTAAGCCAGAAAAACGTTACATTTAAATTAGCTGACGTACAAGAACTGGCTGAGGAAGAGTTCAATAAAATTGATGCAAATGAGTGGAGAAAATGATGTGACCATGTCATTAAGAAGGAAGATGAATACATGGATAGCAAAATAGTGGTTGATAACGCCATGGAAATAGTTCCTAATATTATAAATATTAACAGCGAATCTTCCAGTACAGAGTTTTCTTTTGATGATAAATATGAAGAAAATTAACCATTAGAAAATTATTTTCAGTTACTATTTTTTACACTTGATACTCCTTATAGTGTTATACTCAAACCAAAATATCAAAATTAAATAATTACTGTGTTACAATTATTTATGCAATACCCTCCATTTAATATGAAAGACAATATCGACGTAGTTTTATTTGTTAATTAAATACAGTCATAATTATTATTGTGTTGTATGTTAAATTAAAGAGATATTATAAACCAGTGGCTTTCTATGGTTAGAATTGAAATGTACCCCCATCCCATTTCACACAAATTATCTGCATTCAACAGTTTCATTCATCGTTTAGAAACTATCCCATTATCCAACATTAACTACAACCAAGAACTAAACATAATCAAACAGATTGCTTTCAATAATGGCTATAACCCTGATATCATCCATAAACTCATTTACAAAAAGAAACGTAAATTGCTTTAAAAATCAGCTTACCCTAACATTACTTCAGATTCCCCATCTTACTTCTCATTACCATTTCACTGCCCAACACTCTCCGAATCAATCAAAAACACTATCCTGAATTCTGTTGAAAATATTAAGATTTCCTTTAAAGTTAACAATAAATTGAGTAGATCATTATGCAATAGTAAGGACTCTATTGACTTCAGCAAACGCAGTGGAGTTTATAAACTTCAATGTTCTGACTGTGATGCCACTTATATTGGTAGAACTTGTAGATCTCTAGTAACCAGGACCATTGAACATTCTAAGTTAGAGAACACTTCTTCTTTTTCCCATCATCTTAAATATCACAATCACACAATCACGGTACCAGATGATATTTCTCTTCTTCATAACATCCCAGGTAGAGATTATCTCAAACTTGACCTTTTTGAGGATTTGGAAATAGTCAAGGAAAAGAAAAATAGTCCCAATTGTGTTAATCGTCACACCATCATCAACAGAGACTTCGTCCCACTTCATCGACAATTATTCTCCTGATCTAACTTTCTTTCTTTTAACTACACATCCAGTTTTACTTACTTCTACATTTCTTTCTATTTTCCCATAGCTTAATATCACCCTATATAATCCGCCATACTTAACTTTATTCTTGTCACCATTAATACACTAACATACCCCCTTTTCCAATATCCAATTTCCCATCCTCTCCAATAACTACCATCTAACTAATCACACAGGTTTTCTTTTAAATACTCATTTTACATCCATCAATCTCTTATCACAATCAGTTTCAGTATAGCCAGCTTACATCTTTACATTCATCTCCTATTTTCTTTTCTTTCTTTTTCTTTTATTTCTTTTTCTTCGATTCATCTTCCATAAATTTCAAACCAACTTTTATCTATACTTACTTCATACAAGGAAACAATTAGGTAATAACATTCTTTTTATCGCCTTTAAACTGATTTATTAATTTCAACTACATAACTTAAATTTTGCCTTACCCTGGTATACCAAATTTATTTTACATCACAGTCACTCATTGTTTTACATTCTCCCACCTTTTTAAAATACCAAAAATTGCTATTGATCATACTACACACAAAACACAATTCTTCACTAAAAACGACCTATTCACAAACTTAAGCACAATGACTTTCCTACTACATCATTCCACTTGACATTGACGGGTACTAACTGATTTTTCATACCATCTTTCTATCAGTTAGCCCAAGACTCCAGCACAGATCAGAGGTAATGTAAGTCGATAAAACCTCACCAGCTACAGGGGGTCTTGTAAGATGCCCCCATTTTCAGTTTTTATTAATCAACAAGTTAACAGTCTATTGCATTTACCTTTATAAATACCATGAGGATTGTTTTTTAATACGGATGTTCTTCCAATGTTTTTATGTGGCCATACAATGTTTTTAACAACTTTTTATGTAAGTAGTAAAAAACCAACGTGTTCTTTCTATATATTTAAATTTTAACTTACTTGTTTTTTAATATTGGTATTTTTACTCTCTCTTTTAGTAAACTGATGATGGAATGATTCAATTCCGAAAAGATCTTCTTTAAAATAAAAATTTTAAGCTTTTAATAAGCATTTTTTATACCTTAATACACACGAACACCACGTGCTTTGAATATGGTTTAGTTTGTTAATTGTTGTTGCCTGTAGCACTTTTGTTACCCAAGCAATAACTCCGTAAGTTAGCATTAGCCTAATGCGTCTTCTACATTTATGCTTATTGCTCGATTAGAAAGCGTACTAAATATCCATTCACTTACGGTGAGGGGAACATTCCTGACACTGAGCTGTTGGGTGATGGTTGGGAATGTGGTTTTATCAAACGCTCCCTCTGTGTCTATGAATATACCTAGGTGAATTCTTTATTGTCCAGTGATCTTTCAATTCTTCCACTACTTGATGCAGTGCAAAATCAGTAGATCTTCCCGAAGTATATGCATGCTAATTTGGGTGAAGTAGATTATGGACCAGAACTTCATCCCTTATGTACCTCTTGCATAGCCTTTCCATCGTTTTCAACACAAAGGATGTTAGACTAATTGGTCGGAAAGCCTTTGGTAAAGTGTAGTCCATCCTACCTGGTTTTGGTATAAAGACCACACATTCCTCTTTCACTTCCTAGGAATATATCTCAGAGATAGATCACCATAGATAGAATTAGAACATTAAATATTGACTCAAATACCAAGATAAGGTAATAAAATTTCATTTGGAACAGCTTTACGCCTACTAATGGACTAACTGGTAGTACGATAATGTGATTGCCGCTCAACAAAAATACTATATATACGCTGAGATTTGTAGACAATGAACTAGTTACATAGGGAGAATTCGAAAACTTGAAATTAAAAGAAAGTTGATTGAACAATCGATAAATGATCTAGTCTTGTCATAAATATTGATACAATGTATTAAACTAAAAAAAATTAAAACACTATTAAGTTAATATAAAAAATATTAAATAGAAAATAGCAAATTGGTAAGTATTGAATGGATATAATTATTATTAAATAAATTAATTAGTTTATTTATTACAATTATATTTAGACGGATTATAAGTTTAAAAGAAACATGTTATGAATGTATAAAAAATGAAATAAAATTTGAAATCATAAAAAGACATTGGGTATTGGTTAAATATTGAATATAACTTACCACAGAGAAGATTTAATATAATAAATAAATTTTCAATCCAAGCATACCTTTTTATAGATAAACGATATTTAAAAAAATATGCCGCCACATAATTGTGGCAATGCCAGAAAAGTGTGACATGACGGAGCAGAGTTACCAACTGATAGATTTACTGACTATTAAATAAAGGCATAAAAAATTATATGTTTCATGTATGTGACATACAAATAACTGCCTGTATGGCAAACTGCCGAAGCCATATAAAAAAAATACATACAAATAAAATCTTTACGACCATCACACTTAAAAGATTAACAAACAAGATTGCATTTCGAGCTGGTCAAGTAGGCTTTAGACCAGAATCCTCCTGCATAGAGCACATTAATACTGTAAGGGTAATAATGCAACAATCGGTTAAATAGAACACACCCCTATACATGGTTTTTGTTGACTTCGAGCGTGCCTTTGACAGCTTATCTCGTGCTGCTTTATGGAAAATTTTAGAGCTACGAAACATCTCGCATAAAATAATTTCCATTTCCATTATATAAAGTTACTGAACACTGAGGTCAAATGGAGCGTGACACACAATGGAGTTAACAGCGACGAATTTGACATACTTACTGAAGTCAGACAGGGATGCGTGTTTTCTCCGTTTTTTTAACATAGCAGTAGACTATGTTCTCTCCAAACTAGACTCCGACACAAGAGGGATACAGAGGACGTTAATCACACGCCTAAGCGATTTGAAATACGCCAACGATATCTGCCTGTTAGGACAAAGGTTCCAAGATGTGGCTAATCAATTGGAAACATTTTCCACTGAAGCCAAAAAAGTAGGTTTGAAAATAAATATTAGTTAAACCAAATCCTTGAGAATAAATGCAAGGAACAACACGCTATTTACTATCAACAACAAGCAGATTAAAAATGTGAAAAACTTTACGTATCTTGGAAGTGTCATAACAGAAAGTGGAGGTACAGAGGACGATATTCGTATGAGGATACGAAAAGCTCAACAAGCATTCAGCATGCTCAACCCTGTTTGGAGATTTGACGAGTATACTACAAGGACAAAGTTCCGCATATTCCAGACGAATGTCATGTCTGTTCTACTCTACGGATGTGAAATCTGAAAAGTGACAAAAACCCTTACAGATAAACTGCAGGTCTTTATTAATAAATGTCTACGACGACTTGTTAGTATTTTCTGGCCTAACATCATCAGAAACGAAGATCTACTACACCTGACCGAACAAAAAAGGGTAGAACATCAAATAAAGTCCTGAAAGTGGAGTTGGATTGGTCACACACTTTAAAAATAATTAAAGTATTGCAAAGATTGCCCTAAGGTGGAATCCCCAAGAAAGAAGAAAAAGAAATCACCCAGTACAAACTTGGAGAAGATTCATCATGGACAAGATAAGAGGTCAAGGAAAGTCTTGGAATGAGGTGAAGGCCTTAGCGCAAAATAGAACCCGGTGGCGAGTTTTCACTAAAGCTCTATGCTCCACTTGGGGGTTCAAGAACCTTAGAAAAAATAAGGATTACATAGAATATTTAGTTAATTGAAGAATTGAGGCCAACTATTTTTGAAATAAAAATAGTAAAATGAAAGACAATGTCAATAAATGAATAAAATCAAAAGAAATTAAAATAAAATAATTATTAAAAGAAAAATAACGTAATAAATATGAGACGTTTATAAAGTTACAAAATTGACATTTTATTTTACGCATATATTTTAATTAAATTTAGAGTTTGATATTATTGTTAAAGTTAAATAACAAAAAAATTTTTGCTATTTATTTATGGCAAACGTACTTATAAATGTTTAATTTTCTAAAATATAGGTAAAACATGGATATTCATGTTATTTCTCAATTTTTGTGCAAGTAATATTAAAATAAGTAGTTTCTTAACATATTTGTGGTGTTTTTTCGGTTGCAATTAATTTAGGTCTGCTGGTGTCATATGGAAGACGGTCTAACAATATTAACTGTATTGGGATATGGTTAAACTTCATTTTAGCACAAGGTATGATAAAACTGCATGGTAAATTAGGTATTGTTGTAGTAATTTATGCAATTCTTTTATTAATTTACAGTTAGATTTGCTTTCAAAACAAATACTTTTTTATTTTTAAACGTTACGGTTTTTACATGTAGTGTTTTACTTCAAAATAAAATCTTTTACTAGTAAAGTGAAAAATGTCAAATAAAGTTTTTTAAATACAGCCGACTCGCGCTAATTCAAACCTGCGATAATTCGAATCTCTCTATAATTCAAAGTTATTACGAGTTCCCTACAAAATCTCGTTATATTTCGAACTAAATTAACACATTTTTGTGCACTTGGTAATTCGAACGAAAAAATCATTGCTATATAACAAAACGACGCGTTACTTCGAACTCATCGGCATTTTAAAGTTGCAGAGAGAAAGAGAGGGAAAGTACAGTTCAAACTTGTATCAACGCACTTTTGTTGTTGTTATGATTAATTTGACTACACACTTCTCACGAATTGGTTTGTTTAGTTATTAGTTACTGTTACTCTTTGGTATACAGATTAAAATCTTGTTAGTCATGAGCCCTAGAAAGTATAAATGTTTGACGATTGCTGAAAAGAAGAAGTTAATCCAAAAAGTAGAGGAAGGTTAGAAGAAAAGTGATGTTGCAAAAGAATTTAAGATTTCTCTGAGTACTCTCTCAACTGTAATAAAGCACAAGGAGAAAATTAATGCTGCTCAATTTGCTTGAGTACGGAAAGAACTACTAAACGTGAATTTCCTCGTCTGGAAGAAAGTCTGGTTATTTGGCTAAGACAGTGTAGAGGACAAAAAGTGTCTATTAGCGGAAACTTGTTGAAGCAAAAAGCAAAAGACTTCGCGTCTACTCTAAGCATCAAGTGAAGAGTGGCTTACAAATTTCAAAAAGAGAAATCTAGTTGTGTTTAAAAAAGTTTGTGGGGAAAGTGGAAGTGTTGATGATGCAGTTTGCTTAGATTGGCACGATAAATTGAAGACCTTGATTGAAAACTATGATGTCCGCGATATTTTTAATACTGATGAAACTGGCCTATATATCAAATGTTTACCGGACGTAAGTTTACCGGACGTAACATTAAAAGTAAGACGCTTACTTTTAAAGATGAAAAATGTCATGGGGGAAAACATTGTAAAGAGAGGTTAACAGTTTTACTTGCAGTAAATATGGACGGATCAGAAAAACTTACACCTTTAGTGAAATTGCGATGTTTCAAAGGTGTGAAATCGTTTCTTATGGATTATCGTGCTAACAAAAAAGCTTGGATGACGACAGAGCTTTTTAACAATTGGCTTTTAACAGTTAATGGGGACATTAAAAAGCAAAAAATTTTACTATTTTAAGCATTGCACTGTCCACAACAGTCCTCCTACATTTTAAAACGTGGAACTCTACTTCTTTCCGCCAAATACAACTTCAAAATTGCAACCATTGGACTAAGGGATCATCCATAATTTTAAGACATTCTATCGCAAAGAAATTGTTAAGCTCGTTTTAGAATCTCTTGACAAAGCTAACTGAAAATATCACGGTTTTGACAGCTATTTTACTGATTGACAAGACATGGAGAGGTAAAACACCTCTAACAATTCTCAACTGCTTCAAAAAATCCGGTTTCTTACAAGAAGATCAGGAAAATCTTCCAATACTTATGCAACCAGCAATAGAACCATTAGTTGACATTAGCGGTGTGAGTGTTTCTGACTTTGTTGTCAGATTGTCTCATTAGATACCTTACAAACCTTGTGTATACAAAATGAAAGAGATGAAAAAGCATGTCAGGCACTTTTTTTCTTAAAAAAAGATTGATTAATGCACAATAAGAATACATACATGTATGTACACGAATGTACTTCTAAACTTTTGTCATTGTTATAGAATAGCAGTTAATAAATAATCATTGATCAAAACTTAATAATTCGAAGTTTATTTTTTTTTTACAAATTTCGAATCATTTGATATTTCAAACACTCAATAATTCGTAATATTTTAAGAGTCTCTCGAGTTTCGTATTAACGAGAGTCGACTGTATAGAGTGAAAAAATGCGTTTTACAAAAATTAACTGCTTAAATTAATAAAGGCTTTTATCAAGTTGCGTATATTGCTGATAGCAGAACTGCTTGTATATTTTAGATAATCTACTCGTCAAACATGATGATCTATGTAATTACCTTAATGCTCATGATATCCATTTTTGACATAAGACTATTATTCATATCCCTATTTGTATTATTCTGTAATAAGTTTATTTATTTACCTTGTTATTGTCATTAACCTGTTGTACCTATTATTGTCTTCTCAAGTTCATATCCCTATTTGTATTATTCTGTAACAAGTTTATTTATTTACCTTGTTATTGTCATTAACCTGTTGTACCTATTATTGTCTTCTCAAGTTCTTAGTTCATTTATCTGAAATCATACGGCTACAATAAAGTACTTTCTTGTTTCACAAATTCTTATCTCTTAAAGAAGGTAGTGCCATATCCCCGGACTGAGCCTGCAATGACCTGGTCGTCGGCAAGTTCGAGAGCAACGTTATTCCTAGCCGTTTGTTATCCACTACGATCAGCAAAAGCCTAATGTCTGAATGTATACCTGCTGTCCAAGCTATCTAGTTCCTTAATATACTCATGGCCCAATAAAATGTCACAAGAATATCTCTTTCACTTATCTCGGCTGAATGAATGCCAAAGCAAGGTTTTGTCACCTTCGGTAAACCTGTGCTGGCTACCTTCAAAGGACATCAGAGGATATTTTCTCCTCCTTCTCACATAGATGGCACTTTAAGTTATCTATTAATCGAAGTAGATTCTTTCGTCGTGAACAGTAAATATGGTGACCGCCAAAGAGAATTCTACGATTAAGGATTAAATAGGAGGAATAAAGTTGTGAGACTTTTAAATGACTCTGCTACATAAAATCTAGTCCAATAATATTACTCCAATCATAGGTTCCAGTCTGGCACTCTTCCAGTGGAGGCAGTGACGACGAGACCCGAGTTTCAAAGACCCCAGCTGTTCATTACCGTCTACACCTAAGTATTCCGGTACCCATACCAAATTGTTGAACTTGTTTGTACATAGTTATAGCTAGGGTCCCTTTGCATTCCAGAACTAGCTTGAAACTAACTCTGCTGTCAGAATGGCCTAAATTCAAGGCTGATAGAAATAGTCCTGCCAAGACAAGTCCTAATAACTATCTCGTAAAAAGCTCAGCATGAAACGTTAATGCATACCAAACGAGAGCCTGGGCCTAGTTTTCGGTTCATTCACTTAACACGATCATAAAAATAAATCGATGAGCGGAATGATGGACTATGCTGTCCTGTATTATAAAAAGTATGGGATATTACTCTACGGCCTGCTTCCAAAAGTTACAATGACCAATAAAATATACATTCATTACTGTAACATTTAAAAATTTTGTTAAATAAATTTATTTTAAGTTGTTAATTTTTTATTAAAATGGTTTAAAAGGTTTATATATTCGGTAATGGTTACTTCTAAATGATCATATGCACCAAAACATACTTAATATTTTGTAAATGTTTGTTGCAAGAAATATTGTTTATTATTATTTTATAAAATATTTTAATACACTAATCAAAAAATATTTTCCTGGTTTTTACTTCATCATTCAATTCCATTTAGTTATCTTTTAACTTGAAACATTGTCCGTCGATAGCAGTATATAAGAATATCACAAATACTTTGAGGATGTAAACCACAATCGATGAGTGAAAAGTAACTAGAAAATAAATGATAAGTTTAAAATAAATTCAAAAAGTTGCATCAAAAACTACAATGCATTGACCTTTATTTTTGGACTCTTTTTTAAGAACTTCATAAATTAGTCTACTTTCCATATATAATCCTCTCAATTCAAAATATGTGTTATTTATTTCGGAAGCTTTTTCTTATACACCATGATGTTGCGCTTTCTGCGATCATTCACCAATGATGTATTGCCGCCTTTGACTTCCTGTTCATGATATCTATTTATGATACCTATTGCAGAATTCTGGACCAGATAGTAGAGATCCACTGGGTCGGTACCATAAATTTTTGGAGTCACTTGGTAATCTTCAACATGTATTTGTCATCTGCTATCTAGTGCTTATGTTAGTATGCAAGGTATGGTTGACTGCTTCGGGTTAACTGTCGATTTTTAGTTTTAGATAAGTGATGGATTCAATCGTTGCTTGACGGAAGTTAATTGTAAAACATTTTTTTCTACACTTTCACAAAATTTGTTACAACTGATTTTTACTACAGCTGTTTCGGCAAAGTGCCTTACTCAAGGGATGTATTTTTACTATGTGTACACTTTATAGTTGATAATTGAATAATTTGAACAGGGGAGAGTTGTTTATTTTAAGTTGATCGTTCAGATTTATATATTTATATTTTTTAATTTATTTATTTCTACAGAATATAATAAAGATAGCCTAAAGCCTTTATTTCAAATGGGGAGAAATTAAAATTGGTCGTTAAAAGAATGATTATTATCTATAATGTGAAGTGCGTACGTAGAATCTGTTTTTCTGTTTTTCGATTATTAAAAGCCCTTTTGTGTTGTGTTATACGTTTGTTAAAGGTTCTATCAGTTTGACCGATGTAAGTGTTTGGGCGGTCACCACGTGTAAATTTGTATACCTCACTGTTTAAGTGCAATTTCTTTTGGCTCTTGTTGTTCTTAATAATTTTGTTTTGAAAGCTGGTATTATTGTTTTTTTATGTGTTTGGCTATTTTTGTTGATATCTTGCCTATATATGTAATCAAAGAAAAGGTACTGGGCTTTTTATCTAATGGTCTTTAGTCTTTCCATTCTTTTGAATCATTCTTTTAACGACCAATTTCAAATTCTCAACATTCAAAATAAAGGCCTTTAGCTACCTTTATTAAAATTTATGGAAATTAATAAACTAAAAAATATAGATATACTTCTGAATGACCAACTTGGGACAAACACTCCTCTCCTCAACTTATTCAGTTAAAGGCTATAAAGTGTAAACACATAGCAAAAGTACATCACATGACAAAGAAATCAAGTTCTCATTGTTTTATCATTAAATTTAGTTTTGGCATCAAGGTCCCTTGACTGGCACATTTCCAGTAAGAAAGCCTGGTATGCTCCTGAGTTGGTCCTTGCTTATTTTCTTCAAAAATTCACCCCTAATATGCATATGTATAGCCAATATATATTTTGCTATATACTTGACCAGGTATACTTATCAACTGGGAGTTATGTTATGTTCGGATCCAATATATCTGATTGCGGATAGTGCTTTTGGTTCTCCTAAGGTCGGCCATGGACCGAAATATTTTATCTAATCCTGTTTTAGCACGTTCATTAGCTCTTGTATTGCCATATATTCCTCGATGTCTTAGTACCCATATTAGTGTGACACTGTTCTCGGACTTTCCACACTAGCCTAAAGACTATCTTAGACCTTAGCAGCCCTGAGGGCTGCTTAACTATTTGTGCTTTAATCGATTTCTGTTGTACACTGCAAGATTAAATCAATCTCTGCCTAAAATATAGAGTTACTTACTCCAAGATGGAGTCTTAGATATCCTGGTGTGGTTACTTTCACCCAGATCCGGTATTCCCTCCTGAATTTGATTTCGCATTACTGCATTCGTTTTTACTTTGCTGTTTGCTTCTGTACATCCGCTTCAGCTCTTATGTAGTATTGATATTATGCAACTGAATTGGGGTCGTTTTGCCAAGCGATGTACAAATTACGTTTGTTATCTATGTTTCTGAACATTCTGAACATATTCTGTTATCATTTTCATTTAATTATTCCTGTTTTCTTTTAATATATCCAACAGTTTCTTTAGCAGATGAGAGTATTGCTGACTTAAACTTTGACCAATGCTCCTCAATGTCGTCAAAATATATATCAATGAGCTTGGCAGTCAGTATTTCCTTCAATTTTGTCAACTTTTCGTTGTGCGTAAGTCCAGCAGTGTTAGTTTATTTCTTACTTATTTTCTTACCAATTAAAAAGACGATTACGTCTTATCATGAAGATGTGAAGAGCCATGATATACCGCACTAGTCGGTAGTCAGTCCAACACTGATCCGTACTGGTTAAAGCACTTGTTAGTAGACATGAGCATTGAAATCTCCCAATATAATGAGTTTGTCTGCTTGGGAAGAAGTCTGTCCAGTTGAGATTAAAGGCACTCTTTCTTCTCATCGTACGTCTAAATATAAAGTGCATGCGTATGTACTAACTACGGTTGCTCATTGTTTATTTACCAGCTTAAGGCGGAGTGTCATAAGCCTTTAATTTATTCCAGAAGGAATTTAAAGATAGTCGATGAGGTCGTTTTTTATAACAAAGCTTAAGCCGTGTATTTGGGTTTTATTTTTTGCTTTTTCCTTCCAAAAGAGAGCATAGTCACCGCCATGTTCTTTAAGGTGACCTTTTTTTTCAGTTCACGAGCTATTATTATTATTTCTCGTTGTTGCTTATAAATTCTGTCTCATAGCAAAAGTTCATAAAACTCTTTAAATTTTCACCTCAAAGTAGTGTTGCATCTGGACACTGTTATCCAGCCGGACTGTGACTAGCGAAAGTACTTTTTGCAAACATTTACTTTACTACTTTATAAAAACTTATTGAAACTGATATCAGTTTATTTAAATACAAGTTCTCTTTTTAAAAATATAAAAATATACGGAACATTCCATTTTTAAAAAGGTATTTTTGACGTCAGTATTTAAAGGTGATCGGTGCTGTATATGTCTTGTATCATAAGAAAAATTCAAATTAAAAGTAAAATCCGACCTATGCGAAGAATTTCTTCACAAATGATATTGGGAATATTTCCGACTTTTTTCCTTTTTTGTATGTACTTTATGCTTATCTTTTACTTGCAACATGCATTTAGATTCATTGTATATTTGGAATTTATTGCTATTGATTTAGTATGTAAACATAATTTATTCACGTAGTTTAAAAGCTTAAACTCTTTTTAATCTAAAATACACATTTTATTATCGATCTAAATTTAAAAATGACACCTTCAGACCTACATTAAATTACTGGGCTCCGGCCTCTCGACGCATTTGGGCCGATTGACAGTTATTCGATGGTACTTGCAGCTGGACTACAAGGACCTCAAGCTTCTCATGAACAACGAACCAGCCGATAGACGCCGAGAACCGAAGAAGAAGCAAAATACTTCCTAGTGGTCACTAACCAGTGTCAAAGACAAATGGAAAGTGGCACTTCGACAAAATCCATGAAAAGTCTGATTAGCATTTACATTATTAGTCATCTGTAGCTAGTGATTTTGTAAATTGGTAGACGGTGTTAAACAACTGAAGTTTCCGAATTCAATTAAATGGAAAAAATATTAGCTAATATTATTATATATTCATCTATTTATCTGATGTTGAATTAAAGCTATTTTAAAGTTATGACCCTATATTACGATTTATTAAACGTATAAAATTTATTATAAACAAATTTTATCCACATAAAAAGATTTCAGTTATTTTCGTTTACTATATGTACCTAATGTTTGATATATCTCCCCAATTTACAAAGAGAATAAATAAATAAATCTTAGGCACGTTAAACTATACTTCTTAAATTACAAATTGCCATTTAGTTTTCTATCTTCGCCAATTTATTCCAACATAAATGCAACTGCTAACTTTAAAAATGTAACCAATAAATTATCAACTGCGATATTTGTTGAATAAGGAATTTATTCAACATTTTGTATATGGAATATATTAAACATAGTTATTAAAATTAGTACAAAGTAAAGGCGAGATTACAAAAATATATTTAAATACACATTTTGGTTAAAATCTATTAGAATATCTGGAGAAAATATCACAAAATTATCCTATAAGGTTGTTCTTCTTGTTCATGTTTCATTCCTATCTCGAGATTGGATATTATAGATAAGACTAAAGGTAATGGATTTTGACAAGAGCTACGACCTTGTAAATAACAGGTAAACTTGCGTACTGTATTGGCATGACTCATAGCTCTTGTTAAAATCCATTACCTCTATCTTAATTTTGGTTAAATCGACTCCCATAGGTTATGTCCTGAAAAAACGAGGATAACCAGTTTGTCGAAATTAAATTTAGGTTGCATTGCATCTGGTACCGTTTTAAACTTTAAATGATTATTATTTAGAGAGCCTCTCCAGATTTAATCTCAGTACCCTTTCGACCTGCTTCTGGCGTCTTATTCGCTTTCAGTAGGCTCCTTACTTTGTCTTTTTTTTTCCATTTATATTTGTAATAGAGGAAGGTCTAGTATACCCTACATAGAGTCGGTTGGGGCAGTCGACATAAATCCTGTTGTGATTCAGCATTCAGCACATTTGCTGCATACGTAATCGTAGGTCTGTTATTGTTATGGTTATGGTAGATAGGGGCAGGGCCCATTTGTAAGCCCTTCAGATACTTAGGCCTCCTAAAATGGATTCATTTAATTACCTCTATCATACGGGCTAGACCCATAAGGATCTAGTCTTTGGCGTTTCTGATGCCCAGACTACTCTGAGCGAGAGGGGCCAGATTAAAGGTTCCAGTAAAGAAATGGCACTTTATCAGAGTGACGTTATAAAAAAGGTAGAAAAAAATAAAATTTTAAAGAGGCAAAATTTTATTACAGCATTATTTAATAATAATAAAAATAATAAATGTCTTTATTAACAACAGATTTAATTTTCTTTACAATGAAATATAATATCAGTAGGGCCAGATTCTGTGGCACACAACTGCTCTTCCACCTAACCCCCCGAAAATAGGATAGATAGACTATATCTAAATAATGAAATTGTATTTACAATAAAACATAAAAATATTAAGTACATATTAAATTTATAAATTATAAACTATTTATTTTTTTTAATTCTTATATTTTTAAATTACAGTTCAGCGAACAACTGCTCATAAATTAAGCTCTTGAACTTGAGTCTAGACAGATTTTTAATATTTTAGGATAAACTGTTAATATTGCAAGCAATTGAATATGAAAATGAACGTTTAAAAAAGGATGTTGTATGTTTAGGTAAAGTAAGGGTATTCTTGTGTCTAAGATTAAGATTATGAACGTCCGTCCTATAAGTTATTCGATTGTACAGGTATGGTGGAACTCTCTCTTGAATTATTTTATGGTAAAAACATAAAGCATCGAGTTTCTGACGATTTTTCATATTTAGCCACTTGACTACAGTGAAAACATGACTTATCCTTTGAAATTTCCTGATGCCAAAAATAAAACGCAAACAAGAATTTTGCAATTTCTGTATTCTCCATGAATCAAATTCAGTGAGACACGCATTATAAAGCACGTCACAATAATTTAATTTTTATAATACCAGAGCATTACATAATAATGACTTTGTGGCCCTACTTAATAAATTGCGGTTTGTTACAGTAATTTTAAAACGGCGTAAGCTCGTTGTAAACAAATACTTACATGATATGTAAACCTTAAATCTTCGTCGAACCAAACCCCAAGGCTTTTAATCTTTTTGCTAAAAATTAAATTGTCATTTTCTAAGATAATTCGATTGGCATAATTCTATAAAAATATTTTCCTATGGAGATTCCTCCCAAAAATGATACCCTGAGTTTTTAATGTATTCAATTTTAAACAATGATTTTGAGAAAAAATCTGCAGCTGAAGAAGGTCATGATTTATTGCATTTACCGCTTGATTACACTCATTTGGATAAAATGACATATAGAGTTGGGTATCGTCTGCATAATAATGTTGTGAACAGGACAAAAACACAGAAGGAAAATTAGATGTGTGTATAGAGAATAAAATTGGACCTAATATAGATCCTTGAGGCACATCAGTATTAAGATCTAGAAATGAAGAAATATTTTGATTAAGTTTTACTGCTTGACATCTATTAGAAAGATAGGATTTCTTTAGATCAACTGCTCTCGCTTCTAGACCAATATATTTTAAAATAGAGAATAACAAATTATGGTTAATTGTATCAAAAGCTTTTGAGTAGTCTAGAAGAATTAGAATGGATATTTTGTTTTGGTCATAGGCTCTAAAAATATCATCTGTAATATTTAATAAAGCAGAAAGACAGCTATATCTGGACCTAAAACCGGACTGCATAATAGGGATTATGTTGTTATTTATTAAATGCGTTTGTAACTGAATATCAATCACCTTTTCCAATATTTTAGATAATGTAGGCAGTACACTTACTGGTCTTAATTCATTCATGCTTTCTGTATTTTTAGTCTTCGGTAACGGAATAACATGTGCCCGTTTCCATTTAGTGGGAAAAATTGAATTTGTTAAGCAAAAGTTAATGATATGTGTGATATACGGTAGAAGAAAGGGAATACACAGTTGAAGCGTTAATATGTTAATACCATCATCACCAATAGCTTTACTTTTAATATTATTAATAATATGTAAAATATTAATTTCAGATATTGTTTTAAAGGTAAGAGAAGAACTGAGGGAATACTTAAAGTTATTTTCATAGAATATTTGTGTATCAATGTCTGCTTTCATGTTTGGTATGACTTCAATAAAGTGTTTATTTATCTCATTTGCATTCCACACGTTTTTAATTTAAAAGTTATTTTTAATTCTGCAATTATTTACCAAATATTTTAAATTATTCCACATATCTTTAGAAGATTGATCATGTATGTTTTTAAAATATGATTTTTTCTCCCTTATAGTCATGGCTGTTACTAAGTTATGCAATACTTTGTAGTCATTCCATTGAGTTATATTTCTAGTTAACTTGTAAGCAGTAAGTGCTTTATCCCTATCTAACATTAATTGCCTGATGGTATTAGTTAACCATGGAGCATATTTCTTTGAGATTTTAAAAGTTTGATATGGAACATGTATGTCAAGTAAAGTAATGATATTATTAGATAGAAAATCGACTTTACTGTCTATATCTGGCAATTCATATATTATTCTCCATGGTATAGATTCCAGATCAGATTTAAATTGACTGTAATTTAAATTTTTGAAATTCCGAGTAGTAATAAATTTATTTGTATTAGATTTGACATCACAACCAAATTTTAAAACAACCAATTCATGATCGCTTATTTCTGGGATATGTTTTACTTTAATAGACAAGATTTTATCCTCAGTAGAATTGATTACATAATCAAGCAGAGTCGATATGAACTGGGTGATTCTAGTTGCTTGATTTACCATCTGCTTTAGTCCAAGACCATCTAATACATCTGTAATGAACTGTGTGGAATAATTATTGGTATTTAACAGATCAACATTAAAATCGCCCAAACAGAGTAAATGATCTACACTTGGCAGTACTGATCATAAAGTTGTTTCCAAAACTCCAAAGAAAGTTTTATAAAATGCTCCATAAGGATTATATAAAACACCAATAGCTAGTGTTTCATAACGAAGAGAGAGTTTTAACCATATCTTCTCAATTTCATTTGATGACTCAATCAGCACATAATTTACATTACATTTTATATAAATACCTACACCTCCACCTGTGTCATTTTTATTCCTGTCGACTCGCTCAAAGTTATAGTCAGGTATATTAATGTTTTTACTGGATATTGATTCCTTTAACCATGTTTCACTTATACCCAAAATATCTAAATCATTTTTCAAAATAAGTTCTTTTACATCAATAAAATGCGCAACTAGCGATCTAGAGTTTATATGAGCATACTTTAAACTACTCATGTTACGCTTAGATTAGATCCTTACTAAATTGGTACAAACGATTATGTAAATAATTTAAGCAAAATTTGTATATGATTATTATTTGCATAAACAGTAATTCGCATGGTGATGTATTAACAGTGTAAAAAAATATATAGATATTACTCTTTAATTCAAAACACAGTATAAACTAAGGATTTTTTACTAAATAACTCAAGATGTACAGTTAAATTTGAATTGAAGCGTAAAGAAAATAATCTAACAGTAAATAAATTTAATTCGCCCAAGTTCAGATAATTAAAGCAATAATTAAAAAAGAAACAAATAAAATGTTCAAAGAAAAATGAAAATAAAGTAAGTACCTATATGCCAAAATCTATCCCCGAGATATACCATTATAACTAATAATAATATTAACTCTAATTGCAAACCAACATATATGAAAATAAATTTAAATTATAATAAAGCAAGGTCGTTTTCAGATAATATAAGCTTCTTTGACCCATTTTGTGATACATATATTTTACCTTGATATGTCCAGCAGTTTTTGGTACCCACAGATGTCCTCACTTTTTTTAATAATTCCTGACAATCAGGAGAAACCATTTCACTAATCACGACACTGCAACCTTTAAGATTTTTCTTCTGATTAAACACTTTTGTTTTCAACCATCTGTTTACAAACACAACGGCTACCGGTCTTGGCCTCTTATCCTAATTTCGTTTTTTACCTAGTCGATAGCAATCAACTAAATTGGTTGACAAGATAGGTTTATTGTTGATTATATTTGTAATAACATCAGGTAGGTCGTCTTTTTCTTTCTCATCGACACCATTGATAATAAGGGATTTAAGCCGTTTGTCTTGTTTTAGATATTCAATGCTATTTTGGTTTTGAATTACAAGTTTTTGCACTTTATTTAATTCTTCTTCGACGGAATTAATTAATTCTAACATATTTTTCTCAAATTTATTTATAAAATCTATTTGGGTACCTGAGATATTACTGGTTACTTGAGATCTTAGATCCTTCATACCTTGTTGTTAAGCTTCTTCAAGTTTCTCAACACGTGCTACAACATTTTTATTGATTGTTTCAGGAGTATTTCTTGTTGATGGCATTTTCTTTAAATTATATAACTTATACGTATCACTACACTAATTAGTACTGAAAAACTATTAAAATGAATGCAATTTACCGTTGTAAATAACTTAGGTTTTCTCGGAGCTAGACTTAAACACACACTCTTACTCGTTCAGCGCCATCTATCCTATCTATTATATTATTAAGGATATTTTCTGTAATATCCTTAATAATCTGAGCTGCTTCTTTGGTAATTTTGGATGCCTCCCTGAACTGATAAAATCTGGATATGGTCTCAGCAGCTCTCATTGCTTCTTGGATTGTAGGACAATCAACGCCGTCTTCTTCTTCTTCATTATCTTCATCAACATTCATTTCCACATTTTACACTTGTTCCATAATTTCTATATCACTTAAAACTTCTCTCTAGTTTGCATTAAATTTTTGTATCCACTCTGACAAAGGCATTTCGTCATCCTCGTCAACATCTTGAACGTTAGGAGAAACTACAGTCAATTTAGCTTGACGAAAACACTTACCAATTGTCACTGACGTAATCGCACTCCACATATTGTCTAAAAACTGAACTGCATTAAGAATGGTAATGTTCACTGGTTCCCCATTGTCCATACAAAAAATCATTCTTTTCAAAAGTTGTTATCGATAACGGCCTTTTAAACTTCTTAGGATTCCTTGGTCCATAATCCGCAAGATATTTTTGCAGTTGGCTGGTAAGAAAACTAGGTTGATATTGGTTCCTTGTCCCACTTTCTCAATTCTTCTTTAAAAATAGCAAAAGTCCTCCATACTTGTTTGTTGGCTGTGTAGTTTACTGGTAGTGTTTTTATGTTTTTGAAACATCTAGGATGTAAACTTTTCCCAATAACTAAAAGCTTTCTTTTCTCTGTACCTGTTATATTTGCACAAACGAAAGCTGTGACTCTTGTTTTGAAAGGTTTCCACTTTTCGCTTTAAATTTCCTTTCTGAAATTTAAAGTTTTGTCTGGCGTTAATTTGTAAAAGACACCAGTTTTATCGCCATTGAGATATCTTCATCCTTGTATGGTTGCCTTAGTTGCGGCCATGTGTTTTGTAACCAATTACCTGTTACGTTATCGTCGACACATTTTGCCTCTTTAACAATTTTCGTGAAGGGAACTGAGTGCCGAACTTTAAACCGATTTAGCCAGCCGATAGAGCATGTGAAATCTTCACCAAATAGTTTTCCGAACTTTGTAGCCTTCTCCTTTAAAAGTGGCCTAGACACAGGAATATCAGAACTGCGACACTGCTTGAACCATTTGACTAGAGTTGAATCTACATCACCACGAATGCACTTCCTAATCTTTTTAACATTTTCTCCCTTCTCATTAAAGGCTTTTAAAAATTTTGTCCTTGTTTTTTAGGATTGAGCCGACAGTCGAAATAACAAGTTCAAATTGCCGACATACATCAGCAATTTTTCGACCAATTTCAAATGCTCTTATAACATGCACTTTATCTTTAATATACAAAATCTTCCTTTTAGTACTACAACTTACCATATTAAAAAATAAAAAGTTAATTACTAAATTAAAATTAAAATCTAAAAACAAAACGAGGCGAACACAATTTCACGGTAGCGACAATTTCTTAAACTGACTGTTCTGAAACCGAAAATTTGACTGTTAGGATGACACTGATAAATAAGAAATTATGGAACTGTAAAGGTTTATGATTTACAATGTTAGTTCGTTCGTTTTGCAAAGGTCGGACAATACAACCGAGATGACGTAACTACCGATGTCGTAATGTCCAAGTTCCACTGTATATAGTAGGTACATCTGTTCGGGTTCCATACCTCACGATTTCTTACATATTATTCGACATATCCAAAGGATACTTCAGAACTTCGTTTTATTGGATATTGATTGATTTCATTCGCCTTTTTGTTCGTTTCTCCATATACAACCAGCATCTAGATGTTATATAGGTTCAAGCTCCTTCCGAAACCTACTAAAACTGTTTTGTAATGAAATAGCTAAGAAGACTTGTGGTAAAAGCTGATCCTTCACAAGGGCTTTATTAAAGAATTATTAATACAAAACTAATAAAATAGACATATTTATCTGTAATCTGCAAAAAGAATTTATATCTTTAATGAAATAATGCAAAAAAAGTTACAATACTACGAGTACTTGTACTTTAAAAAAAATAATATTATTTAAATAAAATAGAGTTTTCAAAAAATTGTGTTTATTAAATACTCAAAATAACGTAAATAATGAACGTACAGCTAAACAGGTTGCCGTCTTTAAACGAATTAAAATAAAACTTAGTACGCAAATTAATTAATTTAAAAGTTTAAATTTCTCGACACAAAAAAAGATTTCATTCATACTACAATTAGGTTACAAAAAAAAATAAGAATATTTATAATTTTTATCGTTAAACGTTACACCTAGTAATATTCTTGTAAAAAATAAAAAAATTACGTGTCCCTGACTAAATCACCGAACGCCAGTGGCGGATCCAAGGGGAGGGTCACGGAGGTCATGACTCCTCCCAAACAAAATTAAATATCAATCAGATAATCATCAAAAAATAATTTAAAACCCATCAACCCTATAAGCAGGAAGTCAAGAGTTGAAATGATTCAAACAGATTTTTATTCTAGGTGTAAGTGTAGAATTATACAAAAGCCTTTTTACATTGCTCTTTAAAAAAATCAACAATTCTGAATACAGTAATTCCTCGACTACCGCTACCCAGACTTCTGCGAATTCAGAGATACGCGATTTTCAAATTTTGTCAATTCGTCATTTGGATGCCACAGAATCGTTCGATTATTATCGATGAGATAGAATTACCGCGCACACATTATTGCTCATTCTTATCGCTACATTTTTATTTTGTATTAGGTATTTCTTATCTTCAGTTTTGTCTACAAATTGGTTGTTTGTAATTTGAACATTTGTACATGTTATATTTATCTATAATTAATATCAAAGTAAATATTGTTGTTGCATTAGCTCTGTCTGATACGTTAGTGATCACTTAGTCGTCTTCTTCAGTCACCAAAATTAGATTTGAATCTATGGATAGAGGCCATAGAGGACACTAAATGCATTCTTCAAAATAAAAGATCAAATCCTGAGTCTGTTTTTAGCAAACTTTACTATGAAGTAAAGGAAATAGCTGAACAACTAGACATTGAATCGAAGATGCCTCGTATAGTTGCTCATCAAACCTATTGTCAAAACCAACCTGCTAACTTTTGCGAAGAATATTTCCGAAGATCTATTTATTTACTCCTTTTAGACAATATCTTAACTGATTTAGAAGAATGACTTTCACCGAAAGTTATGAAGCTATTTAATCTTCGAGTTCTTTTACCTAAAACTGATAACACACCAGAATATAAAGTTGCATTAAAAAAAATTGTTGATTTCTTTCAGGATATTATTGGATTATTATCTACTGCATATTCCACAGTAGAACAAGAGTTTTCACTGTGCATTCAAAAGTGGAAAAGGATGTGTAAAATAATGGAAAACTTCCTGATTCTATTTTAGAAGTATTAGAAAACTGCGATATTCATATGCATCCAAATATCAGAATATTTCTGCAAATATTAATTACACTGCTAGTCACTGCAGCAACAGCAGAGCGTAGTGTTTCTACGCTTAAGCGTCTAAAGACTTGGCTTAGAAATAGAACTTCGGAGAAAAGGTTAACTGATTTAGTACTCATCAATGTGCATTCTGAAATTTCTCTAAATGTTGATGCAATCGTAGAACGATTTGCTAAATTGGATAGGCGCAAATAATACATTTTATAAAATTATATAATATTTACTTATCTTATTCTTATAATATTTTTAATCACTGAACTCTTATTTACCACTCGTTGCCGGCTGTTGCTGACAATTCGTGAGAAAAATTTCAATACCGGGTAAAAAAATATTTCACTCACTTGTAGCATAATATGCCTTATTATAGAAATAACTATTCTTAATAATATTAACATAATATTATATTATGTTTTTTATTGAATAAATAAATTTAACTAAAATTCTGTTCTTCTAGTTCTTCTTAAGGTTCCTTCTTCATTATGGAAGGGTGGCTATAACTATAGCAAATTGCTCTTTATCTTGAGCTGTTCTTAGTATCAAATGTGTGTCCATGCCTGTCCAGTCCCCTACATTCTTCAGTCAGGAGCATTTTCTTCGTCCTGGACCTCTTTTTCCTTCTACTTTCCCTTTCATTATGAGTCGTAGAAAGTTATATTTTTCCACTCTGTAAATATATTCTAGATAACTCGTTTTTCTGTTGTTTAAAATATTTAGGAGTTCTCTCTCAGTCCTTATTCTTTTCATCGCCTCATTGTTGGTCACATGCTCTGTCCACGAAATCTTCAGCATCCTTCGAAGAACACACATTTTAAAGCCTTCTATAAGCCTCATACTTGTATTTCTGAGATAAGATAAATACTTTTTTTATTGAATAAATTAACAATCAAATTAGTAATCTTACCGCATAAAATGCAGGTTTCACCACAAAACTGTATAATAAATCTGTATATGAAGCCATTTCGATGAAAGACTTATTTTATAAGTTCGGGCAAAACTATTTACATTTTGAGAGGGGTAGTATAGTTATGTTGATAATATTAGTTGTTTTCAATGAGCTTAATTTTTATATTAATTGAGGCAAAACTGATTAAATTTTGAAAGATATTATGTAAAATCACTCTCAAGTATAGTGTTTAAGAAGAGAATGTGCCAATGTTTATGGGAAAATATGAATACTCTAACCCAGACAAAAGGTAAAACTTTTTCCTGACGCATCACCCATAATCTACATTCAATAGGATTATCAGGGCAGGAATTTTGTAGTTCGCAAATAGTTGATAGTAAGCGGCACACAAATTTACTTCTCAATTCTCATTTTTGACAGATTACATCTGATATAAGTCCGAACTGGATAAAGTAGACTCGCCTTGTTGCGAAATTTATTATTTGAGGTATACCTGAATGTCAGGTATACCTGACATTAGGCTGACAGGCGGGACAGGCTGACAGTGTTATCTTTTTCAAAAGTAATATTATTATTACAATTTATTAAGCTACCCATAAAGCAATCCATTTATTGACCTTTCAATAAGTTTTTTTACAATTATCTTGGTACTCTTCCATACAGGAAATTTAAGCAATGAAATAGCTGATCTCGCAGCAAAATTAATCTTATAATTAACGAATGATAGTGACAGTACTCAAACTGCCAATTATCTTAACCACATTTAAACGTTTCACACTCAACTTTTGGCAAACTAACTGAACTATACTGCCATTTAAATTTGAAAAATACAACCACATTGAATATTAGTGGATGTGCAGAAAGAAAAAACAATAGTACCTAGAAGACTGACTAGAACACACTAGGTTAACACATAGATACCTAAATGCATTCCAGTAATGTGCCAATACTGCCACTGCCAGTTATATTTCGAACATCTATATTTATTCAAAATACCAAAGAGTGCCAATGATTAAAGGCTAACCGGAATGAGGCTCTAAATTAATCAACCAATATAAGCATATATTTAGTTTTTACCCATCTAGAAACATGTTCATGTTCAAAATGCATCCCTAGTTTATCATCTTGACTAAGAAAAACATAAGGAAAATCACAAGAATGCAGAGCCTAACTACTAACATGTAATCAATTATTGATTTATCTTCTCTACTTTTACCTTCTCCTTGGGTATGTAAAATGTATTAGTTATTACTAAATTGTGCATTATAAAGCACTCTAGCATTCTTATGTTTCTGTTTCTCCATATTTTCCTAATACCTCTTTATATTCCTGGTTATTTGCGCCCATTCTGCTATTGAAGTCACTTACTAGGTAAATATATATTCCGTTTTGCTTGTTCTGTGACCAATGCAAATTCTTCCCAGAATTTCCTTATTATAATCAGATTCGTCATCGTTTGGGCCATATACAAATATTATTGTTTCTAAATTCTTGCTTTTTTCTTTCATATCAACTCATAGTATTCTCTCTGATCAGGCTCCCCTAATTAGCTAATTGGCTAACGGATCTGGAGTGCACTATGCATCCTACCCTTGCCGCTACTCTCTAATTTTCTTTTATTCTACTATATATAAATATATGATCATTTTCTGTTGTTGTCATTCCTTGTCCTTTTTTCTTGATTTCGGTTGTTTTTCTATTATTAGTATATCTAGCCCTGTTTCTTCAAACTTTATCTTCAGTTCTTTTTCTCTGCCTTGTATACTTCTGATATTCTAGGTTCCCAGCTTCCATATTTCTTTTCTATTCTCCTTGTGTTTTTTGCATTTCACTTTCCTGTCCATTATTATTTATTGTACTTGTTTCCTTATCCATTGCTATTTTTGTTCATCATTTACTCTTCCCTTAACTGGTACTTACGGGTCATTTTAGACCCAACCGGATAAATTTCTCTTCGTATTTTGTTCGCAAAAGCGTCAGATAACGGCATCTTTTAGGAGTTCTCCAAAATCATACACACGCATCAAGGTGTGAAATACCAGTCGATAAATATACTCTAAGTAGGTCTAGGGTCCATTCTCTGACCCGACGATACCAGATACTCATATATTTTTACGACCATAAATTTAATTGTTATTGATGGAAAACGCATTACAAATGAACAGGCAGTTCGATTGTAGCAGCGGAAGCGAATAGTTCTCTGTGGTATCGAAGTGCTAATTAATTGTTGTTGTTGTTTTTACCAAAAAATGGAATTAAATACAGACGGCAGAGGAAATCCACCTGACAGAGGAAGGATTGACGATGTTGCTAGTAATATGGATTATGAAGTTAATGAAAAACAAAAGCAGTTTGAGGAAATTATAAATATTGATATTAATACACAATCAAAACAGGTACCGATAACAAATTCAAAAAACTTTTTACCAGATTATCAGGTAAGCAATAAAACAAATATTAATATAGGCCAGTCCATAATGTCAGAGGTGAAAAATAAATACAGTCAAGGTGACCAAGGTCCTTATTTTGTTTTTATGCAGAATAAGGAAGGTAACATTGGCCGATTGCATCGCATAGCGACAGCACGATTAATTTTAGGTGCAGTACCTGCAATTAAAGATAATATTGTTAATATTAATATTATAGGAAAAAATAAAATTAAAATTGAATGTAACACATATAAAAGCGCTAATATTTTAGTGGAATGTAAAAAATTAATAGAAAGAAATTACGATTTATATATTCCAAATTTTTTTACTCAAAAGAGTGGGGTAATTAAAGGGGTAGACAAAAATATTTCAGAAAACGAATTAAAAGATATTATTGTTCCAAGATACGGCAATTTTAAAGTAATAAACGTTAAAAGAATAAAGCGAAAAGAAAATGATCAACTGGTGGAGACGGGTACGATAGTGGTGTCTTTCAGAGGCCAAATGATTCCAAAACAAGTAATCATTGAACGAATGATATACCAAGTGGAACCTTACGTTCCGAGAGTAATACAATGCCTTAATTGCATTAGATACGGACACGTTACGTCACAATGTCGAGGTAAGAAAAGATGCAGCAAGTGCGGACAGGAACATGATTCAGATGTATGCGATTTAACAGATCCCACTTGTATATTATGTTTCGGAAACCATTCAGCATTAGATCGAAACAAGTGCGCTGAGTTTGAAAAACAAAAGGGCATTAAATATATAATGGCAAATGAAAATTTACCTTTTGAAGAAGCAAAATTAAAATACAGCAGTAGCTATAGGACAGTCCTGAATTCAACAAACACAGGAAATAGGTACACAGTGACAACCAAAAGAAAATGGACCGAACGAGCTCAAAATAAATCAGTTTATCCTTATTCAAAAGAACACGAAAATATACTGGACACTGCAAGCGCCTCTGCTTACCCGTCGCTACCAATTATAAACAACCCATTATATCAAAATCAAACAAAAATAGTCCAACAAAACTCACTAACTAGTAAACAAATTACTGATAATATAGTAACAATATTTAAAAATTTCTTAGACAAAAACTTAATTCCAATAGCAAACAAACAAATTTTAGACGACATTAAAAGTAATATAGAAAAAGTTTTATATGGCCCTAGTAAATAATAAGATTTTACAATGGAATTCACGATCAATAGTGAACAATAAAGGCCATTTTGAAAAGTACATTTTCGAAAATAAATTCTTAGCTATTCTTTTAAGTGAAACTTGGTTAAAACCGAATTCAAAGATAAGTTTTTCCCAATATAACATCTTCCGTGAAGATAGATCAGATGGTTATGCAGGAGTAGCGATATTATTAAGAAAAAATATCAATTTTCAGAACAATTTAATTTTTTATAAAATAAATAATGTCATGTGCGTTGCAGTACAGATTAAAATAAATAATAAAATCTTAAATTTATATTCCATTTATGCAAAACCCAAGTTATGTGTGTCAAAAAACGAATGGGTTAAATTTTTTATTAGTTTACAAAAACCTTTTTTAATAGGGGGAGATTTCAACTGCCATAATAAAATGTGGGGCTGTGATGTCACCGATCAAGAAGGTCTTTATCTTTTTGAGGCTATGGAGGAATGTGGACTTAATTTCCTAAATGATGGGTCAGAAACATTAATTCGTAGACCTATGAATTTAAATAGATCTGCTATAGACTTAACAATTTGCTCTAGGGATATTTATTACAAATTTAATTGGCACACAGAAACTTTGAGTCTGGGTTCTGATCACTACCCAATAGTAATAGAATTTAACCATAATACTGATAATAACGTTACTAATAGTAATGATGTCATTGAAACTAATGATATATCTAGATCTAGAATTACATGGGATATTAAAAAGGCAGACTGGGCTTTCTTTACCTATCTCTTAAACAATGAAAAGAATAATAATATATCAGATGGTTCAGAGCAAGAATATTCCACATTTTGTGACTCAATCAATTTAGCTAGTAAATGCTCTATTCCAGAGAGGAAAAGGGGGCCCAATGCAAAATTTAATAAACCATGGTGGAATGATGATTGTAGGAACGCTATAAGACAACAAAAAGAAGCTTTTTTGCAGTTTAAAAGACTATCTAATTACGATAATTATTTAAAATACCAACAAGCAGAAGCTTATAAAAAAAGAATTATTTTAGGCAGCAAAAGAGCTTCTTGGAAAAACTTTTGTAATAGTTTAAATAAAAATACACCCATTAGCAAAATATGGAAGGAAATAAGAAAATTAAAAAACGTTTATAACCCTCCCAATAACCCGATAGTTGTAAATGAGTGGACAGATATATTTTTTAATAAAATTGCTAGACCTTGGGTTATAGAAGGAGAAATTAATCACAGGAACCCTACGGATAATAGACATGAAAATGACGAAGCAAACACAGACAACATATTTCTCACACAAGCATTTAGTCTGGAAGAATTAAAGAACTGCCTAAAAAGACATAATAATTCAGCTCCAGGATTAGATGGTATACACTATAGTATGTTGTATAATTTACCCATACATAAGAAAGTTCAACTACTAAATGTAATAAACAATATCTGGATGAGTATGGATATACCACGTGCATGGAAAGAGTACATTATAGTTCCAATTCTTAAGCCACACAAATCACCAAACTGTCCGGATTCGTATAGAGGCATTTCTCTATCATCATGTGTGTTAAAAACAATGGAAAGAATGATTAAATGTAGACTAGAATTCTGGTTAGAAAAAAATTCTAAAATACCTGCAACACAATTCGGCTTTAGAAAATCATGTTCTACGATGGAAAATTTAACGCACTTAATACTGGATATATATAACTCATTTTCCGTCAACAAGTCGGTATTTGCTACATTCATAGACATAGAAAATGCATATGACAATGTGAACCTACAACTTCTATACCACAAAATGAAAGAAATCGGACTGCCAGATATACTCTGCTGGAAACTTCACCAACTTTACATCAATAGAACTCTTTATCTTCAAATTAATAACAAACTAATAGGACCGAGAGTTTCAAACATCGGGTTACCTCAAGGGAGCATCTTAAGTCCAATATTATACACTATTTACACAGCTCATATAGGTCAAAGCATAATTACTAGCAAACAAGGTAAAATATTACAATTCGCAGATGATATATGCATATATGTAGATCAATTGGAAATAGAACAAGGCAGTAGTAAAATAAATACAGTATTTAAACATCTACAAGAAGACCTAGATCAAATAGCATTAAACATATCTACCAAAAAAACACAAGCTTGCATATTCTCCCGAAAACGAAACATTCCAGAAGTAGTGGAGTTGCAAAATGTCTCGTTTAAAGTTCAACCTAAAGTTAAATATTTGGGTATTATACTGGATAGGAAAATGATTTGGAAAGATCATATTGAGTACATCGTATCAAGAGCTGACAAAGGGTACAATGCGTTACGAGCAGTAAACTATACAACCTGGGGAGCAGATCCCAACATAGCATTACTAATGTATAGATCATACATAAGATCAATATTAGATTACGGATGTTACTTTTACAATCAAGCCGCCAAAACCCATCTTCAAAAAATAGACATCCTTTCAAATAAATGCCTCAGATTATGTATAGGAGCTTTGATGAGTACTCCAATATCAAACCTAAGCGTAGAATGTAATGAACCACCACTATGGTTAAGAAGGAAAACTATGTGTGAAAAATTTATAACTAAAATGATAACTAAAGAGAGCATAATATGTAACAACTGCCACAAACTTTATATAAATGACCTAACCACTGAATACTGGACGAAAAAGCCAACATTACTTCTTGCCGAAAGTTACAATAGAATAAGACAATTTAAAAATAAGCTATACACATCAACTCTGCCATCCATGTTTCAGATAAATCTAAACAATATACCAAACATACAACCAACCTACATGAGAGATTACTCGAAATTTCCAGTTTACTTAAGGAATGCCATGTTTAATGTGGATATAGAAACTTTATTTCCGGAACATTACCAAATTTATACCGATGCCTCAAAAATGAATTCGAGAGTGGCCGCTGCCGTGTGGGACCCTAGGACAAGGTATAAAGAGGGTATACGACTTAATGAAAATTTTACAACATTTTCAGCAGAACTTATTGCAATACTGAGAGCAATGCAGTATATAAGCAGTATAAACAATAACGAAGAGAAATTTCTAATCCTTACAGACAGCAAAAGTGCTTTACTTAAACTGGAAAGTTTGAAGGACATATCAAACTACATATATATTGACATTATTAAAGCATATATCGCACTTAGGGCTAAGGGCAAACAAATATCATTTTGTTGGGTAAAAGCTCACTCTAATCTTAAACACAATGAAATAGTAGATACTCTAGCTAAGAAGGCCACCGAACAAGAAAATGAAAGTAAATATAAATTAACATTAAATGATGTTTACGCTAATATTACCAGCAATAAAACCAAAACCTGGCAACAATGGTATAACAACTCAACTAAAGGGCTATTCTACAAAAACATACAATTAAATATTCCAGCTAAATCATGGTTTAATCATTACCACAGCGAAAAAATCGTTGTTTCATACATATGCAGACTTAGATTTGGACACTGCCTAGTTCCAGAACACAAATTTAAAATAGGTCTTAGTGATAGTAATCTTTGTGAATGTGGTGAGTTAGGATCTGCAGAACACATGATACTAAACTGTAGACTAAAGATAATAGAAATAAATCAATTCATGAATCAAGTATATAGAGAAACCAATATTACAAGACCTTTTAATCTAAAAACAATATTATCTAGTTTAGACGAACGTGTATATGAGATCCTAATTAAACACATACTTAATATAAAATTAAAATTGTGAACTATTAATACCTGTGTTTATCCCATTTGTTTACCTATCTTTCCGTGGTCTAGTCTTGTGTTTGTGCATTGCTCTGAAAGACCCCTGAGCAGAAGTACTCCTTGTTGACATCCCTTATAATGTAATTTAAAAAAAAAAAAAAAAAAAAAAAAATGAATAAATGAATAAATAAATAAATAAATAAATAAAAAAAAAATAAAAATAAAAAAAAAGAAAATAAAAAAAAAAAAAAAGAAAATAATAATAAAAAACACACAATAAAGAATAATGTTGAATAATACTAGAATATATTTTATGATATAGATATATCTATATAAATGTGTAATATTGTATGATTGTAGCTGAAGATTAAATTATCCATTTATTGTTATAGAATCTAGGTATATCTTTAAAATACAAAATCTTATTTTAATAGTAATATGTGACATAAATATCTGTAGAGCAAAAATAAGTTCGGCTAATGGATTAAGTCCACAGTCAGGAAATTCGATGACACACACACACAGTGAACAGGCACAAGCAATTTTTTTAAACGATGATTATGGTGATATTAGTGACTCCTCAACTATAGATAGTGATCATGACAGTGACCCAAAATATGATATTGTGTGTGAAGGCAATATTCCAGGGAATACGAAGATTGATGATTCAGGACCTTCAACAGTGATTATTTGAGAAATCAGCGATCAGAGTCCTGTACTTTCAGTAAGTAGTGATGATGAAGATAGTGAAAGTTTTCAATAAGTAAATGCTTTAAAGAAGAAGTGCCGTCAGAAGAACAGTCAGCTTTGTAGAAGAACAACTAAAAACAGAAAATCGGAAACCAAATTGATGTTACAGATACTGTTAGAAAATAAAAGCAAATACCTGCACACTTTGTTAATATGCAGTTTTCATACAAAACTCCTTCAAAATGGAGTCACAATGAAAAAGATTGAAATGGCCAGAATAATATAATGAAAACTTATAATAAATGGCCAGAACTCTGGCCATTTATTATAAGTCTCCTAGTTGTTACAAATTTTTAATTAGATCTCTTAACTTTATATTACCTTCAGTAAAAATAATTCAAACTTGGTTGCGTGTTATAAAATTAAGAACTGGTTTAAATACTTCCTTAATTGACAAGTTGAAGAAAGAAGCAGAGACAATGGACGAGTGGGAAAAAAATTGTGTGTTAATGTTTGATGAAATTTCTTTGAAAAAACAATTGGAGTACAATAAATTAGATGATATTATAGAAGGGTTTTAAGATTAAGGTGCTTTAGGAAGCACAAACAAACTTGCTGACACAGGTTTGGTTTTCATGATGCGCGGCTTGTTACATAACTGGAAGATTCCGATTTGTTATTTTGTTATAGTTGGTCCAATACATAGCGACAACTTAAAAAACATTGTAGTTGAAGTTGTTTCAAAATTTCAAAATATTGGGTATATACCAAAAGTGTTAGTGTGTGATGAAGCATCTAATAATATAGCTTTATTTAAGCTGTTAGGCGCATGTAAGGATTAGCCTGTAATAGAAATATCAGTGTGTTTGATACACCCCACTTATTAAAGAGTTTAAGAAATAATTTTCTTAACAAAAAGTTGACGTTTTTTGCCGATTCTAAACAAATATCGTGGCAAGATATTGAATACACATACAACATCGATAGAACCAATATGAGCACAATGCCTGTTGAAAATAACAGACGTTCATATAAACCCTAATAATTTTTAAAAAATGCGTGTAAAGTTACTAGTACAAATTTTTTCCAACTCAGTTGCCTCAGCAATATCAACAGCAATAGCTGTAGGACAGTTACACACCAAAACGGTTCCTCATACTGCCATATTTTTGAAAATTATAAATAATATTTTTGATGGTCTTAACAACAAATATTGTAGTGATAGTAATCCAAACAGAAAGCCAATGTCAACTTTAAGCAAGTCATCTGAAAACTTAAAAGCAGGTTTAGAATATTTTAAAAAAATTAAAGGTTTTGAAAATCAGAAAGAGAGAAATAATATTCACAGTCTACACGGCTTTCAGTGGACAAGTCGTATACCAAGTTTGCTAAAAAAGAGTAATATACCTTCATTTTTATAGCACTTTTATATAAATATGAACGTGGTTTTTAATTGTTCTCGACTTTTAATAATAAAATGTTTCGATATTGTCAAAAATGAAAGTACTTCTTGAGAAAAAGAAATAATAAATATTTTTTTTCCTAAAATTTTCATTTTACAATCTTAGTTTGAAAAGAAGTAACATTCAAATATACTTATTTACTTTGTTTTGAAATATGATCTAATTACTGATATTTTAAACTTTCTAATCCTGTCCGTTTATCAGCTTTTACCTATTGTTCCTAGGCAGATGGCCCTCAACTATTTATATGTTGGAAATTCCCTCTCATTTTATCAAGATATGTACTTACATGATTCATTTTTAACGTTGGTAATTTGTGGTATTTTGTCAAAATTAAAATCGATTGCATTTGGTACTCGCCACTACTTGCTTTTAAAACCTCGATGACGTAATTCCAGAAAGTCCTCAGAAAATTTTTAAATATAAAAAGTATGCGATCGAACAGTAGATCATATTGATTTTAGTTTACCTCTATACAATTTCTTATTTTGCACAGAATATAATTGACTTCTATATTGCCATTTATAGATAAATTGTCAATTTTTTGTAGTACAATGTTACTATCAGAACAAAATTTATATCCTCTTCTTCTTGTTGAAGTTCCTTCTCCTATCGAAGGCATACATATAGAAAACATACGAAAGAAGAAAAGTAATTCCAAGCAACTTTTGTCATATAGAATTTTTTCACTAAGTTAATACTTTTCGAGTTATTTGCGAGTAAATATGTTCATTTTTTAACACAAAAAAAAACAAATTTTTAAATGGTTCTGTGCAAATAATTCAAAAAGTAAGTATGTATTTTATCGAAAAAAAGCGTGTTCAGCAGAAATATAGCTTCTAAAAAAGAAAAAAAAATGGTATATGTATGAACTCTCTAGACCCAGTAGAAGCAAAGTTGTAACCAACGAAAAATAGGTTTATATCTGTCAAATTTCAAAGTAAATATTTCAACGTGAAATAACCAAAAAATGGTACACTTTTTGGGGAAACCTCAGTACAACTTTTTTAAAGTTTTCAAAAATATATTCATTTTTGTTTTTTAATAAGTTTCTAGCATCAAAAGTAAGCGTTATGCTCAAAATAAAGTTGGTCCCTGTTTTTGGTAAAAAAACTCAGCCCCGAATTAGCATTTAAATCAAATTAATCGTTACCGCTTCACAAATTACTTTACTAATGTATTATTTATATTGATCTGTAAGTTTTATTTGTTCAAAGGGCATATTTTTTTAACAATTTTTTTTTAATTATGAAAAAAATGCTTATTTTCAAAATAACTTAATTTATTAGTGACACCAAAAATCACAAAGAGTAAAAAAATGTAGGTTTTGCTTTTCTGAAACTTGCTTACTTTTGATGCTAGAAACTTAACAAAAATAAACCTTTATTAAACAGTTTAAAAAAAGTTATAATGAGTTTTCGTCGAAAAGTGCTTCATTTTTTTATTATTTCACGTTGAAATATTCAACATGGAATTTGACGAATCAAAACCTATTTTTCAATAACCCGAAAAGTATTGACTTAGTGAAAAAACTCTATAGAACAAAAGTTGCTTAGAATTACTGATTTTAGGCACTTCCGAACTTATCTTGAACATATATTTTTTCATTCCTGAGAAGGTGTGATACTGAACCATAGTGCAAAAGCATCATCTTTTTTTCTTTGACATCTTGCCTAGGCGTAAGCCAAATTTCATGTAAGTAAATCCAAGCGATTCTTTAAAATTAGGAGGTTTTGCAATATTTTACCGTAAGTGAATCTAGTGAACTAAATCTTCAAATAAATTCTGTATATTAGCTTGAAATATTTTAGTTTTCATCAATTCTGGAAATTAATTTGTTTGAAAAGTTACAAAAAAGTAATTTAAATAAGATATAATTTATCACTACTAATTTTATTATGTATTTTATATTTTGTTATTTTTTGTATTGTATTGATAAATAAATAATTTTTATAAAACCTCCACTGTTTTCATTAATCAATTTTTAGAGTTTTTTCTGAAGTAAAATCGAAATTCAATAATATAAATTACAAGCACCTTCAAATTATTTGTGAAAATGCTGAATGCCATCCTTATATTGTCGTCTATTGCACTAGACAATGGCCGGAACAGGCAACTCAAATTTATTTTTCAATCTTGGCAAATATTTCAATAATGTCGCCACCATACACTCCGGTAGTACTTAGGCGTGAGGGGCCAATAGGTGTAAGTGGGCGGAGTTTAACACTGAATTCGTTTTTACCTAAGAGTGAGGTATCTATGGGTGGTTTATAATCAATGGTTATAGTCTAAAACAGACTTTACGCAGTAAAGTAAGCCAATTTTCTGTTTTTTATGATGTTAACAATTTCTTTGTCTTTTCTTATCTTCTGAAGAATACTTATGTTACTAATGTGGTATATATATGAGACCCTTAACAAACGTCGGTAGCATCACATTTCAAATGCCTCTAATCGTTTTATGGCATCTTCTGTAAGGCTCTAGCTTTCTACTCCATAGAGGAGGATACTAAACATAAGATTAAAAATAAGAGAAGAGTAAAGATTGGGAAAGACCCAAATTAATAAAAAAAGAATAATATATTTACTTCAAAACTACTGTTTTGGAGATCCTTAACACAATTGTTCAGGTCAAAGAAAAAGAAACGAATTGTTGATTACTTCAAATGTTCCGCAAAGGGAGTAACACATTATCGAAACTGATTTCAAACATTTTGATTGATAGAAAAGCGTAGGTAATCGAATGGTAGCTCACAGTGGATAAAAAGAATCATAAATTTACTTCAAAGGTACTGTTTTAGATCGCGTATTAAATATATTGGCGAAAATACTACAAATATCTATGGGAAGTTTGAAAGAGCTTACAAATAATACTTTCAATTTATAAAGTAGTGACAAAATTATAATTATTAATTTTTTTTTTATTATGTGAACTACTTTCTAAGGAGATACTATTCCAACCATGATCAGATATACATGTATGGAATAGAGATCAATAAGACACAGTTCTAAATTGGTTCCTTCTCTATCCATTTTTATATATTCCTATCCAAAGAGATAAATACAACAGCTTTTCTTTCGTGTTGCATAAATAAACCAAAGATTCAAATTCGTTTCCGAGAATTGTCTGACAAAGAGATTTAGGTAACATAACAGTAGCTGAAATAGATAAAACCATATCATATTATTATTTAGTATGTTATAATATCAATATAATGTTAGTTAATAGATTGGCGATAAAATTAAACATTATGTATTTTATTAAAAGTTTATTAAAAGTTTATAACACAATCGAAACGCTTATCCAGAAGTTCTATTCGATGTTAAATTAATATGCGATTAAACCACAATTGTAGCTGAACACCATATAAACATAGTGTTGCTTTCACAGGCCAATAGAAAACAGTCTCAGAATGTGTTGTACACAGTTTAACTATTAAAGATACGATGACAACTAGTCTTTGATGTGCGTTAAGTAAAGTGCTTTTTACAAGCAATTGGCTTTAATATACGAGATTAGACTGCTTACCTTATAGAAAACAATTCGAAATTGGAGTAGCATTTCTGTTCCCAACAAAATTTTCTAAATTAAAGAAAAATATGCAACGAATTTTTCTTTAGCTTCAATGCTGCAGGAGGAACCAATAGGTTCAGAAAAGTGATCTTAACAAATAATTAATACAAAAATGTCCGTAGCCCAAATCGATCTTCTTCTAAATGTACCTATCTTTTAGACTGTTTTAAATCGGGTATTGAGTATATTGGCGAAAATACTACAAACATCTATAGGAAGTTTGAAATAGCTTACAAAAAATACTCTCAATTTATAAAGTAGTGACAAAATTATAATTATTCATTTTCTTACATTATGTGAACTACTTTCTAAGGAGATACTATTCCACACATTATCAGATATACACGTACGGAATAGCAGCTTCATAGAACATAGCTCTAAATAGTTCCTTCTCTATCCGTTTTCATTATATTCCTAGCCAAAGGGATAAATACCCGAGAATTGTCTGACAAAGAGATTTAGGTAACGCAACAGTAGCTGAAATAGATAAAACCATATCATATTATTGGTTAATATGTTATAATATCAATATAATGTTATTTAATAGATTGGCAATAAAGTTAAACATGTATATTAAAAGTTTATAACACAATAGAAACGCTTATCCAGAAGTTCGATTTAATGTTAAATTTGTATATGATTAAACCACAATTGTAGATAAACATAGTGTTGCTTTCACATTCCAATAGAAAACAGTCTCAGAATGTGCTGTCCACAATTTAACTATTAAAGATACGATGACAACTAATCCATGATTTGCGTTATGTAAAGTGCTTTTTACAGGCATGCAAAAGCAATAGGCTTCGATATACTAGATTAGACTTCTAACTTATAGAGAACAATTTAAAATTGGAGTAGGATTTCTGTCCCCAACACAATTTTCTAAATTAAAGAAAAAAATGCAACGAATTTTTCTTGAGTTTAAATGCTGCACGAGGAACCAACACGTTCAGAAAAGTGATCTCAAAAAATAATTAATAGAAAAACATTCGTAGCCCAAATTGATCTTCTTCTAAATGTGCCTATCTTCTAGAGATGTTGGCGACCACATTGACTCATCATCATTAAATTGGTCCAGAATATTCCTTGCTTGCAAATAATGATTGAAGTCAAAAATGATTGTATTGAGATTCGTGCTGATATTATTTACTTCTTCTGCTATTATTTCGTGGTTGTGTGTTAATAATGTGATAGTTTCGTTGAACTCTTTTATAATCTGCTTGATCAAGCTAATGTGACGATTAAGATGATTTATAAGATTTTCCTGATTCGTCTGTAAATTTTCTATCGCATTGTTGTATTTTTCTGCGTCATCTTGATCCAGATTTCCAGAAATTGCTTTCATAATGCTTCCTAGTCCATTAATTAGTCCTCTTCTTGTTCTGCTATAGAGGTAAATTTTTGAGAATTTGCCTCGAGCTGATTTTAATTGGTATCTAAGAGCTTAGCCGAAATTTTATAAACTGCTAAAATATGGATGGCTAAGTCCATTTTGAATTGCTGTGATCACTGAATCGTATTGAATTTCAATTCTGTCCAATTTTTCCTTTATTAGTAGTCGTTTAAAAAAGTGTATAAAATCGTGTGTACTAGTATGAATCTTTGTTTGTCCCAGGTTGAAGGGAATTATTCCTGGGTTGTCTTTCAGGTCCTTGATCTTCACTTCCTCTCCCATCGTTAGGGTGATAATGTGGGGAAGGATCAGAATTAGTTTTTGACTTAGGTTGATGTTTTGTTTTTTTCGTGTGAACTGTAACTTTTGATGTGTTTACAGTCACTTCGTTATTTCTTTTTATACGTTTTAAGGAATATCGCAGAAGTAATTTATTTCTGGTAACTTTTGTTCGTGTATAGATTTTTGTGCTTTGTTTATAGGTAATAGGGCCTTGTCTCGATTTGTTTCTATTTTCGATGACTTTATTTTTATTCTCTTGTATATGCTGGCTTACTTCCTTGTATAATTTAGCCAGTATTACGTTCTATATGTCAACGTCAAAGGGATCATTTTTGTCGATATGTCCGTTTAATATATCAATGTGTCTTAACTTCGTTGCTGAATGTATGGAATTATTGTACCCAATTATAGCGTATAGCATTTGTTCTTTTATCGAGAACTTTGCTATGGTGTTCCTTTGGATTCGAAAATGTTCGATTAATGTAGAATGAAATCTCTCAATCATCCCTTTGGATTTCGGATTCTCTGGTGTCGTATAGTGGATTGAGATTTTATGAGAATCTACAAATTCTTGTATTACTTCATTTTTAAATTCCGTACCATTATCGGCTACTATCATTGTTGGAAATCCACGATGTATTATAAAAATTACTCGGGCGTTGAATACATTGATTGCATTCCCTCCATTTATTGGGTAGGCTTATATATATATTATTCTGAAGCTATTTTCTTGTGGCATTTTAAATTAATTACTATTTAAATGGGAATAAGCCACAATTAAAGGTTAAAATACGTTTATTGACGTTTCAATTTCCACTTCGGAAATCGTTCTCGTATTTTGAGAACGATTTCCGAAGTGGAAATTGAAACGTCAATAAACGTATTTTAACCTTTAATTGTGGCTTATTCCCATTTAAATAGTAATTGGCTTATATATACTTCGAAAATGCGTCTATTATGGTTAGAAAGTTCTGTCCATTAGCCTGCAATGAATAAATGTGAGCTATTTTAGTGGTTTAGTGAGAGTCGGTGTAGCAATAATTTTTTTTTTGAGGAGCTCTGTCGTATTTATTTTCACATATATCGCAAAATCTTTTGATATCTTCTATGTCCTTCTTCATATGAGCCTAGTAATATCGTTTTTTTTTTTATTTGACTTTCCGTTTCAGCTATTCCTTTAGCTAGGTTCGTTTTTCCTTCACGCTAGTTTTTTATAATCGATTTTTATTGTTTTTCTATGTTAACATCTTCCAATAAAAGATTACATTTAAATAAGTCATATGCGTTGTGTTTAAAAGTTTTCCTGAAAATATCACAAATTTTTGCAAAGATGTCTTCTTTTGCTTCAAATAAAATTGCATATTTCTTTTTCGGGTTGAGGTGTACTTTAAAAATTTTTAAGGTATCAGCTTTTAACTGATCTTTCGATAGCTAGATATTATAACGTCTTTTATCCGAAAAGGTTTGTATGATTGCTGGAGGTCGTGGATTGTAGTTGACGATTTGGAATATAATTTGGTTATTGTAGAAGTTAAGTTTGGTGCCGGTATAAGCAATCCCACACTTGCTGACCAACGGCTTCGGGCGGATGAGTTGGTGAGTGGAAGGGCACTCTTTTGTCCTGGTGCTAAGTAATTGGCACCAAAGGCGAATGAATCAAGTAAATGGTCAACGGCGTAAGGATGCAGAAGGCAAGGAGAAACCACTGCATTAAGGATCCAATTGGATATCTCTAGTACGATCATCATGACTGTACAACAAAAAGCCACGTCAACCACTGATCATGGGAATCGGAGACCAGGATCCGGCATGGGAGGTATATCACACGAAGACCACAGGGCCTCCCGGGTCGTCAACCAGCAAAATCCCTGTGAAGTACTAAATACCACTCCTAAAAAAAAATAGAAAAACACCCAAGAGAGTATTAAAAATTGGTACATGGAATGTTAGGAGTATGTATGATCCAGGCAAAATGCATAATATAATACAAGAAATGCAAAGATTAAATGTCGACATTCTAGGCATTAGTGAAGTAAGATGGCCAAATTCTGGCAGTTTTTCGACAACAAATGGCATGGTATATTACTCCGGAAACAGTAGTACCCAACACAGACACGGCGTAGCAGTTTTCGTATTTAAGTCTATGATGCAGTCGGTCATTAATTTTACTCCAGTATCAGATCGGCTCTTATTTCTGCAATTACAAACAAACACAAGTAAACTAAATATCATACAGATCTATGCACCTACTGCAGATAAATCCGAGGACGAAATTGAACAATTCTACGAAGAAATCAATCAAGTATTAAAATCGACGAAACCACGAGACATTACCGTAATTCTAGGTGATTTTAACTCAAAAATTGGTAAAGGAAAAAGTGGAAAACATGTAGGAGAATACGGACTCGGTAAAAGAAATGAACGAGGTGACAGACTACTTCAATTCTGCCAGGAGAATAACATGATTGCATCTAATACATTCTTCAACTTACCAAAGAGAAGACTTTATACGTGGAAATCACCCCAGGGCAATGGCGAAAGAATAATTCGAAACCAGATTTATTTTTTACTGATAAACGAACGATACAGAAACTCCTTAAAATCCGTTAAAGCTTACCCAGGCGCAGATGTCTTTTCAGACCATAACCCTCTAATAGCGCAAATGAGTATTAAACTAAAAAGATTTGAGCAGAAAAGAAGAGCAAATCAGATAGACGTCAGTCATTTATGTAACCTGGAGGTAAAGGAGAAACTGCAAAAATGTATTAATAAAAAAATGGCAAAACGTAAAAATGGCGATAACAGGTCCTATGAAGAAAATTCTGACTAAAGAAAAACCAAAAATAAAGCAAAGGTGGATGACTGATAAGATCCTTCTTCTCATGGACAATCGGAGAATAATGAAAGGAAAAAACGAACAAAGGTATAAACAAATACAGAAAGAAATCAAAATAGAAATCAGAATAGCAAAAGAAGATTTTTATAAAAGAAAATGTGAAGAAATAGAGCAATTGCAGGCAAAACATGATATTTTTAATGTACATAAAAAAGTGAAAGAACTTGCAGGTACACAAAAACGTAAGCAGCCAAATGCCCTGTATAATGTCAACGGAAACATAATAACAGAACTAGAAGAACAGTTGAAGACATGGAAAAACTATATTCAAGAACTCTTTGCAGATGATAGACAACAATCTGAGCTAAGTAACATACAAGGAGACGAAGGTCCAGAAATAACGGAAGAAGAAGTAATGTACGCATTAAAAAGAATGAAAAATGGTAAAGCCCCAGGTCCAGATGAAATACCAACGGAAATCCTTAAACTAATAGAAAAAGACTCGATTCACATTTTAGTTAAACTTTTCAATAGCATTTATACATCAGGAAAAATACCACAAGAATGGCTTTTATCCACCTTTGTTACTATACCAAAAAAGATAAATGCCAAACAATGCAGTGACTACCGTACAATCAGTCTGATGAGCCATGTACTGAAAATATTTCTGAAAATTATACACTCTAGAGTACACAGAAAACTGGAAATGGACATCAATAATACCCAGTTTGGATTCCGAAATGGACTTGGAACAAGAGAGGCGTTGTTTGCACTGAACGTTATGTCTCAAAGATGTCTTGACATAAATCAAGATGTATTCATGTGTTTCATAGATTACAACAAGGCCTTTGATAAAGTGCGGCATGATCACCTAATTAGACTCCTGACAGAAAAGAATTTAGATAAACGAGACATCCGACTAATAGCAAATATGTACTACAATCAGAAAGCAGTAGTGAGAGTAGAGAATAATACCACTGAAGAAATCGAAATAAAGCGAGGTGTGAGACAAGGGTGTATACTGTCACCAACCCTGTTTAATCTCTATTCCGAAGACGTAATGAATAGAACACTCTCTGAGCAATCCGTAGGTATTAAAATAAATGGTGTTAGATTAAACAATCTGAGATTTGCCGACGACACCGTTCTGATCTCAGAAACACTTGAAGAGCTACAGACATTGGTGAATAAGATAGCAGACTGCAGCGAAAAATATGGACTATCTTTGAACATAAAGAAAACTAAATTTATGGTAATATCGAAATCAACACAAAATGTCCAAAATTTATATTTACACAATGAAATTATCGATCGAGTTAGCAAATACAAATATTTAGGCACTTTTATAAACGAAGACAACGATAGCTCTGCAGAAATCAAAATAAGAATAAAAAAAGCCAGATCCATATTCACTAAAATGAAGAGAGTGTTCTGCGGAAGAGATTTGAGCCTTGAAATGAAACTTCGCCTGATGAGATGTTACGTACTTTCTGTGCTGTTCTACGGAATGGAGTCATGGACGTTGAAAAAGATTGATACCAAAAAATAAGAGGCATTTGAACTGTGGATGTATCGCAGAATCCTGAGAATATCATGGACCGAGAGAGTCACAAATGTCGAGGTCTTGAGAAGAATGAATAAAGAGAAGGAAGTCATATTTACGATCAAAAAACGAAAACTGCAATACTTGGGACACATTACAAGAAGCGAAAGATATGACCTGCTTCGAATAATTATGCAAGGGAAAATAGCAGGAAAAAGGTCCATAGGAAGAAGACGAAACTCCTGGCTAAAGAATCTACGGGAATGGTATAGCTGTAGCAGCAACGAATTGTTTCGGTCAGCAGTTTCGAAAATACGTATAGCCCTGATGATCGCCAACCTTCGGAACGAAGATGGCACTTGAAGAAGAAGAAGAAGTTAAGTGGTTTTTCCGAAATAGGTATACCAAGAATTGGGTTTTCTACTGCTGTATGTATTGTTTCATTTCCGTCTTCATCCATGTTTTGATCTTCGTTTTCAACAGTGTCTTCTGGGATGTTTTGATCTTCGTTTTCAATAGTGTCTTCTGGGATGTTTTCTGCAATTAATTATGTTGCTTTTTCTTCTACAATCATCAATCAATCTACAAATCATCAAAGAATTCCTTAATTTGTGAATCGATGTCCTTAGTTTCCTTTGTGTGTATTTCGATTCGAGACAGTGTGTCTGCATTTGTATTAGCTTTCCTTTTTTGTAAATTGCTTTGTAGTCTTCTTCTTCTTCAGGTTCCTTCTCCTATCGGAGGTTGGAAATCATCATCGCTATTTTAATTTTATTCGCCGCGCTTCTGAATAATTCTAATGAGCTGCAATCAAACCACTCTCTCAAATTTCGTAGCCAGGATATTTTGCGTCGTCCAGGGGTTTCTCTACCCTTGTATCTTCCCTTGAATAATTAACTAAGTAATAAGTACTTCTAGCCCCTCATTATATGACCCAGATATTAAATTTTTCTAATTTTAACAGTTTTTTTGACTTCACATTATTTCTTTATTCTTTGTAACACCTTTATATTAGTTACTTTTTCAGTCCACGTTATTCTGTGGATTCTCCTGTAGCACCACATCTCAAAGGAGTTTAATTTTTTGATTTCAGACTGTTTTATTGTCCACGCTTCCATGCCGTATAGTAAAGTAGAAAAAACGTAACAACGTAGCATTCTTGTGTGGATCTCTTGATTAAGATTACGGTTACAAAGTAAGTTCTTCAATTTTATGAACATGTTTCTTGCCATTTCTATTCTGGATCTGATTTCTTTTGTTTGATCTCCATCTTCGGTTAGCCACGTTCCTAAATATTTAAATGTTGTTACTCTTTCGATCGTTGTATTATTGATGATTAGGTTATCTACATTTTGTGTTTTTTTTTTAGAATATCATTGATTTCGTCTTCTTGAGATTCATTTGCAGTCCGTATCTTTCACATGCATTGTATACATGTTGTATTATGTACTGTAAATCTTCCATGTCACTTGCAAAAATATGACCGTATCGTCCGCATATCTAATATTATTAATGCTTTTTCTGTTGACCAAAATACCTTCCACAATATCCAATAAAGCTTTTTGAAATATTACTTCACTGTAGACGTTGAATAAGAGTGGTGAAAGTATGCACCCTTGTCGAATTCTTCTAAGTATACTTACTTCCTATGTCAGTTCTCCTTCGACTCCTTTTCTTCGTTTTTGGCCTTAAGAATACTCAAAAGCTTTTGATGTTGAACTCTGTCAAATGCTTTTTTAAAATCTATGAAGCAAGCATATATGTCCTGATTCATATCCAGACATCGTTGTGTCAGAACATTGACTCCGAATAATGCTTCTCTAGTTCCTGGACCCTTTCTAAAACCCATCTGTGAATCACTTATTTCTTGTTCTAATTTCATGTGGATTCTGTTATGTATGATTTTAAAAAAGGTTTTTAATGTGTGGCTCATTGATTTTTGGAATCGTTACAAAAGTACTTTAATTTGTAGTCAAATTCTTGTAATTTTAATCTCCAACGTACTAGTTTGGAGTTGGGTTTCTTTGGGGAAAATGAATATTGCAAGGGGCGGTGATCTGAAAGTATTTGAAATTTTCTTTCAAATAGGTAGGGTCGGAAATACTTAATTGTCCACACCATTGCTAACATTAGCTTTTCTATTGTGGAGTACTTGGTTTCGGTTTCATTTAGTGTCCTGAAAGCAAAGGCAATTGGTTTATCAGTGCCAACCGGTCCTTGGGAAGATACTGCTCCGATAGCGTAGTTGCTGGCATCTGTTGTGAGGTTAAACGGTTTGAAAAAATCTGGATATTGCAATAATGGCTCATTCATTAATAATTTCCTGCACATTTTAAAGCATTCTACGAATTCGCGTATATGTTCGATCTTTGCATCTTTTTTTAAGCATCTTGTTAGAGGTTTTGTGATTTTTGCGAAGGCTCGAATAGTCAATCGTCTTCTCGTTGATCTTTCTATAATCTACCACTATCCTCCACTTTATTTTATCGGATTAATCTGGTTTCTTTGCCACGAATCAAATGCGCGAAGACCGTGGCAATTGGTTTGGTCGAATGATCACTTGCTCTAATATTCAAGAGATTTGTTTCTTTACTTTTTCCTTGTGCACATACGGATACCGGTATTATTTCGTATATACAGGCTCTTCGTCTTTGGTTCTGAAGTGGTATTTAAATTCGTAAATAGTAAAGCTAAGAGGAGTGTCTGGTTGGTGAAATATATCGGAGAATTTTCGGCATAGGTGGCGAACTTGTTTCTCTTCTTCTTCTTTAAGATGTTCGGTTTTAACTAAGTAGTCGATATCTTGTCTGTAGTCTGGTCTGGAGGTTGTTTCCATGGATTATATATGGAAATCTTGAATGTCTATTTTCTTGCTTTCAAGTGGTTCCATAAGAGAAGTTAATGGGGTCTGACGTGAAGTTGGCAATTTCGGTCCAGGCAAGGTGGTTCTCGGCGTTAGTAAGAGCTTCTCATACTACGACGCCTTGCACGTTTTGGGTTGGAATAATGATGGTTTCTTTTTCTTCTTTGACAGGAATTTTGATTTGGCTAATAGAATTTGCTTCCAAATGAATGGATTAAAATTATGTTTTATTTGTTTCGTAATATTTAATGGGGATTGTAGAATCTTTTGTAACTAGAAGCGATTTGGGAAAGTTTAATTGAGTTTCGAAGAGTTTTAGATTGTCGAAGCCAATAAGACCATCAAAAGGTTTGTAAAACTTAAAGAGATAAAATGTCATTCTGCTGTCAGAATTAAGTTCTGAAAATGAAGGAATTTCGGCACAATATTTTTGGGAATAATTTTGAAAAATTGATGTGACGACAAAGGTTTAATATTTTATGAAACTTGGAAAATATAAAGAAGCTATTATTGGATTAAGTAATGATTTGTGGATCCTGTATCGATAAAAAGTCGTAAAGAAGGCCTAGAAATTTTAATATTGGGTAGCTCCTTCTTGTCTAGAAATGAATGAAGTTCAATTACGTTTCGATTGCTTCTGGTGGGTCCTCTCGGAAATTTACGTTTTCTCGTATTCAGTTGGTTAATTTTCCTATGTAAATTATAGAAAATTGTCCTATTCAGGTTCGTAGTAATCGTTGTAGTTGGCATTCTCTTCTTGTTCGTCTCCGTGGCATTGTATATTGTAAAGTTCTTCTACGGTGAATTTTGGTTGTGCTCGGTAATCTGGTGTAAAATTTTAACGGCCTTTGGTTGTGGTTTCTGTTATTTCGCTCATAGGTCTTGGTCCAGGCTGTTTTGACTGTTCAGATTTAGGTACCCATACATTTGACTGGTTCTGGGTTCTGAATGCTGAAGAGTTTGAATATTGTCTAAATTGGTTAAAGTTTTTTTGCCGATGTGGTTGCTGAAACTGATTCTGTGGATAGAATTGTCTCATTAGTTGCTGCCATTGCGGAGGCGTAAAATTTGGCTATTAATACAATGATTTCTAGATAAGTACAGGCATCTGCTGTGTCTGAGATCGGCGTTCCGGATAATTTTCGCTTCTTCCTGACGTTGAAGGTTGACTTATTTGATTTTTTTGAAGGTATCGAATATTATTTTCTTCCGTTACGTATTATGCCGTGGCTAAAAATATTAAAAGAAGAAGTCATCTATGCCATCAAAACACAAAATAGGGTAACGCTACTGGACCAGATGATGTGCCAATCGAATTATTAAAACTCATCGATGAAGATGTTTTTGATGTAATGGTTGAACTCTTTAATTTAATATATCAGACTGCCACAATCCCCAGACAATGGCTGCAATCGACCTTTGTAGCAATTCTCAAAAAGGCAAGTGCAACAACTTGCTTAGATCACGGAACAATAGCTTTAGTAAGTCACACACTTATAACATTTTTGAAAATAATTCACAGCAGAATTGTTAAAATTCTTGAATATGAAATTAGTGACATACAATTTGGCTTTAGAAATGGTATAAGTACAAGAGATGCTTTGTTCGGCTTTAATGTGTTGGCTCAGAGATGCTTGAACATAAATCAGGACATGTACTTATGTTTTGTAGACTTTGAAAAGGGATTTGATAAGGTTCAACATAAAAAGCTTGTAGATATTTTAAAAAGCAAAAATATTGACAGTCGTGATATGAAAATTATATCTAACTTATATTGGAATCAAACTGCCAAGGTAAGAGTGGGCAACCAGTACACCAAAAATATCAAAATACAGAGAGGAGTCCGCCAGGGTTGCGTGTTGTCCCCACTACTTATCAATGTCTACAGTGAAGCGGTATTTCAAAAAGCGCTCTCAGACTCAATAAAAGATATATCTATCAATGGAGAAGTTTTTGTAGACGATACAGTAATAATGACGGATAACAACAATGATTTACAGAACGTAATGTAAAGCCTTAATGAACGCTGTCATGAGTACGGACTCAAGATAAATTTAAAGAAAACTAAATGCATGATCATGACTAAATCTGCACATGCAAATATCCAATTGACTATTGAAGATACTGCAATTGAGAGTGTTAATAACTATAAACACTTAGGAACATGGATAAGTGGAAGTAACTAGAATGATAGGAAATGGGGAGAAAGTAATATCTATCAAAAGACGAAAACTTGAGTACTTAGGAAATGTGATGAGAGGGCAAAAATACGCATTATTACAACTTATTATGCAAGGCAAAATCCGAGGAAAGGGAAATGTGGGAAGACGAAGAATATCCTGGCTTAAAAACTTAAGGGAATGGTTTGAATGCAGTAGTTCAGAACTTTTTAGAGCAGCAGTCAACAGAGTCCGCATAGCCATGATGATTTCCAATCTTCGATAGAAGATGGAACTTAAAGAAGAAGGCTAAACTTCCTGATCTCATTGCTCTGATAACAGAGCCCGTTGGTTCTCGTAAGCGTGCTAAAGTATGTTGTAAGAGCTTGTTAACGGAAAAATTCTTGTTTACTCCTTTTAATATCGGCTTTTACGGTATGTAATTCTAGGTAACTATTAATACAGCTTATAAGTCCCATGATCTTTTCATAAAAATGCATAATAGATTCTGTTGAGCCTTGTCTTAAATTTACTAGGTCCCTTGTAAGCAATTTTTTCCAAAATTTTGAATTAATGCGTTTTTTATTTCATTCCAACTTTCGCATTCATATTCAGATATAACTTCCTTGGTTCTACCTGTTAATTTACTGATAATAACATGAAGCAAAAACTTGTTTTATATATTAGCTGCATTAAGTCTGTCATAATAATGGTTTAGAAGTATTGTAGAAAAGTATAAATTCATGTAATTCATTTGGATTTCCATCAAAATTTGGAAGAATGCATAAATTTTTAACGTCAAATTGTGCAACTGCCATATTTTTAAAAATTTTCAATATATATACTTAGTCAATAGTCAAATCAGTGTAGTAAATTTTCAATAGTCAATATATAAATATATCAATCCTTATCTACTTATTTTCTATCTATTAATCTCTGTGTTTATTAATATATAGTATTTTCATTAAGCTATTCAAATTTGTCTTTAAATAAGTTTCTGAATCTGACTCTAAAATAAATCTAAGGACTTAGAAGAGATATTTTTAAATTATTTTAATCTGTCTGTTAATCTATTCAAATTCTTGTTTAATTTATCTTCTAATCTAGCTCTGATTCAATCTAAGAACTCAGAGGAGTCTGACTTAATAACAATTCTTTCAAAATTTAATCTTCTTAATTCTAAGTAATGATAAAAATCGCTTATAGGATAAAGAAGATGCCAATGTGCATTCCTTTGGTCCTGAAAGTTTCTAACTTCTAATTCCCTCGGATGAACTCTGCAAATGGTTTCCCTGGGGCTGGTTCTTGGAACAGTGGACAAAGACTTAAAAGTGACGAGGATCTATAAAGACTCTTCCACTTCCATACCAACTCGGCGCCAAATATGAATGTTCTTGGGAAAAACACTTTTTTAAAAACTAAACTCACAATTAAAACTTTTATTTTCGACTTACAAAGATTTTAGTAACAATACAATAAACAAAAATCAGACTGAAAAATATTAATTTTTACATGGTGTTTTATAATTTTATAATTGCCTATCTTGCTGTCCAATACGTCGCAATTCAGTCCAGAATGTTCAAACGGTAGCCCCGTGTTGAATCCAATTGGTAGAATTCACTGGACGGTAGTGGTCATTGTATTGTAACTCGTTAGACCAGTTCACTTCCTAAGATTGGCAAGCCAGGAGATAGTTCTACGTCCAGGCCCCTCCTACCCTCAATTTTGCCTTGTAGAATAGGGATGTTCACTAATTTTTAAATATTGTTAAATTCAATAGGTTATAACATATATAAAAACATAGCAAACATAAAATTGTTTAAAAATATATATTTCTTAAGATAAATCAATTCTTAATTTCAATTCTAATGGAGGCTAGAAAAACGGCTCCTCGTAGCCAGGCTACGGTGTGTGACGTCAGCAGTCGTATCGACAACTTGTTTTGTATACGTATTTACGAAGTGTGACCTGTTCTTTAAGTATTTAATCACCGATAATGAAGCCAAATAAGTGGCGTTTTGTTCCTGGGTGTCTAAATACATCTAAAAACAATTCTGAGAAGATTTTTATTACAGTTCCAAACAATTTAACACCATATTCACTTAAAATTGTCAAAACCACAGGTTTTTATATCTGTACCTCGGAGGGATACAACACCATGTAAATTTTTTCAATTTTGACACTTTTACAGACTAATAATTAACTTTTATAACTTTATTTAAAGGAATAGAGCACTAGGTCCTAAACCATTTGCTGATAAAGAAAGTGACCTTTAAAAGAACACCAAGGCCATTTTTACTTAGAGGGATAAAACACCATATGGACTTAATGTTTTGTCCCTCTAAGCATGTGAATTACTGCCGCGCATATCTCTATGATGAGAGGTAGACTGTTAGTGATCTAATAATACTTTTGCCATTTATGGTGTGTTTACAGTGGTTTGTTACTAATAATAAGAACAATGAACCATAATTCTCGTAGGAGAAAGATTCTTGAAGTACCTACTAAAAAGTTCTGCGAATTCTTCTACTGCATTTACAGGTAAGCTACCTTTTTGCTCATTATTTTGAAATTATTACAAAGCATAACCTCAAAAGGGTAATGTAGTGATTTGATACCAACCTTAGACTAGCAATATTATTAAATCTTTTAAAACCAATATTATACGCCTTGTTTAATTTCAGAATCAAATAATACACCAAGCAATGATGTTTTAAATGAAGAGCATATTATTAAAGATGCCTCGAGTTTTGATAACGAAGATCAGTCTGATATAGACAAAAGTTCTGATAAACTATTCGTAGTGGAAATGAAATAAGATCTGCATTACTAAAATGGGCAGATACCGTCATTCCTGACAGTAACATAGAAAAAATCATACTATGGTCTTACAAATGTTACGGCCAGAATAAAAATGTTAGTATTAATATTTGTTTAAAAAGTAAGAAAGAGAAAAAACTTAACATTTCTATTTACACGCCCTGGGACTGGCAGCAGTTAGTCAGACAAACCTCAATGAAATATACCGTACATAATATGGAACTAGAAGATTTTAAAAATTTAAGGTCTTTGTATGATGTCAAAACATCTTAAAATACGCCTTTGATTAATAGAAAAGAGACATTAACAAACACCAAGTTCTTCTGTCAAACTGTGTTTAACTGCAAGTTAAATAAAACAGCATTGGAACTCTGTTTTTAAAAAGTAATTTTCATGACGCAAACCAGGAGATTGACCTTGTTAGGTTTCGAAGGCGACACCTTACATTGCCAAAAGATTTGCAACTGGTATCACAAAGTCCAATATTTATATCACAACAAAAGTATAACGATCTATTGGCATTACTGTCATATGTTCCTACATTTTGCCATGATTTTTATGAAAACTTAAAGCATACCTACTAGTAATACTAATAGTGACTATCCAGAAGGAGACTTACTTGAGGATGACTGAGTGGTTTGTACCTGTATTTGTAAAGGTAAATTGTATGGTTAAATAAATTTTATCAGTAAAAGTCAAATAGGATTGTAGTTTTTATTGAATACCCCATACTAATTCTTACAGTACAATAACTTTATTAGATGGATACAACACCATGTCCGTTAAAAGGGTTAAAAAACACAGGAACAAATTTGTTTTTAATTATAACAAATGTATTATGTAAATAACAATAAACAGAATGTTCTATTAAAATATTGTTTCGACACCTCAATAAATAGCTGCAGCAATATTACTTTTTGGTCAAAAAAAAGTTAAAAACTGCTCTCCTGTAAAGTTTTAAAAATGAACAGTGTTGATTTCTTCCGAGATACAGATATTTGCATTTATTTTTTTTTTCTAACTTGCATAATAACTGCCTTTTCTAGTTTTTCCCTCTCTTTGTAGCAAACACCACTTATTTGGCTTCATTATCACTGTATAAATACTTAAAGAACTGGTTACACTTCGTAAATACGTATACACAACAAGTTGTCGATACGACTGCTGACGTCACACACCGTAGCCTCGCTGCGAGGAGCCGTTTTTCTAGCCTCCATCAAAATTAAAATTAAGAATTGATGTATCTTAAAAAATATATATTTTTAAACAATTTCATATTTACTATATTTTTATATATTTCATAATCTATTGAATTTAAATGAATTTAACTATATTTAAAAATTAGTGAACATCCCTATTAAAACCAGAAGTCGGTATTTATCATGATGTGGCCGAAATAAGCCAATTTTCTGTTTTTTATGGCGTTAACAATTTCTTTATCTTTTCTTATCCTCTGGAGAATAGTTACGTTACTTGTGTGGTTTATATATGAGAACCTCAACATACGTCGGTAGCACCACATCTCAAATAACTCCAATCGTTTTATGGCATCTTCTGTAAGGCTCCAGCTTTCTACTCGATAGAGGAGGACACTAAATATAGTTTAAAGGTTAGAGAAGAGAAAAGATTCGAAGGACACAAATAAATAAAAAAGAATAATATATTTACTTTAAAAGTACTGCTTTGGATCCTCCACAATTGTTCAGGTTAAAGAAAAAGAAACTAATTGTTCATTACTTTCAATTTTCCGCAAAGGGAGTAACATATTATAAAAACTGATTTTAAGAATTGATTGATAGAAGAACGTAGCTAATCAAATGGTAGCTCACAGTGGTAAAAAGAGAATCATAAATTTACTTCAAAGTTACTGTTTTTGATCGTGTATTAAATATGTTGGCAACAATATTACAAATATCTATAGGAAGTTTGAAATAGCTTACAAATAATACTCACAATTTATAAAGAAGTGACCAAATTATAATTATTCATTTTTTTGCAATATGTGAACTATTTTCTAAGGAGATACTATTCCGCACATGATCAGATATACATGTCTGGAATAGCAGCTCCATAGAACACAGCTCTAAATTGGTTCCTTCTCTATCCATTTTCATATATTCCTAGCCAAAGAGATAAATACAACAGCTTTTTTTTCGTGGTGCATAAATAAACCAAATATTCCAATTCGTTCCCGAGAATTGTCTGACAAAGGGATTTAGGTCACTCAACAGTAGCTAAAATAGATAATACCATATCATATTATTCGTTAATACGTTATAATATTAATATAATGTTAGTTAATAGATTATCGATAAAATTAAACATGTATATTAAAAGTTTATTACACAATACAAACGCTTATCCATAAGTTCGATTCGTTGTTAAATATATATGTGATTAATTCACAATTGTAGCTGAACACCATATAAACATAATGTTGCTTTCACATGCCAAAAGAAAACAGTCTCGGAATGTGTTGTCCGCAATTTAACTATTAAAGATACGATGACAACTAATCATTGATTTGCGTTATGTAAATTACTTTTTACAAGGCATGCTAAAGCAATTGGCTTCGACATACGCGATTAGACTGCTTACCTTATAGAGAACAATTTCAAATTGGAGTAGGATTTCTGTCCCCAACACTATTTTCTGAAATAAAGAAAAAAATGCAACGAATTTTTTTAAAGTTTAAATGCTACATGCGGAACCAACAGGTTCAGAAAAGTGATCTCAAGAAATAATTAACAGATAAAGGTACGTTCCCAAATTGATTTTCTTCTATATGTGCCTATCTTCTAGAGATTGGCATTGTTGGCGACCACATTGCCCCATCATATTTTATTCACACCAGCTCAGCTCGAAATTGATTAGTTGAAGTTAGACCAGTCCACTTTCTAAGATTGGCCAGCCAGAAGATACGTCTCCGTCCAGGGCCTTTCCTACACTTAATTTTGCTTTGTAGCATCAACTACAGAAGTCGGTCTTTATCATTACGCATGGTGTGGCCAAAGTAAGCCAATTTTCTCTTTTTTATGGTGTTAACAATTTCTTTGTCTTTTTTTATATTTTAGAGAATAGTTATGTTACTTGTGTGGTTTATATATGAGACCCTCAACATAAATCGATAGCACCACATTTAAAATGTCTCTAATCGTTTTATGGCATCTCCTGTAAAGCTCCAGCTTTGTACTCCATAAAAGATTGCACTAAATATAGATTAAAGTTTAGAGAAGAGAAAAGATTGGGATGACCCAAATAAATAAAAAAACAATCATGTATTTACTTTAAAAGTTCTGTTTTAGATCCTTAATACAATTGTTCAGGTTAAAGAAAAAGAAACTAATTGTGCATTACTTCAAATTTTCCACAAAGAGAGTAACACATTATAAAAACTGATTTTAAGAATTGATTGATTGAATTGAAGAACGTACATAGGTAATCGAATGGTAGCTCACCGAGGTAGGTAAATAGAGAATCATAAATTTACTTTAAAGATACTGTTTTAGATCGGGTAATAAATATATTGGCGAAAATACTACAAATATCTATAGGAAGTTTGAAATAGCTTACAAATAATACTCACAATTTATAAGGAAGTGACAAAATTATAATTATTCTTTTTTTTGCATTATGTGAACTACTTTCTAAGGAGATACTAATCCACACATGATCAAATATACAAGTATGGAATAGCAGCTCCATAGAACACAGCTCTAAATTGGTTCCTTCTCTATCCATTTTCATACATTCCTAGTCAAAAAGATCAATACAACAGCTTTTCTTTCGTGGTGCATAAATAAACCAAATATTCCAATTTGTTCCCGAGACTTGTCTGGCAAAGAGATTTAGGTCACTCAACAGTAGCTAAAATACTTAAAACCATATTATATTATTCGTCAATACGTTATAATATTAATATAATGTTAGTTAATAGATTGGCGATAAACTTAAACATGTATATTAAAAGCTTATAACACAATAGAAACGCTTATCCATAAGTTCGATTCGATGTTAAATATATATATGATTAATTCACAATTGTAGCTGAACACCATATATACATAGTGTTGCTTTCACATGCCAATAGAAAACAGTCTCAGAATGTGTTGTCTACAATTCAACTATTAAAGATACGATGACGACTATTACTTGATTTGGGTTATGTAAAATGCTTTTTACAAGGCATGCAAAAGCAATTGCTTCTATATACGAGACTAGACTGCTTACCTTATAGAGAATAATTTGAAATTGGAGAAGGATTTCTATCCCCAACACAATTGTAGAAAATTAATTATATTTTCTACAATAGTTCTTCTTCTTCTATAATAATTCTAATACCTAATTGTTATTATCACTAATTTAAAGACATTAGCATGACATGCCTTCTTTCTGTTGCATTATATCTTCTGCGCCTGTCAGTTCTTCAGATTCAAAATATTCAAACCCAACTACCCTTAACGCCACTTCGTCTTTGCCTTCTCAAATAGAAGCACGCAAGTCAAACTTACTTTTTCAGCTTTGTTGCTGATTAAAAAAGGGAAAGCTAATTGTTGCACATTAAAATGGAAAAGCCTGAGATGGTGAAGCCAATATTAGGAATTATGTAAGATTTATGGTTAAACAAAATTTAAAATTAATTAATTATTATTTTAATAAGGTTAAATAACAGGGAATGTAACCAATACAAAAGAAAATATAAAATTTACTTGAAGTACTACAATAGAATAGGCTTAGCTCGTGAGAATGAGAGTAGTGCTCAGAGAGGAGGTTGGCACGTTTGCTTGCCTGTAGTAACCTAAGGTTAGATCAATCCTAAGATGATCTTGAGATGGGCGCCAGGGTGAGTTTTGAATATCACTTAAATTTGGGATATATGTAGTTATATACTAACTGAAAAATAAATGATAGGAAACAAATAAAAATCAGAAATGCTTTATACACTATATTCCAATCTTATGTACTATCCCAACCCTATACTTATATACACTAAACAATTATTAAAATATATCCCCAAAATATATATTCACAAGAAAAAACAGTTACCTAAAAATATGACCCAAAATATAATTATATACAAAAATTGGTCTACCCAGTTCTCTAACAATGAGATAAAATGATCTGGGATTACTGTTTAGGATAACTCACTTGGAGTAAATAGTAATTAAAATATTAGAAAATAATTAAATACTTATATAAGTTACAAAAAGGGCAGTTTAAAAATCTGAGACTAGTCAGTTAAGACACTAGAACAATACATACATCAATTTGATATATGAGGGTATATACAAATTACCCTAAAATTGGATAATATATCCTGACAACCTATTAAGTGTAATATAAAATATTAATAAATAGATAAATTTAAAGTAAATAAGGAATAACAAAATTAAAGCAATTGAAAGGATTCAAAGAGTTGAGGGTACTAACTAGGGATTGTGCACAAATCTGTTTCGTAACCCACTTAGGCTGAAGGCCTAAGTATCCGAGGATATAATATGTAATATAAAAAAAAATGAAATTTGAATTATTAACAGCTTTAACTAGAAAGTAAATGTCCTTAGTAACCCTTTTGATGGAAAGGCAGTTCCCTAATCCGCTGTCCAGGGTCCAGGTAGTGGATGGGCTCTACGATGGATTAGCCCATGTTCTTTCTATCTGCCACGGACGGTAGACCAACCAGAAAATCAAACTAAAATTCTTCCCAAAATAAAGTCTTCTTCCCAAATCCAAAATTAAAAATATTCTTCTCCCAAAAAAAAATACAAAGATAGGTCCAATGATTGGAGACGGCAGGCTATAAAAGAACAGAAAAAAAATCTTTTTATTCTGTCTTCATATACTTATAGTTTTTGTTCACATGACAAAAACTGGAATATATTGGTCATTAAGGGACCTTGACTGAAATATTTAATATTTCCATGCTGGAATTTACTTATATATGTATATAAAAAAATAAGATTGATTTTTGGATAGGTCTAATAAGGTGAGAAGATTTAAATGATTGAGAACTGGCAAGTTTAAATGGAAGATGTACGTGTATTGAAAGTACTTACCAGAACCTCGGAGTGATTTTCCCATAAAACAACGTAACTTTCTAAATAAAACGATACATAAACTAAATACTTATTCAAACTCAAATTTCACATTTCCAAAAACCCATAAATAACTTAAAAAAATTTCCAATCTCCTAAGTTCTGCCTGCCGTGATAACTTAACTCATTACTTCTTGAAGTTCTGTTATAAAATGAACATGGCCCCTGGCCAGTATTCGTTGTCCCTTTAATGACAAGGAAATCGATTCTATTGTAAATCGATATATTAAATTGTATTATAAGTTGCCTACTTTTACGGCGGCGAATTAGTAGCTATGTAGGGATTCGGTTTCATTATTTGAGAGATTTTGCTAACGTTCGAAGTGTTAGACTATTAACGGCCGTATCGTTACACCTTCTCAAATAGAAGCAAGTAATAGTTCCTCTCACGCTTCTTTAATAGAAGCAGTTTTCAAGTGTAACTTATTTTATTAAATAATTAACTATAGTAAATTCAGTGTCTGTGCATCTAATATGTAAGTACCTGAAATTATTCTTTCATACAGAAGAAAATCGACAGTTTATGTGCCAACATTTCATAAATGCCGGTCCGACAAATTACAGGGTTGCCATTTATTCAACAAACTATAAACTTTCTTGTTCTATAAATCGCGTGTATTTAGCTTTAAGAACAATTATTATAAACAGTTGTTCGGTTTAAGAACATTTTATATGAACATTTATGTTTTTATTATTATTAAAAAGGGTGATTTGTTGGCAATCCCGATACTACTATTTATTCATGTAAACAATGCAATAAAAATATTTCTAGCTTAATTCTTATTTTAATTATTCTACTTTTAACTTTACTATCCACTATATTATTACTAATCCGCAATTTTGCGACCTATTGGTCGCTGGTCCTTCGAGGTTTTATTTATTTTTTATCTACCAAATGTAGGAAGGTGGGACTATAATTTTTCAAATATTTACTTTTAAATCATCGAACCAGCTACCTCATCCTTTACCCTACAACAATTTTCTGAATTAAAGAAAAAAATGCAACGAATTTTTATATATATTTAGGGATTATACAGTATTCACTGCCTTCCCTCGCTCAACCGTTTCCATCTCTCTCTGTTGTTCCATTCTCCATCGTTTAGTCCTCTCTTACTCATGGCGTCGTCTACTTCGTTCCTCCAGGATTTTCGGGGTCGTCCTCTTTTCCTCCTTCCTATGGGGCTCCATTCGGTTATTCTCTTTATCCATCTGCTGTCGCTAGCTCTTCTTACATGTCCATACCACTTTGGTCTTTTTTGTTCTATATATGTTAGTATGTCTGTTTCTATTGATGTTCTTTGCTTTATTTCGTCATTACTTCTCCTATCCATTCTTGTTACTCTGCAGCATCTTCGCAGGCATTCCATCTCTGTTGCTATTATCTTACTGCTGTTTTTCTTGTTTATGATCCAATTTTCGGCCCCATATGTCATAATACTTCGCACTAATATTTTATAAATCTGCGTTTTTGTCTTCATATTTAGGTGTCTATCCCACCATACTGAGTTAAGTTGTCGGATTGCTGTTCTTGTTTGTCCTAATCTTTGTGTAATTTCTTTCTCTGTTGTTGCCTTTTTCGTGATTATAAACGAATTTTTCCTTAGTTTAAATGCTGCATGAGGAACCAACAGGTTCAGATAAGTGATCCCAAGAAATAATTAACAGAAAAACGTGCGTAGATTGATCTTCTTCTAAATGTGCCTATCTTCTAGAGATGTTGGCTACCACATTGACCCATCTTATTTTATTTACAGCAGCTCGAAATAGATCAGTTAACGTTAGATCAGTTTACTTCGTAAGATTGGCCAGCCAGGAGATACCTCTACGTCCAGGGGCTCTCCTACCCTTAATTTTGCTTTGTTTCATCAACTACAGAAGTCAGTATTTATCATTACGCATGGTGTGACCAAAGTAAGAAAATTTTCTCTTTTTTATCGTGTTAACAATTTCTTTATCTTTTCTTATCCTCTGAAGAATAGTTATGTTACTTGTGTGGTTTATATATTAGACCCTCAACATACGACGGTAGTACCACATTTTAAATGCCTTTAATCGTTTTATGGCATATTCTATAAGGCTTCAGCTTTATACTCCATAAAAGAGGACACTAAATATAGATTAAAGATTAGGGAAGAGTAAATATTTGGGATTACCCAAAATAATAACAAAAGAATAATATTATTTACTTTAAAAGAACTATTTTGGATCTTTAATACAATTGTTCAGGTTAAAGAAAAAGAAACTAATTGTTCATTACTTCAAATTTTTCGCAATGAGACTAACACATTATTAAAACTGATTTTAAGAATTGATTGATAGAAGAACGTACATAGCTAATGGAATGGTCGCTCACAGTGGTAAATAGAGAATCATAAATTCACTTCAAAGGTACTGTTTAGGATCGGGTATTAAATATATTGGCGAAAATACTACAAACGTCTATGGGAAGTTTTAAAGAACTTACAACTTATACTCACAATTTATAAGGAAGTGACAAAATTGTAATTATTCTTTTTTTTTGCATTATGTGAACTATTTCCTAAGGAGATACTAATCCACACATGATCAAATATACAAGTATGGAATAGCAGCTCCATAGAACACAGCTCTAAATTGGTTCCTTCTCTATCTATTTTCATATATTGCTAGTCAAAGAGATAAATTCAACAGCTTTTCTTTCGTAGTGCATAAATAAACCAAATATTCCAATTCGTTTCTGAGAATTGTCTGACAAAGAGATTAAGGTAACTCAACAAGAGCTGAAATAGATAAAACCATATCATAATAATTAGTTAATATGTTATAATATTAATAATACATTATAATAACACAATAGAAAGGCTTATTCAGAAGTTCGATTCGATATTGAATGTATATGTGATTAATTCACAATTGTAACTGAACACTATATAAACATAGTGTTGCTTTCATATGCCAAAAGAAAACAGTCTCGGAATGTGTTGTCCACAATTTAACTAATAAAGATAGGATGACAACTAATCCTTGATTTGCGTTATGTAAAGTGTTTTACAAGGCATGCAAAAGCAATTGGCTTCTATATACGAGATTAGTCTGCTTACCTTATAGGAAACAATTCGTAATTGGAGCAGGATTTCTGTCCCCAACACAATTTTCTAAATTAATGAAAAAAGTGCAAGGAATTTTTCTTTTGTTTAAATGCTGCACGAGAAACCAACACGTCCAGAGAAGTGATCTCAAGAAATAATTAATAGAAAAACGTCCGTAGACCAAATTACTCTTCTAAATGTACCTATCTGCTAGAGGTGCTGACGACCACATTGACCTATCTTTATTTATACACAGCAGCTCGAAATAGATTAGTTGATCTTAGACCAGTCCACTTCCTAAGATTTGCCAGCCAGGAGATACGTCTACGTAAAGGGCCTCTCCTACCCTCAATTTTGCTTTGTAAAATCAATTACAGAAGTCGGTATTTGTCATTACGCATAATGTGGCCAAATAAAGCCAATTTTCGGTTTTTTGTGGTGTTAACAATTGTCTGGTGTATATATGAGACCCTCAACATACATCGTTAGCACCACATTTTAAATGCCTCTAATCGTTTTATGGCATCTTCTGTAAGGTTCCAACTTTCTACTCTATAGAGGACACTAAATATAGAAAAAAGATTAGAGAAGAGTAAATATTTGGGATTACCCAAAATAATAACAAAAGAATAATATGTTTACTTTAAAAGTACTGTTTTGGAATCCTTAACACAATTGTTCAGGTCAAACTAAAAGAAAATATTTGTTCATTACTTCAAATTTTACGTAATGAGAGTAACATATTATAAAAACTGATTTTAAGAATTGATTGTTAAAAGAACGTACATAGCTAATCGAATGGTAGCTCGCAGTGGTAAATAGAGAATCATAAATTTACTTCGAAGGTACTGTTTTAGGTCGGGTATTAAATATATTGGCGAAAATACTACAAATATCTATGGGAAGTTTAAAAGAGCTTACAACTTATACTCACAATTTATAAGGAAGTGGCAAAATTATAATTATTCTTTTTTTTGCATTATGTGAACTATTTTCTAAGGAGATACTAATCCACTCATGATCAAATATACAAGTATGGAATAGCAGCTCCATAGAACACAGCTCTAAATTGGTTCCTTCTCTATCCATTTTCATATATTCCTAGCCAAATAGATAAATTCAACATCTTTTCTTTCGTAGTGGATAAATAAACCAAATATTCCAATTTGTTCCCGAAAATTGTCTGACAAAGAGATTGAGGTAACTCAACAGTAGCTGAAATGGATAAAACCATACCATAATATTAGTTAATATATTATAATATCAATATAATGTTAGTTAATAGATTTTCGATAAACTTAAAGATGTATATTAAAAGTTTATAACACAATAGAAATGCTTATCCAGTAGTTCGATTCGATGTTGAATATATATGTGATTAATTCACAATTGTAGCTGAACACTATATAAACATAGTGTTGCTTTCACATGACAATAGAAAACAGTCTCAGAATGTGTCCACAATTTAACTATTAAAGATTCGATGACAACTATTACTTGATTTGCGTTATGTAAAATGCTTTTTACAAGGCATGCAAAAGCAATTGGCTTCTATATACGAGACTAGACTGCTTACCTTATAGAGAATAATTCGAAATTGAATTAAGATTTCTGTCCCCAACACAATTTTCTAAGTCAACGAAAAATATTCCACGAATTTTTCTTTAGTATAAATGGTGCACCAAGAAACCAACACATTCTGAAAACTGATGTCAAGTAATAATTAATAGAAAAACGTCCGTAGACCAAACTGATAAAAACGAATAATATATTTACTTCAAACATACTGTTTTGGATCCCTAATACAATTTTCCAGGTTAAAGAAAAAAAAATTAAATAATTGTTCATTACTTCAAATTTTCCACCAAAGGAGTACTTTGGTGGAAAACATATTCTAAAAACTGATTTCGTGAATTTATTGATAGAATAACGTAGCTAATGAAATGATATTTCTCATTGGTAAAAATAGAATCATAAGTTTACTTGAAAAGTACTGTTTTGGATAGGCTATTAAATATACTGGCGACAATACTACAAATATCTATAAGAAGTTTGAAATAGGTTACTAACTAATAACCACAATTTATAAACCAATGATAAAATTATAATTATTCAATGTTTTTGCATTATGTGAACAAGTTTCTATAGTGGAATCAAGCCTTATACGATCAGCTATACATATTTGGATTGACCCCTCCATAGAACACAGCTCTAAATTGGTGCCATCTATATCCATCTTTCCAGATTTCTAGTCAAAGGAGATCAATAAAATGGCTTTTTCTGTTTTTATTCATAAATAAACCAAATATTCCAATTAGTTTCCGAGAATTGTCTGACAAGGAGATTTAGGTGACTCAACATTAGCTGAAATAGGTAAAACTACTATTATGAATATAGTGTTAGTTAATAGATTGGGCATAGAATTAAACATGTATGTTAAAATTTTATAACACAATAGAAACTTTTATCCAGAAGTTTGATTCGATATTAAATTTATATGTGATTAATCAACAAGTGTGACTAAACACCGATTAAACATAGTATTTAACTTTAACAAACTATGAGGTATGTGAAACAGTTTTAGAACCTACTTGTTTATAAATTAACTATTAAAGCTACGATGTCAAATAATCCTTGATTTGCGTTATGTAAAGTGCAAGACATGCAAAAGCAACTTGCTTAGATATGCGAGATTAGAGTGCTTACCTTATAGAAAAACGAGTCTTGATTTCGAGAATTGATTTATAAAATAACGTACCTAATGGATTGGTATTTCACATTGGTAAAACGAAAATCATAAATTTACTTCAAAAGTGTTTAACTATGTATTACTAAACCGAACATAGCCGTTAGACGTGTGGTGTCAATTGTCAAGGTTAATGTCAACTATCAAAATATCATCTGTTAAAATATAAGTTTGTATTTAGGTTCCAATAAACGATTATAAAGCTTATCCAATTATTAAAATATCCTAATATATGTGGATACATTAATTATAAACATGGCACAGTCACACATGCATGGACCTGTAAAATTGCCTCCAGATTTCGACATACAGGGGCAGAATGCAGCTACCACATGGAAGTTTTGGAAGATCTCATTTAAAGATTATCTAGTAGCCACAGGGAAAGATCAGTCTTCCGATAATATAAAGCTGGCAATCCTCAGAAATATAATAGGAGCCGAGTCCGCTAGAATAATGTGCACAATTGCAATCCTTGATGGAACCGGTGAGCCCTACAAATACATGATGGAACAGCTAAAGGTATATGTTAATCCAAGAGCCAATGAAGTGTTTGAAAGGTACAAGTTTTTAAGCAGAAACCAAAAAGAGGGCGAATCTTTTGAGCATTACCTCACTGAAGTAAAGCACCTGGTGAAATATTTTAATTTTAATGTAACTGAACCAGATGAAACAACTGAGGAGAAAGCTCTAAAAGACAGAATTGTCATGGCCATTCGTGATACAGTCACAAGACAAGCTCTACTAAGAATAGACAAGCTAAAGTTAAATAAAGTCATAGACATTTGCCGTGCAAGTGAAATCAGTAAGAACCAGAACAAAATGTTTGCAGAAGAGAGCATCGCAGAAATTCATGCTATCAAGAGGTTTCCCAAGGATAAACATACATCGCATACAAGCTGAAAACAGCAAGATAAATTTAAATGTAGGCACTGTCAAACAATGCACGGGCCAAGGAAGTGTCCAGCATTTGGAAAATCATGTTTACGGTGTGGAATCTTGAACCACTTTGCAGTTGCTAGTAGAGCCATAAAAGATGCTCTAAACAACGAGCTTGACAGGCTAGTGCAGAGAAAAGCCATAGTAAAAGTGGATAAAATAGACCCTCGTGCCAGCATAAATTGTATAGTAGTTGTTGAAAAAAGTAATGGTACATTAAGATTATGTCTAGATCCACAAAAACTTAATGGTCAAATTGTACGACAACCACAACCAGTCAAGACCATTGAAGAAGTGTGCTCCAATATGAACGGAAAAAATATTCACTGTATTTGATTTGGCTGAAGGGTACCACCACTTAGAATTAGACGAGAACTTCTCTTGGAAATGTTTGCAGTTTTGCTACACCTTTTGGTATCTACAGATATGTGGTTCTGCCTAATGGACTTTCAAACTCCCAAGACTTATTCCAGGAACAAGTTGAAAGAAATTTTGGAGACTTAGAAACTGTCCAGATCTTACAAGACGACATGATAGTAGTGGGCCGAGATAAAGAGGAACATGATAAAGCAGTTGCACAAGTGATAAAAAGAGCTAAAGAAACCGGCGCCAAATTCAATAAAAAAAAATTTCAATACTGCCAGAGGCAAGTAAAATTTATGGGACAAGTATTCTCAAAGAAAGGTATGGAAATAGAGCCAGAGAGAGTTGAATAATTCAACTCTATCTGGGTCAAAGAATAATTCAAAGAATAATTGGAAGCTTTAATTATGTTAGAAAATATATCCCGAATATAGCAGAGCATATTAAACGTTTATGTAAACTTTTAAAATCTAATGTAGAATTTAAATGGCTGCCATTACAACAAAGATGTTTTAAAAACTTAAAAGAAATAATTACTAAATCTCCTGCATTAACGCCATTTGACCCAAAGAGGAAGATTATACTACAACGTGATGCCTCCAAGAATGGATTAGGTTGTTGTATGTTACAAGAACATGAGAATAAAATTTAAATAAAATAAAAATAAAAATGAATGATCACAAAATGAACTACAGCCAAACAGAGAAAGAACTCTTATCAATTCATTATGGTACGCAAAAGTTCCATGATTTCATTTATAAATCTATTGTTGATGTACATACAGACCATAAACCAATTATATCTATTATGGCAAAACCTATATGTAAAATTGGATCTGTAAGATTACAACGATTCGGGTTGAAACTTAGAGATATTCCTTGGATACATTATATGTTTTAGCTAAAAATATCCATTTCGCAGACATGTTGTCACGTGCTGGTTTAAAAGTGCAGGAAAACGACCCTGAAATGATTGAAATGGTACATTCTGTGAGCAAACATCTACCAATCAGTATTGAGAAACGATCTGAATTAAGAGAATTCACGAGTAAGGATGAAACACTTTCAAAAATTTATAACTACTACTTCAATGGATGGTCAAAAGAGAATATGCTACCAGCAAATTGCAAACCATACTATAAGCTAAAAGATTGCATCTTTGTTCAAGCTGGTACAGTCCTCCTTGAGGACAAAATTATAGTTCCTATAGCTCTGAGAAAGAATTACATGACAATAATGCATAAGGGACACCTAGGTATAAGCAAAACCATAAATAAGGCATGAAAAATATTTTATTGGCCCCACCTTAATGACAACATCACAACATTCATAAAAGAATGTAGGACATGTGAAAAGTACTTACCCAAGAATTTCAAGTAACCCATGTTACCTCATTCTGTACCTAAATTACGATTTAATAAAGTTGCCTCTGATATAGTGGAGTTCGGCGCTAAATACTATCTTGTAACCATAGACTATCTTTCCCATTGGATAGATCTTGCCATTTTAAAAGATAAGACTTCAAATTCTGTAATCAGTGCATTCTAAGATCTGTTCAGTAAATTTGGATACCCACAGTTTTTAATTGCTGACAATTTACCCTTTGTGTCACAGAAATATTTCAATTATTACCGTGAAAAAGATATAACTATTGCAACATGTACTCCAAAGTGGCACCAAAGTAATGGTCTTGCAGAAAAGGCTGTCAGCATCTCAAAACAAATATTAAGGAAAAGTGTAGAAACAAACATTGATGTTCGTGATTCTGTAATGGAATATAGCAATACAGGAATTATTGCACTGCATGCCTCTCCAGCCCAGATTCTTCAAAGCAGGACTTTACGGACTCAACTACCCATAACTAGTAAACAATTAGAACCTCAGATACAGAAAACAACATATGGATTGCTGTGCAAACAACAAGGGAATGTGAAAATACATTATGATAAAACAGCACTTAAAGCGGTAACTGAGTTTAAAAAGGGTGATAAGGTAGTAGTAGAGTATAACAATAGGCGCAATACAAACCAAATGAAACACTCTGTAACAAAATCCCAAGCTAGTGAGCTGCTACTAGAACCTGAGTTTTACCCTGACTTAGCTCAAGCCAATAATCTATATGCCCAAAAGGAAAACATTGTGGTAAGACATAAACAAAATAATGTACATAAACAGAACAAGGGTGACATATCTTAAAAAAATTTCGATACGATATTACTGTCGGTGTCGCAATGCAAGATAATCATCCCGGATGAATCATCCAAAGTGAAAAATAAATGAATCGTGTAAACTATTAATCATCGAAAATGATTATCCAAAATGAATATTGAACGAAGTTTAACCGAGTTCTACTTTTGTTCACTTTAGAGGATGCATCGCGGATACAAATTACTAATAGTTTAGAACTTAACCCATATTAAAAACAGTACCAAGTGGCAAACATATCTAAAACATAATAAAACAAAACTCTTATAACTAAGAGTTAAAAAATATTATGGTTATAATACACAATAAAGAAAATTACTAAAACAAAAATTTAAAACGACAAAGAAAAACTAATTGCAGGATTTTACGAAAAAAAATTGAAATTAATACTAAGAAAAATCGAAAACTATGTTGTATGGTGCTTAAATCATATAGACAAACAAAAACCAATGACATGATGACGATTGAAAATGCTTACCTACTGAAACATTAAGGAACAAATGCTTAATTGATGATGGAAAAAATAGTTTTAAAATCTGTTGTGTCAGCATGAGAGACAAAAAAAGTAAATATTTTTGAACATCAAGAGCACTTGGAAGACAGTAGAAAAAGAAATGAAGAAGAAATAAAACAAAAAATATGCACTAAAGAAATAAAATGCCCATGCACGTGTAACACATTGGAGGAAGTATTTCTATAAACATGGTATTAATAAAGCATCAACTTAACATTTCCAAAAAAATAGGCGATAGGGAAGATGGGGACCAATTTATAAAATGGGTGACCAAATGAACTAACAACAAGAAAGAAAGTAGATTAAGGATTTAAAAACCACAACAAGTATTATTTTCTAAATTTGGTACTTGATGGCATATTATTAATAGATAACAATAAGAAATAGAATAGAATAGAATATCCAAAAACATGAAAAAGGCCTAACTAAGTATGAAACAAAAAAAAAATAAAACAAAAATAATTGTATCTAATATTAGCATAAAACAAACATAAAAAGTCCTACTATTTGAGATATAGTTACTACTATTTGTTAATACCGAAATAGTAATTAGTAACTTGGAAGTCCTTTTGGATAGAAATGACAGATTTGGTTAGATTTGTGAACTTGGTAGAAAAAAATAACATTTTTATATTAACAGATCGATACAAAAGGCAGTTGCTTATTAAAACAATACGAAGAAATCTTTCGTTTTTTTTACTGCAAAAATTCAGTAAAGTAAGTAAAGCAGAAAACTACTCTGTGCAGAATAAAGATACCGAATAATTGTCCAATTTTTTCATCTTTTATTTCTGATACTCTCGGTGCCAATCCCCTTTCATTTGACGCCTCTTACGTCAAAATCGAATCAACAGCAACGAACACACGATCTAATGTTCCTTTGGAAATGCCTTCATATTTGTTTTTATGTCTTTGTATTTGTCGTCTCCCCACTTTTAATCAGACAACTAACGTCACAGTACGACGACGTCAACTCTTACATCTCACCATAAACGAGATAAAAATAACCAGAATAGACCTTAGAATGGTTGTCTCATAAGAAACAACATGGGACGCATCCACCAAATACGCCGTTCTCTTGCTGTTTTAAAAAGAGACTATAATGTGTACCCTAAATAGTTATGTACAAATAAAATTACATGAAAATCCAAGCAGCATATCAACATGTAAATCACGAATATGAAAATGTATAAAATTAAAGGATTTAAACTGAATTCTGAGTTTGTACTTGAACGAGGTAACATCGTATCATTGTTTTGCTCCAAGTTTTAGTGCTTTTTGTAAAACCCAACAACCACTTTTAAATACTAGTAACACCAGACTTTACCATATGTATTGACAAGCCTAATTGCATATTTTTCTTTTTGGATCGATTAGTTAATTAGCAAATTGATAATTTCTTCAAAAACTTGGGCCAGATACCAACGGCGTAGGCCTACCTAATATGTATTTTTGTAAGAAAATACATTAAACCTAACTAAATTCAACAAAAAAGAAATTTTTTGTCTACCTTTGTCTACAAGTGTACCGATAATAAATACAGTTCTCACATCAGATCCTCACAGTTCACAACTTTTCAAGACGTCACAAAATATTCAGCAAAACTCTACTTTAATTTCCTCATATGCAACTGTAACCAAATCAACTCCCAGATCAACCTTCCCAAAGAGGGATTAAGCTATGGTATTGCATGCCGATGGAAATCTAAAATTGTTCGATTACGTCAAGGCAGTAGGTGACGCTATTGGTCTCAAACAAATCCTATTCACATCCAAAATATCTAATATCAGAATTTGTATATACATATTTAACTAATTCAGAACTCGTCTACAAACTTCTAAAATCTCATCCAATTTTGACGGTACGAAACTCTGTGATGAATATTGAATATTAGCAGGCTAGTCTCCCCCACAAAAAGAATATTAATATCCAATATATCTCCATGTATACCACACGACCTTGCAGAAAATGCTACAAAAGAACTTGGGCTTCAGCTGGCCTTCACCGTCTCATTTTTAAGACCACTTTTGCCCGGCGATAAATATTCGCACATTATGAGCTTTAGAAGGCAAGTGTATGTTTTTACCTCTGATGATAATTTCAACCTGCAAACTTCATTAGCTATCTCATTCGAACGTAATGAAAACAGAATATTATTTTTGTCCACAGACAAAATGGAATACGACATATGCAAGAAGTCAGGGCACATTGCTTCAAATTGTCTCAATCCTCCCCCCAATTATATAACATCCCAGCCTCAGCCGTTAATATCAACCCAGGTAACAGATCCCTTACCACCACAGTCTTCTATACAACCCGCAACATTACCACATATGTCTGCTTCAGAACTAAACAATTCCATAATGACTACAACACCCACACATAAACCTGGTCACTCTGAAATCGAGAGTACAAGTAAGCAGACTGATATTCCCGATAACATCTTCGTTGTAAATCCGTCCGAGGACAACATTATGCCCCCCTAGTAGGGATATTAAGAAACCAAAAAAGAAACCCTAAAAAAAGCTCACCATCAGAACGTTACCTTTCCGATTTAACAAAAGACGCTGTCAAAGAAGTCTTTAAGCAAACCTCAGAATCACTTGTTATTCCTCTAAAAAACTTAATAGCCTTTGTCGAAAACACTTTCGGCTGTAGTGACCTCTAGGCTGAAGCTCTTAACATAAAATGTTTCAGGGCTAATTTATAACATGCACGTATTATACCCAACTTGTCAGAAGAGATCTATCAAAAACAGGCTAACCCGTCCAACTAAAAAACTGATAAAGGCCTTAGGCACTGATCCAGAAGAACCTGCAAGTATGTCCAGTCCAAATCTTCTGCCGATTCTAATGAAGACAACTACAATTCTAATAGCTTACAACCATCGTAATCTTCTTAGTTCAGCTCCTATTAATACTAACACCATGCTAAGATTAATTTAATGGAACTGCGATGGCTTTTACCCCAGACTAGAATATTTACAAAAACTCATATCGGACTGCTCGCCCAAGTTTTTCTGTCTTCAAGAAACCAATTTCACCAAAGATCACAACCCCTACCTCAAAAACTACATTAGCTACAACTTCCTAAGACCCTACCATAGACACCTATGAGCAAGTGGCGGCTCATCTATTTTTGTTTCCAACGATATATTCTATTAAGAGTTTAACTTATACACAATCATAGAAGCGATTGCGATAACCACATGGTGTCCCAACACGATACTTATTTGTTCTCTAGAACATAATAACTCGCAATAAAAGAATACAAGAAGGCTCTTAATAGATACCGCAAAACTCGTAGCATCGATGATCTTTTAAGAAAATACGTGCAAAATCCAAAAGAATTCTGAAGGAAAGCAAAAAAGAATCCTGGAAAAAACTCGTTAACAGAATAACTTTAGATACCCCTCCCGCCCAAGTGTGGACAAACATTAAACAAATGAAAGGTTTAAAGACATATCACAAAATATCCGCAATAACAGATGAAGATAATGTCATTACAAATGATAACCAAATAATCAAAACGCTAGCCAAATACTTCAACAAAACTAAGTCTGAACTCTCCATTTCGTACCCCACAAACCACTCACAACCTAACCCTATCCAAACCAATCCATTAAACCTTGCCTTCACAGAAGTAGAGTTAAGTTTGGCAATGTCATCAATAAAAAACTCATTCGCAGGTCCTGATTACATCCCATCTATCTTTCTCAAACATCTACAGGTAGGATCCCTCTTGAAGCTACTTATATACTGTGCTCTACAATAAGATAAAGTTCAGCCAAAGCTTTCCGAGTCTTTTTATGACAGTCGCTTATCATATCGATCAGGAAAAATGATTCAACTTCTAACGCTACCAGTGCCTACAGACTAATCTCACTAACATGTAAAATGTGCAAACCACTAGAAAAGATAATAAATAAACGTTTGATTTGGTTTCTTAAGAGATGCAGTACAGTGGGGATTCAGACCCAATCAAAGTACGATGGACAACCTGGTACCTCTCCAAACATAAATAATCCAAGCAGTATCAAATAAGACGACTGACGTCATCATAGTTGCCTTAGACTTAGAAAGTGCCTTCGACACAATAAACAGAGCTGCTGTTATTAGAAAACTTGAGCAACTAAATTTAACGGGTAATATTCTCATCTTTAAAAACAATTATCTACAAGAGAGATCATTCAAAGTAGTTGCAAACAGGAAAACATCTACATCATATATCTTACAAAATTGAGTCCACAAAGGCTCAGTTCTCAGCCCCACGCTATTATTTCTTAGCATTAACGATATAAACGTTCTTGTTTTTTTTCCAATAAAATACTCAATATACGCAGATGATCTTGGTCTTTATTGCCAAGGTAAAGTTAGAAGGAGCACATGCTCTTTACTCTAAAACACCCTTAATAATCTTTATAACTGGTCCACTAAAATTGGAGTTAATTATCATCTTGAAAATATAAAGTCATAAACTTCTCTACAAGACATCACACTCACCCTCCTCTACTTCACCTAAATGGATTTCCTCTTTAAGCAGTTAATAAAAAAAAATTATTAGGAGTAATATTCGATAAATGACTTACATGGAGAGATCAGATACAGAATACACAAACAAACCGCCTAAACAGAATCAATATCTTAAAAACTTTAGCGCATCATCAATGGGGACAGAAGAGAAAGTCCTCTTAAGAATTTAGAGAACAGTGATCTGCTCTAGGTTGAATTACGGAAGCATTCTCTACAAATCTGCTTCCGACACTCACGTTAAAGGTCTGAATACAATTCAGAACACTTCTTTACGTATTATCCTCGACGCCTTTAAATCAAATCCTTCTGAAAGTCTTTATATCAAATCTTCAGAACCTCCACTTTATATAAGACGGCAAAGTTTACTATTGTCTTACTTCTCTAGAATTTCTGCTAATCTAAAAAAACCAGTAATTAAACTAATTAATACTCCCCACTCTGTCCCAGATAATAGTTACCCTCGAGCACATTCTCTCTCATAAATTTTAAAAACTTTGCTAAAAGACACAGACCTAAAACTCACAACTCCGTTTACTACGTCCAGAATTCGCCCGTGAACCAAAAAGCTACCTACTCTCTTTACCAGCTTGAACCGATACAAAAAAGAAAAACTGTCCATACCTCTTTTGGTACAAGCATTTGAAGAACTTATACAGACACAGCATTATGACAAAATTCTCTACACAGATGCGTCCAAAGAAGAACATGATCTAAAATACAATAGTAGCATCATATCAGCTTTTTCCCAGATGCAGTATACACACAGTAGAACTGTAAGGAATATTCAAGGCATTAGACTCGCCCATTGCTAATGAGAAATCAGTAGCAAGACGAACCGATTCTATCTCCGCAATTGACTCAATCAGAAATATATACTCCATACATCCCATTGTACAGTGCATACATAGTATCTGCCAACAGCAATCAAAAAATGGTGTTTCAGTAACTATCATCTGGATACCATCCCATGTTGGTATCAATGGAAATGAGAACGCTGATCATGCAGCAAAACTGGCCTTCTCCTTAGAAAATATGGAAAACATACTTCACCAAGACCTAAAGGCCAGTATCAATAACAACGTACCAAGCACTTTGCAAACACACTGGAAAGTGCAAAATACAAAAATACGCACAATTCGACCAACTGCTACCTCCATCACCATGCCTCAAATGAGCAGGAAAGACAATATTATTATCAGAAGGCTCAAAATAGGTCACACTCAGCTTACTCATGGATATCTGATGTCTTCTGAAAACCATCCTCACTGTAAACATTGTAATGAGTCGTTAACATTTCAGCACGTATTACTAGAATGTGTCTAATACAAATCTCAAATAGAGTGGTGCAACTTTCAAAATAATTTAAGTGATCTACTCGATTCTACGAACATGTAAAGTGCCATAATTCATTTCCTAAAAGACTATTACCTTTACTACTTGTAAATATATTAAGATATTATTAATATATCCTAACGTCTATATAAACAGAATGTATATGTATGTAAACATAAACAATATAATAAACTTTGTACCAGGGTGTCAAATAACTGTCAAAGTGTGGTAACACATTTTAAAGTTTCTCCACATTTTAAAGTTTAATTCGAGATTCCAACCCTGCGTTTAGTTGATAAAGTGCCGATTAAAATCTGCTCTTACTAAAACTAACTTTCCAGTGGTTTATAATCAAGAAACGTAAAATATTGTTAGCTAAATAGAGTATTTAAACAACAAAGTTTCTTCACACAAAAAATAAACTGTGAGTACATTACCAATTTAATACAAATTCAATATTATTAAATATTATACATAACCCATAATTCAATACAACACATCAATTAATCCAGTCTCTGGTTTTTTGGCAACTTCCACAAGTCGAACTAATTAGCCGATACAAGACCGGCTCTAGAAAAATTTTATCAAATGAAGAAAACAAAAATTAAAAATGAATAATTCTGAAAATATTAGTATACCTACTACATCATCAACATCGACATACTCCAATGCAGTAAGCAACTTCAATTTTCCTTCAAAAGAACAAGCCATTATTCTGTCAGCTATCCAAGGTATTAAAATACATGAATACATAGTAGCCATAGGGTCTCTACTCACACCAAAAAATGTTATCTTTGCATCACGAATAGCTAACAACAGAGTTTGTATTTACTTGAACAATACTAGCATAGTAGATACCTTACTAAACAACCATAAAACAGTACTCATCCAAGGCAATGAGATAGAAATTCGAAGACTTATTACGCCAGCAAGGAGACTAGTAATATCAAACATCTGCCCCAGCATTCCGAACAGTATTTTAGAAGAAGAACTGAAACAACTAGAAATAACTGTAGTATCCAAATTAACGTTTTTAAAAGTTGGCATGCCCGAGTCTGAGTATAGTCATGTCTTAAGCTTTAGGCGGCAAATATTTGTCTCTCCGATAATCACCAAACCAATTCCAAATACAATCTTAATAACCTATGACAACACTCCTTACAGAATCTTCCTATCCCTAGATGGTTTAAATTGCTCTAGATGTAATACTACTGGCCACAAAGAAGAAAACTGCACATCAACATCAACTGGTACAGAAACACTTAAAGATCCTTATACCTCAGAACTCGAACTCATGGAAATAAATCAGAATAATTCAGCAACAAATATTTCAGATGATACAACCAACTGTTTCAACCCTATTTCTGCAGATATCCCAACGACAAATGATTCGCTTATAGTACACAGCATACCTTCAACTAAAGCTAACAGCAATAATAGTAAAACAACCAATCAAGCAAAAAGGCAAATTTCAACCTCTCCTGAAATCTCAGAAACTAAAAACCTAAACGAAACTTTCATAACTCCAAAAAAATCCGCACAGAAAAAAAAGAAAAAGGCTTTAGATGTCGAAGCCACATTAAAACCAATTGAAAACATTTTAATGACAGCATCTCCTTTATATACGCTAAATTTCTCTGAATTATGCGACTTCGTGATAAACGCAATAGGATCAAAATTTCCTGAAGTCACAGCTAAAAACTATACAGAAGATTTTGACGGCTTATACACCTTATTAAAAATGGTTCACTCAAAATTAAATGATAGACGCATGAAAAATAATATCACAAGAATTATAAAGAAAATAAATCCAACAAATGAATCTTCCCTCACTGAAGAAAGCGACTACGATTTATCTCAATAGTCCAATTATATTCATTCTTCAATGGAACTTGAATGGCTATTATAGCCACATTGAAAACATTAAAATACTAATCAATGAACTGTCACCACTAATAATATGTCTTCAAGAAACTCGTCTTTCCAACAATCAAGCAAAACTAAAAAATTATATGCCCTATACAAAAAATCGAGCAGTACAGCAAATATCCAGTGGTGGAGTCGGAATTTTTGTACATTCAACCATCCAATCCCAAGAAATTCCGTTAAATACAAATCTGGAAGCAGTAGCAGTTTCGGTAATACATCATTTTAAAATCAACATATGCAACGTATATTTACCACATCCTGACGAAACTACTCTATTAGAACTTCAAAATGTAATTAAACAAATTCCATCTCCAAAATTAATTTTGGGTGACACAAACTGTCACAACATCGCATGGGGATCACAAAGAACAGATAAAAATGGACGAATATTATTAGAAGCAATTAATAACATAAAACTAGTTTTATTAAACACAGGAGCACCTACTAGATTCAATGCACATAATGGCACTTTTTCCTCCATAGACTTATCTATCAGTGATTCAACTTTAGCTCCATTTTTACAGTGGAATACATTGGACCACCTATACGACAGTGATCAGTTTCCGATAATAATTACTCATGACAAAGATGAAAAAACCTGTACAACACCATATGAAACTTGGTAATTAAAGTCAGCCGATTGGGAAAAATACTCGAACTTAGTAAGCATACGTATACCAAATCTCGTTATATCAGATAATATAGACACTACTCTATCATCTTTCAATAGTATAATTTTAGACGCAGCCAGAGATTCTATAGGAAAAACCAAAAATATCACAAAAGCTCCTCTTCCTTGGTGGAACACTGAAATCGCATCCGCTTTAAAGCAAACAAAACATGCTTTTAATATATACAAAAAGTTTAACACACCTAATAACTTAAACAATTTTAGATCTTTAAGGGCCAGATCTAGATTTTTAATAAAACAAGCAAAAAAAGAGAGCTGGACCAATTACGTGTCGTCAATTGACTCGTCTACGCCCATAAGGGATATATGGCAAAAAATAAGGAAAATAAAAGGTTCAAAAACATTTAACCATATTGACACAATCACTACAAATGATCTAACAACTTCAGACAAACACGAAATCTCAGAAATTTTAGTAGAACACTATCAGTTGTATTCAAGCAATCAGCAGTACCACCCAAATTTCTTAGAACACAAAGAAAGAACAGAAGCATCAAAAATTAATATAGAAGATACTGCTGATCCACTAAACACTTCCATAACACTTGATGAATTAAATGAAAGTCTTAATAACCTCAAAAATACCTCACCTGGACCTGATGACATACCACCAATTTTCATAGAAAAACTACCTATAAGCGCGAAGGTTACTTTAGTAGAGATCTACAACAAAATTTATTCGACCCATAAATTTCCATCTCTCTGGCGCGAAGCAATTATAATACCATTTTTAAAAGACAATAAACCAAAAAACTTATCTTCTTCGTATCGACCAATATCTCTTACCTGTAGCATCTGTAAAATAATGGAAAAAATTCTAAGCAAAAGATTAAAATGGTACTTAGAAAAGAAAAATCTCCTTACATCCATCCAAAGTGGGTATCGATCAGAACGGTCTACAATAGATAACATTATAGCATTAGAATCTGAAATACACGAAGCTTTTATACATAAACAAAAATTAATAGCAATTTTCTTTGACATCACAAAAGCATTTGACACCACGTGGACATATCACATCTTAAAAACAATGAAGAGTTGGAAAATAGATGGTAAATTCCTAGCCTTTGCCAAAAACTTCCTGGAGAACAGAAGTATAAAAGTTAAAACAAACGGTGTCATGTCAACTAAGAAATCACTGGCAAATGGTATCCCTCAAGGATCTGTATTAAGCCCCCTGCTATTCTTAATAGCAATCAACAACGTATCTAACCATTTTATGCTTCCAGTAAAAGCAAACCTTTACGCCGATGATCTTGTAATATATATGAGAAGTAAAAACCTAAAATCAGCTGCATCAATATTACAAAATACACTAAATAAATTAGAAGGGTGGTCTTTAGATATAGGCTTGAGATTTTTAACCGAAAAAACTAAAGTAATAATATTTGACAAAAGAAAAACACAACACCACTTAAATTTAAAACTTAACGGAAATACTCTTATAACAATCAACGAAATCAAATTTTTGGGAATGACATTCGACTCTCAACTAAAATGGACATCGCACATAAATGAACTAATTAAATCATGCCAACAGAGAATAAATCTTCTAAAAGTTCTTTCCAATCACAAATGGGGCGCAGACACAACTATTCTTCTGCGATTATATCAAGCTCTAATTAGAAGCAAACTAGATTATGGATGTATATGCTACGAAACTGCTACTAAAACTCAAATGAACAAACTGGACATCATCCAATCCACAGCATTACGCATAGTTTTCGGAGCTTTCAGAACCACGCCAATTAGCAGCCTTCAAGTCCTAGCAGGAGAACCGCCATTAACTCTCAGAAGACAATATTTTTCAATGTGTTGTGCTACTAAATATCTCAGTGCAAAGGAAAACCCGTTTATAACAAGCCTAATAAGGAGCAACCCTCCAAATCTGTACTCAAATTATTGCCCTAGAAACTTACCTTTCAATGAACGAATAAATCGATTTGAATTCGATATACATCAATTGAGAGCCACTTCTACAAACAGATGCTAGTCTCCTCCCTGGAAAGTTCAAATACCAAAAGTAGATTTTACCTTACTTAACTATCCCAAACATTCACACAATCCTTCTGAAATACAACAACAATTCCGGTCTACCATCTCCAGATACCCTGATTTCAAACTAATTTTTACTGATGCCTCTAAAAGCAGTAATGGTGTAGCTGCTGCAACTATTTTTGAAGACAACACCTCTGTCACCCGTCTAGCCAAGGAGTGTAGCATATATACTGGAGAACTGCAGGCAATCTTCAACGCACTGAACCAATGTACCAGCATTGATACAAACTTTCTTATTATATCAGATTCTCTAAGTGCCTTAAATGGTGTCAAGCAGATGTATCCTACTCATGCCAATTTAGCATTAATAAAAGACATGCTATACAATGCCCAAACATGTGGTAAAAACATAACAGTTTTATGGGTACCATCCCATGTTGGGATAAAGGGTAATGAAGCAGCTGACAAAGCAGCAACAGAAACTATCAATAACATGACAATTCCTATTATGCAAAACATACCAATTTCAGACCAAAAAACATTAATAAAAACTTACATGAACAAAATCTGGCAAGTAAAATGGAACCAAACAGAAGCAAAATTAAAAAGTATCAAACCAGATGTTACTTCTGCTTTACTACCGCTCCCAGCTAAAAGACAGGACCAAGTAGTTATTAACAGACTGCGGCTAGGTCATACAAAATTTACACATGGATACATCATCTCCAAGGACCCTCAGCCGATTTGCCACATCTGTCAAATACCATTTTCAGTGCAACATATAATGATAGACTGTCCAGTGTACTCAACAGCAAGATCGACAGCAAAACTAAAACACAATTTGAAAGAAACTCTAAAAGAAGACATCAGCAATACAATAAATTTTATCAAAAATTGTAAACTGTATAACAAACTGTAACATAACATAAAATGTTTGTATTTTACAAAACTGTTATGTAAATTTTAATAATATACTAAATGTAACTTTTCTAAATCAAAAGGTAATAGCATAATATTTAAAAAATAATTTATTTTAAAATATACGATATAAATTTTAACCTAACATAAAAATTAAATAAGAAATTAAAAAATGATTTTAAACTGCTACGAAAAATAAAATTTTAGATAAAAATAATATTTATAATACACGTGTAATCGGCGCATAATAGTAAAAATGATACCCTTTATTAACAATACCCTTTTTTTAAATTAGTTTATAAAATATATAAGTAATAAAAAGATACCTTTTTGTAAATAATTAGTTTCACCATTATGATCATGACTTATCAAAAACGTTAGATGATATGTTCACAAAAGTATACGAAGAATTTATAACATAAGCAAATACAACAATTAAATTAAAATTTAATTCTCTTGAATGTACTACAACTTAGAAACGGTATATATAAAAAAAGCATAGTTTATATAAAAAAAAAGAAAAAATGTTCATTAATGAAAACGACAAATTTGGAAAAAATACAAATAATTTAGAAAGAAGAGAAAAGAGAAAGGGAAAGAAAGTGACTCTTAAAAAGGTTGCGTTGAAAATTGAAACTAAGGAAAGTAATAAGTATGATAAAAAACATTAACAATTTTTGGTAGAAAACACTTTGGACATACATGAGACTGATAAAAGTAAATTTATAAATATAGGCAAATAATTACACCGATATAAAATCAATATTTAAACAATGCAACAAATAAAGTAAATTATAAAAGTAAAAAGATAGAAAAAAAAATAGAATTCCATTTTAAAACTATAGCGAGTGCTGTTTAAACGAATAAAACAGAAAATTCAGTTAAATGTGACTTTTCAACTGACAATAGAGATGGGGATGAAAAAAATAAATTCTATAAAATGCAATGGCGGAAATACTTCCAAATTTAACCTAACAGTAGTTTTGAATGGTTTTAAACTAAAAGTAAAGAAGAAATATGGAAAATTATATAAACAGAGGGTAAGTTAGATTAGGTTCAATGTGAGTAGACGCTTAACCACCCTTCCACTCGATCTAAGAGGTCTATTGTGGCTAATCGACAGTAAAAAAATACAACTAATACAAAATGTAAAATAAATAAAAACTAAATAATAAATAAAATTATTAATAATAAATAATAAGTAAAATAAAATTTTAGAACGTCCATCAGACACAAAAATATAATATATAATGGAACTTGGATATAACCTAATTGATGGTGTATTAACGAGATCACTTTTAAAAACAATGCGGAACAAGATTAAAAGGGGATTACATAAATTTAAATAGACGATGGCCATAAACAAAAAAAAAAAGTATAGGCTAGAACTTTTAAAAGAAATTAGGTGGAACAAAAACTTGAAAGAGATAATTGTAGAAACTTAAATTCAAAAGTAAGAAAAAACTGAAGAAACAATGTCTCATAGGAAAATACTTTTGAAGATAATTTTAATGAATTATAATCGAATTTAATTAATAAAAAGTGGCTTAATGAAATATGGAACTTGAATAACACCAAATATTGGATAGGATATTATTGAGTTAGATCATTTTTAACTCCCAATACGGGACGGATTAAATCCTTGCTTGCTCTGTTAAGATTAAAAGAGATCTCACAAATTTAAAGAGAACAAATTGAAGAAGAAATGTCTCTTGGGAAAATCGTTTTTGAAGATAATTAAAATAATTTTAATCGATTATAATCTATAAAAAAAGTGGCTTAATGAATAACGCAAAACGGTTTGAAAAGAAGAAGTGCAAGGTCAAAATGATAAATCTAAGTGAAGGGAATACATAAAAATACAAGAAAATGGAAAAAATTTATACAAACACTAATTAGATAATTTGATAGGGAAAGTAGAAGATTAAGTTTACTACGAACTAGCCAATTTAAAAATAAAATTACGCAAACATTATATAAGGATATTAAAAAATTAAAATTTTAAAATAAAAAGTATACAATAATTGAATGGAAAAACCTCAATGGTATGTATTACTATGTACCAGGAAAGTTAGACGAGAAATAAATTAGCAGAATACAAAGTAATGTAAACGGGGAGAGAATAATACACAATAACTTTTGCCATCGTCATCTGGGTATAAAATCATTAATAGAAACATAATTGGATGAATGAAAAGTTCGACTCGAGCAGCCGAACAGTACGGACGTGAGAGAGAAGCGTGCTTAGGTGGGGGCGACTGACCTATTGTCAACGGAGCTTTTCAGCTCCCGGTGGGTAAGACACCGAGTGTGGCATAGGCACTTGTCCTACATATTAGCGAAAAGCGGATGCGAGGTTGTTACTAGTTAAACCGTCGAGGAGCTGTTTTTATAGGCTCCTCGCGGAGGCTATAATAGCTTCGCGTTTGCGAAGAATTCGGGATCACCTCAGTGTGTCGTCAGGGATGACACTGTAAGGCCTTGACATTTGACAAGGTCGGACAGAAACGGCCCCTGCTCCTGAGGTGTGAGAAACAGGAAGAGGATCCCTCACTGTGAATACAGGGAGTGAACTACCGCGAGGTACCTGGGACGGCACCCAGTAAGCCGTACTGACAGCGGTCAGTCGGTGGAAAAAAAACAGAGTCGTCTAAGTAGAATTTTCTTATATCTTATGAACTATTTGTTCACTGCCTTACGGCAATATGAGTGATATTCCCCCCCCAGAAAGTGTTGTCACGCAGGTGACAACACAAGAAGAAGAAGAGAATGATTTAGCCGAATCATCAAACCCCTCTGTTGACAGCTCGATCGAGCTATATAATAAATTTATTAAATCGACTAATCCCGCGATCGACGACATAGAAATCGTAATATCTGACGATGACTCCTATCTGCCCGAGTCGGAGGAAGAAAAAAGCGAAATCGACACCGATGACGATATCAATACGATGGACGCCATCGACGAAGAGCCGAGCCCAGCTGCAGAATCGCGCGAAGCCCCACCCCCAACTGTAGTAGAGACACAACCCGCCGTGGACAACGTCTCCAAAAATGAAGCCGAGCCCGAAATCGGCAAGAAAATGAAAAGGCTAAGGCCCAAAGAAGACTCTTCGGAAGACGAAGAAGTAAAGAAAAAGGCCAGAGAAATGGCGGAAAGGGAAAAGGCCAATGAGCTTTTAAGGTCGGTCAATGTACTGACGGAACAGATCAAATCCCTTAAAGAAGAAAGCCGTATCCGCGAGGAAAAGGCAAATAAACAAATCCAAGACCTTCTCGCTCAGATGACTGAGCTGAGAAACGAAAACAAAGAAAAGGACAAGGAGATACAAAAACTTGTACAACAAATAATGGCATTAACAGCAGCCAAGGAGAAAGAAGAGTCAATAATGGAAATCGACCCGTGGAAAGCCTCCCTCGATAATGACGTTGTAAAGCTAGTGGAACTAGGAATCGGTTCACCTCCCCCCGTAAAGCCATCCGGTAGCAAAGGCAAGCCTAAAGAGCCGGAAAGAATCATAACAACCAAAGAACCTGCAGGTTGGACACAAGTCCAAAACAAAAAAGGAAAAAAGACAGGCACCACTACTGAGAAATCAGACAGTAGTGAGAAAACAAAAATTAGCGTCGCCGAAAAGCAGACGCAGATAATAAATCAGCGGAAAGAAATCGAATTTAACAAGGCTGCGAAAGAGGCTCATGAAAGAAGCCAGAAAAAGAAAACTGCCCAAAATAACTTGAGCAAAAATAGCCAAGTTGAAAAAGAAAACGACGTATCAAAAGATTCACCGCAAACAAGCGAGGAGCCTATAGTAAAAGAGCCGAAACCACCGGCGATAATCCTAAAAACTGTAGGAGAACACCAAAAAATCCTGCAGAGAGCAGCCAACCAAGGCATAATATCAATCAATAAGTTTGCACGATCAGGCAGATCGATTGTTATTAACACAAAAACCAGAAAAGATTACCTAGGAATGGTACACATCCTAGAAGAACACAGTCCAAAAGTAGAATTCATCGCATATCCCATAGATAGCGATAAACTAAAAAGAGTCATTATAAAAGGGCTATCTGCTACTACTAGCACAGTAGCAATTAAAGACGAACTATACAATAAAGGAATAGAAGCAACAAGGGTGATCAATATGATCTCCAAAAAAGCTGATAAAAAAGTACTGCCACATTTCATCGTCACCCTCAAAGAGGAAGACGTTGCAAAAATTAAAAAAATATCTGATATATGCTACATGCGCATCTATGTGGAGGATGAATTCAAAATCACAAAAGACACCCTACAGTGTTATAACTGTCAAGGGTTCTATCACAGCTCAAAGGCTTGCCATTGCGGATCCAGATGTGTAAAATGCGGAGAAAACCACATCAGTAACGACTGTGAGAAAAGCCGGGATACCGACCCCAAATGTACAAACTGTGGTGAACCGCACACAGCAAATTATAGAGGATGCTCTAAGGCCCCCAAAAAGAAAACACCTGCCCCAACAAGACCGGTAGGAAGACCCATAAACAGCGCTCCAATCAACAAAGGAGTCAGCTACGCACAGGCAGCGAAAAAATCCGCTGAAACCACCTCAGAATCTCCAGCACAACCACAAGAAGTGTCGGTACAGGACGCAGCTACCCTCATCGCAAACTTCCATACAGAGTATAATAACAAAATGATGGAAATGATGTCCATGATGGACAAAGCAACAAAAATGATGACTGCATTTGGAGAAGCCGTCCGAAAATGTTAGCAAACCAAAACCACAATATATCTATTTACATGGTTAATTTATTGCTTTTTCGATCTCTATTGCAGAGACCGTTCTTAAAATTAGAAAAAAAAAGAAAATAAATAATATAAGATTTATATAAATAATAATATATAAATATATAATAATAAAAAATAAAATAAATGTAACTATCATGTATATCTTTGAAAACGGTCTTTGGATATAGAGATCGAAACTTCAGTAAAAACCTGTAAATAAATTGAAGACATGAGTTGATAAAGGTTCTATGTCCATTTTTTTCAAAAAATGACTTATTTGTATATTTGGTTACCTAAAGTCGTAATACAACCCCTGAATAACTCAAGATTCTTAAATTGTTAATAATAAGGATTATTTTAATTTATAAAGGTACTATGTCCTATGACTAAGTACCCTTTTTTATTAGATAAAGGTGCTATGTCCATATTTAAAGACATAGCACCTTTATCCACTAGATAGTGGGAAAGTTTTATTTACATGGTAGGTGCCATGTGACATTTTAAGGTTATGTTTGTTGTTTATCACATCTTTCAACATGGGTTCGAGAAATAAAAGAATGTTAGAATTAGTAAAAAACAAGAAAATATGTGTTTCAAATAAGGATAAGTCCGAATAGAGAATTTTTTGTAGATAGAAACTGTATTTTGTACTTCTCTAGAGGTCAATACCAATGCGGTGATTTTGGAACAGCCAAGCACTAGTGGACTTCAAAAGAAGGTCAACTCTAAAGCAGGTAAGCATATTAAAAAATTTTTTACTACCTTTATTAATTAATCATCTCTTTTTAATAACAATTTACCCCCTCTGCAATTCAATTTTTTATTTAAAAAAATATAGATATAATATACATTACTTGAGTTATTATTACAGACATACCTACCTATGTACATAAATTAAATTTTTATACTATATGGATAATTGTACTGATGAAAGTGTTACATCAGGCAGCGAATATTCCCCTTCCAGTGAAGAAGATTCAGAAGAGGATTCTGATAACTCAAATATTTCTTATTCGACGAGTCTCATAAACAAATATCCGGATGTTGATAGAGTCAAACGTAAAATGTTTTCTGATAACCAAGAAATTAAAAGGGTAAAGCTAAAAAAAGTTAAGATTAAGAAATAAAAATAGAAATTAGAAATAAGTATAAATTTAATAAATAACTAAGATATTTTTAAGGTTCCGACAAACAGCAGGGAAACCCCGGATAGGATTGACGAAGTGAAGGAGGAAATACCTCTTGAAATACGTATAGAAGACCATAACCAGCAATTCCATGTTAGTGCCGATGAAATAAGTAGAAGAGAAATTGTTAAACCAGTTTTAAAAATAACTAAAAAAAGAGTCCGGAAACCTGATAATTGGAAACGAAATAAAGCTGCAAGGTTAAGACAACAAGGTAAAGAATATATTTCTCAAAAGACTGGTGAAGTGATGGAAGAAAAAACAATTAAAAGAGATTTACTGTGTAAAGAAAAATGTAGACTAAACTGTACTGAGAAGTCTAGTATTGCAAGCAGAGAAGAAATTCTAAGAAAATTTTATAAGCTAGATACAAATTCCAAAAATATTTTAATTTTTAAAAGTATTAAGATGCAGGAAGTTAATTGTCACCGCCCTCGTAAAAATATAAAAACGAAAGCTTACAACTCTAAATAAATATAATCCCATATAATGTACTCCTTGTTCTATTATCAATATTCTGTCCTATCCTCTACATCCCTTCCCCACTGCTGGATAGGTGTGTAATGAAGGTAGATAATGTAATCATACACAAGAACTGTGTGCCAAGTAACTTGTTAAGTTATATAAGTAATAGTAAAAATTGAGAATAAAATTGTATTGAAATAAATTTTATTTACATGTTCAGTTTTGCTACATATTTAAGTTTATAAAATAAAAATTGATATGTTACATTTCATTCCCATTCTGCTTCAAAAAATTGGCAGCTTGAGAAGTGCTGGCGGGAGTGTTTCTGTTGCCTTTTGTGATTATATTTTTTGCGGTTGAAGTTTGTGGTGATAATCCTAGTGGTAATGGAGTTTGTCGTTTTATAGCAAAATTTTTAATTATATTCTGTGATTATTAAAATATAATGGACGAATAACAGAGTTGTTCCAAGAGAAAAGACAGCAAAATGTTAACTTCGGAAGAGAAGGTAGTGATACGATATGAAGGAATTTAATTGCATGATGCAAAAAAATTGCATCAAATATTAGCCAAGCGGTCGATATTTGTAGCAGTTTAACAAAAGTATCCATTAGCTGTATTTATTATGTGCCTAAAAATACATCGGAAAATAAAAAGCAAGTAAAACGTAAAACTAGAGGTAGAAAAAACATTGTTTTGGATGACGAGATAAGACATTTTATTTTCGGAGTAAAATTCCAACATGAAAAAATTTCTCACGGGCTCGAAAACTACTTTTTACCCAAGATATCTCGTAGAATATTAATGGGAACTATGCGCGAAATGAACTTTCGATATGTAAAAACAGAAAAAGTGTGTTATTAGAAAAAAAAAAAAAGAAATTCTTGTGTGGAGAAGAAAATATTTTAAAGAAATACGCACACTTCGCAGCATTGAACGGAAAACATATTATTTGGATGAAACCTGGATTAACGAAGGTCATACAGTTGGAAAAGATTGGCAAGATTTAAATGTCAAAGATAAACGCGAAGCATTCATAGAAGGCTGCTTTACAGGATTAAAAGCTCCATCAGGAAAGGGACGACGTTTAATCATTAACCATATAGGAAGTGATACAGGGTTCCTTGATGATGGTTTGCTTCAATATGAGTCAAGAAAAACAGGAGATTATCACGAAGAAATGACTTCCGAAGTATTTGAGCGCTGGTTTAAGAGAATCTTAATAAAATTAGAACCTGGTCAAGTCACGTCAATAGACGTTTTAGCGTAACTTCCGCAATAGCTGGGTAGCATCAGTAAGCTTTCTGCAAATTTATTTGTTTTTTTATAGCTTTTTGTAACAATATAACTATGAAAACTTTGTTTTCGAAAATTCCACAAAATTTATTATAAAATCTTATCACTACAGCTGTTTCGGCACCTTTCTCAAGTGATCTATTCTTGGTATGCATTTACACATTATAGTCTTTAACCAAACAGGTTGAGGAGGGGAGAACTGTTTGTCTCAAGTTGGTTAAAGACTATAAAGTGTAAATGCATACCAAAAATAGATCACTTGAGAAAGGCACTCTGTCGAAACAGCTGTAGTGATCACACTTTATAATAAATTTTGTAGAAGTTTCGAAGACCAGGTTTTCAGTGTTTTATTGTTACATAAAATGAATTTTCATCAAATAACGGTCGAATCCATCAAATATAGCTTTTTGCTTATGGCTTTCTGTATTTTGAGGGGAATGTAGAGAATAAGCCACAAAATATATTTAAATGTTTCATTTACTGACGTTTCGATCTCTATAAAGAGACCATTTTCAAATATATTAATGATAGATATATTTATTTTTTATAGCTTTTTGCTTGTGGAATTCTGTATTTTTAGGGAGAATTTTGAAAATAAGCCACAATATATCTATTTACATGGTTAATTTATTGCTTTTTCGATCTCTATTGCAGAGACCGTTCTTAAAATTAGAAAAAAAAAAGAAAATAAATAATATAAGATTTATATAAATAATAATATATAAATATATAATAATAAAAAATAAAATAAATGTAACTATCATGTATATCTTTGAAAACGGTCTTTGGATATAGAGATCGAAACTTCAGTAAAAACCTGTAAATAAATTGAAGACATGAGTTGATAAAGGTTCTATGTCCATTTTTTTCAAAAAATGACTTATTTGTATATTTGGTTACCTAAAGTCGTAATACAACCCCTGAATAACTCAAGATTCTTAAATTGTTAATAATAAGGATTATTTTAATTTATAAAGGTACTATGTCCTATGACTAAGTACCCTTTTTTATTAGATAAAGGTGCTATGTCCATATTTAAAGACATAGCACCTTTATCCACTAGATAGTGGGAAAGTTTTATTTACATGGTAGGTGCCATGTGACATTTTAAGGTTATGTTTGTTGTTTATCACATCTTTCAACATGGGTTCGAGAAATAAAAGAATGTTAGAATTAGTAAAAAACAAGAAAATATGTGTTTCAAATAAAGATAAGTCCGAATAGAGAATTTTTTGTAGATAGAAACTGTATTTTGTACTTCTCTAGAGGTCAATACCAATGCGGTGATTTTGGAACAGCCAAGCACTAGTGGACTTCAAAAGAAGGTCAACTCTAAAGCAGGTAAGCATATTAAAAATTATGTTGCGTTCTGCACATACGATGACCTCAATATAACAATTGGGGTCATCCTGAAGGGGGAGAGAAGATATTTTGTTCAATCTAGAACACGCTGGTTTCCCCCTTTTTAGATTGGGTATGTATATTAAAAGAAAAGAAATGAAATGAAACCAGTGGACTGTATAAAACTCTATTTTAACACGAAGTAAAAGCAATCATAAATATACATAACCCAATATACCTACAATTATAAATAAAGAAGAATATAAACTTAAAAGAAGAAGAATATATGTAGTACAAACTTACACACAAAAAGAGAACCATAAACAAAACAAAACTGTCGATTGTATATATATACCACGTTATAGATAGAAATAATATACAACAAATAAAAAATATGAATATATATGTCATATAAAAACAATTTATTAAACTCAATGCAAAAGTATACTCATAATACACATTATGAGTTAATATTAGGTAATAAAATACACAACACTGTGATATATATACAAAAAGAATAGTGAAATTATTATAATATAAAAAATATACAAATCTACATAAAGGTAATGAAATGTTCTCAATCAAGTTCAATCGCGATCGCGGCACAACAGATAAAAGTTCGAAGCAAATATGACATCTATATACCAAGTAAACGTACTTGATATATGCAGCAACAAAATTATGGTGTATTGTAGCTTACCCCATAAATCACAGCACCAACCGCTATTACCAACGTCTTCATCGACGTACACCAGGAACCACAAAATTCATGCAACTTGTCTGCATCAAACCGACTTCCTCGGTCAAAGGACCGATGCAAAGTGTCTTAAGGTACTCTTAACCCAAACGCACACACATGTGTGTGGTTTGAGAGATAAAACTCGACTCTGATTGTGTAGATGCATCGCTTATCTCGAATACACATCTGTGTCATTTTGCAGATTGCCCATCTCGTAGCATGTAGTTTTTAACCCAGATGCACCCTTGTACATGAAATCTTGATATACGGGGAGAATCAAAACTACCAGAAAAGTCTTAATATTTAATAAATGTTTATTAACAGTTGCGAAACTGCAACATTCTCCCCGCGTTGGCATACGTGCCAATAAAACATAACTGTACTTTGTACTCCCGACGCACTGTACAAATTAGGAAACCGTAAACACTTCTTCGGTTACGAAACGAACGCCACACTTACAATCCTACAAAGCTATACATTTACAAAAGAGCACAAAGAACAATAACTTATACATACAACAATAAACTTATACAACAAACGATAATAGAATAGAAATACATAACTACATACTAAATATACATCACTACAATTATACAATTATCAGTACTATACATAAAACAGATTTCCTCTCTTATAGGAAGTGCATTCCTCTATTATCCTAGGATACAATACATGAACTTGAAGCCATCGAGATGTAGCTATACAAGCGAATCCTCAGGATATCATGGATGGACCAGTTAACCAACGGGACCGTATGAAAAAGAACGAGGAAAGAAAGAAAAGTGATGTATATGATTAGAAGGCAATAATCAGAAAGTCTCGGACACATGATGAGAGACGGCACTCAATATAAATACTACAAATAACCTTCTAATAGTTCTCGAAAAGCAAGGAAATGGGAGAAGACAAATATCCTGGTTACCAAACCTAAGGAAATGGTTCTCCGCAACAACAACTAAGGTAAGGACAAATAAACAGAATAATTGTAGCCCGAATGGCCACTACAATATTCGACACGAATAAGCAGCAAAGGCAAAAGAAATATCGTATAAATTATAACACTGTCCTTAAATATTAGCAATCTACCTGGACAGACATAATCACGACAAAAATGTAAAATGAAGAAACCATATTCTTCCATAAGCTTTATCCTTAAATAATTTGAACAGCAATAAGCAAATTATCTCTTAGGTTGAGACTCAGCTCCCTCTCCGTAAAAAGCGGTGAATAACTCTAAGCTAGGAGTAGACTTAGACAATTAGAATAAATCAAAATTACACTAAATAAAGAACTACAGAGAATAGATAAAATACGAACATTATACTATTCAATAAACAAGGCTTTTTTTACATAAAAAGGCAATTTTGAAACGAACAAAAAAAACAAAAATGGTGTGACTCCTAAGAATTCTTTGTACTTTAAAGAATTCGTACAATGTCAAAAGAAAATGTCATAACTATCCAAACGTTAAAACCGTTATTTTTATAACGTGGCGCAAATACATGAACAAATAAAGCTACGCAAGCTTTAAGCAAAAATATATCCCATAATCTATGGCAATAAAAAGAAATCTCGAACAGGTAACACAATGATATAAGGGACTCTCAACATTATAAAATGTGCAACAACTAAGTCCGAAATGATGTCTACAATTGGACATACCTTGGGGCCTTACATGTCCCAACTGTACGTGTGTTTTAAACATCTTTAAAACAACTAGATCGTTCGAAGAAAGAAGAAAATGATGCTTTTGAGCATAAGGAATGGTAGCACTCCTCAAAATACCGCTAACTTTTGTACGGTGAATAATTTTCTCTGGAAATAAATTCCAAATATCCAACTGATTATCCGGATTGGTAATACCGGATGGCAACGATTCCAATATACGAGGAAACGAGAAACTTTTTAAGTCTTGAATAATAAGCAATTCAGCTTGCTTTTTAAGAACGTTTCTGATGAAACAAAAGACAAATGCCTTTACTCGGCGTAAACGAGCAAGATAGGAGTACGTTTTAAACATATGTACTCCGAATGTTAAATCTAGAGATGGGTGTAGTACCACTCTAGGAACTTTTGACCCAATTATGGTCGCAATATCTAAGTTATTAGATTCTTTAAAATTGTCTCTGTCACAAGACGACAAGAATTTTGGCTCACAATGCCAAGATTTCGATCGAGCAAGTGTATCGGGGTTAGCTCCCCGCGAAGCTGTATCGGCAGCGTCATCACCAGACACCCCATCATGGAAGTCGTGCAAAGAAAAATCCTTAGGCAAGGATTGAATATTAGAATGGACCTGAGGCCCAGAGAGATGTACATTATTAAAGGATAGCCCCGTAAAAGAACTCTCGCTTGTATGAGCGTCACGAGTCTTGTAGGACTCTCTATCATTTACCACTACAACAGGTGGAAGGGAATATGCAATACTGCTAAGGCCCGTAGGTAACGCCTTAGGGACAGTATCTACATGAGCTAAAGTCGAGGATAGCTGACCTGACGAACTAAGCGCCATCACACGAGGTAGTTGAGACGTGGATGTCTCGAAAGAAGGTTGAGGTTTTGAAAAAGATGAGTCTTTTAACATATAATTTTGAGAAGATTTAACTACATTGAGTAGATGGCATAAATCTGAAATAAGTGTGGAAGGTCGTTCCCCCACATGTAACCTAGAAGAACAATGGGATGCACTACCTACCTTATAATACGTAAATGATGAGAGGACGGGCTCCCATATTATAAGTCCCATTGCCTTACAAAACAAATCATCTACAATATTTCGATCCTTGCTATCTTCAGCGGAATCTACCAATAAGTTCTCGATTGCATCCTGTGCGCATTCATATTTATCATACTCAACCTGTAAATACTCACGACGAACTTTCAAAAGATAATCAATATCGACCAATGAAACATTTTCTGCAATCCAATTACAGTGACGAATAATTGCATTCTTTGCAGACCGTCTCTTGAATTTGAGGGTTTCCATTGTTTAGACAAAAATGGAGCAGCTAATATTTAAAACTAACAAGACAAAGAAGAAAAAGATTGTGAACGAATAAAAGTAATTGTAAATCCCTGGATTTGTTACAGAAACCAACCAAAGAGATACTTGTAATAGTCGAAAGCAGGTCTCTATAATAAGACAACTACAAACAAAATAAAAAAGAACAGTCTCCACAGACCAGGTATCTTATCAAGGAAAAGAAATATCCCAACATAAAACTATTACAATCTGTTACTAATGTCCAAACAATCAGGAAAAAATTAAACAAAGAAAATGGTTGTAATAACCGAAAATACTTTTTCCACCCTCACAAACACTAACGAATACAAAAGAAGAAATGTCTCTACAGACTGGGTATCTTTTTTCATAAAATAAATACCCCAATGTAATTGGTTATACTAACCGTAATAAGGTCTCTAGCATAAGAAAACCCTAAACAAGTAAAAGTAAGAATGTCTTTCGGCAGACTGAGTATATGCTTAGACAAAAGAAATACTCCACTAAAAGCACTATGAAAAAATCAGCAAGAAATGGGTATACAAACCCGAAAAAGGTCTCTGTCATAAGAGCACCTTTAAATAAAGTATATAAAAAAGAAATAGTCTTTCGACAGACTAGTTATCTTTCAGTATAAAAGAAGTCTCAATGTAAGATGGTTATAAAAACCTTAAAAAGGTCTCTGTAAAAAGAGCACCTTGAAAATTAATTAATGTAAAGTACAAAATCGTCTTTTTGCAGACAACTGGATATCTTTTAGTATAAAAGATATACCGTAATGTAAAATGGGTATAACAACCGCAAAAAAGGCCTCTGTCAGAAGAGAACCTCGAAAAAGCAATGTAAAAAAAAGAAATAGTCTTTCGGCAGACTAGGTATCTTTTAGTAGAAAAGAATTATATATACAATAAATGGTTATAACAACCACGAAAGGAAGGTCTCTGTCAGAAGAGCACCTGGAACAAAGAATGTAAAGAAGAAATAGTCTTCCGGCAGACTAGGTATCGTCTTTCGGCAGACGAGTAGGTATCTTTTTACATAAAACAAATACCTGACTATATAGTTATGATAACCGCAAAAAGGTATACAGTAAATAAACCTTGTACAACGTAAAAAGTAAAATGTCTTTCGGCAGACTGGGCAACTTTTCAGATAAAAGAAATACCCGACTATACTATGGTTGTGATAACCGCAATAAGGTCTCTAGCATAAGAGAACCTCGACAAAGAAATAGTCTTTCAGCAGACTAGGTATCGTCTTTCGGCAGACGACTGGGTATCTTTTCCAAATAAAAGAAATACCCCAACAAATAGTTATCACAACCAACTAGGCTCCTACCATAAGGAACCCGTAAACAACGACATATTAACTGGTTATCATAACCGACAAGGCTCCTACCACAAGGAAACCGCAACTACACATGAAAAAGAACATGGAAAAAGGGTATCTACTACCAGAGAACCCCAAATACACACAAAAAAACAGAAAAAGAAGAAGAAAATCCGGCTCGAAGGACCATTATGTTGCGTTCTGCACATACGATGACCTCAATATAACAATTGGGGTCATCCTGAAGGGGGAGAGAAGATATTTTGTTCAATCTAGAACACGCTGGTTTCCCCCTTTTTAGATTGGGTATGTATATTAAAAGAAAAGAAATGAAATGAAACCAGTGGACTGTATAAAACTCTATTTTAACACGAAGTAAAAGCAATCATAAATATACATAACCCAATATACCTACAATTATAAATAAAGAAGAATATAAACTTAAAAGAAGAAGAATATATGTAGTACAAACTTACACACAAAAAGAGAACCATAAACAAAACAAAACTGTCGATTGTATATATATACCACGTTATAGATAGAAATAATATACAACAAATAAAAAATATGAATATATATGTCATATAAAAACAATTTATTAAACTCAATGCAAAAGTATACTCATAATACACATTATGAGTTAATATTAGGTAATAAAATACACAACACTGTGATATATATACAAAAAGAATAGTGAAATTATTATAATATAAAAAATATACAAATCTACATAAAGGTAATGAAATGTTCTCAATCAAGTTCAATCGCGATCGCGGCACAACAGATAAAAGTTCGAAGCAAATATGACATCTATATACCAAGTAAACGTACTTGATATATGCAGCAACAAAATTATGGTGTATTGTAGCTTACCCCATAAATCACAGCACCAACCGCTATTAACAACGTCTTCATCGACGTACACCAGGAACCACAAAATTCATGCAACTTGTCTGCATCAAACCGACTTCCTCGGTCAAAGGACCGATGCAAAGTGTCTTAAGGTACTCTTAACCCAAACGCACACACATGTGTGTGGTTTGAGAGATAAAACTCGACTCTGATTGTGTAGATGCATCGCTTATCTCGAATACACATCTGTGTCATTTTGCAGATTGCCCATCTCGTAGCATGTAGTTTTTAACCCAGATGCACCCTTGTACATGAAATCTTGATATACGGGGAGAATCAAAACTACCAGAAAAGTCTTAATATTTAATAAATGTTTATTAACAGTTGCGAAACTGCAACACAAAAGAAGGTCAACTCTAAAGCAGGTAAGCATATTAAAAAATTTTTTACTACCTTTATTAATTAATCATCTCTTTTTAATAACAATTTACCCCCTCTGCAATTCAATTTTTTATTTAAAAAAATATAGATATAATATACATTACTTGAGTTATTATTACAGACATACCTACCTATGTACATAAATTAAATTTTTATACTATATGGATAATTGTACTGATGAAAGTGTTACATCAGGCAGCGAATATTCCCCTTCCAGTGAAGAAGATTCAGAAGAGGATTCTGATAACTCAAATATTTCTTATTCGACGAGTCTCATAAACAAATATCCGGATGTTGATAGAGTCAAACGTAAAATGTTTTCTGATAACCAAGAAATTAAAAGGGTAAAGCTAAAAAAAGTTAAGATTAAGAAATAAAAATAGAAATTAGAAATAAGTATAAATTTAATAAATAACTAAGATATTTTTAAGGTTCCGACAAACAGCAGGGAAACCCCGGATAGGATTGACGAAGTGAAGGAGGAAATACCTCTTGAAATACGTATAGAAGACCATAACCAGCAATTCCATGTTAGTGCCGATGAAATAAGTAGAAGAGAAATTGTTAAACCAGTTTTAAAAATAACTAAAAAAAGAGTCCGGAAACCTGATAATTGGAAACGAAATAAAGCTGCAAGGTTAAGACAACAAGGTAAAGAATATATTTCTCAAAAGACTGGTGAAGTGATGGAAGAAAAAACAATTAAAAGAGATTTACTGTGTAAAGAAAAATGTAGACTAAACTGTACTGAGAAGTCTAGTATTGCAAGCAGAGAAGAAATTCTAAGAAAATTTTATAAGCTAGATACAAATTCCAAAAATATTTTAATTTTTAAAAGTATTAAGATGCAGGAAGTTAATTGTCACCGCCCTCGTAAAAATATAAAAACGAAAGCTTACAGCTCTAAATATTTTATTACGTGTGATAAAGAAAATACACTGGTGTGTAAAAATGCTTTCTGCTCTTTATACCGAATTGGACGAAAAAAAGTCTTTAAAGCTCAAAATGACTTAAAATTTGGCCAGGTAATGCCCTCACCACATAAGCAAGGGCATCACAAAAATCCAAAAAAAATATCCGATGAAGTAATAAACTGTATTGAAAATCATATCAAGCAGTTTCCTTCAGTAGAATCACATTATTCTAGGACTAAAAACACACATAAAAAATACCTTTCCCCTTTACTCAATATTAACCGACTTCATCAACTGTATACAGGGTGAGTCATAACTATTGGTACATAGACTAAGGACAGGTTATTTGGACCAAAATATGGCTATTGGGCCCAATATGCCTTAATAAAATGTTGCTGAGAAAAAAGATACAGGGTGTTAAAGTTAATTTTTGTTTTTCGTTTTTTGCTAATAGTTTCCCTGTATATTTATAAATTGCTATCAAAATTGGCACAGAGGCATAATCTTAGACAAGAAATAGTATTTTATTTACAATTCCACTATCAAATACCAAACTAATAAATAAAGTTGCAACTAACGTAAGGTTTCCGTTTTGACGATAAATCAAAATTAAACACACTGTAACTTAAAAGAACTCACAAAAACTCAAACTATATGTTCTACATGGTCTCCTCCGATTTATATGCCTTTTCTAATTCCTTTTATAAAGGATTTTCGGACGTTAAAAAAAATAGTATTCTGTCCCCTTATAAGATTAGCTGCATTTTGAATGCTCCAAAGTTCGTCTCGTGTATTAATTTCATTGGCATAAACTAAGGACTTCATACGTCCCCAAAAATAAAAATCTAGCGGGTTGTACTCAGGACTTCTTGGTGGCTATTGAAAATCACTGCCTCTGCCAATCCATCGTTGAGAAAATACGTCATTAAGAGGATTTCTAACAGCTAATGAAACATGAGGTGGCGCTCCATCCTGCATAAACCACATTTTTCTTCTTACATCCAGTAACAGATCATCTAAAATATCACTAAGAGTATTTTCCAAAAAGAATAAATAAGAATCTCCATTTAAATTCAGAGGAAGAACATAAGACCCTAGTAGTTGGTCGCCTATAATGCCACACCAAATATTCAATTTAAACTCATGCTGAAAATGTCTAGCTTTAATAGCATGCGGGTTTTCTTCTTCCCAATAATGACTATTTCGCCAATTAAAAACCCCTCTTCTGGTAAAAGTTGCTTCGTCGGTGAACATAATATTCTTAATAAAGTGTCTGTCATTACGATGTTTATTCAGAATACGTTGGCAAAACTGTAACCGTCGTGGAAGATCTGTTGGAAGTAAATTTTGAACAGGAGTGAAGTGATAAGGATGGAGGTTCTCTTTTTTTTAGAATTCTAACAATAGACGACTGACTTACTCCTGTTGCTGCTGATAGATGTCGTGAACTTAGTTCAGGATTTTCATCTACTCGAACCAAAAGTTCATCTTCTTGATTAGGTGTGATTTGTTTCGGTCGACCACCCCGATTTTTGGTGTGAAATGACCCAGTTTCACCTAAACTACGATATAATCTTGCAAAAGTTTTGTGATTTGGTTGCCTTCTGTTTGCGTATAACATTTCATACTTTCTGGTTGCCGAGCGACCGCAAACATTTTCTTGTACGTATACGCAAATCATATCTCGCATTTCTTCATTAGTAAAATGATTGTGACGAGGCATTTCAATCAAAAAAAGTAATGATTACTTTTAAAAAATGCAACATTACTCTACACTGTCACATTCAAAATAATTTACTCTGAACAAATGACATTTACCAACAACAATTATCTGACAGTCCAAAGCATAATTTTCATAAATGAAATAATATTTGAAATCCTTTTTTAAGACTCTAAGCCGTTCGACTGCGTTTTTATCGAAAACGGTTAAAATTATCATGTTTAAACAAGAGTACCAATTTTACGTAAAAATGATGTTTACGTCCTATTTTCTAATAAAAATTACTAAAAAGTTTCATCGGAAAAAGTTTAGACTCAATTTGATCATTAGGTAAGATCCACGTGGCGCCCTCTATGACAAAACGTAAAATTGTAAATAAAATACTATTTCTTGTCTAAGATTATGCTTCTGTGCCAATTTTGATAGCAATTTATAAATATACAGGGAAACTATTAGCAAAAAACGAAAAACAAAAATTAACTTTAACACCCTGTATCTTTTTTCTCAGCAACATTTTATTAAGGCATATTTGGCCCAATAGCCATATTTTGGTCCAAATAACCTGTCCTTAGTCTATATTCCAATAGTTATGACTCACCCTGTATAGAGGATTGTCAAACAAAAAAGCTCCAAACTAAATATTTCGTAAAGGCCTCTTTTTACAGACATATATTTGAAACAAGGTTTAACTTATCTTTTCATCATCATCACTGGCTCGACAACCCTTTTTGGGTCTTGGCCTGTTCTAGGATTCTTCTCCATTCCAATCTGTTTCGTGCTTTTTTCTCCAGTTTTTTATTTTTAAGGTTGTTATATCATTTTCTATTTGTTCTAAGTATCTCAGTTTCGGTCTTGTTCTTGTTCTTTTTCCTACTGGCATCTGTTTGAATATTTTGTTTGGTATTTCGCCTTCTTCCATTCTTTCTACATGTCCTATCCAACGCAGCTGTCCTATTTTGATGAATGTTATAATATCCAGATCCTGGTGTATTTTGTATAGTTCAGAGTTGTATCGTCTTCGCCATATTCCGTTTTCTTTTGTGCCCTTATATATGTGTCGCAAGATTTTTCTTTCGAAGGTGGCTAACAACGTTTCCTCTCTTTTAGTAAGTGTCCAGGTTTCTGAGCCATATGTGAGTACCGGTCTTATTAGGGTTTTATATATTTGGCATTTTGTCTTTCTTGCGACGTTATCTGATCTTAGGTGTGTAATTAGGCCATGGTAACATTTATTTGCAATAAATATTCGCCTCTTCACTTCCTCCGTAACGTTATTATCAGACGTGACTAGGGATCCCAAGTATATAAAGTTTTTTACCTCCTCTATGTTGTATTCTCCTATTGTTATATTTTGTGGCTGCCTTATTTCTGCGTTTTTTCTTACCTGCATATATTTTGTTTTGGTCTGATTGATTTGAAGACCACTATTTTGTGCAGCTCGTTCTATTTGGTTGTATGCCTCTATCATTTCTCTTCTTGATCTTGCGATTATGTCAACATCATCTGCAAATGCTAGTATTTGCACGCTTTTATTAATGATTGTTCCTCGTGTATTGACTGTTGTGTCCCTCAGTATTTTCTCGAGCACGATGTTGAACAAGATGCATGATAGAGCGTCTCCCTGGCGTAGTCCCTTTTTCACATCTATTGTTTCCGTTAATTCATTTTGTATCCGGGTTCTACTTTCTACTTTTAGAGATTATTTTATCAGTTCTATTAGTTGTGTTGGTATATTAAATTCTTTCATTGCTTTTATTAAGAATTCTCGGTTTATATTGTCATATGCGCTTTCAAAGTCTATGAAGAGATGATGGGTGTCAATGTTATATTCACTTGTTTTTTCGAGGATCTGTCGCAGAACAAATATCTGGTCTATTGTTGACTTCTGTCTACAGAAGCCACTTTAGTATTTGCCAACTATTTTTTCAGCGTGTGGTCTAAGTCTTTCATAAATGACATTGGACATTATTTTGTATGCTGCATTCAGCAGCGTGATTCCACGGTAGTTTCCACATTCTAACTGATTTCCTTTTTTATGTAGTGGTACAATAATACCGCTATTCCACTCCGTTGGTAGCTGTTTATTCGACCATATCTTTGTTATCAATTCATGTATTGTTTTTTGTAGTGCGTCTCCTCCTTCCTTTAGTAACTCCGATGCTATTTGATCCGATCCCGGTGCTTTATTGTTCTTTAATTTTTCTACTGCTGCTCTAATCTCGGCTATTGTTGGTGGAGTCTTTTCTCTGTTGTCTGCTTGGTCTAATGGTATGTCAGGGGTCGTCTCTCTCCGATCTCCTTCAAACTTTTCCGTAAAATGTTCTGTCCATCTACTTAGTATCTCTTGCTGTTCTGTCAATATATTACCTTCCTTATCTCTACACATCGTTGTTCTCGGTTTGAAGTCTTTTCTGCTTTTGTTTAGTCTCTGATAAAATTTTCTTGTCTCTGTTGATTTACTTAGTTCTTGTAGTTCTTGAAGTTCTTTGTTCATATATTCTCTCTTTTTTCTTCGGTGAGTTTTCTTTTCTTTTTTGCGTAGTCGTTTATATTCTTCCTCTGCTTGTCGGGTTATGTGCCCCTGTTGCATCAGTAAATATGCTCTGTTTACTACAACTGATAGTACAAAGTAATCAAGTTGTTTTACAAAAGTTACCTAAATGCGGTGGTTTGACTTCTGAAAAAATTTCAAATCTACAAGATCAACTTACGTTTATTCCAGCAGAGTATAAATGGTATTATGATATTGTTTTGGAAGAATGTTTGAAAAACCCTAAGAAAAAACGTAATTCACGTTAAATTTAAATGTTTCTGTGTCTTTGTTTATAAATTTTTAATGTATCTTACTTTGCTTTTGTTAATCTGCAAATAAAATTTAATTTCCAGATTATTTAATAGTTTTTTTTATTATTTTTTTTTAAATTTAAATACAACATAGGTGACATAACACCTTTCTCTACTCAAGCTTATACCAACATCTGCATAAAATGTTGGTTGATTAAGGTGCTATGCCATTAAAATTACTAAAAAAGTTTAAATTCTAGAAAAAAAAATATTATATAAAAAAGTACAAAATGATTCTAATCTAATAAGATATTGGTAATTAAAATTTATTAAAAAAAATATATAAGTGAAAACGCGTTTCCTTCAATTACTCAATATCTGAAAAAGTGGACATGGCACCTTTATCATCTCAAGTCTTCAATTTATATTGTGGCCTATTTCGAACAAATAATATTTAAAAAATATAATATAATTAACGTTGAAATAAAAGTGAGTGTACTCCACTGGATTTTCATACATCTTTCTTCACTTCTCTGTCATCAAACGATGAAATCACTCTCTCAAATAGTGGAATTATAGTATAGAGTTGTATAAATGCCATTCTTAAAGAAAAGTAATTAACTTTCTCCTAGTTCCTCCTCCTTGTTTTATTTCCAGTAGAAATTTAACATTTGTAGCTATGGCATCAGTATTGGTTTTCTAAAGGCGAATCGATCTATAAAAAAAATTCAGTTGTTGACCTAGCCTTTAACAGAAAATTATGAATAGTATTTAAATCCCTGTTCTTGGTATGCTTTCGCTCAAAAAAACTTAATTCTTAATTTAACTTTTAGAATTAATTCTAACATTATTAATTCTTCTTTTCTTTCTAATGGTAAATACCAGGCCTATAGAGAAGAAGAGACTAAATTTAATGTCCATTGATATATAAACTAAAATTACAAGTCTTCTAAGAATTGTGTTTTTGTACAAAAATTAATCAGAAAAATCCTAACTATTTACGTTCAAAACATGCTTAACAAATCCAATAACCTTAGTTTTTGAACTTGCCAAGCAGCGTCTGCCTCCGTTACTAAGTCGATGGAGTTATTGTATAATCATTCTGACAATCTTTCTAGAGTTGTTTAAATTATATTATTGAACGCCCTTTTTAAATAAAATAATTGAGCTTCTCCTAGTTCCTCCTTGTCTCATTTCCAATAGAAATTTAAAATTTGCAACTGTGACCCCAGTATTGGTTTACTACAGGCGTTTCGATCTGTAAAAAAAATCTGACTTATAACAAAAAATTATTACAAATTTTTACCCTATTCGCAACATCGATTTCCTTAGTATTCTTGCTTCCGATAAAAAAAATATACAGAATTGTTTCTTCTTTTCTTCTGGAAGAACTCAGCAACAAACATGACACCTCAAACTTACATAAAAAAATGAAAAAACTTACAGGCAACACCAGACAAAGAAGAACACTCATAACAAGAGATAATAATGGAGAAATACTTACTGAAGAGAGCAAAATAAAGGAAGTATGGGAACAATATATAATCCATCTGTTCCATGACGAGAGAGAAAATGAACAAGATATAGGTGAAGAAAAACAATACCTACAAATTTTACCCTCAGAAGTAAAGAATGCCCTACAGAATGCAAAACAAGGAAGAGCATCGGGTCCTGATCAAATTCCAGTTGAACTGTTAAAAGCCTTAGATGACGGTAATATAAAGAGACTCACCCGAATTCTCAACCACATATATGTAGAGGGCAACATCCCGGAAGAATGGCTTAAATCGATATTTTTACCTCTACCAAAAAACAACAATCCCAAATCATGTAATGACTATAGATTGATAAGCCTAATGTGCCACCCTTTAAAGACTCTCTTGAAAATTGCTCAAAACCGAATTTATAAGAAATGTGAGGAGCAGATAGATGAAACTCAGTTTGGCTTCAGAGGAGGCATGGATACAAGAGAAGCATTATTTGCGTTGACGGTACTCTTGCAGAAAATCGGGAATATAACAAGAGTGCATATGTATGCTTCATAGACTTTAGGAAGGCCTTTGACCGAGTGCAGCATATGAAGTTAATAGATGAATTAAAAAACATCAATTTAGACAAAAAAGACATTGAGTTTATTAAGGCTATATACTGGAACCAGAAAGCAGTAGTAAAGGTGAACGATATAGAAACAAATAACATACCGATTGCGAGAGGGGTTAGGCAAGGATGCGTCTTGTCTCCGACGCTTTTCAACGTGTACTCACAGGTCATATTCAGAAAAGCCTTATGGGAAAGAAAAGAGGGAATAAGAATTGGTGGAGAAATCATAAACACCATGAGATTTGCAGATGACACGGTAATTATGGCTGAGAGTATAGAAGAACTACAGACTTTACTAGATGCAATAAATAGTGAATGCATTCAAATGGGACTTGACATCAACACAGATAAGACCAAATTTATGATAGTATCAAGGAGTCCAATAAATAATGAACAACTAACTCTTGGTGGACAGCAAATAGAGAGAGTGACAAAATATAAATATCTGGGAGCTTACATCAACACAGAATTAGATCCAGACCAAGAGATCCGGGTACGAATAGAAATGGCAAGGGCAGCCTTCTTAAAATTCAAACAATTGTTCTGTGACAAAAATCTGAATACTGCGCTGAGACTGAGGTTTGTTGAATGTTACGTCTGGTCGCAACTATTGTACGGGGTAGAAACATGGACACTAAAAGCGCAAATAGTTAAAAAGATTGAAGCCTTTGAACTTTGGATATACCGGAGAATGTTAAGAATTCCATGGACTGCCAGGGTCACCAATGAGGAAGTGCTGAGAAGGATGGGTCGAGACAAAAAATTGTTGAGAACGATAAAAGTACTCAAGACTGCATACCTTGGACACATACTAAGAAATAATAAATATAGTCTTCTGCAGGTCATCATGCAGGGTAGAGTCGATGGCAAAAAGGGAATAGGTAGAAAGAGGAAGTCATGGCTGCGAAATATTCGAAACTGGACAAACATGACTGTAGACGAATTATTCCACGTTGCAAAAGACATAGAAGCTTTTAAAAATGTGGTCGCCAACCTCCGTTAATGGGGACGGCATAGGAAGAAGAAGAAGTTTCTTCTTTTAAGATGATGTCTTCTAGTGATGCTGTCGACCACATTAACTCATCTTATCCTATTCATAGCAGCTCGAATTAGATCAGATGACGTTAGACGAGTCCATTTTCTACAACAGAAAATCTTCCCGAAACCGTTAAAAGAGCTTCTTCAATATAATATCTGTCGTTCATTCTTGCTTTTTGTCTTTTTTTGATTTAAGATTTTCATGTGAAAGTACCTATGGTAATAGATGTCTTCATTTCGTTTCACTTTTCTATGCTGCTACTAGTGTTTTCAACTATTTTCGCAGAATTCTTATTAAGCTTTGTTTTTACTTTTTTCAGAAAGTTGTTTTCTTTCAGTAGATTGTGGGCCTCATTTTCTTGTGAATTATTTTGAATCGTATGTTGATATTTACATCTAATAAACTATGATACGAGAAGACATATTTTTTTTTGTTGATAATATCAACATTATTTCCTTCTAGAGTATCACTGGGTGCTTTTAGTGTATAAAGCCTTCCTGGATGTAATTTTAAAAATGTATTCATTACAACCATATACGTGTCATGGCAAAATTGAATCACTCTTTCTCCTCTTTCGTTTCCTGTGATAAGATCATATATCTGCACAACATTCTCGACTGTCTTGTTCTATTTTAGCATTTAAACCGCTCAAGATAATATTTAGTTTTTTTTTCAGTTTTAGGGAATCTTCTGGAGTCAGATAGAAAGTTTCTATTTCTACTTCAGTAGATTGGATGTCAGTGCGTAGACTTCAATGATGTTTATATTAAAAGGGACTTGAGTTAATTTTCCATAAAAGATCTCTGACTGATAAGGGCGCCATTTCTATTTCTTGTTAAGTCATCTCTCGAATAAATGATATGGTCTTCATGTATAATTATTACTCCAGAATTTAGCTTTCTAACTTGTATGCATTGCATAAAATGATTTGCTATCTTGTCTGCTTGGTAAATGTTTCAAATGTTCCACTTATCGATCCTTTTCACTTTAGGGACATTTATTGGCTGACAAAGGGGTCTCGAGGGAGCCTTATCATCCTCTCCCATTAAGGAGTGCCGGGGACTGATCGCCATTTCTTTTGGATTTTTGGCAACTGTGGTGTCCTGGAGATAACCTTATGGATCTCTGATGTGGTAGTAATCTCGTAGCTTTTAACAATTTAATGCAGTTAAAAAATGTAGTTCTTCTGTCTTTGGATTCAACTTGTCAGCTTGAGAGTAATGAAGTACCCTTTGACTGACGGTTCTTCTATCCGTAGCTGTTTACGAACAAGTGAGGAAATAGTTATACCAATAATCGTTTGGTTACTATAGTTTGTAGTTGATGGAAATATAATGACCCTTCTGCCCTCAGAAACCTAATAGCCAGAAACCTAATAGCCATTCGGGGTCGGAAGAAACAAAAGTTAGCTAAAAGAGATTGACAGGAAAGACTAAAAACATTTTACTTATGACAAGTTAAAAAAGAATAAAATGTGAAGACCCTTATGATCTGTAAGGTGCGTTTCATAAGCGTATGAGTATTGATACACTTTGTGTTCCCGCTGATACCTCGGGGTGTGGACTACAGACTGTATGGCTCGTCCAGCATGCCATAGCATGGAGGGTGCAAGACATTTTACTATGTAGATACCTTAACTGCATGGCCTAACCTGACAGAATTACTCCTGATACCAACAACAAGATCAGCAGTGCCATCACAGCATGGTAATACTATTTTTTGTAACGGCTTGGCAATTGAATTATAATTGTTGAAAATATGCTTTCTGACTAGTAATTGGTTTTACCGGTAATACGGTAAGTAATAAAGCATAAGTAATATAAACACCAATTATCGAGAATATAGATCACAATCGAGAGAATTCGGCCCTGATAGCGATCAAATCTACCACGCTATCAGTTGTCCCGAAATATAGTCATTTTAAATGGTAAAAACAAATCATAATTTAATATTTTATACCTCTACGACAAATTTAAGTGCATTAGTTAGTGCTGATAATATTATCTCAAGTGAGTAGCACTTCTTTTCGTATTATTTTTGTAACAACAACGAAATAACCTTTAAATAATACGTACGTAAGGAGATAACAAAAATTCCAGTTGGGTCTTGACCAGTTTTTTGGACGGGCCACAGAACCGGCTCAACTTCTGATCAAGAAAATTAATAAAATGACTTCATACAATAATACTACACACAACTCCGCTAAACACAGTTACTCAGGTGTCGTAAATTATTTTAAACATCGAACAAAACAACAAGCAATAGTCATTTCCAGCATTAAGGGTACAAAAATCCATGATTACGTCGTAGCTGTTAAATCACTAGTGGGTCAAATTAATGTACTTTCTGCCACCAAAATTGCTAACAATAATATATGCATATAATTCTCTTTAAAAAACACTGTTGATGCTCTTTTTCATTCTTATAAATATATTGAAATAAATGGATGTCAAGTCGAAGTAAGAAGATTAATTTCTTCAGCCCAGAGACTTCTAATATCTAATGCATGTCCTACAATCCCGATCGAAATAATTGAACAAGAATTACAAAAAATTAGTATTCACACTGTATTCAAAATGACTTTTCTTTAAGTTGGTATGTCTGAAAGTGAGTACAGTCATGTTCTGAGCTTTAGAAGGTAATCATTTATTACACCCCTAGAAAATATGTCTATTCCTGACTCTTTTGCCATAACTTATGATAATACTTTCTACTGGCTATTTCTCTTCATATACGGATTCAGTTACTCCACATGTAAAAAACATTGGTCATACTAATTTAACTACCCTCTTGGATTCAACCCAAACCACATCATTATTATCTAAACCTCATAAACCTAATGATACCCCTTCAACTCCCCTCTCAGTTTCAACTCAAACCACATCGTCGTTATCTAAACATAATGAACCTAATGATAAAATATATCAATCTACGGAAACCGACCTTATCCAAAACATATCTAAAGATAATCCAAACACTTCGTCTTCTTCTTCCAAAACAACATCACCAGCTGTAAATAACACTGAAAATAATACTTAAATCGACCTCATCCAAACCATGTCTAAAGATAATCCAAATACTTCGTCTTCTTCTTCCAAAACAACAGCACCAGCTGTAAATAACATTGAAAATACTACGACACTAGAAACAATCATAACCATGAATAATGCAGTCAACTCTTAACAGCTAAAAAGACATAACATATCGTCTCCTGAAATTAACGAAGGAAACCCAAAAACCGACTCATCCGTTTTTAATACTCCTAAACATAATAAACCAAAAAGGAAACCCAAAACCTCTTCCAAAACCCCCCGCGAGGATGTCATTCACTCCCTAGAATCCATCAAAAACAAAATCGAAAATAGATCACCTCCATTTATACTAAATTTAATGAAATATGTGATTTTATGGAAAATGTTTTAAACTCTCATAACCCTGAATTAACTTCTAAAGATTACTCCAATGAACCAGAGAAACTAATCCAGATCTAGAGCTTTTAATCCTGTGTCTTCAAGAAACTTACTTCAAACAAAATCAGTTTAAAAAATTTTCAATGTTTTAAAAAAAATCGAATAGCTCAACAAGCTGGTGGTGGAGGAGCTATTTTCACCAGAGCTGATTTGGAAACTAAACCGATGGCACTAAGTACTAATCTTGAAGCTGTAGCTGTCTCTATTAGCTATCATAAAAAGGTTAACATAACATTTATTTACCACACAATAGTAATCTACATATGCACGAATTAAATAACCTTATAGACACAATTACACATCTTAAATTAATTTTAGAAGACAGGAACTGCCACCATCCGTTATGAAGAAGTCACATGAAAGAAACTAATAAATACGGTAACTTATTGAAGAACCTAATTAATTGTTCTGATTTATTGTTACTTAATACAGGGAATCCAAATAGATTTATTTCTTATAACGGTTCATTTTCTGCCACTGATATATCCTTATGCAATCAATCACTCTCAACTACATTGTCATGGAATACTTTGAACTTATTATATAATAGTGACCACTTTCCAATTTCTATAACATCAGATCACATTCATTCCCTTGATTTCCCAATATATCAGTCCTGGAAATTAAAAAATACAAATTGGGTATCCTATCAGTCCTATATCAATAATAAACTTGAAAACTTTCATTTAAGCAATGATATAAACTATCATATCACCTCTTTAAATAATATTATCATTGTTTAAATATGACTAATTAGACAATCCTTATAGAACAAACGTTTGATTTTCAATCTGCCGTCATGTGGCGGCCTCTAGTCATTAATTTTAAAAACTATTAACAGAAACTTAATTCTCTGCAGTATTATTCTACTCGAGTATATTTTTAGCTGTCTGATAACTAATGCAAACATGTACACGGATGCCAGATTGTGAAGAAATTATAAGACTTAAATAAAATGCTTATTGTTATTATCGTTGTATGCGTCTTGTGAAAGATGACTTAACTATTTCGAACGAATATTTCAAATTATTTTTATACTTTGAGAGTTGCTAAATCTAAATCGGTCAGTAATCTATTTAAATGAAGTAGGTCAATGATGCCTTTTTTTTAATTTATATTAGTTTACCAGATATTTAATTTGGTTATATGATTTGTTAGAAAAGGATTAAATATTTAATTGAAATAGACTCGATTGCTATCGTCTTAAAACACTCATGCGGAGGTTTATTTTTTAGTCAAGACTTAATTAAGTTTTATCATTGTTTAAAAAAGAAAATCTGTTTAAACAATGATTTTACGTATGTTTTGAGAAAATTTAATTTTCAATCTTTTAATCTTTAAAATGACGTTTGAAATTATAGTAAATTTATGGGTATGGTTTTTTGATAATGGTTTTGAAACAAATAAACCGATCGATATGCCACAACAAGAGGCATGACTGATTTGGGGACAAATTAATCTATGTGTTGGGATAAAATGAATAATAATTAACAAAACTTTAATACATAGTACCCTTTATTTTATTTATTTATGTATTTTATAATATACACACCATTTTTGTATTTCTGTTTACACATCTGAGCTGTTTATTATTGAAATAATTTTAAATTACAAAGTGCCAGATATTGCAAAAATTAAATTCGTATTATTTTAATAGTTATATAACACTTATCAAAATTCTAATATCTACACATAAACAATATTAACAAAATAATAACTCAAGGTAAAAAAACAAAACAAAATTGTTTACATCAATAGTTATATATATATATATATATATATATATATATATATATATATATATATATATATATATATATATATATATTAATATATATGTATATATATATATATATATATAAATTGATTGTAACATTGTTTTCATGAACTAAAATAAGCAATGTACGAGTTGGATATATGTATGAACCAGCAATACTAATTTAAAAATATTAGATCGTGTACAATACAGATACTTAAGAATATGTTTAACTACAATGGTATCAACTCTTACAAACGTTATGCTAGCAAAGTGTAATGAAATCCCATTAGAATTACATAGACAACTATTAGCACAAAAATACTGTATAAAGATGAGAAACACTGAGTCAGTCCTTTTAACAAATCTGGCATTATTAAACATTAAAAACTTAACTAATACATATTGGAAAATAAAAAATTCACCCCCACTTACAGATGTATTTATTGAAACCATGAGTTATACAAAATTATACAAAAATAAATTACTACGAATTTATAAATTTCCGTACAAAAATTTGATAAAAAAACCAAGAATCATAAATTCTAATTATACAGAATCAAATCAATTAAAAAATAATTTAATAAAATCTATACTGAGTGACTTTGTGGATTACACAGTAATTTACACAGACGGTTCTAAAAATCAAATAGGAGTAAGATATACTACGTAGGTGCAAAATTCCCACCAATACAATAATTACAAATGATCTAGTGTTAGTAGCTAGCATCTTTACAGCTGAACTTATAGCCATTGAAAAACTCTGCAATATATGTTATTAAAAACACAGATTTTAGTTCATACCAATCTAGAACTTTGTGTAGTATAAAAAATAATCTAAAGTGGAAGTGGTATTCATATGGCGATAAGGACATGCCGGTATAATAGGTAATGATATAGTAGATTGATTGGCTACAGATGGAATAACAAAGGGTGAGATCCTAACTCAGATTTTATCGAATGATGCAATAAATGATTTTAAAAATAGAATATATAAAATATGGGAAGAACAATGGAACAATATTTCAAGCATGTCAAAAAATTTGAAACAGTGAAGGCAAAAACTGAGGACTTTTCTCGTCTAGAAATATTGGGTAGTAGGGCTGGAGGGATATCCTGCTTGTTTTTTCGAAGTGTTCCACATAATGTTATTTGTCGATCTAGGAGTTGTTTTGCTAACGGAACACTGGTAAAGAAATTATCAGTAGTGATGCCATAACCAGTTTTTAGAAATGAGACCAAATCAAGTACTACTCTTTTGCCCTGGTCTTTTTCTGGTTTGTTACCATCTTTTCCAGTATAAATCTGAAGGTTAGCAGCATAGGTGATTGTTGCATCAACTGGAGCCCATATTTTGATGCCATACTTGGCTGGTTTTGATTTAATGTAGACTCTAAATGGACACTTACCTCTAAAACTTACAAGTTGTTCATCAACAGTTAGATGAGAGTGGCACATTTTAAACTTTCTTTACAGTTTTCTACAAACTTTGAAAACACTTCCCTAAAAGCTGCTAGTTTGTCAGAACTTCTACGTTCTTCTCTAGTGTTCAAATCATCGAATCGCATAAGTGAAATTAAATCTAGAAATCGGTCGCGTGACATGGCAGCCGGAAAAATAGATCGACTGTACAAAGGGTTTCGACACCACAAAAAGTGCACTGGTTCCCTATTGGCTTTTAGCGCACCCGCCGTAATCAAGAGTCCCAAGACCGCATAAATTTCCACTGAATCAGTGGGCAACCAGGTTCTTGTTTTATTAGGATTTTTCCCATTCCAATCCTGAAAGTATTTCTCCGCTCTTTGGTTTGTACATTTGACGATGATCTCTACAATTTTCTCATCTACAAATAATTTGAAGCAATCACTAATTTTAGCGACATTTTTAGATTTTTCTGTAAGCCCTGGTTTTTCGAGCAAGTTTTTTGTGCGACATCTAGTTTGTCGTAAAGGACGATTTTTCCAAACTGTACCATTTTTGGAAATAAATGTGGAATCTACTGCCCCCAAAACTGGTTTATCAGAATCATTACTGTCGCTCTCAGATGGCTAAAATATAATAAACTCAAGATAGAAATATCGTACATAAAACAAAAATAAAAATTACCTGCAGAATTTCAGGCTCATATTACGCTACTTGTAAATTATCATCTAATTCTTAATCATCTGATAAACTATCTCTTTCAGAAAGGTAATCATCATCACTTTCCTCTAACCATTGCACTGCAGTTTCACGATCCTGTTCTTTCCGAAGGTCTAACTTTATTTTTTTCGACATATTGGTAAATCGTGTAATCACAAATGGATAAACTAAAACGGTATGTTAGCACTAAGTCATCCACAGAACTGATTTGTGTGTTATTGCAAACAACAGGTTGGTGCCGTGCGCAAAACGTCTGGTTTAGTCAGTGGCGTCGACCGCAATGAACTGTACCGCGGTTGACGGAGGGAGTACAACTTGTACCCCAAGCACAGTGCTGCACTTTTCATAGGTAAAAATATGTCAAATTGAAAACAAATGGTTGAATATGCTTTTACACATCCCAATGAAGAAGTAACTAGAACAGTTAAACAAAATTCCAACATTTTTAAAAATTATTCATGAAAAATCGAATTTGGGATACAATCTGTACCCCTCTCCGGTAGCGGAAGGTTAAAAAAATTCAAATTACGATCATCAATATAATAATAATTAGCTTACCTCTGCACATCCAGTGGTTTCTACAGTCAAACTTCCTTTAGAAGATGTTGGGTGTGTACATGTCCTTTTTGTGTCGGCATGATCTTCATTGTTTTCTGTGAAGCCAATGTTCTGATTAGCCAAATTATTCGAACACAGCTGCAACAAAAAAGGAATTCTTAATACTAAAAACTTGAAATTGTTTTGCTACTTACAATAATTTTTGAATCTTCTAATTCAGTCAATATTTTGTTCTCATTCGTGCTATGCTCTGAATCATTAGTTTTCGGTATTGAAACCATGTTGTTAATGAGTTTTCCTCTCCATAGCGCGGTATTTGCATCCATGATAACTTTTAAATTGATTAATTTCTTATAAACCCTACAACAGAGATTTTTATCAAAATAATTCAAACAGACTATCTAAATATTTGATAATAAACAGACATAATTTGTAGAAGTTGTACCATATTTAAATGATTTTGAGCAATAAAATGATACAAAAACGAATATCACTGTTTATGATTAAAATAAAAAAAATAGGTACCTTAACTTTAAGTAATAAACTGACAAAATCCTGAATATTTCAACGGTCGATGATGTTCTTCCTTTCGCTGCTGAAGTAACACTAAAACCGGTCAGTTTATGACTGAACCGCCAAAATGGAACAATGCGGTACTAAACTGACGCAAGCAGAAATCTATCCACAGGAGTGTCCGATTTCAACATGTGTTAGCATTAAATCAATAGAGGGCACTATGTTCAGTTGTTTTATGACCCAAACTCAAAATTTAAGAATTTGAGTTGTGCCACTTTATTATTAAAAGTGCGACATGTCTAATGCCTTCAAAATGGCGATTGCTTCTCCCGTGAAAATGCTGCAGAATTGGGGGATGCGAACTGCATATTCAGACATTTCTAGAATAAAGGCCGATGCATGTCCGTTTTAAGTTCTTGACGCATTAGTAAAAATCTTGTTTTAGCCAGTGTATTCTGATATCTGTTCTTGATATAATTTGTTAATGATTAGAGGTGGTACTTGATGTGATATTGCTTTGGCTGTAGACTTCGAAATATTGTAGACAACTTTAAGCTGTCAGTGTTTGACAGAAGTCACTGTCACTGGCATATTAATTCCTATTGTTTTAATAAACATAAATAGAGAAGTATCTAAGACCCGAGAGGTTCGACGGGGATCCATCTGTGAAACAGCAAAGGAATGGGACCATTGGAAAAGAACTTTTATGAACTTTTTAGCTGCCCATATTGTCACTCCCGCTGTTTCTGCTGATGGTGCTGCTGTACCACCCCTAGATATTAATAATACTAAGCTACAACTGTTAATAAATCATATTTCGCCACGAGTATATACATATATAAGCGATTGTAACACTTACAACGAATCCATTCAAACTCTTGACAAAATATACATCAAACCAAACAGTACTATTCATGCTCGTCACAAACTAACCTTATATCCTAGGTTTTGCTTTATCATTTCAGTACTCTTTGGATAGGCCGTGAGGGATATATCAATAGTGGGAAAATTAATAGTCCGGGGAGGTATAGTTCGTTATGTAGGATAAGAATGTGTCAGCTGCTCCATGTCAAATCCATATCTGGTTAAACGTTCTTTAAGGGGTGGATAGTTTTGTTGATGGCAATGAGTAGATGGATATACTTTGTAACGAAGTAAATAGTTTATGTTATTAGGGTTGGAAAACAGTCTCGCGGCATAATGTAAAGAAATGTGTTGTCTTCGTATTGATAGGGGAGATTCGTCTAGGATAACCTGAAAACTTGAAACGGGACTAGTTCAGTAAGCAGCCAGAAGTCTTAAAGGTCTCTTTTGTGTAGTGTCTAGTTTTTAAAAAATATAATTACTCGCAGTTGAATAGCATATTGCACCATAATCCAGTTTATTCGGATTAATGATTGGTTTATATGCAGCAATTTTATGGTGTCCGCTCCCCAAGACCGATTTGATAGCATTTTAAGGAGATTTATTTTAGATTGGCAGGATACGACTAGCTTTTTAATATGTTCTGCCCATGTTAACTGACTTTTCTTTTATTGAATACGATGAAACGAGATTTATCACCTGAGAACGTAAAACCAGTTTTTTGGGGCCAGTCTTCTAGTTTATGCAGAAATGATTGCAAAATTTTTGAGGCTAATATAATATTGCAGCTAGTAGTATATACAACTAAGTCACCTGCATACAGATTTGCTTTCAAAAGTAGCTTTATCTCTTGAGCAATCTTTCTATAAACCGTGTGTAGCTTTATCTCTTAAGCAATCTTTCTTGACCGCGTGTGTGACTTAACTGTGTAAGTCCTCTATTAATCTTCTAGACTCTGTAAAATGAATTAGTATGTAAAGTAACCTAAAATTAGCAGTGAGGTATACACTTAAGTATATTGAGGGCTCACATCACTAGTGTATATTTTTTTGAGACACCCAAATTAAACACCAAAATTAGTGATAACATGCAATGGATTCCCTTGTCCTATTACATTGCAGTAAACAACTATGCTACTACACACGCGAAACCATCGTGTGCCGTCGGGTCAATCATTCCAAATATTTGCCTTATGTGTGTCTGGTAGATAAGAATCAAAATAGACGTGGACGCATTGATGGTCGCTGCAACTTATTTTTACTTTAATGCAGTTGGCTGTGTAAATACAAAGTTACTATATATATATATATATATATATATATATATATATATATACATATATATATATAGTAACTTTATATTTAACTTTGTATATGGTATATATGTGCTTCTTATCTTGGTACTTCCGGTTGCAGCTGCTCTCCGTCTGGAATGTTTAAGGACTGTCTGGCCGAGATGTGAGAAGGAAAGGAATTATATGGAGTATAGAATTGGAACCTGTTTTTTTAGAAACAGTAGCTGGTGTAGGGATAGGGTTACCAAGCCCTGAAATAGTCTGTTTTTTACTGGAAACTGTAAAAGAGTACTATCCGTTACCCCGTATCATTCTTACATCCTGATCATCTATTTCTCTGTTTCGTAATATGTTTGTAAGACTTCTATGTTGTAGTTTGTCGAAGAATTCAACTTGAAGTCAACAAGACATATGAATACGTCACAGTTTACATCTCGACACCATTATATGAGTGTTTGTATAGTAAATAATATCTCTCTAGTGCCAAAGTCTTCTCTAACTTACAGTCATACACATTTATGTATTACTCACATGCAGACTTTTGAAACATAGTTTATCGAGCTAACTGTTTATATTATTCATATTCTTCACATTTTATTGCGTAGTGTTTTTGAATATTGGAATAAACTTAGATATTAGTCATTTTTCGGAATTTTCCTGGTATATTAAATTTCACTGAATAATTCTACTAACATCAATGTGATTCTCTGTTAGTAGTTTTATTATTTCTGGTATTTCATCCGGTCCCATGGATTTATCATTTTTTATACGTTTTACTGCTTTTTCAATTTTCCTTTTGGTAATTGTATGTCTATTTATACTTTTTGATTCTATTGTTTTCATACTTTCGTTGTCTTTAAATATCCCTTTTATATATATTTTCCTCAGTTCCATCTAAGCTTTTAACAAGAGTAGACGTATTTACGATAAGTATAGTGGTGAAGACAAAGTTTATTTTGTGAAATGGAAGTAGTTAGAAAGGAGATTGATGATCCTGGTGGAACAACTATATCATTATCTGGTGAGTCGTTTCCAATAACAAACGATTATAAAAATGATAATGATCCGAGTCTTATCAGAAAACATTACGATAAAAACATACGATATAGGTTGTGTGACACTGGCCCATTCGTTGTGTATGTAGAGTCTATCGATAAAAATATCGGTAAATTACATCCAATAAGAGTTGGACATTATTTACATACAAATAATTTTAAAAATAATATTACTGAAATTAAATCTATTGGTAGGAATAAAATTAAGGTAATTTTAAATAATGCTTCTTCTGCTAATAACATTGTAAGTGGCGACTTTTTAGAAGCCAACAATTTAATTGCTTATATACCACGGTTTTTTGAGGAACGTCTAGGTTTAATACGTTCACTTGATACAGGGTTTACCGAAACATATCTACTGGAAAAACTTAAAAGTGAGAATCCAAATAGTAATATTAAAGAAATAAAACGACTAAATCGTAGAGTCCCTACAGAAACAAATGAAACAAAACTAGTACCTAGACAATTTGTATGTATAACATTTATCGGAGCTTCTTGACCAAAACAAGTCATAATAATTAATAGTTGCATTTTTCCAGTGGAACCGTACATATATCCTGTTATACAGTGTCAGAAATGCTTAAGATATGGACATATGACACAACAATGTAATGGGAAAGAGCGTTGTAAAAACTGTGGTGAAAATCATAATAATAAGGACTGCTCTGTGGGAACTAAATGTTTATACTGTGGTCAGCAACATTCGGCACTATCAAGAGAATGCTCAGAATATATTAAACAACGTAAAATTAAGGAAATTATGGCAACAAAAAATATCTCGTTTCAGGAAGCTGAAAAAGTTCAAAGCAATCCAAATTATTATTCAAACATATTAACTTATAATAGATTTTCGTTACTAGCTAAAGATTCTAGTAGTTTTCCTCCGCTACCTTCCAAAAATGTTAATGTACCTTCAGTGTGCAGTATCTCTACACCGAGAGTTGTGAGAAGAAATTCCACATCAAGTAACAGTTCTGAATCTTTTAAAAAAAGAAAACTGAATGAGAGCGATTATATTGATAATGAAAGAATTGAGAAAAGTACAGCCAGTTCGTCAATCTTATCAAATCCTTACAGGAATGAGTTCATGAGACATAAAGAAAAAATAGTTAAAGGTATTACTAATATACTATTCAGCTTTCTCTCTGATGTTTTAAATTGCAAAGATTATATAGACAATGATCAAAATTTAATTAAAAAACATATAAATCTATTGGAAAATTTATCCAAATCCAATGGATCATAACAGTTCAAATAATTGAAATATAATTCAATGGAATAGTCGTTCTACTGTATCTAATGCGCAATCTTTTTAACAATTTCTGTACTCGAATGCTATTGATATTGCAATTTTATCTGAAACATGTTATAAGACAAAACACAACATTGTTTATAAGGGATACCAAATTATAAGAAAAGATCGTCAAGATCGTAGATTTGGAGGTGTAGCTATATTTTTAGGCCTACGGATAAATAAGTATAAGATATTGGATATTATAAATGTTAAAACATTGGAAATGTGCGGTGTAAAAATTGATTTTAATGGCAGAATAATTAATATAATCTTATTTTATAAACCTGACAAGAATATTAGCATCCGAGAATGGGAACGGCTTTTTAATTGGTGTTCCTCACTCGAAGGAGAGACGGTACTAGGAGGTGACTTCAACGCCCATCATGCGGTATGGGGTTCTCCAAAAAATAATACTGATGGCAATAGAATAATTGATGCATTAACTGATATGGATTTAATATTTCTAAACGATGGTTCGGCGACTAGAATTACCCCTCCAAACTCTACAAAATCAGCTGTAGACTTAACGCTAATAACTCCTGGACTAATTGCACTAGCACATTGGCAAACATCGGATAAAACTCTTGGATCTGATCATTATATTATTTCCATCAAGTTGAATATTGATGTACCCTCTTCTGTTGTCTATCCAACAAGGAAATGGAAATTAGAGAAGGCCAACTGGGAATTGTTTCATAGCACTCTTGAAATGGAACTGAAGAATGTTGTATACTCTGAAAACTGTAATGAAATGGCATTTAATCTGAATACAGTAATTAATGCAAGCAGCGAAGCTTCTATCCCCCAAAACGTACCCTTCAGTCCTAAACATAGACAAAAATCAATTTGGTGGAATGATGAATGTAATACACAGATACAGCTTAAGAAAAATGCTCTTAAAAAATACAAAACAACATCTACACTGAATACCTTTCTTGAATATAAAAAGATAGAAGCTACAACTATAAAAATGTTTAAACACAAAGCCAAAACAACATGGATTAAATTTTGGTCCAGTCTTAACTCTAGTTGCCCATCAACTCAAATATGGAAGATGGCTAACAAATTAAACAACAAAAACGCAAACATCAAACATGCTCCTTCCGCAGTTGCAGAAGATATTCTTCAGAAGTTATGTCCACCATTTGTTGACAAACATATACCTTACATGGCTTTACATCCAGAAGAACATTATTTATTAAAAGAAATAACATCATCTGAACTGGAATATGCTATCAAGATATCCAAAAACACAGCTCCAGGTCCAGATCAGATTTCTTACATTATGTTACAAAAAATGGGTGTACTGGCTAAAAGACTACTACTATATATTTATAACTGTATTTTGCAAACTGGAATATCCCCTTACACATTTAATGATTGCTTTGTTATATTAATTCTAAAACCGGGAAAAGACAAAGATAATCTGGAATCATATAGACCAATAACATTATTGTCATGCATTTTTAAAATATTTGAAAGAATTCTAAAATTGAGAATGGAAATTTGGTTAAGGCGGCATAATATTCTACCAGCAACACAATATGGATATAAACAAGGCTATGGAACCACGGAGGCAGTAGTTCGTCTGACTACAGATGTACAAATTGGTTTTTCTAATTCCATGAACAGGTGCATTGTTTATTGACATAAAAAGTGCATATGACAATATTGATTTAAATATACTATGTGATAAACTTGTGTTTCTTGGCATTCCAAAATCGATAGCACATTTACTATCAAATCTATACAAAGACAGAAGTGTATCGATAAGAGTAGGTCACAATATTATTAGACCCAAGATCACATCAAAAGGTATTCCACAGGGAGCTGTTTTAAGTCCACTTCTTTTTAATTTGTAAACATACGATATGCACAATTTATGGTCTCCCAATATTGTTTGCTTACAATATGCTGATAATATTGTCATCTACTCACATAAGAAAACGTACAGTGAAAGCACTACTGAACTCAAACATATTATGTACAACTTGGATAATTGGACTTGGTTAAATGGATTCAATATTTCGTACCAAAAATGTGCCGTAGTATTTTTTTCAAGAAAACACCCTATTAAACATCCCGCTGTAACCTTACATAACAATGATATTCCAATTGTTTTGGAATTTAGATATCTTGGTGTCGTACTTGACAGAAAATTGCTTTGGACTCAACATATTAATTATACAATTGGTCGCTGCGAAAAAGGTTAAATTTTCTTAAAATGGTGTGTAAAGGTTCGTGGGGTGCAGATCAAAACATTGCATTAACTTTTTATCGAGCCTATATAAGATCTATAATAGATTACTGTTGTGTGGTATATGGGTCAACTAGCATAACCAATTTACGTAAACTTGATAGAATCCAATTTAAAGCTCTAAGGATTGTGTTAGGGTTGATGAAAAGCACTCCAAATGAAGCCACCCTAGCTCTAGCATCTGAAAATCTACTCTCATTGCGCAAAGAATATCTGGCAAGCAAATATTTCCTAAACCAACATTATCGTGGCACTTATAATGCTAAAACAATTAATGAAATAAATACAGCTGATTTAACATCTACATACTTCATTAAAAAAAACTCTCCACCACTTGCAAGAGCAATTATAACTTGCAACGAACTGAAGTTAATAAATTCCCCTTGTAATCTTATCTGGGAATCGTTGGATATACCACATCTAACAAGTGTTCTAGCTACAAATATTATTATCCCTAAATACCAAAACGAATTTTGCTACACTACTCTTAAAGAATTCTTAAGTGGCTTTTTAAATCATATTGTGATCTATACAGATGGGTCAAAATCACCAACATGTACAACCAGTGCTTACTTTGTACCAAAAATGAAGATTAAAAAATCATTTATTTTAAATAATTAATCCAGCATTTTTTCTGCTGAAGCATGTGCTATATACAAAGCCCTTGAATTGTGCTGTGAAAACCAGTGGAACAAAATTGTCATATGCAGTGATTCACTGTCAGTATTACACTCCTTGCAAAACTTTAAATTCACAATAAATAGCAATATATTCATATTAGAAATTTTTTAACAGTTACTAAAACTATCAGATCCATATGGTACTAAATTTTTATGGGTTTAGGGACACTCAGATATTGTTGGCAATAATATTGCTGATTCTATAGCTAAAAATCCATTACAGTACCCACATATTATGGTGATAGAAGAATTTAACACATATGACCTACTTGCCTATATCAAACAACATATTAAATTTAAATGGGACAGACAATGGATTCAGTTTGGTGAAAGCAGGGGCACTAATTTATACAAATTACAACCAACAGTAGATGTAAAACAATTTTACAAAGATGTCACACTAAGCAGAAACACAGTGTCAACTGTCTTAAGATTAAAAGTAGATCATGGATGTTTTCCGAAACATCTACACCAAATAGAAGTTCTCCCAATAGACATATGTTAGTGTGGAACTAGTATAGCTGATTTAAATCACATATTCTTCAACTGCCCACTACATCATAATATAAGTACGTGGCTGCTAAAAGAATTGATAAAAGAGGGTTTAAGTAAACCATTAAACGTATATCTTCTATTGAGTGAAGACAATATAAAAATCTTTAAAATAATTATTATATTTCTTGTAAAAATTAAGTTAAAGGTATGAGTGTAAAATTGATCGTATGCGTGAACATTTCCTTTGTATGTTTACCATATATGTTGCCCACCTACCTAACCGTGGTTTATGTCTTGTTTGTTACAATAAAGCCGCTCTGATGAATCCCTGAGCGTGAAAAGTGTGCTCCTTGTACAATCCTGTATGAATGAAGACTAATATTTATATGTAATTACGTGGCTAAAGGTTTCAAGCCAAAGACAATATAAAAAAAAATATACATATTTTCCTACATATTTATTTTTTTTTGTACATTTAACTATTATTTTGTTGTTTTTGTCCATATGTTTCCAATATCTCCTTTTTTATAATATGCTAGCTGTTTCGTTAATCTTCCTGTATATGTTAAAGCTCTTCTTCTTCTTTTTAAGTAGACATGACTCTGTCTGTTTTTCAATGTGCCTCCAGTAAGTTGTCGTTTCATCGTTTTCGTGAAACTTCCAGACTTCCTAGTAATCGTCTTCATATAGTTAAAGTTAAAGTTGTCCTATTGTTTTCTAATCTTTTTATTTCTGCATGATTTTCTAGTAGGCACAATTCCCTCTCTTCTTTGATATTTTTGTCTGATTTTTCTATTTTCATTTTTGTATGCTTGTTAGATTTTATTCTTGTATTTTCTCCTTTACGATATCGATGACTATTCCATGTGTAATCCATCGTTTGTTTTTAGGGGATGTATCACCCTCCAGTTGCTTTTTATAATGTTCATCAAGATTTTCTATAACTATATCCATTTTTCTGTAGCTTTAAGCTTTTCGTGTCTTCAAACTGTCTGGACTTCCTTGTGTATTTCTTCTTTGATAAATTGGCAAGTTGGATAAGAGCAGCTGTTTTTAGTCTTCTTAGATGAATTGAAATAGCTTTAACCATTTAGAATTTAACCATTATAACTATTGATCATAGATTCTGTTTTGTATGAACTGCTTTCCATTGTACTCCATGCAACATAAACTTGATCATATGTATGAGGTGATATTACCTAGAAAATAAAAAAATGTAGCTGTCCACAGGAGATCAAGAAGACAGAAAGCAAATTTACGTAGCAGTAAACCAGAAAAAACAAACAAAATGTAAGTATATATATATATATATATATATATATATATATATATATATATATATATATATATATATATATATATATATATACATCATACTATCATTTTCGCATCGATACATTATGCTTTTACCATCAATTTAGCATCGACTTGCAAAGTAGCATCTGTATATCGACGCTACTTTACAAGACCTTAATAATTTTTTTCCTGTACTTGTTACAAGAATTTTAACCATCTCATTGATTAGAGTGTTGATACCGTGTTGATATTTTAAAATATCCGCTTTCTCTTTTTATCCCTTACTGAGTTATACAAGTTTATTCCAGAAAATGTTTGAGTCTAAAATGATGGTACAGTGAAAATATTATATATATTTAGTTCAGGGTTTTACCGTTTACTCGCTGCCATTATATACATGAAAATGTATATCCCACTTTCATTATCAATCATTTTAGCATCAGAAATTTGACATCGCTGTTGAATATAATATTACCCACAATGAAGTAGTAAATTTAAGAATATATATATATATTCTTTTCATCCACAAATCATTCTGGCATCACGATTGGTTAAAAGTAACGGGATATGATATATTGCAACTACCTATGGTATCTTCGCTCCAATTGGTCCAGTCGCGACGTACAGCCCCTCAAATGATAGGATTTAACCAATAAAATACAATAAGACAGAAAAATCAAATATAGCAGCATGTCAAAAAGGCCTTAATTATATATCTTCGTTTCTATAAGTCCAATCGTGACGTACAGTATCTCAAATGACAGGATTTAACGAATTGAAAACAATGAAATAAAAAAATTAAATACAGCAACATGTCAAAAGGGCCGTAGTCACGTATCTTCGGACCTATTAGTCCAATCGTGACGTATAGTACCTCTAATGATAGGATTTAACATAGAGAATACAATGGGATACAAAAATCAAATACAGAACAATGTCAAAAGGGCCTTAGTTGTGTATCTTTAGTTCTATTAGTCCAATCATGACGTACAGTACCTCAAATGAAAGGATTTAACAAATAAAATACAATGAGGTATAAAAATTAAATAAAGTAGCATGTCAAAATGGCCTTAGTTATGTATCTTCGGTCCTATTAGTCCAATCGTGACGTACGATACCTCAAATGATAGAATTTAACTAATAGAATACAATGAGATAGAAATCAAATACAGCAAGATATTAAAAGGGCCTTAGTTACGTATCTTCGTTTTTATTAGCCCAATCGTGACGTACAGTACCTCAAATGATAGGATTTGACCAATCGAATACAATAAGATAGAAAAATAAAATACATCAGTTTATCAAAAGGGCCTTAGTTATGTATCTGCGGTCCTATTAGTCCAATCGTGACGTACAGTACCTCAAATGGTAACATTTAACCAATAGAATACTACGACGTAGAAATCAAATACATCAACACGTCAAAAGGACCTTAGGTATATATCTTTGCTCCTATATATGTTATGTCAAAAGAGCCTTAGTTGCGTATCTCAGGTCCTATAGGTCTAATCAGGATATATGGAGCCTAAAATGATAGGATTTAACGAAGATAATACGATAGTGGAGAGAAATTCAACATGGCTGCATCTAATAACACCTTAAACTGGCAGCAATAAAACGAATTTACGCACAGAGGTATGTGGCATATTACGTGACAGAATTTATCAAATACCGTACGATTACGTCATACTTTTCTTTGCATACGTCCACTTTTAGTTAACTACTTAGTATGTATTCAGTACTTAGCTTTACGGTGTTGAGGCATGGACTCTTAAACAGAAGAATGTTACAAATCTTGAAAGCTTTGAGATGTGGTGCTACTGCCGTATACTAAAAATAAGTTGAGTGGATAAAATTACAAATGAAGGGGTAATACGTAGAATACATAACGATCCAGAAGTTATACTGAATATAAAAAAGAGAAAACTTAAACACTTTGGCCACCTGATGAGTTAGTGATGAGTGAATTATTCAAAACAGCAGTAAATAAAATTAAAATCGCCCTAATGATATCTAATCTCCGATAGGAGAGGCACTCAAAGAAGAAAATATGAAAGACTCGAAAAATCTCCAACGTTCACTGTTAAACATATTCCTCCCGTTCACTGCACACATTTACTGCTCCTTGACGCTGTGACGAGAATGAGATAGGATTTAACAAATAAAATGACAGAAAACTAAACAAGACAGTGTGTCAAACGTGGAATGCGTCGTAGAACGTGAAATAGCGTCAAATTATATGATGGCCATAGACGTTTCTTTAATACCCAGCAAACGACTCGCTTTGTAAAGTTACATAGGCGGGATCTGTGCGAGAAAAAGTCAATCATTCGTTTTATAATCCAAAGGGGACCATAAAATATTCAACGTTAAAATGTGACATAATGTAACGTTATGACAAGTCTTTTTTCTCCCGCACGGGTGCATGCCTGTGTACCTATGCAAGGGGAGTCGTGCATAACCTTTAAGTTGATCGTAATACATAACTGCAACAACAAGTATGTTGACGGTTTGGGTTAGTATATACAGTGCATTCCGTACGTTTTTTAAACATGATTAGGAAACTGTTGACTGGAGGCTATTAAAGAAGTTCTTAAAATTTTTGCGGGTCACCCCCTTTTCTGTAAATGGAGTGAATATTGTTATCCGTTTAATTTTTTCCCCAGTTGAATAATTCTTGCTGGTATTTGGTCTAAGCTTACTTCTTTTCCCCATTTAAGCTGTTTTATAGCTAATTCTACTTCCTCTTTATAGTACCCTGTTCACCTGGCAATTTCGGACTATTTCATCTCTTATAACATAAAACAGTTGTTTCAGATATCTTTATCGCGTTACCTTTTTTTATGCGTGAATATGCTGCCGTTTTCATCTTTTACTATTTCATATGGAGCTACACGATTAACAATTCCAAATCAAGAAAACACAAGTAACACTCCGAATTATATTATACAACTAATAGTCGAAAAATGAAGAGCAAGAGTTAGATGACCAAGAAGCCAATGCCACATTTGAACACTACATTAGAACATTGTCTAAAGAAGATCATTCAGTATGGATACCAACAAAAACACTTAAAGAGACCTGAACAACACAATCCACAAATTAAGAAAGATGACGTTAGTTGAGGAAGATCAGACCAGGAAAAAATGTCAACATTTTCAGAATACCAGATGATAATAATCAAGCAATAGAACACTGAAAACTTTTGTTTTTAACTGTACGCCCGTCGTGAATGACATACCATTTTTTAAATAACACTTAATATTGCACTTTTTTAGTGAATTTATTTCATGTTTCAAGATAATTCTTTTAGGAATATATTAATTTATAACATACGGTCTTATGGTCTTATTACGGCTTTCAGATTATACGACATAAATGTATCTTGTACCGCACTGCTAATTACGAATTATGTTTGTAATGCGATAAGAGGTCCGGATATACGAGACATCAGTGACTCATGCCGCACTGATAAAAATCCGACAGGAATCTGCATTTCTATAAAAAAAATAGATTAATTTGTTTTGTGTATTAATTTAGTTTAGGTCGAACAAGAGTTGCAGTAAAAGATTTTTCTAAATATAGAGTGTAGGGTAGACTGGGGCTAGTTGTGCCACTTTGGACAAAATAATTTTTAACATTTTTTTCGTAATTTTTAGGGCTGTTAGATTACTTTAATGAGGTACTATTTTTAATTGGGAATCATTATTTGGGAACATCAGCAATTTTTAAGCAATACCTTACAGTATGTAAATAGTTTTACAAAATGCACATATTGTCACAATTTGCCCCAATATGGGGTAAGTTGTGACGAACTTGGGGCAGGTTGTGACAGTAAATATTTTTAAATATAATAAACTTTAGTTGGAGAATAATAACAAAGTTTCAATAATAAATTTATTTTATAGTTAAGTATAGATACATAAATGTTTGATAAATGTTTATGTAAGAAACAAATGTGTAGAAAAACATCTAGTGAATTTAAAGTAAAATAAAAAACTTAATCGCTATCGTCAATTTGTGCTGATTCTACTTGTAGTTCTGAAGAGTGGCAGTTTATACAAACATAATAAAGATCATCTTTTGTGCACTTTACATGAGCCCACCTCTTGCATTCCATACATTGCACCCAGTCTTCTCCTAACCTAGACTTTTTATATGGTCCCATACAAACTAAGCAAAAGTAATCTTCTTCCTCTTCTTCTGAGCTGTCTTCTCTTTTTCTTGTTGCGGTCTCTTTCTTTGGCGCTGCTTTTTTCTTAGGCAACAGTTGTTTTGAGTCAAATAATTTTTTCTTTATTTTATCCTCTTTGCACTTTATTGTTTCCTTCCTCTTTAACTCTTCACTGCGAATTGTCTCCTTGACAGATGTGCTAGTCAAAATTGCAGATGTTAAGCTCTTGCGTTTTTTATTTTTTCGAGGACCAGCTTTTGGCAGAGGTCTTATATCCATAGGGCTGACAGGCAGAACTTCGGCATGGAATGATCCTGGTAGGTTGGCCTGCGATGATCCTTGTTGATATGGTCCTGGTTGATAGGTATGGGAGGGTCCTGGCTGGTTAGCATAATATGACGACGGTTCAGGTTCATCGAGATGCTGAAACTCTTTAAGCTGCCCAGCACTGGCTTCCTCATTACCATATACGATGTCAATAGGCCTATTCAAAGGTCGGTCGGTCACCGAAGAACACAGAAAGTCTTCTTCATTAAAAATGTTTCTATTGAATTCCCATATTCCTGTAGAACGAAATCCTGCCTGAACATTTGTTGGTGTTACAGCTTTAGGTAATGCTGTTTTCACTATACTTGGGATGTCATAAATTGAGACTGTGTTTCCAGGATGAGATTTCATCCATCCACACATGGCGTCGTTTAAAAACTTCTTAAATGGACCAAAAACGGAAACATCCAGTGGTTGAAGTCTATTTGTTGTATGGGGAGGGAACGATAAGAGAGTAATACCGTGCTCTGTACAATAGTCAAGGACTTCGATATATAGGTGAGCACTGTGGTTGTCTAACAGAACTAAAACCGGTGATTTCTTTGAGCACCTTACTTTTTTTACAAAATGCTTCATAAAAAACAAAAAGTCCGGGCCTGTTATCCAGCCACTTGGGTTAGCAGTACCACAACAACCTACTGGCCCATCACGTACAAAATGCTCCTTGTAAAACTTACGTGGAAAAACGAACATAGGAGGAACTGAGTTACCCTCTGCGTTAATAGCAAGAACCATAGTAACATTGGTCCCCCTCTCAGCTGAAGTGACACCACCAACTCTTTTCTCGCCTTTCTTCGCTATGATTTTTACCGGTTTTTGGACAGTCCCAGTCCCTGTCTCGTCTATATTCCAAATATCATTAGCTGTAAAATGGTTTTGACTTAATACTAATTCGAGGTTATCAAAAAAGAGTCCGACATTGTGCTTGTTGAAACTTGTACTCCGACTTAAGCTGGTAGCCTCAGGAACACGAATAGACACATTATTGTTACGTTGCATGAACTTTGTAAACCAATCATTACTGGCGTGTTTTGTTGCTACCCAATTCTCAGGCACAAGAACTTTGTTCGCTATAGCAAATTCAAAAGCTAAACTTTTCATTTCTTTTGGGCTAATACCATAAAATATTTTCGCTGCCTGAACAGCATATTCACAGAGCTCTTCTTCTTGTTGTTGTGAAAATATCATTCGAGGTCTTTTGTAACCCATTTCTACCACTCCATCTGGATTGGTTTGTTGTTTTTTTATATATCTAAGTAAGGACATCCGGTTAACGCCATATTTTTCAGCTGCTTGCCTTAAACTACACGATCCAGACTTAACATCTAACGAAGCCGACTCGTAACTGTTTATATTACTCCGACCACGTTCCGTTTTCCTTTTATAATTTCTCACCATTATCTGTAACAAACCCATAAACATGCATTAAAATTAGTAGGGGCATGTTGTGACACTGTCACAATCTGCCCCAAGCCTTTCGTCACAACTAGCCCCACCGTACGCCATTTTACATAAAGCCACTTGCACAGACCTTGACACGTCGTATAGAAACCAAACTGTGTCTTACTAGAGAGAAATAAACAAACTATCTACTACAACTAGAATAAGTTTCTTACCTTGTGGTTTGAAAGTGAAATAACAATTCAAAGACAACAGCAAAATTTTACTTCGTTACAACGAAATGACATATAATTTTATAAAGCGGCAGAAACGCATAGCATCACAACCAAACTACACAAACAGACTGAGGACATGCGGACGTGGAATTCTGGGTAACCGGGCGACGCTGCTACCTATGGTTAGTCTATAAAACTATTTGTCACAACATGCCCCTGTCACAACTAGCCCCGATCTACCCTAAACCATATTTCCAATGCTTTATGAAAGAGAACCAGTTTATAATATTCTGGACGACGTAATAACACCTTATTTTAGAATATTGGTCGATGAATTGAAATCATTGTTCAAGAAACGAATTATTCATGTACAGATGTTTTACTCTAAAAACATGTAAAAATAAAATCTCGATTAAAAAAGTTGCAACCAGTTACTCTCGATGAAATTTAACCCCATTATTGATTTTACGAGTGATAAAATGGGTCGACAAAAGACCAGTTTTAATCCTTGCAACATTTAAACATAATAGTTGTATCTTGGTTTAATCAAATAAAAAGAAAAATTATACACAAGTACTAAAACCACAAATTATTCTCGATTATAACTTGGTGAAAAAGAGTGTTGATTTTAGTGATCAAGTGGCTTCTTACCAAAGCCCAATACGCAAAATTCTGAAGTGGTACCGGAAAGTGGCAATGGAATTAATATTTAATACCGCAGTAGTCAATGCTTAGTTGCTAAATAATAGAAAACGTAAAAAAAGCGACAACCTATCCTTGAGTTCAGACTGGAGTTCGCGAAGGCGTTTACAAATAAAGAAATGTTGTAACCCTCATGACCAGTTACACCCAAAAATACCATCTAAGGCAAAGCGATGTAGATAATACAAAGAGAAGAAAGTGTACAAGATGTTACAAAGTTTTAAGAAGAAGCATGACTAGTAGAAAGGCCGATAGAAAAGTTAAAACATACTCTGAAGAATGTGATGGCAAAACTGAAATATATCTAGTGTGCTTCAATGAAGCACATTAAAAAACAATTTTACTTATACAGGAACTATTATTGAGTAAAAACGTATTGTGGCTCAAGTGGCCTTATAGTATTGGAAGTCGTAAGTTGATAGTTTCCAGTAGAACGTTTTTATTGTTAATTACCTCCGTAAAAGTGAGTTATAGTATTTATAAAGAAATGGATGTAAATAATATGCCTTCGACATCTAAAAAAGGTAGATGTGAACATAAACGTAGATTGACCACTGCTGAATTACAATCATTGTTAGAAGCATCGGGCGAGGACGATGTGGATTAAATGAATGGTGGAATTGACTGACAAAATACTTGCACAAAGTCGTTCAGAAAAATCGAGGATTGCGTTTTGGAAAGAGACAACACAAACAGAATTTAAGACTTTTCTCGAGCTTAAGTTCCATATGGGGACAATTAAAATGAACCGTCTGCATGACTACTGGAAAAGTATAGGTAACTATAATAGTGTTGACTTGACTAGACAATTGTTCATAGCCCATATGAAGAAATAACCTAATCCTCACTTGTCAAAGAAACTAAAAAAACGTTAAGTGGTCTAAAAACTAAAAAGTCCCCTATTCAAACTGGTTTTTAATAAAAAATTTAATAATATGTTAAAAGTTTTTTTAATATACCCTAAAACTGAAAGCGCAAATAATCGATTGCAAGTTACAAAATACTTATAGTCATACGAGTTTGGACAAGTACAGTTGTTTAAATAATTGCTTTCTGTGATAAACAAATTGAATAAATTGTAAAATATTTTTTGATCTGCTCGATATTTAGCACACTTTAATAACTCATCAATTGCCATGATTTCAAGTAGCTATATTATCTGTCGTTAGTCACAAAACAAAGTTATTAACATTTATAAATTACTACAAACATATAATATCTTAGAGTTTATGGTTTTTTGGAATTATCTCAATTATTTATGTATTTAAATTTGGTATTTCTCTACATAGAAAACTTTTTATGGTCTACAACTTTTATTTAAATTATTTTTCTTTAGAATGTATACAAAACGTTTTATAAGCAAAATTTTTTATTTTGCCTTTTAAGATTGTTTAAGAAAACAAAGCAAAATCAACTGTACGTCTTTTTCAAAATTACATTTTTAATTAACTAATATTTAACGATACGATTTCCAATATTTAACCTTGTTTATTGTACAAATTATGTAAAAATGTGTATACACATTTTGTACAAAAAACGTTTTTTGAGAACGATTTCCTGAATTGAAATCAAAATGTTAAACATTAAATAATTAAAAATGTGATTCTCATCCCAATCACAACCAATATTTTTGACATAATCCCATAAAAATCTAATATTTATCTTAAACTATTCACTGATAGCTTCGATTAAACAGCTTGGAAATATGTAAAATATTCCTCTACACAACTCTCTGGGAAAAAATATCTAAATTGAATAAATATAACAACTGAACATTGATATAAAAAAACTAGTTGGTTGACCCCAGCCGGTCGGCAGGTAGTTTCAATGTCTGCATTTGAACTTGACCCAAAACCGATCGATATTTTTATGTTTTCAAATATTATTTAAGTATTAACACTGGCAACATCTATTGGCTTTAAAATGATACCAAATACAGTAATTTTACCTCCCAATGTTAAAATGATGGTTTGATGTAAAAAATTTAATTTATAAAAAAATCGGATTATTGAAAAACCGACAACGGTGCCAAGCCTACAAAGGTGCACTAAACGAACATACACGACTTATAAATAAAAAATGATAGCATTTCTTGGTGATGCTAAATGACTGCAACGTGAAAAGAGCTTAAAACGATAGTGGGATGTATATATATATATATATATATATATATATATATATATATATATATATATATATATATATATATATATATATATATATATATATATGGCTAAATTGGAAGCTCAAAAGCAAGGAAGGCATGGAAAACGTTGAGGATTACATATAATACCTATGAAAGGGGAAAGATAGGGACATATGGACGAATGGGTATTATTGTTTATTATATGGGACTCGTTTGGAATTCCTTTCCCCAGGTAGCTGTAGCCTCCTTTGTGGTTATTGTTAGTTGTTACCCTGGAAACCATCAGGGTCTCCTAAGTGTAATGCTACAAATTGGTCGCATTGTTCCTGTAGTAATCCTTTCCCAAATTAACATGCTCCTTTTCTAATTTGGCTGCACCGTACTGAAGACGACCAATAGTCAGAAATACGTATATACGGTTGCCTTCCATCGATATACCTTTTTTGGTTTTCTGTTTTGCAAGACATGCCATTACATTTTATGCATTGAAGTAGCTCGTATCTGCCTTGATTTCTCATTATATGTCCCAAGTACTACAGCTTACGGCTCTTTACGATGTTGACCAAATCCGCAGTTGTGTTTATCCTCCACAGTACTTCTTCATTGGTGACTTTGTATGTCCATGGTATCTTCAGGATCCTTCTGTATGACCATAGCTCAAAAGCCTGAAGGTTTCATAGAGTTTCCGCCTTCAATGTCCACGTTTTCTACTCCGTATAGGAGTACTGAGTACACATAACATTTAAGGAGTCTTATTTTTGTTTCTAAGGTGAGGTCATGGCTCTTGAACACAGAACTCATAGTCAAGGATGCACTTTTTGCCTTTCCGATGCGATTTAATCTCTTGGGTACTGTCCCACGACTCATTGATTATAGTTCCCAAGTAGTTGTATTGTGAGACACGTTTAATTCTCATTTGGTTCACATACAGATTTGCTACAGTTATGTTTTCCTTGCTGATGATCATTAGCTTGGTTTTGCTGGTGTTTATATCCAGTCCATATTTTCTACATGTTTCCGTTATTTTGTTCATTAAGTTTTGCAGCCCTTCTATGGTATTGGAAAACACTATTGTATCATCTGCATACCGCAGATTATTGAGCTTGACTCCATTTATTAAGATGCCTTTATCAATATCCTTTAGAGCCTCTCCAAAAATATGCTTAGAGTACAGATTGAATATCAGTGGTGAAATTATGCACCCATGTCTCACTCCCCTTAAGATTTTGACCTGATATGTATATTCTCCATCTATTCGGTCTACCGCGGATTGATTTCAATACAGGTTAGCTATTATTTTCAAGTCTTTTCTGTCAATCCCTATCGTCTTCAGCACTTCTATCATTTGTTCATGCCTGACTCTATCGAAATCCTTTTTGTAGTCAATCAGGCATGCAAAAACATTACAACTGACATCTCTACATTTCTGAAACAATACCTGCACGCTAAATAAAGCTTACCTCATACCAACGGCGTTCACAAATCCAAACTGATTGGGCGCAATTTGTTTGTCGCATTTCCGGTAAATTTTGTTGTGGATGACTTTTAAAAACAGCTTCAGCAGATAGCTCATTAGGCTTATGGTCCTATAGTTTTCACAAACTTTTGCTCCTGGTTTTTTGGGCAATGGTAGGAACTCCGATTTAAGCCACTCTACTGATATTTTTCCTGCCTTGTATATTTCATTAAATATTTAAGTTATCATTTTTATTTGTTCTGCATCTAATAGCTTCAACAGTTCTGAAGGAATTTCATTCAATTCCGGTGCTTTTCCATCTTTCATTTGTCTGACGGCTGCCGTTATTTCTTCTGGTAGGATTTCGGGACCCGAATTTTCTTCAATGGTGGGCTCTTTTATTGTTCTAAGGTCATGGAAAAGCTTCTCCAAGTATTCTTTCCATACTTTCTTTTCATCTTCTTTGGTTATGGCAATATTGTCTTTATCATTTGTTATTTTTTCGCTGTTGCGTTTTCGGAACTTTCCAGCTATTTCCTTCACCTTTCGATGAACATTGAAGTTATCATATCGACTCTGATACTCCTCTATTTCTTAGCATTGTTCTGTTTTTTGTTTCTTCTTGGCTTCTCTTATTTTTCTTCTGACGATGGTATGTATTCTCTTATATTCTTGGAGATTTTCTTTGTTTTCTATTCTCTGATCCATAAGTTCAAGTATTTCATCGGTCATCCAACATTAACGTTTTTCTGTATCTTTCTTTAGGTGTTAATCTTTAATTTCTCTCACTGTTTCTTGAATGATGGTCAGACTTTCCTTTATAGTTCCTGCATTTTAGCACCTTTGTATTGAGGTTTTCACTCACTTTCAGTCAAACATTGGGATCTTTCAGTTTTCTAACTATCATACTTCTTCATCGACTTGTAACCTTCTTCATTCTGACTTTGAAATTACCTATAACTGGTATATGATCAGAATTTATGTCTGCCCCGTGTATGTTTTGACAGATGTACAGCTGTTCCTATACCTCTTATTTACTAGCATGTAATCATTCTGATTTCTTACAATCCTTCCCACAGAAGCGTGTGGAGATTTCCAGGTGTACAGTTTCCTTGGGTGTAGCTTAAACCAGGTGTTCATTATTACTAATTGATTTGCTTCCGGAAAAATCTCCAACGTTTCTACCCGATCGTTCCGGTTTCCTAGACCAAATGGTCCAACTGCAAATGATGTTTTGCTGGCCCCAACTTTGGCGTTGAAGTCACCCATGACAATTAGGTTAGGTCTTGCTTTTTCAAGCTTTTCACGACTTGATTAATGCTATGGTATAGTTCTTCTATCTCTTTTTCTGTTCCTTCTGTTGTAGGAGCATACACTTATATTATTATTATATAATATTATTATAGTATATGTTATATATTATATATTATATATTATATATTATATATTATATATTATATATTATATATTATATATTATATATTATATATTATATATTATATATTATATATTATATATTATATATTATATATTATATATTATATATTATATATAATTATATTAGTGTCGATTGGTCTTGCTTTTAGTTGTATGAGCATCACTCTTGCTGAAATTGGGATAAAGTTGTCAACAGATTTTGCCACTTCTTTTGTCAATATAATGCCGACACCCAAGTCATGTTTGCTGTTATCTGTTCCAGAATAGTAAACGCGGTGTTCCCCGATATTTACGGTTCCTGAATCTGGCCAATGCATTTCGCTTATTCCCAGAATATTTAATTTCATGTGTGACATTTCTTATATTGCATTATGGATTTTACCTTCCTGTGCCATGGTTTTCACGTTCCATGTGCCTATTCTGATATCTTCTTTGCATTTTAATCTTTTTGTTATACTTGTAACTGCTCCTTCCGGAGATCCAATTAAGGAGCTTACTCCGGAATAGAATTTCGCTGCAAGCATAGCCATTTGATTCTACTAGGACTTATCCAATCCGGATCTTTAATAAGGTGTCTTGTCCCAATCTTTATTCCTCATCTTTATCCCGTTGACCGCTTCCACGGTTCTTTCGCCTTTGAAGCCAGTTTTTTAACTTCAGGACAAAGCGGCGCCCTACCATTTATTAACTCCTCCACCCGAAGCAACAGATAATATCTGTTGGCCAGTAAACAGGGAATTGCTTATACCGGCAATAGCTCGGTAGAATTTTCGCCATATCTGGCTACCCTCACTTAGTTTAGCCTGCAAACCAACGCAGTTGCCCGGGGTGTGGCACTTGGAGCCATAAGTGAGAGTTAATTGTCTTATGAGGACCAGTTATCAAGAACCATCTCCCCTCTATGACGCTCGATGTGGCCGTTCCGATAAAAGGTGCTACCTCTATAACACAACTCTACACCCCTTTACTACCCCACTTTACATATAATATTGGTTAAATATATTGGTCGATATGACTCAGGTGATGTCCGGGATTTCTCAGGTTTAAAAAGTGGTAGTATTATTGCTTCAGACCAAGTTGATGGGAAAACCTGGTTACTCCAGATAAAATTATAGAAGTCTAGTAATAAATTTTTCCCATTGTCTGGTAGATGTAGTAGAAATGCTAAGGGGATACCGTCTGGTCCTGGGCTTGAATCTTTGGAAGAGTTTAAGGCTTAAGCAAGTTCTATGAAGCAAAAAGGAACGTTAAGGTTGTGAATCTTATATCCGTCGAATCCCAATATTTTTTTTCCACGTTTTTTTATGTATTTTAAAATTATAAGTGTAATTTTCATCACTGGAATTTAATTCGTATTGGTCTGCTAACATATCTACGATTTCTTTTCTATCACTAATTAGTAATTAGGCAGCACCGGTTCGGCGTATTTTCCCATGTAAAATCCCATAAGAAATCGTATTGGTCTGCTAACATATCTACGATTTCTTTTCTATCACTAATTAGTAATTAGGCAGCACCGGTTCGGCGTATTTTCCCATGTTAAATCCCATAAGAAATCGCTAAGGTCCATTCTGGTCATTTTTGGCTCATTTCGTGGTGGGGGTAAAACGACTCATCGGATCGTGACGTGTGAGGCATCGTTACAACCGTACGCGCAACGGGTTTCACGCAGCTATGGGTAACACTGTTTTGGCTACGGGGTAGTGGCGGTAGGGCGAAGGGGGCGAGTGGGGCCGGGCGAGGGTGCGGAGGACAGGGGTACTCGAGGTGTCGTCGATACATGAAAATAGCGTTAATTCTTCTTCTTTTTTGAAAAATCGTCCAAACGTGAAGATAGCGTGAATTCTTCTTCTTTTCGTATCGTTCGAACTTGAAAATAGCGTCAATTCTTTTAAAGTGTAACAGGAGTTGTTGGAAAAAGGGGGCGTTGGCTAGGCGGATCGCGACGTATGAGGTGTCAAACGAACGGGAAGGGGACGGGGAACACGTAGAGAGAAAAAACAAAGATGGCTGCATAGTCAAAACGGCACTATAACGTATCTCAGGGTCTATTAACCCGATTACTACGTATGAGGTATCAAATGAATATAACGTACAGCAGCGGCTATCGCTAGAAATAAAATGAATAGGAACGTTTACCATTCTTTCAATATGATCATACCAACAATCATCCACTATATAATCTACACACTAACGCGTGAAAAGTAACGAGCTGCATACTATATTATATCTACAACCATAATTTAGAGTATATATAGCTACATAGACTACAAAAAATATTATCAAGGACAGTCAAGCAATAAGTAATGCTTAAATATAATAAGTAATGGTTAAGTTTAATAAGTAATAAATTGCTGTTAGTATCTAAGCAAAGGAATGATAGTAAGTTAGCGAATATAGAGCCATGCATGAAAATGATTAAAAGTGGGCCATGAAAGGTACGTAGTCAATTCGGTTCAAACAATCATTTGTTGAAAAACAAAAATTTGTTCTTAACGGCAGTCACCAACAAGAAGGTAAGACTACATGACCGCCGGGGGAGGTTATGTTAGTATGGAACAAACAGTTAGTATGAATGAATTCTTTTACATAATAACATTGCCAAAAAGGCACTACACCATATCTTCGTTTCTATTGGTCCGATCTTCGCGAATGAGGGCTCGTTAGAAAGAGAAGATATCAAAATATGTTATCATAAAAACTAAGACAAAGACACTGTCAAAATGGCACTATATCGGATCTTTGTTGCTATTGATCAAATTTTAGCATAATAGACGTTAAAGGAATGGAGAGTAGTCATTGAGGCTAACAGAGAAAAAAACATGACAACATTGTGAAAACGACGCTAAATCATATCTGTTGCTATTGGACCTATTTAGAAGGGGATTCCACGTACATTACAGTTCATCGAAACAATCGACCAATGGTGGTATAGGAACATCTACAAGTAAACGTCTGAATGGTGACATGTCAACGCCCAATGATGACATGTAAACGCCACAAACCGTGGTGTTACGTATTTTCGTATCACCAGGCACTAACCGATACGTACCCTCATGCACCACACCCCAACATGTATCGACCACTGATGACATAGGAACGGTAAGTAAACGCCTGAATGGTAACATGTAAACGCCCCTCAACACAATGGGAATGAAGTCATGACCAACGAGATTCCACTCCGAGGCGCGCAGTCGTGTGGGATAAAAGTCGACCTGATAGAGGTTACATGATTGAATAAAATTCAGTATGTATCAAGCCTTCTAAGAAGTAAGATACATAAAATCAAGTTGTTCAGAGGTCCGAACGCAGTCAGAAAAATAAAACGCTGAAATTTAGATGACATACTTATTGATCAATGGATGACAAACACAGAAGTTACCTGCTATATCTTTTATATCAGCGAAGAACCAGTATCGTTTGTTCTATTATCAAAATGCGCCTTTGATCCACTCATACAGCATGATGTACCAAGATTATTAGATTACGTATATACATTAACTCATCATAGAAAAAGAGGATACGCATGCACACTTATAGAACATGTAAAGAAAAATAACCAATTCACTGCATTTTGCTTCAACAAAGAATCGGAACGGTTGTTTGGTAAATGTAAATATGTTAATGATGGAATAATTAATTATACTGTAATGTTTAGATATCCATAATAAAATCGAAATAAACATATAAACAACATATCGTGCTTTATTTCTTCCACACTTATTTCAGTCTACCACACTGTACTCTGTAATAACGGAATAGGTAATAGAATATAGAAAAACGTGATATTGTCAAAGGACATACGATAGGTATATCGCATCAGAATGACTAGAAAATAATTCACAGGTAACCTATCGATGTTTAGCAATTTTAAACTTCGGACAACAACATGTAACGTACCCTAACTGTAAACGAACTGTAACAGATATCTAACGCGATCGAACATATAGCAGACGTATACCTGACACTATCTAACGCATATGAGATGTATAGCAGACGCATTCTAACTCATATCAGACGTATAACAGTTATATACTAGACTCAAGATAGGACAGAACAATCGCTAAAGAAAATCTGTCGGAAAAAAAATGAAATTTGTTAGAGTAAGAAATGAAAGAATCGTAAGAAATTATGTGCGTTAATCACAGAATAACGAAGGACATCGCAACTACACTGGTATGAACACGTCCACAGAATGGGCGACAACAAAATCACAAAAAAGTATTATATTGGACACAACAGGAAAGACGGAAATGTAGGTCATCAACTACTATACTTAAATATATAAATCTCATCTGAGCAGACATTTCAAGTATCCTCCGAACAGTAACTACACAACTCACAAATACGATTATTGGTATGCGATATCGTTTTATTGCATAATATATTTTATCTATAACAATTACTATTTTACAACTATATTCAGATATAATCCAATTATAACGAGGACTAAAAACGAATTTACCATTCTTCCAGTATGTTCAAACAACTAACGTATATTACTCGACATAGATATGAGTTGGATGATCACAAACCGACAAGGACCTAAACGTTCTCTACAAGCCACATCTGAACGACCACTACTATACACAAATCTCCACTGAACGTACAATTCGACAATAGTCTCCGCTGAACACTCACTAATACACACAGATCTCATCTGAACGTATAATTAGTCAAGAGTCTTATCTACATATCCACTTCTATACATAAATCTCCAAGATGACTATTTTTCGATTTGATGCATATTATATTTTATCTACAACAATTACCATTTTACAATGATATTCAGATATAATCCAATTATGACGAAGACTAACCAACGAATGATTACCATCCATAAATTATGTTTAAACAAACTAACGTGCCGAAAGACCATTATAATATATCTTCGTTGTTATTTATCCGATTTTGACGTACAAGGCGTTAAATGAAAGGTGAAAGGAAAGCGTAAATATGTGAATACTATAGTTTATCCACGACGAGCAAGTAATTTATTGTTTTAAAGTGGATAATGAACATTGGTCTCTGTGAGAATATATGTTTGTCATAGACGGTTCTTCGATAGCCATCAGGCAACAATTTCCCCTGATCATGTTTATAAAACATACGGAATGCACTGTATATACCTAACCCTAGTTGACAGCGCACTTTGCAGGTCCCGTCTCACGATCAACTAATAGGTTTAAGTACAACTCCCTTCGTGAAGGTACACAAGCGTGAATCCGTGCAGGAAAATGTCGACCATCCTTTTTATACTCCGTAAAGGACCATCAAATATTCAACGTTAAAATATTTCAGGTGTATTAACAAAGAAAAATTAAATTAAATACATTTTTAGAGTATATTTAATTATAGAGTATATATAGTTTTAGGGTGTATACTTTGGATGTGAAAATTGAAAGTAATTATATTATGTTATATAAAAGAAAAACTCAGCCATCGAGTACAGACATAACTACCACAATACGCTACGGTAACTCGAAGACTGAAATTATGTACATGAAATGATAGAAAAACATGTACAAAATATCAGATATAGAACCATGTAAGACAGAAAGCATGGACAATAATGATGGAAAATTTATAAAATATCCGACATAGAAACACGTAAAAAATAAACGTTGTAAATAAAATGATAGAAAATGTGTGAAATATCTGAAATACAAACACGTAAGGCAGAAAGCATGGACAATAATGATAGAAAATGTATAAAATATCTGACATAGATACATGTAAGACAGAAAAGCTGTACATAAAATGATGGAAAATGTATAAAATATCTGACGTAGAAACACGTAAGAAAGAAATGTTGTACATAAAAATGTATGAAATACCTGATATAGAAGCACATAAGACATAAAGCATGGACAATAATGAATGAAAATGTATAAAATATCTGACATAGAAACACGTTAGGCAGAAAGCATGAATAATAATGATAGAAAATGTATAAAATTGCATGTTTTAAATAATACATAAATTAATAAACAATATGAAAAACTTGGAAAAAAATAATGGATAACAGATGTGGTATAAAACCAAAATTTTAAAATATTTTTTGTATGTCTCTATTTTTTTAATCAACAATTACTTTATTATTTGTGAAATGCACTGTTCCATTTTAAAAACGAGAAAATTAAACAACATATTTACAAATAATATTGCATGTTTTAAATAATGCAGAAATAAATTAACATAATAACAAACTTAGAATGATGGTGTATAAAATCAAATACAAGCCCTCTAAAATATATAAAATAGTACTTACTTTTTTAAATTGTTTTACTTGTAGCACAAATTTTTTTGTAACACAAAACGAACACGTTATTACAAAGGTGAACTGCAGACTGAGTATAACAGAATGGATTCGTTCATTAAATAGGCAGACGGGTATGACGTAACTCGACTGGAAATTACCGAGAACTGGAAGCTGAAGCTTGTTTACACGTGCACCGCATATTGTCGACTGTGAAAACGCTGAATCGTGAGACAATGTTAAAAAGGAATGTTATGATATCCGCTAAAGTTCTCGTTAGCAGTATTTCACATCATATTACGTCCAGCCGTATATGTATACCTATATTACTCACAAGCTGGTACTTGAAAAAAAAAATGTTGCACGTGTTTCCAACGACCGTGTAAGAAATGTTAAAAGGAAATGCACATCCGCTGGTTGGAATATTTATAACTATTTATAAGTTTAATTATATATACGAAGTTACTCGCAAATTACTAGTAATATATAAATTGAAAAATCAACGAACGAGTTTTTGCTATTACACTATTCGTTGTGGATAAAATATATACAAGGTTGATTAAAAATTACTCGTAAAATATAAATTGAGAAAATTTAAAAGTTCTTAGAAACACGTAAAAAAGAAATGTTGTACATAAAATGATAGAAAATGTGTGAAATATCTAAAATACAAACACGTAAGGCAAAAAGCATGGACAATAATGATAGAAAATGTGAAAAATATAACTGATGTATATAAAATTATAGAAAATGTATAAAATATCAAACATGGAAACACGTAAGAAAGAAATGCTGTACATAAAAATGTATGAAATATCTGACAAAAACACGTAAGAGAGAAAGCATGGACAATAATGATGGAAAATGTATAAAATATTGAATAAAAATTGAGAAGTACTGGAAAGGATGATAGAAAATGTATAAAATATCTAACATAGAAACACGTAAGAATGAAAGCATGGACAATAATTATGTAAAATGTAGAAAATATCTGACATAGGAACACGTAAGAAATAAATGCTGTACATAAAATGACAGAAAATGTGTAAAATATCTGACATACAATCACGTAGGGCAGAATGCATGGACAATAATGATAGAAAATGTATAAAATATAACTGCTCTACATAAAATGATAAAAAAAATCTGACATAGATACACGTAAGGCAGAAAGCATCGGCCATAATGATAAAAAAAATGTATAAAATATCTGACATAAAAACACGTAAGGCAGAAAACATGGACAATGTTGATGGAAAAATGTATAAAATATCTGACATAGAAACACGTAAGAATGAAAGCATGGGCAAAAATGATGTAAAATGTATAAAATATCTGACATAGGAACACGTAAGAAAGAAAATGTCTAAAATATATGGCATAGAAACACGTAAGGCAGAAAGCATGGGTAATAATGAACGATTTACATGTAAAATTTGCTGAATAGAGAATAATTATATGTCGAAACCGGCAGAGTCTAACATATTATTCAATTGCCAACAATGAGCATAGATGTAAACAACAAAAAAAATCTTTATTATCCCCATCACAAACATCGCTAACACTGAATATTACCAACAGGCAAAGGTCTACTCGGATGATGTTACGATGAAAAAAGGAGTGTGTAAAAGTAAATCGACGTCGGCATATTGTAAGGTTACTCTAGAGTTCAAATACGACAAAAAAAAATGGTTATTGCTGTAATACAGATGCTAGGATATAAATTAAAGTAATGTTTAAAGTATTTGTTTTTTTTTGTTTATAACTCAGTTGTTGAAATGACCTATTGTAAATACGAAGAAAATGTTCTAATAGAATACCTGCGGGAACACTTTACAACAATATTTTTAACAAAATATGGTGTGTACAAAATATTATTCTGCAAAAGAGTGAGAATTTTAAACGTAATACGAGAAAATTAAACATATAGACAAATAATATTGCATGTTTTAAATAATGCTGAAATAAATTAACAATATGACAAATTTAGAATGATGGTGTAAAAAATTAAATTCGAGCCCTCTAAAATATATAAAATAGTACTCACTTTTTAATTTTTATTTGTAGCACAAACACCAAACGAACACGCTATCACAAAGGTTAACTGCACACTACGAGTGTAAAAATGTATTCGTTCATTAAATATGCAGGCTGGTATGACGTAACTCGACTGGAAATTACCGAGAATTGCAAGATCAAGCTTGTTACACGTGCATCGGATATTATATTGCGAACTTCTCGATGTGGGAATGAAAATAGCGATTGGAATTCAATTACATCCAGTGACGTCAGATAGCAAACAACACATTTTCTTTATAATATAATATTTCAAGGAATTATTATGATGTATGAAAACTTTTATTAGTAATTATACCGGGGGTAATTAAAAATTATGAAGTAAAACTAATTTTAGCGTTATTAATGAATATATAGTAACATACGAGATATATGACACTACTAATAATATTATATATGCTGTAATATATATGGTTATTTATTGATATGAAGAAGGCCTCTGACTAAGCATTAAATAAACAAACCGCCGAATCCATACATACGACACATTCAAGAAAAGTGGGATGATATTATGAATATGTTGAGATATAAAAATAGATATGGAGACTGCTAAAAGAGCGCTACATACTATATTGATTATTCATGAAAGTATAGCGACATATGTGACATCATATAATACAATGGACAGCAATAGACACACTATAAGGTAAATTTGTATTTATTGACCTAAAGAAGGCGTCTGACGCATTAAAAAGCAAAGAAACAGTCGAATCCTAACATGTTACACATCAAATGAAAGAGGAAAATTTTCCGAATATGCTAAGATAAAAAAACAAAACATAATGAATACTAAAAAAGGCACTATACACTATCTATGATATTAATGACAGTATAGTGACATATGTGACATCATATGATACTATGTACGATAATAGAAACACTATAAAGTAAATTTGCATTTATTGACCTAAGGAAGGCGTCTGACGCAGTAAAAACAAACAGCCAGTCGAATCCTAACATGTGACACATCAAATGAAAGGGTTAGATTTAACGAATATACTAAGATAAAAAAACAAAAATATATTGAATACTAAAAAGGCACTATCTTTGCTATTAATGAACTTATAGCGACATACGTCATACAATATGATGCTATGGACGATAATAGACACACTATAATATCAATTTACATTTATTGACCTAAAGAAGGCGTCTGACACACTAAAACAAACATCGAGTCGAAACCTAACATGTGACACATCAAATGAAAGGGGAAGAGCTAACAAATATATTATGATAGAAAAAAAAAACATGACCACTAATAAAAGGGCACGATACACCATTTTTAATAATATTAAAATTATAGTGAAATACGTTATATAATATGGTACTACTGATGGTAATAGATTTATCCTATAAAACAAATTTTAATTTATTGACTCGAAGAAGACCTATGACTGAGTATAAAATAAAGTGATAATTAAGCGTTGAAAAAGCGATGAAAAGCGATCACTTTTCATCGTTTTACATCGCTTTTTTAACATTTTTAAAAAATTGCTATTTATCAATGATTTTATATGTCTCTATATGGGATCAACAAGTACGTAAAACGATGAAAAGCAACAGTTTTTTCATCGCTTTTACCACATCACGCCCCCGTCAAATGTCAACGTAGTTAAGTTTAGACAGAGTTTCGATAGGTAATTAATTAGGTTAACTCGTGTCACGCGTCACGCCAAAACGTCACTTTTGCGTCCAAACGTCACGTTTTAACATCAAAATGTCACCCACCACATATCATGTATAAACGACACATTTTACGTGAAGACATCACGCGTCACGTCAAAACGTCACGAATCATGTCAAAAACGTCACGTTTTAAAGTCAAAACGTCACACCCTACATATGGATAACATGGGAGTAAAGCGTCTTTTCGTCTCTTGAGTAAAGTTAACGATGGTTGAGCGAAGGTTAATTTATTAGGTTAGGTGGTGCCGCGAAGCGACCCGACCTAACCTAATAAATTAACCATATTCATAACCAAACATATTCATAATATCATCCTACTTTTCTTGAATGTGTCGTATGTATGGATTCGGCGGTTTGTTTATTTAATGCTTAGTCAGAGGCCTTCTTCATATCAATAAATAACCATATATATTACAGCATATATAATAATATTAGTAGTGTCATATATCTCGTATGTTACTATATATTCATTAATAACGCTAAAATTAGTTTTACTTCATAATTTTTAATTACCCCCGGTATAATTACTAATAAAAGTTTTCATACATCATAATAATTCCTTGAAATATTATATTATAAAGAAAATGTGTTGTTTGCTATCTGACGTCACTTGATGTAATTGAATTCCAATCGCTATTTTCATTCCCACATCGAGAAGTTCGCAATATAATATCCGATGCACGTGTAACAAGCTTGATCTTGCAATTCTCGGTAATTTCCAATCGAGTTACGTCATACCAGCCTGCCTATTTAATGAACGAATACATTTTTACACTCGTAGTGTGCAGTTAACCTTTGTGATAGCTTGTTCGTTTGGTGTTTGTGCTACAAATCAAAATTAAAAAGTGAGTACTATTTTATATATTTTAGAGGGCTCGAATTTAATTTTTTACACCATCATTCTAAGTTTGTTATATTGTTAATTTATTTCAGCATTATTTAAAACATGCAATATTATTTGTCAATATGTTTAATTTTCTCGTATTACGTTTAAAATTCTCACTCTTTTGCAAAATAATATTTTTGTACACACCATATTTTGTTAAAAATATTGTTGTAAAGTGTTCCCGCAGGTATTCTATTAGAACATTTTCTTCGTATTTACAATAGGTCATTTCAACAACTGAGTTATAAACAAAAAAAAAACAAATACTTTAAACATTACTTTAATTTATATCCTAGCATCTGTATTACAGCAATAACCATTTTTTTTGTCGTATTTGAACTCTAGAGTAACCTTACAATATGCCGACGTCGATTTACTTTTACACACTCCTTTTTTCATCGTAACACCATCCGAGTAGACCTTTGCCTGTTGGTAATATTCAGTGTTAGCGATGTTTGTGATGGGGATAATAAAGATTTTTTTTGTTGTTTACATCTATGCTCATTGTTGGCAATTGAATAATATGTTGGACTCTGCCGGTTTCGACATATAATTATTTTCTATTCAGCAAATTTTACATGTAAATCGTTCATTATTACCCATGCTTTCTGCCTTACGTGTTTCTATGCCATATATTTTAGACATTTTCTTTCTTACGTGTTCCTATATCAGATATTTTATACATTTTACATAATTTTTGTCCATGCTTTCATTCTTACGTGTTTCTATGTCAGATATTTTATACATTTTTCTATCATTTTATGTATAGCTTTTCTGTCTTACATGTTTCTATGTCAGATATTTTATACATTTTCCATCAACATTGTCCATGCTTTCTGCCTTACGTGTTTCTATGCCATATATTTTAGACATTTTCTTTCTTACGTGTTCCTATATCAGATATTTTATACATTTTTTTATCATTATGGCCGATGCTTTCTGCCTTACGTGTATCTATGTCAGATTTTTTCTATCATTTTATGTAGAGCAGTTATATTTTACACATTTTCTATTATTATTGACCATGCATTTTGCCCTACGTGATTGTATGTCAGATATTTTACACATTTTCTGTCATTTTATGTACAGCATTTATTTCTTACGTGTTCCTATGTCAGATATTTTCTACATTTTACATAATTATTGTCCATGCTTTCATTCTTACGTGTTTCTATGTTAGATATTTTATACATTTTCTATCATCCTTTCCAGTACTTCTCAATTTTTATTCGATATTTTATACATTTTTCATCATTATTGTCCATGCTTTCTCTCTTACGTGTTTTTGTCAGATATTTCATACATTTTCATGTACAGCATTTCTTTCTTACGTGTTTCCATGTTTGATATTTTATACATTTTCTATAATTTTAGCAGTTATATTTTATACATTTTCTATCATTATTGTCCATGCTTTCTGCCTTACGTGTTTTTATTTTAGATATTTCACACATTTTCTATCATTTTATGTACAACATTTCTTTTTTAAGTGTTTCTAATAACTTTTAAATTTTCTCAATTTATATTTTACGAGTAATTTTTAATCAACCTTGTATATATTTTATCCACAACGAATAGTGTAATAGCAAAAACTCGTTCGTTGATTTTTCAATTTATGTATTACTAGTAATTTGCGAGTAACTTCGTATATATAATTAAACTTATAAATCGTTATAAATATTCCAACTAGCGGATGTGCATTTCCTTTTAACATTTCTTACACGGTCGTTGAAAATACGTGCAACATTTTTTTTCAAGAATCAGCTTGTTAGTCATATAGGTATACATATACGGCTGGACGTAATATGATGTGAAATACAACTAACGAGAACTTTAGCGGATATCATAACATTCCTTTTTAACATTGTCTCACGATTCAGCGTTTTCACAGTCGACAATATTCGGTGCACGTGTAAACAAGCTTCAGCTTGCAGTTCTCGGTAATTTCCAGTCGAGTTACGTCATACCCGTCTGCCTATTTAATGAACGAATCCATTCTGTTATACTCAGTCTGCAGTTCACCTTTGTAATAACGTGTTCGTTTTGTGTTACAAAAAAATTTGTGCTACAAGTAAAACAATTTAAAAAAGTAAGTACTACTTTATATATTTTAGAGGGCTTGTATTTGATTTTATACACCATCATTCTATGTTTGTCATTATGTTAATTTATTTCTGCATTATTTAAAACATGCAATATTATTTGTAAATATGTTGTTTAATTTTCTCGTTTTTAAAATGGAACAGTGAATTTCACAAATAATAAAGTAATTTTTGATTAAAAAAATAGAGACATACAAAAAATATTTTAAAATTTTTGTTTTATATCACATCTGTTATCAATTATTTTTTTCCAAGTTTTTCATATTGTTTATTAATTTATGTATTATTTAAAACATGCAATTTTATACATTTTCTATCATTATTATTCATGCTTTCTGCCTAACGTGTTTCTATGTCAGATATTTTATACATTTTCATTCATTATTGTCCATGCTTTATGTCTTATGTGTTTCTATATCAGGTATTTCATACATTTTTATGTACAGCATTTCTTTCTTACGTGTTTCTACGTCAGATATTTTATACATTTTCCATCATTTTATGTACAGCTTTTCTGTCTTACATGTTTCTATGTCAGATATTTTATACATTTTCTATCATTATTGTCCATGCTTTCTGCCTTGCGTGTTTGTATTTCAGATATTTCACACATTTTCTATCATTTTATTTACAACGTTTATTTTTTACGTGTTTCTATGTCGGATATTTTATAAATTTTCCATCATTATTGTCCATGCTTTCTGTCTTACATGGTTCTATATCATATATTTTATACATGTTTTTCTATCATTTCATGTACATCATTTCAGTCTTAGAGTTACCGTAGCGTATTGTGGTAGTTATGTCTGTACTCGATGGCTGAGTTTTTCTTTTATATAACATAATATAATTACTTTCAATTTTCACATCCAAAGTATATACTCTAAAACTATCATCATCATCAATCAGCCAATTCCGTCCACTGCTGGACATAGGCCTCCCTCAGTTCTTTCCAGTGTTCTCTACACTGGGCCGCTTGTAGCCAGTTTCCCGCTACTCTTTTTATGTCGTCGGTCCATCTAGTCGGTGGTCGTCCTTGGCTTCTTTTATAATTTCTGGGCCTCCATTCCATAATTCGTCTTGTCCATCGTCCATCTTGTGTTCTGGCTAAGTGTCCTGCCCAGTTCCACTTAAGTCCCGTGGTTCTTTCGATAACGTCTTGACTATATATACTCTATAATTATATAATATACTCTAAAAATGTATTTAATTTAATTTTTCTTTGTTAATACACCTGAAATATTTTAACGTTAAATATTTGATGGTCCTTTACGGAGTATAAAAAGGATGGTCGACATTTTCCTGCACGGATTCACGCTTGTGTACCTTCACGAAGGGAGTTGTACTTAAACCTATTAGTTGATCGTGAGACGGGACCTGCAAAGTGCGCTGTCAACTAGGGTTAGGTATATACAGTGCATTCCGTATGTTTTATAAACATGATCAGGGGAAATTGTTGCCTGATGGCTATCGAAGAACCGTCTATGACCAACATATATTCTTACAGAGACCAATGTTCATTATCCACTTTAAAACAATAAATTACTTGCTCGTCGTGGATAAACTATAGTATGCACATATTTACGCTTTCCTTTCACCTTTCATTTAACGCCTTGTACGTCAAAATCGGATAAATAACAACGAAGAAATATTATAATGGTCTTTCGGCACGTTAGTTTGTTTAAACATAATTTATGGATGGTAATCATTCGTTGGTTAGTCTTCGTCATAATTGGATTATATCTGAATATCATTGTAAAATGGTAATTGTTGTAGATAAAATATAATATGCATCAAATCGAAAAATAGTCATCTTGGAGATTTATGTATAGTAGTGGATATGTAGATAAGACTCTTGACTAATTATACGTTCAGATGAGATCTGTGTGTATTAGTGAGTGTTCAGCGGAGACTCTTGTCGAATTGTACGTTCAGTGGAGATTTGTGTATAGTAGTGGTCGTTCAGATGTGGCTTGTAGAGAACGTTTAGGTCCTTGTCGGTTTGTGATCATCCAACTCATATCTATGTCGAGTAATATACGTTAGTTGTTTGAACATACTGGAAGAATGGTAAATTCGTTTTTAGTCCTCGTTATAATTGGATTATATCTGAATATCGTTGTAAAATAGTAATTGTTATAGATAAAATATATTATGCAATAAAACGATATCGCATACCACTAATCGTATTTGTGAGTTGTGTAGTTACTGTTCGAAGGATACTTGAAATGTCTGCTCAGATGAGATTTATATATTTATGTATAGTAGTTGATGACCTACATTTCCGTCTTTCCTGTTGTGTCCAATATAATACTTTTTTGTGATTTTGTTGTCGCCCATTCTGTGGACGTGTCCATACCATTGTAGTTGCGATGTCCTTCGTTATTCTGTGATTAACGCACATAATTTCTTACGATTCTTTCATTTCTTACTCTAACAAATTTCGTTTTTTTTTTCCGACAGATTTTCTTTAGCGATTGTTCTGTCCTATCTTGAGTCTAGTATATAACTGTTATACGTCTGATATGAATTAGAACGTGCCTGCTATACATCTCATATGCGTTAGATAGTGTTACGTATACGTCCGCTATATGTTCGATCGCGTTAGATATCTGTTACAGTTCGTTTACAGTTAGGGTACGTTACATGTTGTTGTCCGAAGTTTAAAATTGCTAAACATCGATAGGTTACCTGTGAATTATTTTCTAGTCATTCTGATGCGATATACCCATCGTATGTCCTTTGACAATATCACGTTTTTCTATATTCTATTACCTATTCCGTTATTACAGAGTACAGTGTGGTAGACTGAAATAAGTGTGGCAGAAATAAAGCACGATATGTTGTTTATATGTTTATTTCGATTTTATTATGGATATCTAAACATTACAGTATAATTAATTATTCCATGATTAACACATTTACATTAACCAAACAACCGTTCCGATTCTTTGTTGAAGCAAAATGCTGTGAATTGGTTATTTTTCTTTACATGTTCTATAAGTTTGCATGCGTATCCTCTTTTTCTATGATGAGGTAATGTATATACGTAATCTAATAATTTTGGTACATCATGCTGTCTGACTGGATCAAAGGCGCATTTTGATAATAGAACAAATGATACTGGTTCTTCGCTGATATAAAAGATATAGCAGGTAACTTCTGTGTTTGTCATCCATTGATCAATAAGTATGTCATCTAAATTTCAGCGTTTTATTTTTCTGACTGCGTTCGGACCTCTAAACAACTTGATTTTATGTATCTTACTTCTTAGAAGGCTTGATACATACTGAATTTTATCCAATCATGTAACCTCTATCAGGTCGACTTTTATCCCACACGACTGCGCGCCTCGGAGTGGAATCTCGTTGTTCATGACTTCATTCTCATTGTGTTGAGGGGCGTTTACATGTTACCATTCAGGCGTTTACTTACCGTTCCTATGTCATCAGTGGTCGATACATGTTGGGGTGTGGTGCATGAGGGTACGTATTGGTTAGTGCCTGGTGATACGAGAATACGTAACACCACGGTTTGTGGCGTTTACATGTCATCATTGGGCGTTGACATGTCACCATTCAGACGTTTACTTGTGGATGTTCCTATACCACCATTGGTCGATTGTTTCGATGAACTGTAATGTACGTGGAATCCCCTTCTAAATAGGTCCAATAGCAACAAAGATATGATTTAGCGTCGTTTTCACAATGTTGTCATGTTTTTTTCTCTGTTAGCCTCAGTGACTACTCTCCATTCCTTCAACGTCTATTATGCTAAAATTCGATCAATAGCAACAAAGATCCGATATAGTGCCATTTTGACAATGTCTTTGTCTTTGTTTTTATGATAACATATTTTGATATCTTCTCTTTCTAACGAGCCCTCATTCGCGAAGATCGGACCAATAGAAACGAAGATATGGTGTAGTGCCTTTTTGGCAATGTTATTATGTAAAAGAATTCATTCATACTAACTGTTTGTCCCATACTAACATAACCTCCCCTGGCGGTCATGTAGTCTTACCTTCTTGTTGGTGACTGCCGTTAAGAACAAATTTTTGTTTTTCAACAAATGATTGTTTGAACCGAATTGACTACGTACCTTTCATGGCATACTTTTAATCATTTTCATGCATGGCTCTATATTCGCTAACTTACTATCATTCCTTTGCTTAGATACTAACAGCAATTTATTACTTATTACACTTAACCATTACTTATTATATTTAAGCATTACTTATTGCTTTACTGTCCTTGCTAATATTTTTTTGTAGTCTATGTAGCTATATATATACTCTAAATTATGGTTGTAGATATAATATAGTATGCAGCTCGTTACTTTTCACGCGTTAGTGTGAAGATTAAATAGTGGATGATTGTTGGTATGATCATATTGAAAGAATGGTAAACGTTCCTATTTGTTTTATTTCTAGCGATAGCCGCTTCTGTACGTTATATTCATTTGATACCTCATACGTAGTAATCAGGTTAATAGACCCTGAGATACGTTATAGTGCCGTTTTGACATTGATTTTGTTTCTTGTTTTCATTTTGACGTATTTGTTATTCTCTCACCTTTCGTTTGACGCCTCATACGTTGCAATCGGACCAATAGACCCGGCGATACGTTATAGTGTCGTTTTGACTATGCCGCCATCTTTGTTTTTTCTCTCTACGTGTTCCCCGTCCCCTTCTAGTTCGTTTGACACCTCATACGTCGCGATCCGCCGAGCCAACGCCCCCTTTTTCCAACAAATCCTGTTACACTTTAAAAGAATTGACGCTATTTTCAAGTTCGAACGATACGAAAAGAAGAAGAATTCACGCTATCTTCACGTTTGGACGATTTTTCAAAAAAGAAGAAGAATTAACGCTATTTTCATGTATCGACGACACCTCGAGTACCCCTGTCCCCCCCGCACCCTCGCCCGGCCCCAGTCGCCCCCTTCGCCCCACCGCCACCACCCCGTAGCCAAAACAGTGTTACCCATAGCTGCGTGAAACCCGTTGCGCGTACGGTTCCAACGATGCCTCACACGTCACGATCCGATGAGTCGTTTTACCCCCACCACGAAATGAGCCAAAAATGACCAGAATGGACCTTAGCGATTTCTTATGGGATTTAACATGGGAAAATACGCCGAACCGGTGCTGCCTAATTACTCTAATTATTTTGTTATTTTTTGCTAGAAAAGGAATCTTATATGGTTGGCTTTTGTCAGAGATTTTCCTTTCTCCAAACTGTACTTATGCTTGAAGATGTATTTAGAGATGAAATGAATTTTTTCCAGGATTCTTTTCTATTCTTTTTTAGAATGTATCTTGCCTTAGCTCTTCATTTTTTTGTAGTCCGTTAGGTTTTCGGCTGTTTTATGATGCTTTATTCTATTGTAGCTTGGCTGCATTCAGGTGTCCACCACGGAAGAGGTTTATGTTTCTTTAAAATTTTTGTTTTTCTTACATACATCTTTGCGGCTGCTGTGATCGTTTGTAAAAATGTACTTAAAAACTTCAATGTCGTTGGATGATGTAAAGTTGGTTTGGTTAATGTCCTGTTCGATCTGTTTGGTAAAATTAATCCAATCAGCATTTTTAATATTCCACTTTGAGATAGGCGATTCGATATTTGTGGTTTTCTGATGCGTTAAAGAAATTATAATGGGGTAGTGGTCACTACCATATAAGTAGGGTAGAACTTCCCATGTTAACGTAGTGGACAGAACTGGGTCACACAGAGAAATATCAATTGCCGATGATGTGCCATTATGTATGTTGAATCTGGTTGGTCTTCCGTCGTTAAGTAGATTCATATTTTGGGATGTTATAATATCTTCTATAATTCGTACTTTCGGGTTGAGTTTTATGGAACCCCACATCGGATTGTGGCAGTTAAGATGTCCAACGATAATTCTAGATGAAGGAATTTGTTCCAAAATATCTGTTAAATTTCTTGTGATATAGTTTTATTTGGTGGAATATACATATTACATATACAAAACTTTTGATGTATATTTATTGCGATAGTTATCAATTCAATATTATTTGAAGTCAATGGTAACTGTGTGCTCATAAATTTTTCATCCACGTAAATTGCTACTCCTCCACTGGCAATATTTTGGTTTAATCTGTTATTATAAAAAAAAACATGAATAATTACGGAAGTTATATACATGGTTTGAATTTTTGAAATTTGTTTCCTGTAGACAGATAATAGATGGGTGTGTTACAGAGATAATATGTTTTAGTTTTTCAAAATGGGTGTAAGACCCATTTAAGTTCCATTGAAGCAAAGACGTGTGTAACGATGCTCTGATGCCAGTTTGTGATGGGTAGCTCTTTCGGGGCAACAGACTCAGTAAAACACAGGTTTGAAATAAAAATAAATCTATTAAGTATATATATACAATAAATAAAAACTAAAAAAAAGGAATTCTACGTTGTATACTTATAAAACAAAAATAAAATGAATTCTACGTTTCCGTCTGGGTCCCGCGATGAATGAATTCCCCGGCAAACGTCTATAAAAGAAAAGAAATTAATTAGTACTACTAATATACTCGCTTTCGCTTCAATTCAGCGAAAGCTCCGAATATGCTCGCAAACAAAATATTTAGCTGTGCAGACCCACGGCAATGTTCAATACACAATGCCGACGGGTTCCGCTTGGCTAAGGACAGAGTATGATCCTCAATACGGAAATCTCTGTCCCGGTTGGTTCTGTGCAGATCCACGGTAATGCTCAATACGCAATACCGATGGGTTTCGCTTGGTTAGGGACAGAGTATGATCCTCAATACGGAACTATCTCTGTCCAGAATGGCTCGCTGGTTCACTACACCGGCGAGTCAGGGATGCTCTGATCGTTTAACAGTTCGAACCGTGGGAGTGTCAATATTTGCGCATCCACTTCTACAACGTGACGGCGAAGGGAGATTCAGAACGGCTATTTAAGGCGTGTGAATAGCGAAATTAGACAGTCTTGTAGCTAGCGCTCTAGGCTCCCTGACTCGCCGGTGTAGTGAACCAGCGAGCCATTCTGGACAGAGATAGTTCCGTATTGAGGATCATACTCTGTCCTTAACCAAGCGGAACCCATCGATATTGCGTATTGAGCATTACCGTGGATCTGCACAGAACCAACCGGGACAGAGATTTCCGTATTGAGGATCATACTCTGTCCTTAGCCAAGCGGAACCCGTCGGCATTGTGTATTGAACATTGCCGTGGGTCTGCACAGCTAAACATTTTGTTTGCGAGCATATTCGGAGCTTTCGCTGAATTGAAGCGAAAGCGAGTATATTAGTAGTACTAATTAATTTCTTTTCTTTTATAGACGTTTGCCGGGGAATTCATTCATCGCGGGACCCAGACGGAAACGTAGAATTCATTTTATTTTTGTTTTATAAGTATACAACGTAGAATTCTTTTTTTTAGTTTTTATTGTATATATATATACTTAATAGATTTATTTTTATTTCAAACCTGTGTTTTACTGAGTCTGTTGCCCCGAAAGAGCTACCCATCACACGTGAATGCAATTATTCTTTAGAGGAATTATTTACCGATGAGTCGGAATCTTCTTCCGAGAATGAAGTTTTCACTGCACATAGGGAGAAAACCTATGTATTTGCGAAGTTTTCGTATTAATTTGGTGCTTTTGGTTTTCATTCTTTTGTCGATGTAATATGGATGTAGTTTTAAATTTTATAAGTGCATGAAAATCTTCTGAGTACAATTTTGTTACGCTGATTAAGTCTTCTGATCCTTGTATATTTTCGAATAGATCCACTACTTGATCGAAGCTCAACAATTGCTTTTCCCTTTCTACATATTCTCTAATTGGTTTTAGTAATGTTTGGAGATTTGGTATCTCATCTCTTTTTTTTTTAATCTCAAGTTTTTGTCATCAATTTTGTTTTTTTTCTTTAATTGAAGCTTAGTTTTTTCAAAGTTTTCTTAGTGTTAACTGAAGAAGTGGTCAAATGTACAGATGTATTTTGAAGTAAGCACTGTTGGGTTTGGTTTATTGATAAATTTAGCATTGCATTATTTGTAATCTGGTTTGAGAAGACGTAGTAAGTGTGGAGGGAGTGGTATTTGAGATTGTGGGAGTATTTTGTAGATTATCTTGTTGAGTATGATTTATTGATAAATTTTGTCTGATTTCTGTTTGCATTTCACTATCATTGTGAGGATGGGTAGAAGGTGAAATATTTGGATAATTAGCTACCTGGTGTCCAGTTAATTTGCATTTAAAACATGTTTCGTTTTGGGCTATAAATATGTGGTATGATGTTTTTTCCAACTCTATAATAAATAATTCAGGTAGTACAAAGTTGTCTGGAAAAGGTGAAACAAAAATTTGTCTTCGGAAGCTTAGAATATGACTGAAGGCAGGATTGGTTGCTCCTATCCGTATCTATGATATGCCTGGGAGAGGATTTAAACCTAGTTTTATTAATTCGTCCATTATTAACTTAGAAGGTATGCTTGCACAGGCATTGGACAGAATTAAGCGGACTGATGGAGTTATTAATCTTCTCGCTTCTAGTATATTTCTATTTACTATTATCTTCTTTGGTTCTGCTATGAATGTATCTACTAGGTTTTTAGATGATAGATATATGCATATTCTACCGTTTAATATACGGGATGCGAAAATTATTTTTTTTTTTCTTCTATATGCTGACTCAATCCTTCAAGATAGTCATTAATTATACAATTCTCTAGAGTGTCAAATAAAGTAGCTAGATCTCTGTTTGGAATTAATATACTACGTGGTTGAATAACTTTTGAGTATGATGCATTTTGTGGTAGCTGACTGAAAGATGACATATTTTAAATGGATTGAAAATTCGACTAAAACCGGTGCTGTCTTACAGCTTTCGTTGTGATACCAGTTCATGGAAATTGGATAATACTTATAACTAATTGCAGATCGAAATCCAAATAGATGAAAAAAATATATTTCTATATCTACTCACCATTTCAATATTCAGTATTCAAATCACTTTCACTTTTATACTTAATTTCTTTTAAATTTATTTCAATAATTATTATTTAACGAGCACGATAAATTAATGCCTAAAGCGCATCTTTCTCGCTTGCTGGTTAAACATCAAGTATAAAATTTTGTTTTAAGCAATTGATTTGTAAAGTAGTTTACCTATAAAAGTTGAAAATTGTGCAAGTATGCGAAAAAAGAGCAACATTTGTTTAGGTAGCTTACTTATAAAAGTTTTTAGCTAGACATGTGAAAGTTCACATTGAAGAAAACCCAAGAAATGTGAAATTCGTTTTAAACAGTTGGTTAGTTCAATAATATGAAAGTTTTTAATATGTCTTTAGATGTACCATATGAAAATTCACACCATAGCAAATAATTACAAAATATTGTGTTTTTATACGGATCAATTTAAACTTTATTTTGAACAGGAGTTTATGAAGTGAACAGTATAGAAGCAAGCATCCTTAATTTTACATCCACAATCAAAGAGTTCTTGCTATTTGGTGGCTCGGCATCCTAGATCCAGTTTTACAAAACAGTGCATGGAAGAGGATTTGCTGAGATTATATCGCCCATAGTGAGGGGCGATGTTAAGCGCCTTTCTGAATATTATGTTCTTGCTAAAGATTGGCACCTCTTAATTATGTATTTTTACCGTGTGCCCCCCCCCCCCGTTAATAAACTGAAAGTTACAGATCTTCCTAAAGTTCTAAAGAGTGTGAGCCATATGGCTCAACAAAATATCCTTTACTTTGAATTTTGCACAAAGGAAGCAAAACATTCTGAAAAGTAATTACGAGAATTGACTGACAGAAGAACATAGCTAATGCAATGGTAGCTCACATTGGTTAAAAGGGAATCAAGAAAGAAATTTACTTTATACCCTTTTAGATCGCTTATTAAATATATTTGTGATAATACTACAAATATGTAGAAGAAGCTTGAAATACGCTACAAACAATAACTACTCACAATTTATCAGATAGTTGTTCAATTATAATTATTCATTGTTTTTACATTATGTGAACTACTTTCTATGAAGGAAACAAGCCACATACGATCAGATATACATGTCTTGATTGACGATTCCATAGAACACAGCTCTAAACTGTTTACATTTTTATCCATTTTTATATATTCCTGGTTAATGTTATTTCTTTTCCTTTCGTGGTACATAAATAAACCAATTCCAATTAGTTCCCGAGAAATGTCTGGCAAAGAGATTTAGGTGATTCTACAGTAGCTGAAATAGCTAAAACCATAATATAATAGTATTATCAGTATGGTATTATGAATATATTGTTAGTTAACATATTGGTAATAGAATTAAACATGTATGTTAAAACTTTATAACACAATAGAAACTGTTATCCACAATTGTGGCTGAACACCGTATAAACATAGTGTTTTCTTTACATACCAATAGAAAACAGTTTTAGAATATGTTGTCCACAAATTAACTATTAAAGCTAAGGTGACAAATAATCCTTGATTGGCGTTATGTAAAGTGCTTTTTACAAGGCATGCAAAAACAACTGGCTTAGATATACGAGATTAGACTATTTAGCTCATAGAAAAGAATTCGAAATTACAGTAGGATTTCTGTCGCCAACACAATTTTCTTAGTCAAAGAAAAATGAAACGAACTTTTCTTTACAGTTGTTCGGTAGAATTCAAATCGATCGGACGTGTTTAAAATATCGCATAGATCTCTGTATAGATAGACTGCATCTATCTCTGCATAGATAGATCGTTTTTTCTTTCTGTATTGAACGACAAAATATTTTTACTGTTAAAATACACAACCATTCCAATTATTGGTACATTCATGACTAAAAGGAACTTATAATTTTCGCAACAATCACAATAGCACAATTCTGTCTATTGTTCAATATCTTATCGCCATAATTATGACTTTAGACTACGTTGTCTTTGATGTATGACATGATGTTGTCGTTGTCGATTACGAAATAAATAAATAACCTGTGTAGGTATCCGTAAATAAACAGTGTTTTAAAAAAATTTTCCAGCATTTATGACTGAGTAGATATCTTTGGCTACACGGTCGTCAAAGTCCAATAATTCTGGATTCGGATTTCGTGTGTTCATTGGTATAACTTCGTTGGTAATGGCCGATCGTAACGTTCGAGATATCATGTGATAACTTTTAGATAATAGAATATGAGTAGATAAAAAATTCAAAATATAGCATCCTGCATACAGAGCATTGATGTATCCTTGCTATTATTGTTCTCACGGAGACGTGAAGAATGTCATGTGATACAATTTAACGAATACAATAATAGAATATACACACATATAGAACAACTTATAGTTATTTACTGGGTCCTAATATTTTATTACATTAGAGAAAGAAATAAGATATGCATAGTAGATTTCTTAATATTTCAGCCAATTATATAAACACTGGCGAGTACTGGGACATGAATTATATTTAGTCGATGAGTGACAAAATAACTCAAAATGTGTTTATGTGGGGTTAATCCACAATAATTATTAATAGTAATGAAGATTACATTTTAACTAACATTAGATCTATAGATTTCCACTCCAGAAATCGTTTTCAAAGATTTTTAAGATTACATATTTAAAAATTGTATGGAAAGGGTGTATGTAACCGCCAAAGTTGTAGGCAAGAACCATAATTTTGGCTAAAAAAATCTCATGATGTATTTTGTGCTCTCGGGACAAATTTAAATATTTTTGTGTGTTCTTTATATCTTATTTGTGCATTATGTATTTGTGTATGTGTGTTAGTGTAGTCCGTGTCCTTCCCAGCTTGCGTGGAGGAAGAGTTCTGAATTAAGTAGGGACTCTTCTGTACTTCCGTACGGACGGGCGGTGGAGTCCTCAACCCCTCCCACTGGCTGATAAGTAAATGTGTAAAATGAAATAGGTGTGAATAAGGTTTTAGCAAATATGCACCCGTGGACCAACTGAGGACATGGTATAGGGCAGCACCTATGACATTACTTCATTAAGGCTATAGCGGAATAATTTCTACTGTTGGCTTAATGACAGATACTCACGGGCGGATATCACATACTGATTCAACCGGCCGTGATACTGCGATCAGGTAGGCAAGGAGAAACCACCCGATTATATTAACGTGACTACACCATCATGAATGTATCGAATCAGTTAGATATGCTTAGCGGTCCGATGAGCGATCGGCGCTCAGTTGATTCCGGGCCATCTAGTGTCACATGGGCTACCGGGCATGTGTTTGTGAGCAACCAGGCAACACATGCAAAATTGGCGCATGGAAGAAACTCAGATTTTCAGTTAAGAAAATAATGGGAAAAGCAACATGGAATTTTCGAGGATTATTGCAACCAGGCAAACTGCATATACTACAACGAGAAGTCGAAAGAGAGGATTTAGAAATATGCGGACTTTCGGAGACCCTTTGAAAAGGACAAGGACACTTCCAAACGGCTGATAGTGTTGTATATATATAGGGAACAAATAACACAGGAAGAAATGGTGTTGCAATTATGATGACTAAAAAAGTTTCACAATACGTGTATTATTACCAACCGATAAATTAAAGACTTATAAAAATAACCTTACTAGCATCACCAAACAAAATGCACATTCTTTAGGTCCATATGCCAACCTCAGACGTGGTAGTCAATAAAGTGAAAGACGTATACTCCGTTATTGAAGACACAATAAAAAATATTTCATCTAATCAGCCACTCATAATCATGGGCGATTTTAACGCTAAGGTAGGAGAAACAAGAAACGATAACATCCAAAATGTAGGAAACTATGGGTCAGGTATTAGAAACAGCCAAGGCGAACCTTTATTGGATTTTGGAACCGAAAACAGTTTAGCCATTATAAACAAAATGTTCGAACATCATGCCCGTCGTTTATCGACGTGGACCAGCCCAAATGGAGAATACACGAACCAAATCGACTACATATTGATTAGGAGCAGATCGAAGACATGTTTTACAAACGTAAAAACTAGACCAAAAGCTGATTGTGGATCCAATCATAAATTGTTATAGGCTTGCTTCAAGATAAAGCTCAGAAGGACAATAACGCATCAAAATCAAAACAGGCTGGAAATTTCAAATCCGAAAACATTTAGAGATGCATTAAAGAAAACTAGTATATTGAACACACATGACAACCCAGAAGAAATGTGAAAAGGTTTTAAAAATGTCATAGAAACATCTGTAAAAAGAACCAAAACCGAAAAAAATATCATCAAGAGAAAACACTGGATGACAGACAAAACGCTGCAACTTCTTGAAGAGCGAAGGAGAATCAAATCTCTCATACATCAAAACGACAGCAACAAAAATGATTTAGCAAGGTTAAATAGAAAAATTAAAAGAGCATGTAGAAATAATAAAAACAAACATATAAACGAAGAATGCGAAGAACTAGAGAGACGTGCAAACCGGTATGAATCCCATGAGCTATATAGCAAAGTCCGATATCTATCCAGGGAATTTAAACCAATCACACAAACAATAATGGATCAAAATCAACATATTATAAATGACACGAAAGGGATTGCGGAGGTATGATGGAGAAACTATTGTCAAAGTCTATATGTAGATGATCCCCAGAATGCAAATCACAACGAGTTCAATGCAGAGAGATAACCAAACATTCTAAAGTCAGAGGTAGAAAAAGCAATCAAAAAGTTAAAAAATAGAAAATCTCCTGGCGCAGACCAGATCACCGCAGAAGTTTTAAAAGAGTCTGAAGATGCTGAAGTAAATGTTATGCATATGATCTGCAAAAAGATTTGGGAAACCGTAGAGTGGCCCAACGACTGGACAACATCCACTTTTATCCCTATATTCAAAAAAGGAACTCCGCTAAATTGGAGCAACTACAGAATGTTAATCCTACTATCCCATACAAGCAAGGAGGTTCTACTTCATGTAATATCTGAAAGACTAAAAGCTTTTCTATTGCCTCAGATATCAGAAGAACAAGCGGGATTTTTCCTAGGAAAAGGCACAAGATAATACATCCTTAATGTCAGACAGCTAATCAAAAAAACTCGTAAATTCAATACTCCTATGCTTATGTACTTTGTGGCTTACACAAAGGCCTTCGATAAAATCAACTGGCAGCAGCTATGGTTCATACTAGCGGAAATGGGAGCAACCCACCACTTAATTCAACTAATTAGAAGTCTATATGAAAATAATAAGTGCACAGTAAAAATAAACAACACCCATTTGGAGGAAGGGTGGAATATCAGTAGGAGGTCAAAAAATCAGTAACTTGAGATATGCTGATGACACTTTAATAATCGCAACAAATTAAGAAGAAATGGAAGACATAATGAGATGTCGGGAGAAGAAAAGCAAAACATATGGACTAAAGCCAAATAGGAGTAGGACAAAGACTATGATAGTGGACAGAGCTCGGAATAATCTTCATTACATTCAAGAAACTGGAGGCTTTGAAGTAGTAAATAGTTTCATATATCTAGGGTCCCTAATAACAAATGACGGAGGGTGTAAGAGAGAGATATGTAGAAGGTTGACTATTGCTAGAACTGCTATGATGAAACTGGTAACAATTTGGAAAAATTCCAGCATAACAATACACACAAAACTAAGGCTGGTAAGGGCACTCAGTTTTCCCATAGGCACATACGCACCCGAAACGTGGACCTTAAACAAAGCGGATAAAAATAAACTAGACGCTTTTGAAATGTAGGTATATTGCCGCATGTTAAGAATATCCTGGATTAATCATCGCACTAACGTATCAATATTAGAACAACTTAAAGTAAAGGATACATTGCTTAAGCAAATACAATAGAGATATTTGCAGTATTTTGAACACATTGTTAGAATAACAGGTACGATGGAAAAACTGATAGTCAAGGGTAGAGATGAAGGAAAGGAAATAATCAAAATTATTAATTAAACAGAGGTAACATGAATATGTTTGCATACCTGTGGTAGATCAAAGTTTCAGTTTTGATGACGTATGTAAAGGTCACGCTCATTTTTCCTGGCACTTGTGGTCTTGCGGTTTCTTCGACATAGAAGTTGTTGTATTAACGGGGTATTTTATAGACGGAGTTCTTTGATTTCTCTTGTGTATTGTTAGGTTTTGGACACGATGGATCTGAGTATATTAGTTGATTTGAAAGTTGATGTGAAACTTATTACCTATCCTTTTTAGCTTTTTTTATAAGCCCTTTAAAAATTATGTTTCTGGTTTTCTAGTGGTGTTTTGTTGTTTTCTTTCTTTTACCTTGTGGAATTTCTTGTTTATAAATCACAATGACTATCATTTTTTGTCAAAACCTTTATTAGTCGGTTTTCTCTTTCTAAAATACATTTTTGTTGGAGCAAATATTTTGATCCCTATCATATAAATCTTTTTTGATGATTACGTTGTGGTTTTAGTGGTAATTAAAATAACTCATTGTTTGGTTTTCTGTAAACTTTCGTTGCATATCTTGTATCCAATTTGCCATTAGCATATCCAGAGAAGGATGTTAATTGTTGTTTTTTTTCCCAAACTGAAATTGATTAATTTTTCTTTATTATTGATATCCTTCAGAATTTTATTCAATGCTTCTGAACCATGCAGCGAAATGAAGAACACATCATCTACATATATTATATAAACCATACTGTGAGTTGTTTGTCTTTTTTATGTACTATGTTTTGTTTGAAATCCTCCATAAGTATATCCGTTCGTATATATCCATGAGTATTTTATTTTATTGGGTTGTTATATTTGTTATTAATCCCATATAAACACAATATAAACAAGACTTAGACATGCAACAAGAAAACAGCTTCAGAACCTGTTAGTAGTAATACATATTTAAGAAAGTAAAGATCTTTACCAAAGATGCTGAAATTATTATTTGGAACAACAATGTACAAAACCAGATTTAAATATGGCAGACTGTGAGGAAAAGCAGTTTGTGATATCCTACGCAAAAAAGGGCATAAAAAGATGAAACTACCAAATAAAAAATAGGGTAATTGAAAAGTAGGTGCATAACAAGTACTTGCTAAATAAGACAGAGACAAATTAGCCCAGTCTGGTTATACCAAAATCATCGATTTCACGGCAAAATGTTTCTCAGGTATCTGAAGCTTTTAAGACATAGGTGGGGGTTACTAGATGACGAATAGATAAAAAGATACTCCTATTTTTACCTTGCGTTTTTTTTAAACAATAATTTATGGTCAGAATTTGATTTTTTATCTATAAGTTTTTTCCCTTATAATTTAAATAAACAATATTTATACCATTTTTTTATATCGAGAATATCTTAATTTTCCCGTTTTTTCAATTAAAATTGATAAATAATTTACGGAGATATTTGGAAAAAAGCAGTTTTTTTGCACTAATTTATAAATTTATTCAATTTTTTTATTAACAAAATGAAATGTTATTAATACATTTCAGCATTGAGGAATTACCGTCCTTTAAATTTGTGCGAAATTTCTTGCTGATTGGTGAAATATTTTAAAAGTTATTCAATTTGTTTATCCCTGGGACTAATTATTTAAACCATTGAACTTGCCCTATGAATGATGCTCGACACATTTAACAAATTTCATAGGATTCTTTAAGACTTGTACTATCTCAGAAGTTAAATGCATATTGAGTTTTCATCGAAATTATTTACAAAATAAACGTTTGAAAAAGGAGTATGTTTTTTACTTATAAACAATTGTAATAACTTCTATATTTTTCAAGCTACAGCCTTGTACGTACAATCATTAGATAGCTGGTAAAAAAGCTCATATTTAACAAAGAAAATAAACCTTCTATAAACAATAGGAACGAAGTTAGCGACAATTTTTTGTTAATTAGGGTAAAACGCCAGTTATTTGACACGAGACAGTTATTGGACATTACAGTGTTAACTTACGAGAATAAGATTTCTGCAAGTGCCAACAAGAGTATATTTCACTAGGTGGCACTACTCGTTTCTATATTACGTTCATTCTTATGTCTATGTTCTGCCTTTAACGGGTTCTGTGATTTTGGCGGTAAATATTTTTAGGTTATGTAAGTGAAGTGACATTTAAGCATTGTGTTAAGCATCTGCTCTGACTTTTTTTTAAACTACGTGGTACGTTTAAGGTAAGATTGTATTTTTATTTAAAAGGGTGTAGTAAAGGCACTTATAGTCCCTAAGGTAGATCTGGTACAGTAATAGGGATTTTAATTCGGATTTAATTACATCTGTCCAATAACTAAACTAGAAAACTTGCTTAATTCTATTATGGGACACCTGTCCAATCACTAGAGAACTACACTTACCACATATTTCTACAATTTTCAACGGATTTACGTATAATTAACTGGAGATAGCAGTAAAATTAATTTAGTAATCGATTTGACAGTTATTGGACAGCTGTCCAATAACTAAATTTGACCGTCCAATCACTAAAAATGGATTTTTTAGGATTGTAGTAAAATGCCTAAACTTAGGAAATATGGTAAGATGAAACTTATAAAAGCTGTTAAGGATGTCCAAAATGGCACTGAATCATATAGAACAGCTGAAAAAAAATATGGAATTCCGAAGTCCACTATAGAATTTAAATTAAAACATCCGGAACATAAAGATACTCTTGGACCGTCTCCTATTTTAACTTGCGAGGAGGAGAATACTCTGGTTAGGTAAATTCATTTAATTTATCTTAACCCATAGCATTATTTTATTTTACATTCAATATTCCAGATGGATACAAGAAACTGCTTCAAAAGGTTTCCTCAAAGAGGCTAACGATTTAAAAAGCAGCGTGCAAAAATTTTTAATCGAAAATCCGCGCCCCAATAACTTTAAAGAATCGACCTGGAGATGGATGGTTAAAAGTAAGTCACCAAAAAAATGTATTTTAATCTGTATTCATCGTTTGATTTTTTTTAGGGATTTTTGAAGCGACACCCAGGGGTTTCTAGAACGACAAGTGAAGGTGTGACGGCAGCTAGCGCTTGTGTATCTGAACGAGACATCAAAAACTGGTTTAAAAATATTAAAACCTATGTTAAAGAAAAACATTTAGAAGAAGTTCTAACTGATCCATCAAGAATTTTTAATGGAGATGAGTCAGGATTTCAAATATGTCCATCTACTGGAAAAGTATTTGCTATGAAAGGTTTCAAAAATGTTTATAACGTTGAAAAAAGCTCTTCAAAAGAAAACGTCACTGTGATGTTTACGTTTTCAGCAGACGGTAAAATTTGCGTGCCTATGGTTATTTATCCTTATCAACGTATTCCTGAAAAGGTTGCTAAAGGTATTAATCCTAAATGGGGTGTGGGCAGAAGCGATAATGGTTGGATGACGGCAGAGACACTCTATCAGTATATTGCGAATGTTTTTTACCCACACTTAATTGAAAATAATATTAAGCTTCCAGTTATTCTTTTTGTAGATGGACACAAGAGTCACTTAAGTTACCAATTAAGTCTATTGTGTAATGAACTGCAGATTGAAGTGATTGCACTTTATCCTAACGCCACAAGGATTTTACAACCCTGTGACGTTTCTATTTTCCGTCCATTAAAAGAAGCTTGGCGGCAATCAGTGAGAGAATGGGAAGAACAGCATCCAGAAGGGGTAGTGAATAAGGTTGTATTTGCTACTATATTGGAGCAGGCTATAAAAAAAAGCTGTAAAACTGAAACAGTAGTAAATGGTTTCAAGGCTTGCGGATTGTTTCCATTTAATGCAGATGCTATTGACTACACAAAATGTTTAGGCAAAGAAGTAGTAAAAAATTTAATCATTTCAGATCATCAAAAGAAACCCAAGATGGACTATAATACTTTTGTAAATATCTTAGGTCCTGAAAAAGTTCATAGCTTAGAGAATTTAAAAGAAAATCCAAAGAATAATCTACCTAGCGATGATAATTTGAATTTGTTGTTCAAAATTTGGAATTTTTTTGAACATGATATAAAACATTCGGATAACCCAATGGTTCTAAAAAATAGAGACACAAACATTAATATTGTTCAAAATGTGGTTATCACATCTCCCGTTATAAATACTGAAATAAAAATATCAGAACAGACTGGTATTGAAAATGTAAATATTTCTGAGAGTAGCAGTACCAATGATATCCATTTTCAACAATATAAAACTAATGTTTATGACTTACCCTCTACAAGTAAAATTATTGTTAAACACGAATTGTTGGGTAACTTTTTAACTTCTCCTACTGTACCGAAAAGAAAAAATAAACGTAACACGGAACGACTTCCTTTTGCTATTACATCTGCACGATATCAAGAAATGTTACGGAAAAAGGAGGAGATAAAAGAAGAGCAGGAAAAACAAAAACAAGAAAGGAAACGGAAAAGAGAAGAAAAATTAACCATAAACCAGTGTAGCAAGAAAAAGAATTCAAAAAAAGTCAAATGTTTTATTTGTTCAAATGATATTCAATTGAACAAATTAAAATGCGATGACTGTAATCTTTATTATCACGAATCTTGTATTCCTGTTAATCATAGACAGCATATACCTAACGATGGTGATCTATTTATATGCCACAACTGCTTTAATCTCCAGGATAGTGATTCTGATGCCAATAACAGTAACCAAGACAGTGAGGATGAAGACATTGACGAACTTTTCACTCAATACAAAGTGGCACAAAAGCATTTATAAAATTTAATTGTGTCAACTGTATATAGATACCCCATACCGCACAGAAATCTTAGGTGTTTCCTGTAATTTTCATTTGTTTCTAGTTTTTTATTGTGTTAAAGCAGTCGTCCAATAACTAATTTTGAGTGTCCTGTAACTAAATAAACTGTCCAATAAATATAATTTTTGTAACTATTTTTAATAAATATATATTGACAAAAAATATTTAACACCTTCTTTAAATCCTTTTATCCATATTGTAATAAACTGTTTAGACTACCTTTTGTATAAATTTCAATTCAATCTGCAGAGAACAATGTGAATTACGAATTTTTAAAGTTTAAATTTTCTTAAGTGTCCAATAACTGTATGGTTTACCCTATATCTCCATTATTTATAAACATTAAGAAGTAAAATTTGCTCAAATTTTAAATGAAAATCTAAACTTTATATTGAATTTTATAGCTATAAAATTCATCCAATTTTTCGAATCTTAAAACCTTTCGAAACGAAGTTACTTTCGAAAGATCGACATAGGAAAGTGGAGGGGAAACTGTTTTAGCTCATCGCTGCAAAATTTAATATTATGGTTACGGATTTATCATTCAAAAGCTTCATCAGTTCTGTAAAAATTTCATCAGGTCCATTTGCTTTTCCATTTTTAGCGTTTCTTATTGCGTATTCTACTTCTTCTTTCAATATGTCTGGCCCAGTTGCATTGATTATCTGAGTTAAGTTGTTTCTATCGTCTTCAAATAATTCATTCAGGTATTCTGTCCATCTTTTTATTTTATTCTCTAGATCTACAATAAGATTTCCATCTTTGTCTTTAAGTTTACCTATTTGACATTTCTTTATGCTTCCTGTTATTTTTTTTACTTTTTTGTGCATATTGAACGCATCGTACTTTTTCTCATAGGTTTCCATTTCTTCACATTGTTCTTTAATCCACTCCTCTTTGGCTTCTTTTATTCTCTTTTTTATGTTGTAATGTGTTTATTTATTTCTTTGTATTTGTCTGGGTAATTCTTCATCTTTCTTCTTTGTTCCATCAAGTGTAGTATATCTTGTGTCATCCACCCCTTATTCTTTGTTGTTGTTTTTGTAAGATGTTTCTTTCCTGCTGTTTGTATAGGTATATTTATGTACTTTATTTTTGGTTAACGTTGTTTGTATCGTTAATTTGTTGCTGCACTGAACAGAGGTTTTCATTTATCTCTTCTCCTGTTTCTTGTCGTATATTTTTGTTTCTAAATTTATTTAAATCTAGTGCCTTTCTGTGTAATCTTCTAATCTTTTTTGGTCTCGCCTTTATCACAGTAACTACCGGGTTATGATCTGAACCTATATCAGCTCCTGGGTATGTCTTAGTACATTTAACAGCATTATGATACCTCCTTGCTATCATAATGTAGTCTATTTGATTTCTCACTATTTTTTCTTTGGTATGTTGTGGAGATGTCCATGTATATAACCGTCGAGGAGGCAATTTGAAAAAGGTATTTGTTATTACGAAGTCTTCACTTTGGCAAAATTGAATCAATCGATCTCCTCTGTCATTTCTGTTTCCAAGCCCATATTTTCCTACTTGTTCTCCTACCTTACCTTGACCCACCTTGGCATTAAGATCGCCCATTAATATGTTAATGTATGAAAAGACTGACTTAATAAGTGAAGACCAACAACCTGCAACAAAAAGGTTTAGACCTGACAGTGAAGTCGAATAAATGAACCAAATTTTAACTTTTAAACCAATCTTTGTAAAGAAAATAAAAAAAGTAAAGTTTAATAACCATTGCAAAACTTAATAAGGCAAGTGATGAAAACATCGACTTATTTTATCAAAGCAGTAAGGCAGATTAGATTAATATTGTATATCATATTTGTAAGAAAAATATAATAAAAATCAATATTGTTAATTATAAAAATACAAACAATTATAATTAATATAAGGAATATAATAATATAATGTGTAAAAAATTACCTGAAATTTAATTTATAAAATATATAAGTATTATTACATCATTGATATAAAATGAAAAAACATATGTTGATTTTCCGTGATTTTCCGAGATTTATGCGGGGTGAAAATTATGTCATCATTATTAATACTGCGACAGACTATTCGAGCAAATTAAAAAAAAGTAAGTATTTAGGGTGAATTTCAAATGGACTAAATTTTTCCGAGTTTTTCCATATTTTCCGCCTAGTGAAAACTATGTAGTTATTCATATTTTGACGAGCTACCCTAGAATAAAAAAAGAGGCTTGCAGCTGCAAAGGAAGGCGAGATAATGTAAATTTTTCCTACGTGTTGCAATTTGAAGTTCCGATGCCGAAAAAAAAACGGAGTTGAAACAGATATCTTCTCCACTTTCCTATGTCTCTCTTTCGAAAGTACCGTCGTTTCGAAAAATTAGATAAATTCTATAGCTATAAGTTTCAATATAAAGTTTAGATTTTCATTCAAAATTTGTGCAAATTTTACTTCTAAATGTTTATAAACAATAGAGATATGATTTTTTTTAAAACAGTCACTAACTTCGTTCCTATTGTTCCTATTGGTCATAAAAGGTTTTTTTATTTTTTAATGTGAGCTTTTTTACCAGCTATCCAATAATTGTACCTACAAGTCTGTAGCTTGAAAAATATAGAAGTTATTACAATTGTTTATAAGTAAAAAACATACCCCTTTTTCAAACGTTTATTTTTTAAATAATTTCGATGAAAACTCAATATGCATTCTGAGATAGTCTAAGTATTAAAGAATCCTATGAAATTTGCTGAATGTGTCTAGCATCATGCATAGGGCAAGCTCAATAGTTTAAATAATTAGCCCCAGGGATAAACAAATTAAATAACTTATAAAATATTTGACTGATCGGGGGGAAATTTCGCACAAATCTAAAAGATGGTAATTCTTTGATGCTTAAATGTAATAATACCATTTTATTTTGTTAATAAAAAAATTAATTAAATTTATAAATTAGTGCAAAAAAACTGCTTTTTTGCAAATATCTCTGTAAATTATTTATCAATTTTAATTAAAAAAACGGGAAAATAAAGATATTCTTGACATAAAAAAATGCCAAAAATATTGTTTATTTAAAATATAAGGGAAAAAATTTATAGACAAAAAATCAAATTATGACCATAAATTATTGCCTAAAAAAACGCAAGGTAAAACTAGATCTTTTCATCTATTCAGCATCTAGTATCCCCCACCTATGTCTTAAAAGCTTCAGATATCTGCGAAACATTTTTCCACCTTTTTTTTAACCAGACTGGGCTAAATAAAAAAATATAAATTATTAACAAACAACAATGGATAAAAAAATATGAGAATATGTAATATAATATTGATGTGTTGTAGACAAGAGTACTTAGAACAAACTTTATATTGAATTGGAAATCAAAAGTAAACCATACATGAGCAAACCAAATAAAGCTTCTAAAGTAACTTCTAAGGTTCTAAAAATCAAAGTTGACTAGACTCCAAACTCCTGATAAATGGTAAACGGTATAAGCTATATCAATGTTTAGAAGTGCCGATTTTAACAATAGCGAAAACTACCTGGGTATTACTTTATTAAATGCAATCTATAAAATATATTTCAAAATTATTAAGAAGACATATATTAACAAATTTTATAAACATAAAAACGTTACTTTTGCCGATGATCAGCTGAGACATCATTAATTACAAAATTTACATGTTGCATGAATATACAATGCGGTCCATATGTACGGAATACATTCATTTTTAGCGTTATTATGTACTATCTGAAAAAAAAACTTGAAACAGGTCGATTTTTATTCTTACATTGACAATTAACAGTATGAAAATATTATCCCCCTTCAGCATCCCCTTTGAATTATAAGCACCAAAATTTTAAATAACAAAGGGGGTCGTGTGTCACCTTATTAGAAAGGGAGATTTTGAGTTTGTTCAATAATAAGAGAGAACATTGATTTTTACAATTAAATTAAATGTTCAATTTGATCACCATCATTCACTTCTTGACAACAAACGAGGCGATTTTGGAATTCTCGTACAACATTTTTTATGACCACGGAGGTTATTTTGTTAATTTATTCTGTTATCCTAACTTTTAAATCAGAAATATTGCCTAGTCGATTAAAATATACTTAAGAAATAATTCGTATCTGTTCTGCTAAACATTAGGGAAAAAACTTTGAAGATAATAAAATATTAGTCAAAAAGCCAAATAAACAATTGATATGAATCTAGCAGGCTGCTGTCATTTAGGTATTTAAAGTCACTAAAAGACGTCCGTATAATATTTGTGCGGGTATTAAATTTAATTATGGCTCATTTGTCCAAGACTCACATTTTAATCATGATTGCTTGTAGTAACAAAACAAGAATTCAAAAGGAGGTATGTGAAATGTTTAAAAATCAATACTATGGTCAACAAGTTTCGCAGTTTATTAGCAAAATTAAAAAGAAGTTTTGTTATACCGGACATGTAAAAAATATTGAAAAACCAGGTAGAAATTTTAAAATTACTAATGAAAAAAAGTTAGATGTACTTATAGAGATTGAGCATAATCCTCATAAGACAACTCGAGAACATGCCGCTGTCAATCATGTAAGTAAAATTTACTTATCTATTTTCAGAGTTTTTTATTAAAAAAATATCACCCTTACAAAGTTCAGTTGGTTCAGAAGTTAAATGAAGATGATCCTGATAGAAGGCAAGAATTCTGTGAAATAATGATGGACAGAATGAACGCAAATTTGCAGTTCGTAAACAAAATAGTGTTTTCCGATGAAGCGACGATTTATTTAAACGGAACGGTTAACAAACAGAAGTGTAGATATTGGAGCAGAGAAAATCCTCACTGGGTGTGTGAGACTCACACGGGCTTAAAAAGTTAACGTTTGGGCTGGTCTCATTAACAATAAAATTATTGGTCCTTATTTTTTTTAAAGGAGGACAGTTAATGATGAGGTTTATCTAGATTTTTTAATAAACTTTTTAGTGTCTACATTACGAAATTTTTTCCTGATGGTAATCATCCCAATGAGATAAATTGATCTATTTGCTACCAACAAGACGCATTTTCCACGTATAATTAGAAATTATTTAAACGAGGTTTTTCCCAATAGGTGGATTGGAAGACTTGGAACGATCGAATGACCGGGTAGATCCCCCGATTTGACTCCTCTCAATTATGTCTTATGGGGTTATTGAAAATCAAAAGTATATTTAAATAAACCAAACAGTATTGCTGATTTAAGTGAATGGTGGTCATTTTTAACATTTAATTTAATTGTAAAGTACATTGAAAAATACATTCTAAATATTATGTGACATTATTGTCTTCATTGAACCTAAAGTTTTGTGATAGAGAAATTATCAAAATTTTACATCTTAAAAATCAATTTTCCCAGTTATGATTGCACCAAACTTAAAATACTTTATATTGATGAACAAAGGACTAAAATCCCTTTCTAACTATGTGTCATACTACCCCCTTTGTTATTTAAAATTTTCGAGGGGGTACTGGAGGGGTATAATATTTTCATACTGTAAATTGTCAATTTAAGAATAAAAATCAACCTGTTTTATACAGAACTAACAGAACGACCAAGATGCAAAATATTTATTAAACGCTATACAATTATGTCTAATTAGGATTCATACTCCAATCAGAGTATTTATATTGTAATTTTATAATCACTGAATTCTTTTACGATTTGGTCACAAGTGATTCATGTTGGCAGTTTTTCAAAGCTTACTCAACGATTTTGTCGTGCGTAGCAACAACCAGTACAGCGATGTCAAATATTAAGGTTGATCTGCAACCCCAAAAGATAAACTCAAAATTCAAAAAAATTGAAACAATTTGAGAAGGTATATGTGATGACTAGAAGTATTTGGACAACTTTTAAGCAAACTGAAGCGATGGTAGTATTAAAATTAAATTAATTACAAAAGGTAAATTAAATAGGACTACCTAGCCAACGCAATGTATAAATTTGTTTGATTCTAATTGAGACAGTCACTAGATGTCACCACTCTTTCTGTCTCAATAGATTTTAATATACCATTGTTTGTTTGATATACATTATACTAGATGGTGCTATGTGAAAAAGTTAAGGACTAAACTAAACGTCCATTTTTGATCCACTGAATTAAATTCACCAGCGTTGCAATATTTCACTGACATAGTAGCAACAGGTTTACTTACAAATAAAAATGTTAGGTACAAAAAACAGACCTTGAATCACTTAAGGTATTCATTTAAAATAGAGTTATTACTATCAACTAGTAAATATCGTGTCAAATAAAATTGTACATAAACGTACTGTGGCTTCTAAATCTTCCTATATCTAAATAAGTTTAAAGAATTTAAATATTTTATTTTATTTGGAAGTGTATTACAAAAATTTGGTCCGAGGTAAGTAAAACATTTTAATTATATGTGTTTAAAACATAAAAAAACATTGTATGAGAAATGAACAAATTAGGTATTTAGAAATAAATTTTACCGGATAATACATACATTCGATAATATTTGAAAAAAGTGATTTTAAATTAAAATAATGTTACTTCCATAATAAATAAATGGTTTTTTACAGATGGCCGGAAATATTTGTTGTTATTACAAATGTGGTTTATCACCATACAATATTCATGGATTAAGAATGTTCAGATTTCCGACATAAATCCTTCGGCTTGCCAAAGATGGATATTACACTCTGGTAAGTAAATAGAAACTTTTTTTATATTCTTTTATTTTACACCGTTTCCGTTATGCAATTAACTTGAAAAAAATGTTTATTTTTTTTTCATTCATCATTTTTTATTATCGCCAGGGTGCACGCGTCATATTCGAGATGCATTAATTTGAATTTTACGTTTTCGTTGGTATTATAATTATGATATAATAAACTTCGAAAAAACAAATTAGTGAATAAATATCAAGTTAATAAACATAAACAAAGTATTAGATATTTAAATATGTATGTATTTCTTTAGCTATTTTTAGTTATTGTATTGAAAAGTAGAAATAAGTTCATCTTTATCGGAGAACCAATTTATACAAAGGTCCATCTGGGAAAAAATTATGGGTTTCACGTAAAAATTTTATACAGATATTTGAAGGTTCTAAAAGATATATGAGGGTTAGTTAATAATAAATCTGTGAAGACATACAGGTGATTTTGGCTATAAACGTTTTTTATCCAGTTAGAGAAAAATAGTTAAAATAAAAATTGTAGATTCAAAAAGTTCTTCCATTTGTGAGTTTCTAAATTAAAATATATAAAGAATTCACCAAAATAGTTGCAAAAAACCCTTGATTTTGTAGAAATTTATAAATTTTAATAACTCTGTTTTTGCATAATGGTATGTAATGTAATTAATAAAAATAGTGAGGATTTGTTTATCGTAGAAAGCGATTATGTAAACAACTTTTTGTTGACCTATCCCAGTTTAAAAAAAAATTATGTTTTACGTGCCACAGAAGCCAAGATATTGCAAATTTTGCAATCGCGCTTCATTTTGAAAAAGTTCAAATCTAAAAAAAAACCGAGCTCAAATGGTTCTCCATTCTACTTTTCCGAAGCGGTATTTTACGAATACCATCATTTTAATGGGTTATAAATTTTTACTTCTTTACCGCATATGCCATATGTAAGTTGGAACGCACAATTCAGATCTTCATTTAGGGTCCCTTCAATTTTCAGCTCTTACTGTTAATAGACAATGGAAGTATGATTTTAAGAATAAAATGCTTTGGTTTTAAATATAAAATGCTCTCTTGCCTAGTAATGGTCATAGAAGATTCTGTTTTTTTTAGAAAGTGTATTTTTCACCAGTTTTTCATAAGCCTCTAAATAAGTTTGTGGCATAAACGATATCAACGTTATTATAAATGTTTATAAACAGATTAAATAACCTATAAACTATTTGCTCTGATTGATATTTAGCGCACTTTAATAACTTATTAATTTCCATAATTTCAAGGAGCTATGTCTTTGCGCAAAAAAGAGTTATTATAATTTATAAATAACTGCAAAAATAAGATTTTTTTTTGCAACTATTTCTGTTAATAGTTTCATGTATTTTAATTTGGATACTCTCAAAAATTACATAACTTTTTATGATCTACAACTCTAAAAAAGCTGAAAAAATCTTAAACAGGTATTTAAAGTCTCTAAAAGGTATATGAGGGGTAGCTGATGACAATTATGTGAAGACTTCAGCTAATTTTGCTTTGCTTTTTTATTAAACAATCATAAAAAGTAAAAAAAGTTTATGCGCATAAAACGTTTCTTATTCATGTTAGAGATATATGGTTAAAATGAAAGTTATAGATCATAAAATGTTCTCTAATATTGAGATTTTTATAATTAAAATACATAAAGAATTGACCGAGATAATTTAAAAACCCTTATTTTTACAGTAAAATTTATAAATGTTAGTATAAATATAAATAATATAAATATAAATAACTTTCTTTTTTGCATAACTATATGTAATAACTATTTAAAATTATGGCAGTTAATGAGTTTTTAAAGTGTGCTAAATATCATACAGAACGACCATACAGTTTATGAGTTATTCAATTTGTTTATCCAGGAGACCGATTATTTAAATAACTGTACTTGTCCAAACAGTCACTCTAGGGTTATTTTGTAAATAGATATCGATTTTTATGGCTTCGTTTTAAATTATTAAAAAAAACATCAAGATTATATTAAATTTGTTTTTAAAAATCAGTTTGAATAATAACAAATTTTTAGCATATAAAAATTTCTAATAACTTTGACTTTTTTATGTCATACACTTGTATGTAGGCTCAATATAAAGCTAATAAAAAAAACATTTAAAACAAAAACCAAAACCTTCTACGGCCCAGAGGAAATCAAATAGCATTTTTTTTATTTAAGAAATTGCCAATATTTTCATTGTTTATTAACATTAAGAGCTGAAAATTGAACACATTGTAAAATAATATCTAAATTTTATAATTCGATTTATAAATGGCATACACAGTGAAGAAGTAAATTAGTTTTGAAACATTAAAATAATGGTACTCGTAAAATATCGCCACAGAAAAATGCAAGGGAGATCTGTCCGCTGCAATATCTCAGCTTGTTTCTTGTTATTGGTTATGGAAATTTCTGTTTTTTTTAATTGTGCTTTTACACCAGCTTTTCATGGAGCCTACGTACAGCCGTATGACATGAAAAATATCAAAAGTAGTATAAATGTTTAGAAGCTAAAAAGCACTTTTTTAAACTGTTTTTTTAATAAAATGTAAAATTTCAAGTTTATAAATAAAGTTTCAAATAATCGATTCAAAAAACGTCAAATAACTGTCAAAGGTTAAACACCCTTTTTAAAGTTCCTCACGGATTTTAAAGATTTAAACAGTGTTAAACAGATAAAGTAATTCATCGACGAGTTAACAATACGAAGCGAAGTTCTTTAATCACAATGTGATAAGAAAACGAGTATCAAATTTGGTTTTATATTTCAATAGCCTAGTTTTTTTCATATAGTTTTATATTTCAATTGCAGCTATATAGGTGTAATTAAAGAAAACCAGTGAAAATCCCAAGAAATAGGTGAGATCCTTTTTTTCTTTCTTTCCAGTTCTGGACCCTCTTCCAATTAGGTACTCACATTTAGGTATTGTGTTACGGTCTGGGTAACCAGGACTACACATCATGAACAGCAATTAAATATTTACATTTACACAAAACAACTTCAATTCCAACCCAAAATCATATGTCGTTGACGCAGTCTCTAGACCTCCTTCCCGTTCGTTTTCTAAAAGGGAACAAGTTATTGTCATGCACTCCATTTTGAATACTGTTTTATTTAAATATATTAAAGAAATTGGTGAAATAGTTTATCCAAAAAGTATTACTTTTACATCTCGCATTTCGAATAATCGAATCTGCATTTTCCTCACTTCTACCGACATCGTTGATCAACTAATACACCAAACGTCATAATTAATTCCACCGTCATCTTTATCTGCAAGCTTCTTTTTGCGACCAAAAGAATCCTTATTTCAAATGTATCTCCTTTCATCCCGCATTCACTAATCGAGCAGTCCCTAATAAATACGGAACATCAGATGATCAATAGGCATATATCATGAGTTTTCCTAGGGTAACATTTGTAATAGCTCACAAGGTGAACTTTGAAGTGCAATCTTCTCTGTTAATTAACCATGAAAATACATCCTTTAAAATATTTTTATTCTCTGACAGAATATAGTGTTTTCTTTGTAAGCTTACGGGTCGTACCGTGGAGTCTGATTGCAACGTCTCCAGTTGACCAGATCACACACTCATTGCAGCTAATGCTCCTCCCTCTTCTTCATTTTCAGCTGACTCTAAGGAGTCCTTAATCCTGAATCTATAACTTCATCAAAAGAATTTCTATCTTCGGAAATTGAGTCCATCTCCGTTAACTGAATACCCATCCTGGCTGCCATTATGGATTTATCCGTCTCTCGTCATACTAATTCAAAGCCCATGTTGGCAGTAGGACAAAAACGGGGACACTTCAATGACAGTCCTCCTGATACTCCTACCATTCTATCTTCATCCGGTATTCTTGCTCTATTAAGTTCTTTTCCTCCTTCGAAATTTTCAATGCCACCCAAACCAGCCAAAAAATGTCCAAATCTAATCTTTAATTGGATTACTCGATGAAACCTTATTATATTTCCGCTATAGAAATGATTTACAAAGATAATCCGACTAATTTTACACTCAATTCCACGCAACTTATTACATTTCTTGAGAACTCTTTTGTATGTATCACCCCACTACAAAAAGCTTAAAAATCCTCCAACATAGATGGTATTCAAAAGGACTTATTGCAGCTCTACATAGGTACAAGGAAAAGATCACTAAAAAACCGTATCACTAGAATCTTAAAAAAGTTAAAAGAACAGCCTATCTCCGACTTACAAGAGTATATATAAGTGCATCCTCTGATAAATCTTCTGATGTCAAATCTAATCACAGCATACATGATGAATAGAATTTCTCTCTTTCTCTCCATTTATTAATTTTTTCTGCTCTCTGTATATTTTTACTTCATCTTTTGCCAAATTTAGACACGATATTTAATTAAGTAAGAAAACTTTATGTACATCAAATACTAGCCCAAGTCCAGTGTGGAAAAAAAATTGTTAATAAAAAATAACCTTAAAATATCCAATCTCTTTTTTAATCAAAAGGTTATCCTTCACAATTAAGAGACAGCTAAGATTCTGGCAGAAAATTAAAAATAAAAGTTTTGCAACAAATCTGAACCTAACCATATATACTCTTTTCTTCCTTCGCCCTTTCATTATTCATCCTCAGTTTCACAACAAGATACCAATTATCCGAACTCTCGTATAAACTATTTCGAACTAAAAGCTGCACTCAAATCCTATAAAAACGCAAAAATTAGGGTTTTCTAAAATTATCTTGAAAAATTTCTCGAAAATTCCTTAGGCACCAACGACCCTCTAAATGAAGCCAGTAAATTTACCACTGACATACCGCTGACAATCGTTAATGAAAGATCTTGCCCTAATCTATACTAAGATAAAAGAAAGATCATTACAAAAAAAAATTGTTAAAATCCTTTATAAAAGGTACATAAATTAAAAAAAACCCAAACGGGCTATGTCATGAAGACAAATTGTTTTCGGAATCCATATTCCATCATGAGTGTCTAGGTGTACATTTTTTGAGCCACTAAATATCTGGGTAAAAACCCGATAAAAGTTATATGTTACAATTTAGTGTACATTATTTAGTCTTATATATTAGGATGTTAAAGTTACCAGTGGATATGATAACTCCACTCTCATTTATAAAAAAAACTGTTTCACAAATCCAAGGCAATAAAACTAACCTTCATCCTATGAATTTAGTCATCCTTTATTCCTATATCCTAACTATTTCTCCTATCATCTTCAACAACACAGTTATCTTGACAGTCAATTCATTTCCGACACACTCGCTAATGGGGTTGAAGACAGATTCAATAAAAGTAATATGGCTTTTACTCCCAGTTCTTTACGCACTCAATCTTTCTCCACCATCTCGTCAACTCCACCCGATGTCAAGTTTTTAAACGCCTTGTTGGCCCTAAATAAACTAAAATTTACCTTGTTTTCATGTACAAAATCTGCTGATGATCCCGATGATATCCCTTATATATTTTTAAAAAATCTCTCTAATACATCTCTCTCCAAACTTCTCGAAATTTATAACCTTATCTAGAAAACACAAAAATTGACCAGCCCTCTATAACTCCAATATCTTTCGTCTGATTTCTCTTACTTGTATTACCTGCAAACTTCTTGAAACAATGATCAATGAAATACTCACGTGGTTCGTTAAACAGTATAATATTATTCCCGACGCTCAATCCGGCTTCCGACGTAATCGGTCTACTATTGATAACTTTTTTATTTTTCAAACACACCTTTCTTAAGCAATCTATAATGAACAAGATGTAGCAACTATATTTAACGTTGAAGGGGCATTTTATTCAATCTCCAGAAAAGCAATCATTGACAAAATCTCCCACTATAATTTAAATGGTAATATTTTCTCATTTGTAAAAAAATATCTAATTGAAAGAATCTTTAAAGTCCTTGCCAAGGGTAAACTTTTTCGATCTCTTTCTCAAAATTAAGGTGTTACTTTAGAATCTGCATTAAGTTTAACTTTATTCATTCTTGTCATCAACGAAATTTGCCTCCCATCTAATATGTTCAATATGCTGATGACCTAATCATTTACTGCCCTCTTAAATCTGTCCCATACTCATATAAACTTATACAAAGTGTAGTAAATCTACTTCAAGATAGATTTAACGAACTAGGATTATCACTCTCTGAGAGCAAAACCAAATTAATAAAATTTTCCATAGGGATTTCCACTCCCTTACCCCAAATTTTATTTAACAATTCTCTACTTTCTGGTGTTAATTATTGTAAAATTCTCGGTTTTATGTTTGACTCCAGATTAAATTGAAAAAATCAAATCTCTGAACTTACAATCAATTGTTTTAAAAGGTTGAACATTTTAAAACCCTCAGTCATCTTCAATGGGGTGCCAATAAAACTACTTCTAGGTCTGAGCGCTTTTCGCTTTAGTCCTATTGAGAGTGTATACCGTGAATCTAATGAACTTTCTCCTACCCTAAGACGATAATCACTTCTACTTTCGTATGCTGCATCAACATCTGCAAATCCATTTAATCCCGTTCATTCCCTAATTGCCACAATGCCGTCTTCTTCCACTAACAATAATCAACACCTTATCTAAAACCTATACCTCAATTAATTTGTCCACTACTTAAAAATATTGACCTTTTTCTGACTAGTTCATTTCCTCTACCTTTACTTCCCCTCTGGGCTAAAGATCTCCCTTTAATATATACCTCACTCACTATTTTTAACAAACTTGAATCTTCTAACCTTCTTATAAAAAAAGCATTTTTAGAATTTAATTCTCTATACAGATGCTTCTAAAGCTACCACTGGTATTGGTTGTGCAGTAACCACTAAACATGAACTTGTAAGATCATCTCGGTTACCCTTAATGTGCAACGTTTGCACAGGTGAACTATATAGTATTGTGTTGGCTTTTAAATGCATCTCACATCAAAACAGACATATTGCCATTTGTTCAGATATCTTTCATATATCCATTTAGTCAATACAATTTTCACTGAGCACCTATTAGTTCAAAACATTCATGACATATACCAAAATCTCTCTGCTTACGATGTAACAGTCTCTCTCATATGGCTGCCTTCTCACACCGGAATTACTGGTAATAAAACAGCAGATAATTTTGCCAAAGAAGCTGGCGACCATGGGGTGACTGAAGTCACTCCAATTCAACTAGCTAACGAATCTCGAAATTCGTTTTTAAAAAGTCGGTAGAGGATACTTGACAAAACTTAAAGCAAAAGAGCAAAACAACTTTTCATAAACTTCAATCTTTTATTGGTCATCTCTCCCTAGACTTCATAACTAGAAGAGAAGCATCGACTATTACAAGACTACGAATCAACCATACCAAACTAACCAACTGCAAACAATTCACCAACCTGTATAAAGCACTGGACTTGAAACCTACTCTAAGAAACTAGAGAATTGTCTACCTCTTCCTCAACTGTAAATTGTATATGTTGATTATGATACTTGAAAATGTTGACTATTTCAATAATTTTGTGTTTAGGAAGTGCCAAAATTAAATCATCTACATATCTTTAAAAAAAAGGAATGAAAAAAGTGCAATTGTTGATACAATCACTGATAACATCATTCATGATATAGCTACTTAGAATGGGTGAAAGACTAGATCCCATCTTCTTCTTCTCGTGCCACTCCTAGCGGAGATTGGAAATCATCATGGCCACTGCGACTTTGTTAGCAGCGCGCCTAAAAAGTTCAATCGAACTACACCCGAACCATTCACGTAGATTACGAAGCCACGATATTTTTCTTCTTCCCACACTTCTTTTGCCCTTAATTTTGCCCTGCATGATATTTCTTAAAAGTTCGTACTTTTCACCTCTCACAATGTGCCCCAAGTATTCCATCTTTCTAGTTTTTATCTCATTTAGAATTTCGCACCTTTTGTCTAAAGTTTGGAGTACTTGCGTGTTAGTGACGCGGTTCATCCATGATATTCTGAGAATGCGCCTATAGCACCACATCTCGAAAGCTTCGATGTTTTTTGTGGTCAACTGTTTTAGTGTCCAAGCCTCTACTCCATACAACAGGGTAGAAAAGACATAACACCGCAGCATTCGTATTCGTAACTTTATGTTGATATCACGATTGCAAAAGAGTTTGCGCATTCTATTAAAGACTAGATCCCATAGGACTACCAAAAACGACTAAAGACTACTAAAAAATTTCTTTTTTCTTACTCTTATACACATATATATATATATATATATATATATATATATATATATATATATATATATATATATATATATATATATATATATATATATATATATATATATATATATATATATATATATAAATGAACCAAAAGTATTTGCTAACAACGTAAGGAAGTAAACGTTAAATAGTGGGTTTGCAGCAATAAAAAATGAAACGTGTACTCTTTTAAATTTTTATTCCAAGCTTTCGGACATTGGTTATGTCCTTCATCAGGGAGCTACAAATGTGATTAATAAATTGTTGGTGTTGGTATAATTAATTAAAAATTGTTTCTACTTACAAACTTAACGAGGTTGTATCAACGAAGATGTGTTAATGTTGATAAAATTTATCATAGTCTCTCATCTTTTTTAATATATAAAAACTATTTTTATGTTTAAAAATTTTTAAAAAAATTACTGTAAATACAAAAACACTTAATTATTCTAAATAAATACGTGACATTATTTTGACAAAATTTTGGGTTTAATTTAAAGTACTAAAGATAGCAATGTCAAAGATTCAGAATTTTATACTGCCTACCAACTAAAACCACCCTCTCTTAATTGTGTGCATTTGACTGTCGCACGTACCATACTTCGAAAGTGGGGTGGCCACTGTAAGGACGACATTTTTGAAACACTCCCTTCTCTTATCAAAATCTTATCTTTTGTTCTGAAGCTATTTTCTTGTGGCATTTTAAAGTAATTACTATTTTAATGAGAATAAGCCACAATTAAATGTTAAAATAAGTTTATTGACGTTTGACATTAATCCAACTTGTAAATACAATACATTTTGGAGACGGCTATCGCCGTATTCCGTTTCTTCTCTGCTAATCCTGCCGGTTTAAGGCATGCTCTTTCTCCAAACCTTTCGATTCCATTGCTCTTCTAATTTCTTCATTCTATAAGCGCCATGTTCTACCTCTTTTTCTTCTTCCAGGGGGCTTCCATTTGTGAAGTTTTTGGGGTTCGTCAGGCATTCTCAATAGGTGTTCAAACCATTTTGAACCTCTTTTTTGTATTCTGCCAATGACCGTTTCTGTAGCATTTATGTTATTTCTTATAGATTCTTTGGTCTTTCTTTCCTGCCTTGATGTTCTAGCGCACTTCTTCTCAAATAATCCATTTAAACTGCTAACAATCTTCTCTTCAGGTCTGCATTAATTGTCCATACTTCAGAGCAATAACAAAGCTGATTCAAAAATGGTTTGTCCTATTCTTTTTTGTTTCTTTTTGAAAAGTTGCGATACCACCATAAGGAGTTCAGACATCCTACAATTTTACGTCCCTGATTAATTCGGTGATTAATTTCGGTTTGTCCCAAGCCGTTCTTAGCAATGAGTGCACTTAAATATTTAAATGTTTCCAGTTGTTTGATTTCCACGTCCTCTTTGATCAACACTTCAAACCTTGCATCTGAATTGATAACTAAATATTATGTTTTCTTCATGCTAACTTGTTGCCCTCATTTTACATATTCTCTGTATAGACGCTTCATCATAAATTCTAGGTCATAAGAATCTTGAGCTAGGACGACTTGGTCATCTGGAAACAGTACGTTATTTCTATGGGAATTCCCATTCCCTGGCAGTGGTTTTTCCAATTTTGGAGGGCTGCCGTAATATATAAATTAAACAGTAAGGGTGACCTAAGATCTTTATAGGTCGAAGTGCGGTGAGGCCGCATGGCCTTAACGACCTCACATAATCTAATCTAAGGGTGACATATTGCACCCTTGTTTTAGTCATTTAGTTACTTTTATTGGCTCTGACAGTCTATTTCCGATTTTTAGGTAATTACTAAGTAGTGTTATCCCTGTATACTTCTGTGATTATTCCTAAAAGGTATGCAGTAATGTCGATTTGTTGTAAAGATTGCCACAATTTAAGTCTTGGAACTGTATCATTGACCTTTCTAGTTCGAGGAAGGCTAGATGTACTTTGGTACCAACTACTATTCTTTTTTCTATTAATTGTTTGAGTATAAACAAGTTATCAGTGCAAGATCAAAGATCAAAGATTCAAACTTTAATAAACTTATTTTAACTTTCAATTGCGGCTTATTACCATTAAAATAGTAATTAAATCTTATCTCTGTCGTTGGCCCGGTTGGTGTTTCTCTTCTTCTTCTTTCTTTTTAATGACTGCTCGGATGTAATTGTGAACACTATTCCATCCCTCCGTACTTCCCGTCATCTTTACGATCATCTCTCTTACAGTTACAGAGTTCATACCTATTTCTGTTATACACTCTGTTTCTCTCCACTGTACATCTATTACACTTCAGAATTCTATGAGTAACAATGTCGTTCTCCTCTTCTTGCTATCTTTCCATTTATTTTTCCCTTTCCTCTTTTTTTATAGCTGTTGTCACATGCTCTCTTCTCTCATAGAGATGTCTCTTTTCTACTGCTAGCACATGCAGAGGAACATAACCCGTAATAGTCCACAATGTCTACCACCTGTCTACTTTTGTCATAAGCTTAATATTAGGTATGAATATCTAAATATAATGAAAAATATTATTAATTATTTTGTATTTATACAATAATTAGTGTGTTCTACATATTTAACGTGGTAATTTAATTATTCAATTAGCGTTTTGGATTTTTTGTATTGTGTGTGAAAGACAAGGTACATTTTCCTACTATTCTTTATATATTTTTTACTTTATATGCTCTGGGGATGGGGGTTTTAACCCCCAAAACCCCCTCTGGGTGCGCCATAGTGCATAACGTATTAGTGGCAATTTTTATATTAGTGTTTGGATAATGTGCCCTTAAAAAAGAATAGTAGGAGAGGATTACATTTAGTTAAACGGTAAAGTAAATCTGTTATCTTTTCTTTATTCCTTACCGACCGTCTAATAGGTTGATTTACCACGTAAAACCAAAATCTTGAAAATTTAAAACTTAATATTTTGTTTATTATAGTGAATTAAATAGAACAATCGAAAATATACCCAGATATGATATGAAAATTATTTTAGGCGACGCAAATGCCAAAATAGGGAAGGAAGAAGTATTTAGACCGACAATAGAAAAATATAGTAAACACAATGAAACTAACGAGAATGGACAATTCCTGATAGATTTCGCAAGAGAAAAAAATATGATAATAATGAGCACATATTTCGAAAGACAAGAAATACACAAGGAAATATGGATATCGCTAGATAGAAAGACTAAAAACCAAATAGACCACGTGCTCATCGAAAAAGAAGAACAGCAATGTATAAAGAAGATAAGAACATACAGAGGACCAGACGCTGACTCAGATCATTACATGTTGGGCATCAAATTAAACAACTGATACCAGAAAACAAAAACAAAATAAAAAAAAGAAATGTATACATAACCCAATTCGATTAGCAACAAAGAAAGAGCAAGAAATATACGAGGAAACAATGGAAAGAGAACTAAAAAAGATACAAATAGAATAGCAAACTGAGAACAAATGGGAAAACATAAAGCAAATAATGAACAAAGCAGCAAAAGAATGTAATAAACAAGAGAATAAAAAGAGGAAAGGGTTCGACATAGAGTGCCAAGAAGAAATAGAACTAAGAAAATCATTAAGGATGGAAATGATCACGAAAAAACAACAGAGATAAAGAATAGATATATGGAGCAAAGACAAAAAGTAAAGAGGGTGCTATGAGAAAAGAAGAGAAAACGCATAGAGAATAAGCTAAAAGAAATAGAAGAGAATTACAGAAATAAAAAAAATAAAAAACCTATATCCAGGTGCTAGAAATGAAAAAAAAAAGATTTCCAACAAAAACCCATATTCGTTAAAAACAAAGCAGGAAATAATATAAGCGGTGAAGCAGAAATAGTCGAAAGATGGAAAGAGTATTTTGATGAATTACTTAATGGCAATAATAAGTCAAACCAAAGATAATGTATGGAAGCAGAAGCAAGAATCGAACACTTAGAAGACATAGAAGATAATTCACCCAGCAAAGAACAAATCGAGGAAATCATAAAAAATCTGAAAAACATCAAATCCCCTGGAAGCGATAAAATAACAGCAGAGATGATGAAATATGGTGGAAAACTGCTAAATAATTGGATATACAAGATCATAAAGGAGATATGGATAAAAAAACGAATACCAGAAGATTGGAAGGAAGCCATTATTTACCCATTACACAAAAAATAGACAAAACAGAATGCAGTAATTACAGAGGAGTAGCGTTACTAAATACCGTATATAAAATCCTATCAAAATCCATAAAAGATAAGCTAGAAAAAGAAGTTGAAAATATAATAGGCGAATATCAGTGCGGATTTAGACGAGGGAGAAGCACAACGGACCAAGTATTCATAATCAGAGAACTACAAGCAGAAAGCTATGAACACAACTTACCAACGATAGCGCTTTTCATCGACTTCCAGCAAGCATACGATAGAATAAAGAGAAAGGAGTTAAAAGAGACCCTTGAGGAACTTGGAGTTAGCAGAAAGTTGCGTAATATGATACATCTTACTTTAGAGAATACAGAAAACAGAGTCAAAGTAAACAATCATGCATCGGACAAATTTATAGTAAACGAAGGATTAAGGCAGGGCGATCCTTTGTCATCATTACTCTTCAATTTATGCCTAGAAAAAATAATGCGGGAAGCAAAAATCAATAGAGAAGGACTCCTATATCATAATAGACACCAAGTTTTGACATTTGCAGATGATGTAGTGTTGCTGGCAAGAGAAAAAAAGAGCTACAGGAGATAGTACAGAGAATAGTAAAAGCAGCAAAGAAAATGGGACTTTACATAAACGAAACTGTATGCAGCGGACAGATGATCAGTTCAGGGATAGACAGAGTAGAAGTAGAAGTAGAAGAAGGATCATCATACGAATTCGAAATGGTAGATAGATTTACATACCTAGGTGCAATAATATCACGTAAACTCAACACTAAAAAAGAAATACAAGCTAGAATAATGGCAGGCAATAGAAGTGTACATGCTCTTAGTGGAATGTTGAAAAGCAAGTTTTTATCAAGAAAGGCAAAAACACAGTTATACAAAACAACTATACAACCAATAGTAACATACTGCAGTGAGACATGGACAATGACAAAAAATGAACAAAATTTACTGGAGATATGGGAAAGTAAAATCCTGAGGAAGATATATGGAGGAATAATAAGGGACGGTTTATGGATAAGAAGATCAAATGATGAGTTAAAAAAATTATATAATCAACCTAATATAATAGAAGTCATAAAGGCAAAGAGACTAAGATGGCGAGGTTACCTAGAAAGAATGCCGAACACGAGGAGTCCAAAAATGGTACTTAACTACACTATAGCTTTAAAAAAGAGAAAAGGAAGGCCAAAAAATAAATGGAATCAAGAGGTAGAAAAAGATATGGAAGAAATTGGACTAGAAGGTCAGAAAAGAAAAATGGATAACAAGAAGGAATGGAGAAAAATCACAAACTCTTCAAGCCATGGGCCTCTAAGGCATTTAGTGCTATTGTATATATATATATATATATATATATATATATATATATATATATATATATATATATATATATATATATTGTTATGATGTATTGTTTGTTTGAATGATGAGCAATGAGTATTTTTTATAATATAATATATAGGGTTTTTATCGCGGTTCTCAAAGAATTAGTTTGTAAGTACTTTTTTAAATTATCTTTATTATATCTATTATGAAACACACATATATGTCTAACCTAGCCAATGTAAATTTAAAATAAACTATCTTTAAATTGTAATTCTTATGAAACTAATTAAATTCTATAGACAATGTAAAATTTAAACAAACTATCTACAAAATTGAAATTGTTATGACACTAACTAAATTATATTAACAAAATTTTGTACCTTTCTGTCACTGAATGCCTAAATGAACTGTTTTCCACTATATAGATTATAATCACCACTCAAATGTCTTCTTCTCAGCTTCGGTTATCCTTGTTTTTGTGAAATTACTTTTTCCAATTATTAGCTTCCACCAATTTAAGATATTTTTCTTCACCAGCATTTATAAACCACCAAGCAAACCAGCAAACAGCATTTATATTTATTCTTCTTTTCTATATATCAATATCCAATCACCAAATATATTATTTAATTTTAATATTCAATTAATACTTCTTCCATTATCCAATTATCATTTATACATAACATAATTTTTAATCTTCAATATTATTTTCTTTATACTGTTTCTTAATATTGATTTAACTCACTATATTGAACAATTGTAACTGATTGACTGCCTCTAATTAATTTTCATACTTAAAAACTCATAACTGAATGGACTTTCTTACTAAACTTTCTGACTGACTGCTCGTTTGAATCCAAATCACCGGGTATTTATTTTTTTGGATGTTCCAGAACCATCTGGTAAGAAATCATGTTCCATTTGTTCTATTAAATACATGTCTGAATTTTCTGGAACAAACCATTTCGCAAACAAGGCCATCTCCGGTGATCTAGAGAATTCCATACTTTTCTATTAATAATTTTGTTGACATTTAGGCTTTTCAGATCAGAATATACACTTAAATCATTAAATATATATAAATTAAACATTTTAAACTAACATTATTATTATAACCCCACTTTATATTCGTAATCATTACTTAAACTGTCACTTCGGAGTATGTATATCTGGTTGCCTAATCACATGTCTCACTTAAATATATTTACAACATTAAAATACAACTTTTTACAATTATTATATGCTAATTTCTTAAAAATGCCCTCACATAAATATATTTTTATAAAATTTTCTAGTATATAACTTATATAACTAAACTAACCAAATACTTTTAATATCTAATATTATGTAGTATATAACTTATAAATTATTTTCTATAAACCCCAATCATATCAATACCCCAAAATAATATTTAAAATAAATAATTTACTTATTATTTTTTTAAATATTAATTTTCTTGTCCACTAATTTAATTTCTTATTTAAAATTTGTTCTATTAAGTACACCTCTGTTTGCTGTCTATGTCAAACTGTCATGTCAAATATAACAATGGAGGCTATAATAGGAGAAAGAAAACATATATAATCTAATCATCTATTATTGTGTTATGTTTATTTATAGACAAAACCTAGGAATTATTTCCATTCAACAGGCTTTCATCCATATGAATTGGTAAGTTTTACACTTTATTATATTAGAAAGACATTTATAAAATCAATTTTGTATCTAACCCCAAATTATGATTTTTAGGGTACAAAATAATTTCCATATGTATAAGACAACAAGTATGATGTCAAATTGATTCACAATAATGAAATCTGCCATTTATTTAACAAATCAAGTCTATTGAATAAAATGGATATATCAGTAAGCTGTTTGTGTTGTTAAAATTAGTGTTATTATTCATTCTCTTCATAATACTTAAAGATGTCGTTGATATGGAACATGCCTCATAGTCTGTTCTCTGCATCTATTAACACATAACTATTTATTCCATTCTGATTTTCAATTCTGTATGGACCTTCAAACATTGGTTGTAATTTCTTACAACGGTTTTCTTTAACATTACTTTTTCTAAGTGAACGAATTAACACTTTATCTCCCTTTTGAAATGTGATTGGTTTTTTTATTTTTCGATTTTGTCTTCTGATATATTTTTCAGCTTTCCTCCTAATTCGGTTATTCACTTTCTGCATTACTTGTTCTAACATATCCTGATTATATTCACTAATCCATTTTCTGTTTCCTATATGGCCAAACATTAAATATTCTGGTACTTCCTCTGTATTTAAATTATGTGTATTATTTAAAAAATATTCTACTTGTAGTATATGTTGCTGCCACGTTTCATGTTGATTCTGGCACACTATTCTTAAATATTTTATAACTTCTTTAATATATCTTTCTGCAGGATTTGCCTGAGGATGTCTGATACTTGTAAAATGACTGTTGATTCCCTTTTTCTCACAAAATGCTCGAAATTTTTGGTTGTTAAAATATGTAGCATTATCTATTATGCAATTTCTAAATGGTCCTATTTCTTCGAAAAATTGATTAATATATAATTTCAATGTTTTAACATTTGTTTTTGAGCAGGGATATAGTTTAATAAATTTTGTATTATAAATCAACTATCACTAGTATATGCTTTTTTCCTGTTGGACTTGGAACTAAATTTGAAATAAAATCCATGGACACTGTATTTAGTTTTTCATATACAATATTAGATCTATATGTGTTCTGGTTTTTGAAATTCTTATCTTTGTTTATTTGACATATTTGGCATTGGGTAGTAATTTCTTTTGCTATACTTATGTCATTCTTTGCAAAATAATTGTCCCTAAATAGCATCCATAGCTTTCTTGAACCAATATGCATGTAATTGTTATGTAAATTTTTCAATATTTTCTTTGCTAAAGTTCTAGTTATTACATATACTTCTATGCCATTTATTATTTTATAATAAACTCCATCTTTCTTAAGGACTTTTTGTTTTTCACTCAAATTGATCTGATCTCTTATGATTTCTTCTTTAGAATATAATCCAGTGCTTTCTACTAACTGATTTAATCCAATTTTTATTGTTCGCTGCCCTTTTTGTGATGTATTTTCTAACCTTGATAAAGCATCTGTCACTATATTGGATTTTCCAGAAATGTATTTGATTTCAAAAGAGTATTCACTCAATATTAGACTCCACCGATGTATTCTACTGTTTCCATATTTGTTATTTAATATAGATGTTAAAGCTTGGTGATCTGTTTCTATAGTAAATTCATTACCCAACAAATAAAATCTTAATTTTGTGACACAATGTATAATACTTGCTAGTTTTAATTCTGAAACTGAGTAACCCTTTTCATGTGGCTTTGTAATTCTTGAAATGAATTGTATTATGTATTCGACCCCATCATGTATTTGTAATAATACCCCTGATAATCTCTCTATGGATGCATCTGTTCTTAATATGAATGGCTGTGTGTAGTCAGGATAATATATTTTTTAATTTGACAGAAAAATGTTTTTAATTTCTTGGAATGCTAGTTCTCTTCTCTGATCCCATCTCCATTTTACACCTTTTCTCAGTAGTTCAAGTAATGGAATTTCTTTTATACTTAGATCTGGTATCATCCTTTTATAATAATTAATTATTCCAATAAATCCTCTTAAAGTTCTTAAATTGTGTGGTGTTTTATATTCCTGAATGACTTGTGTCCGTTCTGGATCCATTTCGATTCCCTTAGTGTTAAGTTTATAACCTAGATATATTACTTCTTTTTGAAAAAATGTACATTTTTCTTGATTTATTTTTAGTCCAACTTTGTCTAATCTATTTATTATAATTTTTAGGCGTTTCTCATGATCTTCAGCCGTTTTAGAAAAATTAATATATCATCAATGTAGTGAATTACAAAATGTTCATATTGATCCAAAATATCATGAAGACATCTACATAGAGCACTGCAAGATGATTGAAGTCCAAATGGTACTACTTTGAATTGATATACTACTCCATCTATCTGAAATCCTGTATACTGTCTACTTTTTCTTTCTAGAGGTATTAACCAAAAGCTATGCTGTAAATCAATTTTAGTGAAAAATGACATTCCTGTAATTCTTCCTAGTATTCCATCTATACTCATTGGTGCTTCAAATTGCTTTTCAGTGATCTTGTTAATATTCCTTGCATCCAAACATAACCTGATTTCACCTGATCTTTTACTTACTACTACTAAAGGTTTTATGAAACGTGTAACTGTCTTCTCTATGATTCCATCTTCTAACATATTATTAATTGTTTTGTTTACTTCTTCTCTGTATTTATATGGTATTGGGTATGATTTTGTTTTAAAATCTTTTTCTTCTTTAACTTTTGTACTATGGATATAATTTTGTGCAATTCTATTTTCTTTATTGACAAGTCCCCTGTGTTGCTGCAATATGGAAATGACTATTGATTTATATTCTTCAGGGCAATTTAAAACTTTTATCATATCTTCTTCTTTACAAATAAAATTATTCTTCATTATGTACTCATTATTCCTTGCTTCCAATTTTACGCACTCCACCTCGTAGGCATCCATCTGCTTAAAATTTCCATTCCTTAAATATTCACTACAATAATTATTCTTTACATTCTTTTGGGACATTTCCCTATCATCAAAATACATTTCTTCTTCATAAATATCATTATTTCCTTTTAATAATATCCTATCAACTCTTATTCCTTCTTCCACCTCATCTTTCTGCATAAATTTAATTATTTGCCCTTCCAAAGTTACCATTTTTTCTTCAAAATCTATCTTTACCTTCTTCTTTTCCAATTCATCATTTCCCATTAATATATCAACACATAAATCCTTGACAATAAATCCTTGCATATTAATTTCTTTATTAAGAATATTAATTTTAAAATTGGCTAGTTTATCAATTTCACCCAACTTCTTATTAATTGCACCAACAATTTTAATTTTTGGAATCTTTATTATATCTGATAGTTTTAATGTATTAAAAATAAAATTCTCCGAGACTAAAGTAGTTTCTGAACCAGTATCTATCATAATTTTAATCATTTTATTTTTGGCCAAAGCATTTATATAAATTAAATTAATAGATTCAATAATTTTATCTTCATCTAAAGAAATAAACTCTGAAGGTTTTTCATAATAGCAATGGCCTAACTTGTAATTCAGAAAGTTTACTGAACAAAATTTTGATTATTAGAATTGTCAGATTGTATCTGACCACTTGGATCTGATGTCCTATGTCTTTCCCTCCTATGACTTCTACTCACATTTTCTTGCCTTGTACTATTTCGTTCCCTGTCTTCGCAGCTTCGATTCCTTCGAACACAATTTACCTGTCTGTTATAGTTAGGTCACTCTGTATTTCTTCTATTGTTAAAATCTTGTCTATTATTATTAGTACTGTTAGTAAAATGTTGTCTATTATAACTAGTATTGTTATTAAAATTCTGTCTATTTTGATTACTGTTATTATTATTAAAATTTTGTAAACTATCACCATACCTAGTGTTATTGTTATATGATTGTCTATATTGTTGATTATCATTTTTATTATATTGAAAGTTATTATTGTTTTTTCTGTTGTTATTATTACTTGTCATATTGCCTCTTTGTATTCTTTGAATAAAATTAATAAAACTATCTATTGTTTGAATATTTTGTACAGTTACTGTTTGCACAACATCAGCATCAAAATGTCTAGATACATTTAAGACTGTTTCATCCTCTCTAAGTGGTGGTTCTAAATATTTTGCAACTGTTATCAGTTTCAATGCATAATCTACCATATTTGATTTTAAATTGTGATTATACTTTCCAAAATATAGAATTTCTCTAAACTTGGCTTGCTCTTATTCACCCCAATAATAATTTAAAAATTTATTTTCAAATGTTTGAAAATTATCTAAATCATTTTCAATACTAGCAAACCAAGTTGCTGCATTGTCATTTAATGTCATTCTAATATAATCTTTAATATCATTAATATTATTCACAAATCTTAATTTATGTTTTAAACTATTTATGTATACCCTAGGATGCAAATTTTTTTATTACCAGTGAATTTAATCCCAGTCTCATTTGTTAAATTTAAGTAAGGTCTCCCTATGTCTCTCATTTGTGAAATATCATCTATTCTCTGTTCCACATTTCTTATTTGATTACTATTTATTTGGATATTTTGTTGTATATCGTCTAATTTTTCTTCTGTGTTTCTCCTGTCTTCTACATTTCTGTAACTCTATTTTCTGTTCTATATCTATCTTATTATCTTGAATAATCCTCTTTACTTCTGTCCTCTCATTGTCTATCCTTTTCTTGTAGTCATTCCGTATACTTTTTATTTCATTTGCTACTTTTTTCTCTGCAGTTTCAAGTTTTTTATCCATTTGTTTTTCTATTTGCTTTACAATTTTATTATTATTATCTTCTATTTTCTTTTCTAATTTTCTATAATTCTCTTCGAATTTCTGTTCCATTTTTTTCATGTCCTCTTTGACTTCTTTTAAATTCTCTTCCATTTTTTTCGTATTCTCTTCCATTTTTTGTTCCATTTTTTTCGTATTCTCTTCCATTTTTTTCGTATTCTCTTCCATTGTCTTGTTCATCTGCATCATTAATGACATCAAAGCTGCCATATTGACATTTTCCTCTCTTTCTGGATTTATTTCTGCAGTATCTTGTGGAACTTGAACTAAACTCTTCTCTTGTATAGGTTGTGTTTTTACTTCCACATCTTCTTCATTCTTTTTGCTTCTTGTACCTTTCTTTCCTTGAGACATTTTGAGACTTTACTTGTTCAAATATAATTAAAAATAAAATCTATAATTTTTTCTTTCTACTGATAATTAATTTAATTATATGAGAGCACTTATCTTCACAAACTAATTCTTTTAAATAGAGAGCCCCGCGGTGGGCGCCAAATTGTTATGATGTATTGTTTGTTTGAATGATGAGCAATGAGTATTTTTTATAATATAATATATAGGCTTTTTATCGCGGTTCTCAAAGAATTAGTTTGTAAGTACTTTTTTAAATTATCTTTATTATATGTATTATGAAACACACATATATGTCTAACCTAGCCAATGTAAATTTAAAATAAACTATCTTTAAATTGAAATTCTTATGAAACTAATTAAATTCTATAGACAATGTAAAATTTAAACAAACTATCTACAAAATTGAAATTGTTATGACACTAACTAAATTATATTAACAAAATTTTGTACCTTTCTGTCACTGAATGCCTAAATGAACTGTTTTCCACTATATAGATTATAATCACCACTCAAATGTCTTTTTCTCAGCTTCGGTTATCCTTGTTTTTGTGAAATTACTTTTTCCAATTATTAGCTTCCACCAATTTAAGATATTTTTCTTCACCAGCATTTATAAACCACCAAGCAAACCAGCAAACAGCATTTATATTTATTCTTCTTTTCTATATATCAATATCCAATCACCAAATATATTATTTAATTTTAATATTCAATTAATACTTCTTCCATTATCCAATTATCATTTATACATAACATAATTTTTAATCTTCAATATTATTTTCTTTATACTGTTTCTTAATATTGATTTAACTCACTATATTGAACAATTGTAACTGATTGACTGCCTCTAATTAATTTTCATACTTAAAAACTCATAACTGAATGGACTTTCTTACTAAACTTTCTGACTGACTGCTCGTTTGAATCCAAATCACCGGGTATTTATATCTTTTTGGATGTTCCAGAACCATCTGGTAAGAAATCATGTTCCATTTGTTCTATTAAATACATGTCTGAATTTTCTGGAACAAACCATTTCGCAAACAAGGCCATCTCCGGTGATCTAGAGAATTCCATACTTTTCTATTAATAATTTTGTTGACATTTAGGCTTTTTAGATCAGAATATACACTTAAATCATTAAATATATATAAATTAAACATTTTAAACTAACATTATTATTATAACCCCATTTTATATTCGTAATCATTACTTAAACTGTCACTTCGGAGTATGTATATCTGGTTGCCTAGTCACATGGCTCACTTAAATATATTTACAACATTAAAATACAACTTTTTACAATTATTATATGCTAATTTCTTAAAAATGCCCTCACATAAATATATTTTTATAAAATTTTCCATATATATACCTTCTTTGTCTTTTATTTCTCCACTTTGACCGAAAAACCCACCACTATTCGAGTGTACCTTAGTTTATTATATATATATATATATATATATATATATATATATATATATATATATATATATATATATATATATATATATATATATATATATTGTTTATTTTGTATTGTGTTGTATGAATTGTATATTAATATATATATATTATATATATATATATATATATATATATATATATATATATATATATATGTTGAAATGATTTCAATATTTTAAAAAGGATACAACTTAAATGGATTTTAATATGAGTTTGTTGTTCATGAATTTCATGAAGCCATCACAATGTGGGTTCGACTCTGAAATAAAAGAGAGAAAAAGATTAGTAAATTGTTAAATAAATTAATTTTGACTTACCTGGTATAGTGTTAATAATTTCTGAATAGTATAGTTGCCTAGTGTATAGGTGAATCGTCTAAACCTTAAAAAGAACAAAAAAAGAAGAATTCTTAAAAAAATTTAAACATAGAAATTTTAAAAAAACGTCATAAAATAAACTGTCAAGCAAGTCTGTGGGAGCTAAATTAATAGGGGTTTTGTTAAATAAGAAATTACAATAATGTGGAGATGAAAAGAATAAATTGTATTAGCATTGTAATAGAATAAGTTTTATATCTGAACATTTTTTTTTATAAATTCCCAAATTAGATGTGATTAAAGTGATTATGAGAAATTACTGTGGATTGACAAATGTGTCAGAACAGGACAGTTTTATGGTTTAAAAAAAATAGAAGACGAAAAGGAAAAGAACGTTGGTTGCTGTCAGCAAAAGATAATAGGTTTTTTTGGGGAGGCCGACGAGGATTTTTCGACGAAGGGGAGCCCTGAAACTGTGGAATAGGTCGGGAGTTTTTTTTTAACTCGTCTAATTAGAATTTTAGTTTTTCCACAGTTTCCACAGCAGAGATATCCAGAATTTGTTCCAGAGAGTAAGAGAAACAATTTGACTTATAAATTATTATTGGAGTACAGAAATGTCATTTAAATTGAGAAAATTAAAATTCATGGATTAACATAATTGCGATAGGCCTTAAAAAAATTGAAAATATTAATGATCATTAAATTAAAAATAGAATAGTGCGTACCTTAACTTCCGAAAAGAGGATTGATATTCAGTTTCACCGATTATTTTGCGAGTAGTTAGTTTTCTTTAAATAAATCAGAACTGTTTTAAAGTGAGGTTGGATAATAATTTTGGGGATCATTTGAAATTTTGATTATATTTGAATGCAAGTTAAAAGTCAGCGGAATAAAGTGTTTATTTTCTTTTTTTTATAGTTCATTTAAACACTTTATAAAGTTGCAATATTTATTTAGATTTTAGGTACTTGTAGAGAGTCTCCACATTTTGTAATAAATTTTTATTGTCACGATATTAAACCACATTAAGATTTATACGATTCCTATTTTTGTAAATTTTTAAAGGCCACCCAAGTTGCAGACGAATTTTATTGTTTATATTAAATTTGTTCAATATTAATAAATAACGTGCTTCATTTGGGTTAATTTATCAAAAGTCTAAAGTAAATTTTGGTTTAATTTTTTTTTGAACTCTACCAGGAGACTACAGAGTCGACGTCACACAGTGACAGATTGCTTAGAACACATAATTGAGCTAGCTGAGGTATATATTAAATTAAACAACGAACCACATATTTTAAAAATTACAACATTTATTATAAATAAAAATAAAATTAATAAAATACAACTTTTTCAAATTGACGCTAACAACGTGGGGCCTCTCGGAAAATAGAAATAAGGGTGTTTTTAAGCAGATTTATTAATATTACACAGATTAGAGTAAAAATAAATTGGTGTGATTAGTGTTGCAGAGATTCTGGGGCAGTTAAAGTTAAATTTGAAAATAAATAGGTATTAGGATAAAATGGCAGACCGAATGACTTTAAGAAATGGAAAAGAAGTCGTACCGAAAGAGAGTAAAGGAGAACAGGTGTTAGAATAGGAACAGGATATACAGGTAGATGAAGAAAGCAGAGGAGGATCAGGTGAAGTTGTAGTATATTTAGAGCAAGGCATACAAGAAGCAGGACAAGGTGATAGAGAGGGAAGTCTAACAGATAGTTTGAGAGAGGAGTTGGATGAGACAGTGAGAGATAGACGTGATGAAAGTGAGGATGAAAGTAGAGTGCAGGAGGAGAGACGCAGGGAAGGAGATGTTGGAGAGTCAGGGATGACACAGATGGATATGAGGCAAATAATGCGGATGCTACAACAGATGGATCATAATATTAGGGGGGATATGTACAAAGTGGATAGTAATATTAACAATATTAGGGGGGATATGAACAAAATGGAAAATAATATTAAAGAAGAACTTAGGGGAGAGTTAATTAAAATGAGGGAAGAAATCAAAGAAGAAGTGAAGATAGTCAGGGAAGAGATGCTACACATTACCCAAGGTTTAGAAGAGAAAGTAGAACAGGTCAGAGGAGAAAGTGATAATTTTAAGAGGAATTTACAGGAGGAGATATCCAGAGAAAAGGCCATAATTAGAGCGGAAATAGGACAGGAAATTGGGAGCAGATTTGTAGAGTTGGGAACATCCATTCAAGAGAATTTACCAAGGGAAATAAACAAAGAAGTTAATAAGCAGAATAAATAGATTGTTAGGGAGGTAGAAAGTGTTAAAAGGCAAACTCAGGATCATGAGGAAAAACTTACCATTATCAAAAACAATATAAAGATGGGATTGCAGAATTTGGAACTGGAAATGGGTAGGCATGCAAATCAGGCGGAAAAGGGAGATAGAGTATTACAGGGACAAGTTGAGGAATTGAGAGAGAAATTTAAAAATGCAAGTGAGGAGATTCAGCGTTTGGAATCAAATCTAGGACAAACAAGGGGAGTGAGTACTGTGATGCCGAGTTATAATGATGGGGGAATTAAGTTTGACGGAAACCTGAATCACTTGCATCCTAGAATATTTGTAGATATCTTCAAAAATAAGGTAAATAATGTAAGGGATCCGATAGAAATGAAATTGAATATTCGAAACATGTTAGTGGGCATGCCATTATTATGGTTTTGCAATAATAAAAATTCCATAAATAATGTGCAGGAATTTGAGGCCAAGTTTATTAACTATTTTTGGGGAGAAAACCAACAGGCTAGTTTCAGGGAGCGGTTGTATTTTGGGAAATTCAATTATGAAAAAAGTACCAACTACAATCTGTACGCAATGCAGTTATTCCAGACAGCACAATACTTAGAACCGCCTATGCGAGAAGAGGAGATTGTCCTATACATCGCCAGGCAATATAACCATAACATGGCGGAAACAATAGCTCTCCACAATATAAAGACGATGGAAAGTCTGACAGGATATCTTCAGAGGATTGAGAGGAGTGTAGGGACGCAGAATCAAAATGGACAAGAGCAAGGGACATATAGGAATAACACAGCAAATAGACAGGGATATGTGAATCGAGGGAATAATTATAGCGAAAGAGAATTTGAGAGACAAAATAGAAGCAGGGATTTTACAAATAGGGGAGAGAATTTGAAAAATGTCACGAGAGATATCGGAAGATATAACTGGGAACGTAGACAAGGGAATCCAAACAATGATAGAGGGAATAACTGCAGACAAGGAAATGACAGAGGCAATAATTGGAGACAGAACCAGGGAAATTATCCACAGGAGACGAGAAATAGGGAAGTTTACAGAGAAGGGAATCCAAGATATAATAGGGGGGAAAATGAGGAGAGAAGACAGGTGAATGTAGTTAGAACAGAGGAGAATAGGGGGGAAGCAAGTGTTGATGCAGAAGGGAGAAATTTTGTTTAGACCGCTCCTATGTGCATAATATTGTCTACTTATCAAAGTATGAACATCCAAGGGAGTTTATTAGAGATACTGGGGAATTAAATAAAAATAATAACACTAATACTTTAAAGTTTATTGAAGGGTACATACAAGATTCAGTATACAAGTTATTATTAGATACAGGCTCAGAAGTAACTCTAATCAACAAAAAGATTGTAAATAATTTAAATAAGGACAATATTATGGTGATAAAAACAAATAAATTATCATTAATAGGGGCGAATAATAAAAAATTATATGATACTAATAGTTCTATAATCTGTAATGTAAAATTGGGAAATAAAATGTATGAAATACAAATGTTAGTGGTAGATCACTTAAATTTTGAGATAGTATTGGGAAATGATGAAATGGAAAAACATAAAATGATTATTAACTATGTCAATCAAACTTTACAAATTGATCAAGAATCTATTAAATTTTGTAAATTAAATAAAGAAGAGATTTTGAATAAAGAAGAATTTCAGATTTGTCAAGTAAACAGTTCAGAAGAAATTATTTTAGTGCCAAAGGAACATGAAATGGAGATAAGAAGTTTGTTAAAGGAACATCAGAGGTTATTCAATCAAGAGGTGTATGTGGCAAAACAATATGTACATAAATTGGAAATAAACAAAGAAATCAAGAATTATAAAATGAAGACATATCCCATTCCGTACAAATTAAAGAATGAGGTGTACCGAGAGCTGGATAAAATGCTGAGGGACGGAATAATAGAAAGAAGTAATTCTCCTTATATTAGTGCCATCACATGTGTAAGAAAAAAAATCAGGAGAAATCAGGATATGCCTGGATGCTCGTAATATCAACAGCTATACGAGAAAACAATATGAGAGTCCAATGAATGTTGAGGGTATTTTTGGAAGAATCACTAAAGCTAAAGTCTTTTCAAAGTTGGACCTTCGGCATAGCTTTGGCTTATTCCATTAGCCAAAGAAAGCAGATGTTATACAGCATTCATGGTGGATGGTATTGTGTACCAATTCTGTGTGGTACCATTTGGACTCCAGAGTTCATGTGCAGCACTGGTCAGAACTTTGCATTCCATTCTGAACAAATATTAAAGGTTCATTCTCCACTACATAGACGACATCTTGGTATTTTCTGAAGATGAGTTGTCACATCAGGATCACCTAAAAACATTAATGGAGGAGTTAGAAACAGCAGGTTTAAAATTAAATTTGGAAAAATGCTCTTTTTACCAAAAAGAAGTCAAATATCTAGGATATGTGCTCAATACACAAGGAGTCAGTATGGATCCAGAAAGGATACAAACGATTCAAGAATTTGCCACACCACATAATCTCAAAACACTCAGAGGTTTCTTAGGAATATTGAATTATTTTAAACGATTAATTCCAGACCTAAGTAGGATGGAAATGCCACTAATAGAACTGTTAAAGAAGAACCAGAAATGGGAATGGACTCCAGAAAGAAATACAGCTTTTTTACAATTAAAACAAATTTTTACAACTAATTTGCAAGTGTATCATCCGCAGTATGATAAGGAGTTTATACTAAGAACGGATGCATCATGTGAGAGATTAGCTGGAGTGTTGCTACAACAACAAGAAGAAAAGGAAGTTCCTATAAGTTTCGTATCTAGGGTAACCAAAGATTTTGAAAAAAGATATTCAGCAACGGAACTAGAAATGGCAAGTGTGATCTACTGTATTACCAAATTAAGATTTTTTTTTTGTTAGGAGCAGGTTAAAAACAGGTTTGCCAACAACAGAATTCATAGATGGAGCCTTTTGTTACAAGAATATGACTTCGAAATTAGACATATTCCAGGCAAGTCAAACATTGTAGCAGATGTACTAAGCAGAGAAGCACAACAAAGAAGTGAAGGAAGAAAATATCAAATTGGAATCAACAGAATGAAGAATGAAGAAGGGCTGTATTCGTTAGAAAGAATCTTAGAAGATCAGAGAAGATTGGAAGAAGCAGAAAAGAAGAGAGCAATCAACATCAATGGAGTATGGTGTAAGAAGTTGGAAACCATAGAAGTTTATGTCGTAACCAAAGAATTAGCAGAAGAAATCATGAGAGATCTACATGCTGAATATGGTCATATAGGGAGCAGAAAATTATGGATGTTGTTTAGGGAAAATTATTTTACAAGAAAAGATATATCCATGGCGAAAAACATCACTAAAAGTTGTACCATTTGTCAGTTAGCAAAGGAGAAGAATTTCCACAATGTTAATGTAGCAAAATCCATAGTTGCAGAGAGACCTTTAAAATTAGTTGCTATCGATTTTGTCAGTAATTTAGCCATAAGTGAACAGGGTTGCAAAAATATTTTTATAATGATTGACATACATATAAAATTTGTAAAGTTATATCCCAGCGAAAGGACAAATGTAAAAACCGTAAAATACTATCTAGAAAAATACATAGAGGAAGTAGGTACTCCAGAAACAATTATCTTAGATCATGCCACATATTTTGAAAGTCCAAGATTAAAAAGAGTTTGTGAAGAAAAGAAAATCCAATTAAATTTCATTAGTATTAGAAGACCCGCATCTAATCCTGCAGAAAGATACGTCAAAGAGGTGGTAAAATTCTTAAGAATTTTGTGTGCTAGACAACATTATTTATGGCAGGAAAATTTGCCACAAGTTGAAAAATTTTTAAATGAGACACCACATGGAATCACCAAACAATGCCCATATTTCCTAATGTCTGGAAAGTATCCAGAATGACCCTGGGAAATCAGTAATACAGGGGACATTCAAGAAGTAATGAAGAAGGTGAACCAAAATTTAATAAGAAATGCTAATCGTTATGTAAATAGAATCAATAAGAAGAGAAAGAAAAGAGTTACTTTTGAAAAAGGGGAGAAGGTACTTATCAGGTCACTACAGGTACCTAAAAGGGATGAAAATCTGTGTGGAAAATTACTTTTGCCATTTGAAGGACCTTATGTCATTAGTACTGAACATGGGGTAAACAGTTATGAACTAAGACATCCAGAAACTAATAAAATTAGAGGGATATTTAATATAGAGGGAATTTATAAGTATTATGAATAAACATACAAGGGTAGGCAATATTATGACACGAATTTGGTATTATAAGATATAAGTTTTGTAAATAGAAGGATAATTAATAAATAAGCATATCTTAAGATAAATTTGATAATTAAATAATTTAGTAGGAACATATGTAAAGAATAATGATGAATTTATATAAACAAAAAAGGTTGATTTATTTTCAAGTAGATTTATAGGAGTTACAAGTATAAATAAATGAGCAAAGTACTATGGACAAATCGATATTTTGTAGAAATTGGGAAATAGGGAATATTATAATGATAAATAGTATATGCGGAAATAAGATGAAAAATAGAATTATATGAAATATTGAAATATGAAATATAGAGAGTTATATGTAGAGATGATGAAATGAATATTATATGCGGATATAAAAAGAATAAATAATAATGCGGCAATGAATAAAGATACTGAAATAGTATATGAAATAGTATATAGGGGAACAATTATAAGAATTTCTACGAAAATAGTACAAGAAATAAATAGTACAGGAAAAGAAGTAAAGAAATTGGGAAAGTACTTGGAAATTTGATTCTGAAGTTGATATAATTAGTGAAAGATTTGTAGATTTTGTTTGGAGAATTCTGTATTTGTCATAGAGTAAATTATAAAAAAATATATTCAAGAGATATGCTTATTAATAAAAGTCAGTTTATTGTTATGTTAATATTAATAAAATATTTAAGTTTACCGGTAAGAATTTAGATTTAGTAAGTGCTGATAGTTAGCACTGAACAAAATCCAAATTGGGGGGAAGTTGAAATGATTTCAATATGTTAAAAAGGATAAAACTTAAATGGATTTTTATATGAGTTTGCTGTTCATGAATTTCATGAAGCCATCATAATGTGGGTTCGACTCTGAAATAAAAGAGAGAAAAAGATTAGTAAATTGTTAAATAAATTAATTTTGACTTACCTGGTATAGTGTTAATAGTGTTAATAATTTCTGAATAGTATAGTTGCCTAGTGTATAGGTGAATCGTCTAAACCTTAAAAAGAACAAAAAAAAAAAAGAAGAATTCTTAAAAAATATTTAAACATAGAAATTTTAAAAAAACGTCAGAAAATAAACTGTCAAGCAAGTCTGTGGGAGCTAAATTAATAGGGGTTTTGTTAAATAAGAAATTACAATGATGTGGAGATGAAAAGAATAAATTGTATTAGCATTGTAATAGAATAAGTTTTATATCTGAACATTTTTTTTTATAAATTCCCAAATTAGATGTGATTAAAGTGATTATGAGAAATTAATGTGGATTGATAAATGTGTCAGAACAGGACAGTTTTATGGTTTAAAAAAAATAGAAGACGAAAAGAAACAGAACGTTGGTTGCTGTCAGCAACGGATAATAGGTTTTTTTGGGGAGGCCGACGAGGATTTTTCGACGAAGGGGAGGCCTGAAACTGTGGAATAGGTCGGGAGTTTTTTTTTAACTCGTCTAATTAGAATTTTAGTTTTTCCACAGTTTCCACAGCAGAGATATCCAGAATTTGTTCCAGAGAGTAAGAGAAACAATTTGACTTATAAATTATTATTGGAGTACAGAAATGTCATTTAAATTGAGAAAATTAAAATTCATGGATTAACATAATTGCGATAGGCCTTAAAAAAATTGAAAATATTAATGATCATTAAATTAAAAATAGAATAGTACGTACCTTAACTTCCGAAGAGAGGATTGATATTCAGTTTCACCGATTATTTTGCGAGTAGTTAGTTTTCTTTAAATAAATCAGAACTGTTTTAAAGTGAGGTTGGATAATAATTTTGGGGATCATTTGAAATTTTGATTATATTTGAATGCAAGTTAAAAGTCAGCGGAATAAAGTGTTTATTTTCTTTTTCTTTGTAGTTCATTTAAACACTTTATAAAGTTGCAATATTTATTTAGTTTTTAGGTACTTGTAGAGAGTCTCCACATTTTGTAATAAATTTTTATTGTCACGATACAAAACCACATTAATATTTATACGATTCCTATTTTTGTAAATTTTTAAAGGCAACATAAGTTGCAGACGAATTTTATTGTTTATATTAAATTTGTTCAATATTAATAAATAACGTGCTAAATAAATTTGGGTTAATTTATCAAAAGTCTAAAGTAAATTTTGGTATAATTTCTTTTTGAACTCTACCGGGAGACTACAGAGTCGACGTCACACAGTGACAGATTGCTTAGAACACATAATTGAGCTAGCTGAGGTATATATTAAATTAAACAACGAACCACATATTTTAAAAATTACAACATTTATTATAAATAAAAATAAAATTAATAAAATACAACTTTTTCAATATATATATATATATATATATATATATATATATATATATATATATATATATATATATATATATATATATATATATGTATATAAACATTTTTAAAGCGAAGTTTCTGTACTGATGTTGTATTCCATTTTTTTCCTATAGTAAAATACTGAGGTGGACGTCACCAAACTAGTGCCACACCATTGTCACGAGTAGCGTATTGAAATTCACATAGATCGACTACTCTCGATCAATTAGTTTCTAGTCATTATATATTTGCAGAGAAGTAAAGAAGACGACGCGGAGGCTTTAATAGGAAAACAAAACAAAAGAAGATGCACATTCCTGAGTAGAGTGGAAGGATCGTTAAGCGCCCGAATATACTTAATAAAAAAATATTGTGAATTTGTGAACATGATACACAAAATAATATTTACAAAGAAGACATTTAAAACACAAACTATTGCTTTAAAAATTTAGATTATGTCTGAAGATGCATCACAAAAGTCTGCTACTATTTACTGTTAAAATTATTAAATTCAGTTACATGAGTATTTTGTGTCACGCCCTTAGTAGCGGTTATTAGAGACTGTAAAGACAAATTATATAAATAAATAAATATTTATCTGTTTAACTCTATTCTATATAGATTTTTTATTAAAAAATATAAATCAAAGTTCGAGTGTAAGACTTCTGTTTGTTTTATCTAGCTTTTAAGATAAATAATAGAAACAGAACTCAAAAGAGAGCTCAAAGTTAATGCCAAAGATGAAACAAATATCGAGAGAAAACATGTGTAACAAAATGAAGCCGAAGAGTCCGGCCCCGATATCTAGCTGATCATACAGCTTTATATCGGTTCTGACAAATTGTTACTGACTAGTAGTTAAAATTAAAAATATAATCTAATTTTTATACTGTTTGCAACTTAAAGTTAAATGTGACAGTGCACTGAAAATCGTAGAATTCTGTGAGTACAAAACTGCATTATTAATAACCTTAAAATAAGAAGTTTAAAAAGCAAAATATTTTATTGATTTCAATTCAACCTATCGATTATCGACAACAACTTTTTGCGGGTTCTTGCTTCAAACAAGTAATTGGGCTGCAATACAATTTTATTAAGTGGCCAGGTCCGGCTTCAGATCCTCTGAGCCAATGTACGTAAATTCTCAGGGGGAAGATACTTGGGGAAGTAACAAAACCAACAAATGTGGCAATCTCTTAAATAATATCAATAATAATTTAAATTTAGTTTAACTAAACACTGGCAAATCTACTAGTTTCAATTTATACAATGGTACATTTTCTGCCATAGATCTCTTTTTATGCATTCTGTCGCTAGCTCCTTTATTATACTGAAACACATTGGGGTATTTACATGATCGAAATCATTTCCCTATCACGATAACCATAAACACTAATGAGAAATCAACTTTTCCAATTCACCAGACATGAAAAATAAAGTCAGCTGGCTGGGATTTATATCGAACACTGATAGAAGAACACACAGACAAATCTAATTTAACCAATAACGCAAACCAAAATCTTGAAATATTTAACAACATTATTATTTCTGCAGCAACAATACTTTTTCATACAATAACCAAACGCATTCAAACAAAGAAGATATTCCAGAAATACTAGCAGATATATAAGCACTTAATTCCAATTACAGCCTATTCTTTCTAGAGCACAAAAAACTAACTGAGTTTTCAAATATACAAATCACAGAGAGCGGCTATCCACTAAACAAACCAGTAAGTCTTCAGAAATTAGAATTTTGTTTAAGTGCTAAAAATTCGAGTCCAGGGCCTGATGAGATTTACCATCTTTTCTTACGAAATCTTCCTCTGAACGCAAAACTAATATTAGTTGATATTTTTAACAATATTTTTATTCACTATGACTTTCCTGATCTATGGTCGCAAGCAACCATAATTTCAATCCTTAAAAATATATTACACCAAAAGACGATCCAAATTCCTATCGTTCAATATCACTTACGTGTTGTACCTGCAAACTTTTAGAAGAAATCTTTAATTATCGTCTTAAATGGCACCTCGAAAACAATAACCTAATAAGTATCAGACAAATTGGATTTCGTACGGGTAGATCCACAACAGACAATCTAATAACACTTGAATCAAGTATACATGAATCCTTTCTGTACAACCAAAAACTGATTGCCTTATTTTTGATATAAGAAAAGCGTTTGACACAATGTAGAGACATCTTATACTAAAAAAACTTCAGGAATGGGATGTTCAAGGGCATATATTGTCCTTTATTAAAAACTTTCTAGAAATACGAACTTTTCGAGTTAGAACCAATGGATTTACATCTTCCTGACGAGTACTTCAAAACGGCACTCCACAAGGATCTACTCTAAATCCTACTATCTTTCTAATTGCAATAAATAGTATTATATACTAAGTGACATAGAAATCCGAACACTCAGTTTAAATGATTTTATTTCAATAAAATTTGGTGTAATTTATTTATCTTACTAAAAAAAAAACAGGTTTTTTCACCTGTTTTTTTTTTCAAGTAAACTTCTTAAGTTAAAGTTTTTAGCCTTATCAGCTGGAGATTCCGGTTTTTATACTTTTTGTTTTTAAATTCACTAAAAATCTAAAAATGAATATTTCAGCCGCAGTAAAGATCCAAATTTGGCGGATTGTGGTTCTTGACATTCTTTACGATTGGTTACGATGCCTAGAATACGGAGACCTGTACGATTTCGTCAACTTATTGAGTTTGATAGGGGCCGTATAATGGGACTTCGGGAAGCTAGACTTTCTTTTCGGGAAGTTGCAGTTAGAGTGCAAAGAAGTGTAGATACCGTGGTTAGATGTTGTCAAGCGTGGCTTCAAAAAGGCTGTACGCAAAGAGCAAGAGGCACTGGATGCCGCCGTAGAACAACAGACCGTGAAGATCGCCGCCTAAGATTATTGGCCTTAAGAGACCGTTTCTCCACTACCAGCTCCATTGCAAATTAATGGTTTGCAGAACACGGAAGACCTATTGGCATGCGAAGTGTTTACCGACGAATGAGAAGTTTTGGCCTGTTTTCATACCGACCACACTGGGTCCTCCCTTTAACTCCAGAATACCGCCGTAATCGCCTTCAGTGGTGCAGAGAACGGTCACTCTGGAATCAGGAATAGAACAGTTTTGTCTTTAGTGAAGAGTTTCGATTTTGTTTAGGCATGCACGATGGTCGAGCGAGGGTTAGAAGATGACGTGGTGAAAGGAGGAATCCACAGTTTTTTGTTGAAAGACATGTTCATCACACTGTTGAAGTTATGGTTTGGGGTGCTATAGCTTATGGTTCCAGGTCACCTTTAATCTTCATCAGAGGTAACATGAACGCGCAGCGTTATATCCAAAAAGTTCTAGAACCTCACTTTTTACCCTATCTTGACACCCTGGCAAATCTAACTTTCCAACAAGATAATGCCCGACCACATGTTGCAAGAGTCACAATAGACTTCTTTCAACATAATGATGTCACATTGTTAGCATGGCCACCAAGATCTCCCGACTTATCCCCAATTGAGCACGTGTGGGATATCATGGGTAGGAGATTGTTCAATTTGCAACGTCGTCCTCAGACTCTACAAGCACTTCGAGAGCAGTTGGTGGTTGCCTGGAATGAGATACCATAAGAGGACATTGACCACTGATCAGAAGCAGGCCTAGGCGCGTTAGAGAATGCGTAACACATCGGGGTGCATCCACACATTATTAAAGGTAAAAGGGCTTTAGAGCAATGCAATCATTTTGAAATTTGAATCATTTACTTATTATGCTTCATTTAGTACTTATACAAAATTTTATTAAAATAAAATCATTTAAACTGGGTGTTCGGATTTCTCTGTCACTTAGTATACATCAAATTAAATTACCTGTATTTGTTAGCCTATAAGCAGATGACTTAGTCATTTATCTAAACACAAACAATGTAACTCTGGGAACACATATACTGCAAACTACCCTACACACAATTGAAAGCTGGTCGCAAAACACGTGTTTTATATTCTCTAGTGAAAAGACACGTTATTTAATTTTTGGCAGAAGAAAAAATTATCCTAATGTTCAATTAACACTAAATGGAGTTGTCCTGTAACATGCAGAAGAAATAAATTTCTTAAGAGATTCTTTTGAACGTAACTTAAACTGGGAAAGCCACATAAACAATCTGCAATGTTCTTGCCAATCCAGAACTAATCTACTAAAAATGCTGTAAAATACCTCTTGGGGGGAAGATACAACAACCTTACTTACTCTATACAGATCACTAATACGAAGTAAACTAGACTAAGGCTGTTTATGCTAGGATACTGCTAACAAAACATCTTTAAAAAAACTTGACTACATTTAAATTATATGCTTGAGATTAGTTTTAGGTGCTACAAGAACTACACCAGTAAGTAGCTTACAAGATCTGGCTAATGAACTGCCCTTAAGCCAATGAAGGCAACTCCTATCACTAAATTACGTTGACAGAATATCAGCAAACAAAAGCAACGTAACCTACTCAACATTACTTTGCAGAACAAATATATCGTCCGATCTTTACAGAAACATTGCAATAAAAAAAACTACAATTTCCTGAGCGAATAAAACGTATTGGTGTTAATTTAGAACAGTTCAGTCTCATTATGCCTATTCATGTAAATTTTTTCCCTGGATGATTAAATTTCCAAACATAGACACGTCTCTAAAAGAACTACCGAAACATTCCACACATCCTTTTCTTATACAGCAAGCTTATAAAAATGTAATATCCAAATAACCAACAACCCATCTAATCTTCACTGATGCTTCCAAATGTGATGAAAGACATGCTGCAGCCTACATCCACGAAAACGTCAAGTCTACCGTACGAATCACAACAAATTGTTGTATATATACTGGAGAACTTACGGCAATTCACCAGGCCATGAAAAAATGTGGTTTTATCAATGAAAGCAAATTTGTTATCATCACCGATTCAATAAGCGCATTACTTGGAATAACACAGCTATATACAACTCACGCCATACATCTTAAAATCAAAGAAGAGTTATCTTATCTACAGACAACAAAAAGATATTTCCTTCATCTGGGTACCTTCCCATATGGAAATAACTGGTAATGAGGAAGTGGACTCTCTGGCAAGCAATGCAACAACCGACCAAAGTATTGCAATTATAAATCGAATGTCTTGGACTGATCACAAAGTAAATATCAAAGCCCACATATACAGAGCATGGCAAACTACTTGGGATCACTCTGCCAACAAACTCAAGGAATGTCTAAGACAAGTAGGAACCAAACTGATTTTACCAAGTAATAGAAAAGACCAAGTCATCATCAACCTACTCCGAATAGGACATACTTCCTTACCGACAAGCATATCTTCAACCAGGAGGCTGCTCCGATAGGTACCAAGTTCAACACTCGGTTGTCAGTGAAACATTTAATTGTCGAGTGTCCAGTGTACCAGAACGAAAGAATCGCGTGTGCCTTAAGGCGCGTTTTCACGGGTCGATCTGGATTGAACGATTTAGATCGATTATTAAATTGAAAGCAAATTGAATATGTAAACCGTAAATCGACTTGGTCGTTCGGCGGAGTGAGGCGATTCGACGGAAGTAGAAAGACTGTCTACTTTTGATAGGCGATTGCCGCCGAATCGATGTCGAACGACTGGAATAATCATTTTTTACTAAAATAGATGTTAGATAATAATTATTTTTCTTCCAAAAACGAATTGTCATTAGAACAGGCAATTTTCATTTTTTTTGTTTGGTTTTTGGTTTGGTTTTTTGTATACATTAGTCCCATATCCACTATTTTCCTTTGAGATTAAAACATCCAGAAAAGGTAACGAGTTATTTTATTTCTTTTCCATTGTAAATTTTATTGACTCCTTTTACCTTTTATTTATATTAATCAGAAATGTATCCAACACAACATCTACATATTTCCAACATATTGTGGGCTTTAAATTTTGATTAGGAATGTTTGTTTTGAAGTCTTCCATCAATATATTAGCTAATATTGGATTTAAAGCACAGCCCAAAAATTTTGTTTATAGAAATCATTGTTTAGATAAAAATAAGTGTTGTCAGTAGATCGTGTCAACAGTTCCATTATAGCTGATACATTTAATTTGGTTCTAGTTGTTAATCTATCATTTTGTAATTTGGTTCTAATTGTTTTCAAAGTTTTATCTAAGAAAATACCATCTTAATGGTGCATTTATAAAAAGACTATTTATGTAAAACCTTACTTAGAAAATATTACATATACAAATCAATGTACCAAATTATAATAACATTTAAAAATATAGATAATTTTAATAAAATTTGTTATTTTTTTCTCTATCTAATTTTGTTTTATTTAAGTCAAGCATAGCTACAGCTATACAGATCCCTCTTTATAATAATAACTTTTCAGTTTTTATTAATAATACATTATACACAATAATAATACACAACAAAGGTGCTACATACTTGATTCATTCATGCCTAATTAATATATAACATCAGTCAACCTCCTGTATATAAAATACCAAATTTTTATTGGAAAAAATGCTGAAAAATATTTTTTTAAATAATTTTTAAAAGTATTTTAAAAGACCTTTAATTTTGATTTGCTATTATTTACTATTAATTTTAGAGTTATTCTTATAATTTAAATATTATTAAATTTATCAAACGGGTTAAATAGATGGATTGAAGTAATTATATTATTAATTTATAAAAAAAATGTTGCCGGTAATGCTTAACGCATATTTGTATCGTTTTTTTGAATTTTCCCAGCAGTTTTTTCTAAAAGTTCTTTAAAATGTGCATTATCCATTCTTAAATGATTTCTATAAGCCTCTGGATCTCCCACAACCATTTCTTGGAGCAGGCTTTGTGATGCACCATGAGTATTTCGTCTTAAAATCCACGGTCGTGTCCACCACCTTCGTTTATTTTTCTTTTTGTTTGATTTGGCGATTTCTTCTCGAATTGCATAACAAATTAATTCCACACCTACATTAAGAATTTCACGTGTAGCCATTTTGTACTACAAATAATTCAACATTAATCGACTGTCGTGTAAACCTTTTTGCTTTCGGCACAGATCGCATTATGGTCGAACGATCCAAATCGTTCAACCCAAATCGACCCGTGAAAACGCGCCTTTAGTGACAATTTAAAAAATGTACTAACGCCAAACTTACAGTCTTTATTAAGTTATCTTAAAATGATTAAACTATATGTCAGATTGTAAAAAAAAATATTTTTCTTTTATCTAACAATATTTATCTTACTGTTTGTGTATGTCTCCCCCATATAAAAAAAACTCTAAAATACTCTAAAACTAAAATTGAAACTATGAAATGAGTAAATAAAATGAATATTGTGCAGCAACATATTCGGTTTATTCATATGTTGTAGAATTGCTTGCAATGCTGCTCGCCTCGCTTGTAGATTGCTATAAAGCTCAGTTTGTGGATTCCATAATACATCATAGTTTTATTAAGCATAAAAAAATCTTGCCATGTCTGCATCTGACCATTTTTCACTCATTTTTTCCCAAAATTACAGCTTGTCGCACTAAAAACAACAACTGTATACACGCTAGAAGTACTCTACTCGGCTTTCTGCATGTTGTGTTTTCGTTCGACGAGATGTTTACACATTCGATTCCAGTCGTTCGACATCGATTCGGCGACAATCGCCCATCAAAAGTAGACAGTCTTTCTACTTCCGTCGAATCGACTCACTCCGCCGAACGGCCAAGTCGATTTGTGGTTTACATATTCAATTTGCTTTCGATTTAAATATCGATCTAAATCGTTCAACTCAAATCGATCCGTGAAAACGCGCCTTTAAGGCGCGTTTTCACGGGTCGATCTGGATTGAACGATTTAGATCGATTATTAAATTGAAAGCAAATTGAATATGTAAACCGTAAATCGACTTGGTCGTTCGGCGGAGTGAGGCGATTCGACGGAAGTAGAAAGACTGTCTACTTTTGATAGGCGATTGCCGCCGAATCGATGTCGAACGACTGGAATAATCATTTTTTACTAAAATAGATGTTAGATAATAATTATTAGTAGAAAGGGAGCCATTTCACCCCACTTTGACCTTTGACCCCTGACGTCACAAGCACCGTCCGCGCTCCGGTCACGCCCCGTGATGACGTCATGAACGCTAACCCGCGCCCCGTCATGACGCTCAGCCTACGAGGCCAATCGGTCATTTGGTAGGTGTCAATAGGTATAAAAAAAAAGTATTTATCAAAGGTGTAACGGCCATTTGTCATGGTTAGAACGGGATATACGAAGCAATGTGTCGATATAAAGTGTAAATACAAACCGCAGAGAATAACGCAAAAGCGAATAGTAATGTCAAGGTTGTCGATATGGGTATTGCAAACATATATATTTAAACTTGTGTGTTAAAGAAATCCGCAAACTCAAAGTGCGATAAAGAGAAACTACTTTTAATCAAGTATTTAAAATATGAAAAATTACGAATGTATTTACAAATTAGCAAAGATTACAGATATCACCGATGTAGAAAGCCGCAAAATATTATTTTATTAAAATGCAAATAGCAGAAAAACATGAGAAATTGATAAACTTGTAAGCAGGTGGCGATATCGCCAAAGCCGCAAACTGTTATCTAGGTGTAGAACAACAGCGAAGACTTCATCGTTTCATTTTAAATAATATTTTTCAAAGAAATGTGCGTGTTATGGATTATAGTGTAAAAAAAACAGAAAAATGTGGCAAAATGTAAAAATTTTGTGAAAAAAAAATATGTAAATATACATTTATATGCCTGTAAGGACCTACCAAGAACAAGGATTAACAGAAGAAAACAGAGGTAAGTAATAAGAACTATTATTATTATTCAATGACTGGTGTCTAAAACGATTCAAAAACGTAAGGAAGGTAAAAGCGCTAGCATGTATTTTGTAAAAAATGTAGATTTAATACACATGTACAAAATGGCGGTTGTACCGGCAAAATATTTCAAAACGTGGTAAAATAATTAAGAGATTAAAACAGTTTTACTTTTGCTTACAGAGTATACCAAAGGGATAAAAAGCCCATAAAGTTCTAAATTGTCAAAAACTAAGGCGTAAAGACCGACAGGAATAGACGAAGTATACAGATACTAAGGTAAGATATTGTTATTCTGCATTAAACATGCCTATTTTTTAACAAATACCATAAATGTGCCTGGTTTTTAACAAGCACGTAAATAAAATGTCTACGAAGGTTTTTTTTTTTTTTTTTTTTTGCAAAATGTCCAATATGCAGATGTCCCAAATGTCTAATGAGCATGCGCAACAAAGTCACGCTATTTGTTTAATAAAAAACGTTTTTAAATGTAAAAGAAAGAATACACGAGTACCTAGAAAAAATATTACACAGTACAAGCATTGTACAAATTATGTAAACTTATAATTTTAGATGAGAAGCCGAACATGAAGCATCAGTGCCCACCGTAATTAATATTTGGAAATCAACAACAACAACAATTGACAACGTTAGACGCTGAATAACTAAGGGTAAGCAAATGATTGTAAATTTTTGCTTTAAAGAAAAGAATATAAAAATATGTAAAATTTGATTGTTGTAAGTATCAGAAGTCATAAGTTTGCGCAATATGCGGACAAAATAATAAATTTATCGTTTTCACCGGTTAGATAACAATTTCCTGTTGTTTGTTTGAGAATTGTCGATCTTCTAATAGCATCAATTTATTTTACATAATAATTAAAAGAAATACCAAATGTTTAGTAATTGTTTTTACATTAAGAATAAAGAGATTATAAATAATAGATAAATAACAAAAATTATTATACAGGGCGGATAAAATGAAGATTTTACATATAGGTTTAACCAAAATGTTCTTGTACAGGGTGTTTATAAAACTTAAGTAAATATAATAGCCCTAAGTAATGTTACATCTCTTTCCAAGGCCTACCCAGGAGGCAATACGTCAACATTATATGACATATTCGTGGATATATCAAAGAATATTGATGTATTGGAGATGCTTACGGCCTCGTTAAGATTCCCCGCCATATGTCTCAATATACAGAGCATAGAAAGACATAAGACAGGCCTACGGTATTTGGGCCCATCCATGCTTTGCTTATGTAGAAATCACATATAAGTAGTGTAAGGCCCAGTAAATATCTTTTAGTGATCTGTGCAGAGTATCTTTTGGGTATCAGGCAGCTAACAAACACATAGCTCCGGAGTTAACCAGACAGGTTCATTAAGTAGCCAGTGACTCATAGCAGATATCTTTTGGTGATTTATCTGAGCATCTTTTAAGATTTTTTATTATACAGAGGTGTGGTCAGGGCTAGTTCAAGGTAAGGCCCAGTAAATATCTTTTAGTGATCTGTGCAGAGTATCTTTTGGGTATCAGGCAGCTAACAAACACATAGCTCCGGAGTTAACCAGACAGGTTCATTAAGTAGCCAGTGACTCATAACAGATATCTTTTGGTGATTTATCTGAGCATCTTTTAAGATTTTTATTATACAGAGGTGTGGTCAGACTTAGTTCAACGGCTACTACTTTGGGGTAGTCTACCACTGACTAAATAGTACTGACTCTTGGGAAGGTGATCAGGGATTAAAGCTAAAAGGTTTTTACACTTAAATATGTAGATATTCTTCGTAAACAAAGCATGGATGTTGTCAAAATATAACCTATGCAAAAAAGTACAGTAGCTCTTAAATATTTTTTAAAAATGGTAGATAGCATTTTTTAACATTGAAAATAAGATAACATTCTGAAATTTTTAATATTACCGATGTTTTTAAATTTAATGATAATTTTCAAAACAAATCATATTACATAAAAAAAAAGTAATTAACGAGGCATTTTTAAGATTTGAATGTCGAATTTAGTGTCTTTAAGTTGTATGTAAGCATTGGAACTGGCTACATTTTCAATTTGTTCTAACATTTTAGCCATATTGACATCTGCACTAGTTGTTGTCGAAATAGGATGATTGAAATTGTCATTTAAAGCCACAATACGGATTCTGTCACCCTTTTTGTAGCCAATTTGCTTTTTTATATCGTTAAGAGCAGAGTCTAATTTCTTTTTCAAAGAGTCTTGATTAAGACCACCACCTACATAGTTTTCACAGCATAGTTGGAAAGTGCACTGATGAGCATTGAATTTTTTAATTTCTCGTTGATTTATAATATTTACAGACCACATTTTGATACGTGTGTACTCTATGAGTGTTCAACTGTGAATGAAGAGATTTTGACATGTGACACACTATTAACAGCAATCTAAGAGGTCTTGTAGCCTAGAGGCAGGGTATCCATACACTCATCATTATGTACAATTTTTCGTTTTTTGTAGTCCATCTTGAATGTCTTCGATACCCTTTTTTGCGTCACTATGTCTTTAGTGTGGACATCGCGGCATATTTGGTCATATGTGAGCTTGATTTGTTTGGTGGGATCGTGTATGATATCATTCATCGCTGAGGTATTGAGTACTAGGCTATTCTCGTAGTTTAGAGTAAAGCCTTTGATTTTAGTCACCTCTTTGCCCTCGACTGTTTTGTAGTAATAACTTTTTGGTCCAGTAGCCTGCCATTCTACAATATAATCATCTGACCCAAGCTCATCGCTCCAATCGCCCAACATTTCACCTGTTTCGACAGTGTTTAGGCCATCATCAATATAAACAACGGAGTCTGTGTCGAAATAAGCTACGGCCTCTCCTAACCTATCAATCATATCGTACAGTCTCAGACGAGCGTTACTTGTCGTAAATAAAGCCACAAAAATATTTGTAGATGTGGGGTCTTCTACAAATACGTCCTTGTAATCATATGAGACTTGGGCTATATGATCGTTAACAAATATCACATTAGTTATGTTAATCTTATCATCCATCAAGAGCTCATACCATCTTTTGAGGTCCACAACATACTCTGTCTGTTTCATATTCATTCTTTGCCCAAACTTGCCCCATAGACTATTCAAGCATAGTTTAGCGACTGCTCGTTTACCAAGATTTGGAGATATCTTCTCCAAGTCTAAGTCTATGTCCATTTGTTCTTTTACAACCCGAGCGTATTCTTCGTTTGAGGCATATGTATGTGGACTAGTTTCTAATTTTATTTTCATAAAATCTTTGACATAGCCCTTAAATAAATCCGTCGAAGTTTGTTCAAAATTCCACACCTCGTACACTTTCAACATTTTATACCCCTTTTCTAGGGCTTTATTGATCTCTAGAGTCGTCCACGTACCTTTTAATGCGCGTTCTGAGTCATCATGATCACAATGTTCGCAATCTTCCAAGGCGCATTGATTACACAAAGGAAACATTAATTTGTCAGTTTTGACAGGTAGGACTGGGTGATATAAGTTGGTAGGTGGTAGTATTTGACAATGTACTAGGCCAAACCATGAGGGGTCGTATGATTCAGGTGCATGTATTTTAACAGGGTGGCCAATGGGGTAGCGGTCATAATACTGTACAGTAGGGTAAAGCGATACAATATCTATATATCTAAGCTTTTTACCAGTCACATTTAGTTTTATGGCGTTTGTTCGTCCTCCAAAGAATGCTTCACGAGGCTTTAAGGATTCAACAATTTGAGGGCTCGGTGCATTTTTACATTCTTTTGATTTTAACCAGTCACATTCCCACATTTCTACTAGTTTGTAACCAGCTTCTTTTATTTGTGCGGTTCTCCTCAGTGTTCGTTCGTACAAGTCGCTCATTGACTCATTGTTGACATGATTAATTGTGTTGGGTGCAAAACACTCGGGGTGGCCATGCCAGAAACAACCGTGGTACTGGTACACAGTATTTGTACAGGCATCATAACCATCCACTTTTGCACCACAGATCGTAATTTCGCCTCCATTAAGAGCATGTTGTACGTCTGGAAACTGACTGAGCCACTTTATGGATGCTTCACTGTACGTATCCTTAAGATCCTGTTTTACAATCCCAATAGTATTTGTTTGCAGATATTTGGACCTATATATAGCCATACAAACACTAGCAATGGTCAGATATTGGAACGGGTCTATGTTAGCGATCCCCAAAAATTCTTTACGAAACTCTAGACACCCTCTTCGTAGAATATCTACATCTGAATCGCAGTAGGTATGTAGCTCCCTCTGAAAATTAAATTCGTCGTTTTTATGGTCCTCATACCATTCGAGGAAAGCTGTACGATGCTTCTCTTTCATGGTATTGGGACCATAATATTTAGAGCTTGGTAAAGTCCCAACATATTGTTGGTTCTCAGGCACATTAAAGAAATGTGGAAAATAACCCTTCTTCAGCTCTGCCAATCCAAACGTTTTGGGGAATTCTGCCAGAGGACCGCTCACGAAATTCGAACTATCAATTATTTTTAATTTAATAGCAGGTACTTCTAGCAGCATCAGTTTTGACCCGTTGTAGATGGTGTACGGTTTTATCGTGTTTTCTACACAGTATTTCAAAATAAAATACGAGTCGTAACTTTTCCCGTTGTGAGCTACTGCTGTATAACCCCTGTGTTTCTCAGAAATTAACCATTTACAGAACTCATCGTTGTCCTTGAAAACAAATTTATTACCATTAAAATCGTGGGCTATCACCAAGTTCGGTATGTGTATACCTGTGTCTTGCATTGCTTCGTAATCGAAAAATAAATATTTTTCTGTATATGTGCAACGATTTATGGGTGTGTTAGAGAGGCCGTTGCATTGACATGGATATTTACATGTAACAGTTGTTTTATAATGCTTCCGACAACCCATATTTTCTTCATTACTACGATTATTACATACACACGGTACTTCGCAAATTCCTCCTTTGGAGGGTTTTTTCATCATATAGCAATGATGCGTAGCTATCTCTACGAATGTGTTACAATTCCTGCACATCGAGTAGCCACACACATGCTCGTTGGCTCTTTTACATACTTTATTGCACTTTTCACATTTAAATACTTCTTTGCACATTGCTTCGTGATTATGCAGGCATTCAACATTAAAGCAGAAGCGGTTACATAATTCGCAAAGGATCTTTGTGTGCGTCGACAAGTCGTGTTCTGGCTGCTTGCAGATTGTACACAGAGGTGCTTTCTTGCACTTGTGCTTGCTTTGATAAGGTGTATCGCACTTTGTACAGTAAAAATGTGTGCCGTACAACCCTTTCAAACTGTTGATTACATCGAAGTGGTTACCGTTTTTATATAGATAAATTTTGTTTGTTTTTTCGGGACCCTCGTATATGATTGTGTTGAAATTTTCAGCGCAGATGATCTTAATTTGCACATTCAACAGTTCTTCGGTCTTCTTAAAATCATCCAAAGTAAAGCCGTCGACATAGCAGCCACCCAATAGACCACAAAGTTTTTCCGCCAAAACAGTCTGTAATGTTCGGCCATCACGTATGCTCTGAGTATCCCTTTTGATCAATTTGTGACCCAAAATCTCGTTTGTGATGTATGTAAGAGCCGTTACGATTGCTCTAGCCCCACAAAGATTATCAGTATTAACAATCCGTGTAATGCTCTTTTTGGTTCGACGATCCTCTGACAAATTTATCATTCTACGACGACCGCTACCCCTAGGCATCTTGAAAATTTGAATATCGAATTTCGTGTCACCCAAAAGAACAGTATCGTTAGATGTTAATATGTTTTCAACTTGTTGTAATAAATTATCCATATTGTCTTCTGTGGTCACTTTTGTCGATATAGGGTGATTGAACTTGTCATTTAAAGCCACAATACGGATTTTATCCCCTTTTTTGTAGCCACCCTGTTTCTTTGCATCATTCAGCGCATCCTCCAACAGAGCTTTCAAGTTCTCTTCGCCGCGGCTAGGAGAACCCCCTGTATGCTGCTCGCAAGAGAGCTGAAAACTATGTAGGTACGCACAAAATGTAGTTATGAATCTACGCGCTAAAACCTTCAATGACCAATTTTGAACCATTTCGAAAATTATCAAAATTAGAAATTTAAAAATCAAAAAACTTTACAATTTTTCAAAAAAACTAAAAATTCAAAATGTAATATCTATTTTTCAAAAAAAAAATGCACACTTACTGTAAAGGCTGATAAGAGCAAGAGCTGATAAGAGAGAGAGCACGTCTTAACGCCAGGGCTGACTGATAAGAAATGAGAGTAAATCATCTTTTGCGGGCCTTTTATACGTTTTCACCCTAGGTCACGTGACACTCTATGATAAGGAAAAGGGTAATACTGTTTGAGAAAAACAGGGGTGTTTATTTTCAATTTTACATAAAAACAGCTGTATAAAGTATTTAAAACATATCAGTTAGTCTTTTTACGAAATCCCGGTTGTAAATTATCTATATTTTCGAGGTGCGGCTTACACGCTATCATATTGTGATAAAGCAATTAAAACCGAGTTTATTCAAATAATAAAAGTATGTACATTTATAATTAATTATTAGAACAAAACAAAAGCTATTTTGCCAAAAACGACGATCATTTTTCCATAAAATGATAATAAAATTTAGGGCGTTGTCCCGCTTTGGGAGAACTCGTAACACTTTGGCTAGGATATTTGTGCGAAATTAACAAGATCTTACCTGTCGACGAGAATTACGTCATCGCTACTTTTAGGCAAAGATAGAGCCGTGTGCAAAACATACACATCTAAGGTGTTGTCTTGTTGTTTTTATCAAGGTATGCCAAAACGATTAAGATAGATGATGTCATCAATATTTTTAGATAATGATGTGTAGCGGTGAATTGTTAGATAATAAAAAGGCATGTTAAATCCCAATATTATTTTATTTGTTAAATTAATACATATTACATGTTATTCTTGAAGGAAGGCGTCGGTTAGTGAGATGATGAATTCTGAAGTATTCCGTTTCCTTAGTAACCGCTAGGTGGAGACAATTAATGAATAAGCTCTAGATAGCGCAATTCACTTATTATTTCTTCTGCTTCTTTTCCATTTAGAGCATCGCTTTTCGAAAGAATTTTGAGGCCTTCTACAAGCGTATTCGGATCGTTATTTTCGTTATAGAGGGTCCATATTTTGTTCAATTCCTCGTACAGCTGTCCCCTTTCAGAACTTGGTCTCTGATTTGTTTTTGACTCGTTTTCTGGTGTGCTGCTTTCCAAATACTGCTTTGTTGTTTTCCCTTCAATGTTTTTATTTGAACTTTTCGTTACCCGTCCCATGCTTTTAGTTGATAAACAATGTCTTGACGAGGGTTTTCTTCTTCTTCTTTCTTTCTCAACATACATGGGTTTGATAATTTTCTTGAATTTTTCTGGGAACGCTTGATGTCTCAAATATCCTCGGGAATCTCGATGAATACCTGTGACTTCTAATATTTTTTTATAGTTAATGCAATCGTTTGGCGTAAAGTCTTGTGGTTTCTTGTAAAATATTAAATTATATAATCCATTAGTAGCTTTATACTGATTATTGTTAACCCATATATGTTTAGGAGTAAATTTTATCTCCTTATCGCCCATTACCCATTTATTAGTTATCCAAACATACTGTGGCCCATAACTTCGGTCGATATCTGTCGAATGATGCCAATATTTTTGAAGGTGTTCGGATCTCTCTTCATCCTTCTGCTGTGTATTATTTTGACGGTCGCTAGTGTCTTCATGCTTCTCCGATTGATGTATAGTTTTTTGATAATTGTCGCTAGTGTCTTCATGTTTATCCAGCTGATGTGTAGTTTTCAGATAATTGTTTATTTCTGTAAGAGGTTCAGTTGTTAAAATTGTTTCGAGATGTTCTTGTTGATCACTCTGCATTCTTTTGAGAGCTTTGTACTTTGTTCCAATAATTTTAGCAAGCTGCTTAATACGTTGTTCTCTGTTCAACATCCTACGACTGAATGTCGATTCTGAAGTTAACAGCTCTATTTATAACCGTTGACTAGACGCTAACTTGACGCTGACTCGACGCTGACTTGACGCTGACTTGCCGCTGACGTGACGCTGACTTGACGCTGACATGATGCCGTACGTAGCATTAGTGTCATGTTAGCGTTGACTCAGTGTCGAATCATCATATACTCAGACACAAATGCTACGTACGGCATCATGTCAGCGTCAAGTCAGCGCCACGTCAGCGGCAAGTCAGCGTCAAGTCAGCGTCGAGTCAGCGTCAAGTTAGCGTCTAGTCAACGGTTATAAATAGAGCTGTTAACTTCAGAATCGACATTCAGTCGTAGGATGTTGAACAGAGAACAACGTATTAAGCAGCTTGCTAAAATTATTGGAACAAAGTACAAAGCTCTCAAAAGAATGCAGAGTGATCAACAAGAACATCTCGAAACAATTTTAACAACTGAACCTCTTACAGAAATAAACAATTATCTGAAAACTACACATCAGCTGGATAAACATGAAGACACTAGCGACAATTATCAAAAAACTATACATCAATCGGAGAAGCATGAAGACACTAGCGACCATCAAAATAATACACAGCAGAAGGATGAAGAGAGATCCGAACACCTTCAAAAATATTGGCATCATTCGACAGATATCGACCGAAGTTATGGGCCACAGTATGTTTGGATAACTAATAAATGGGTAATGGGCGATAAGGAGATAAAATTTACTCCTAAACATATATGGGTTAACAATAATCAGTATAAAGCTACTAATGGATTATATAATTTAATATTTTACAAGAAACCACAAGACTTTACGCCAAACGATTGCATTAACTATAAAAAAAATATTAGAAGTCACAGGTATTCATCGAGATTCCCGAGGATATTTGAGACATCAAGCGTTCCCAGAAAAATTCAAGAAAATTATCAAACCCATGTATGTTGAGAAAGAAAGAAGAAGAAGAAAACCCTCGTCAAGACATTGTTTATCAACTAAAAGCATGGGACGGGTAACGAAAAGTTCAAATAAAAACATTGAAGGGAAAACAACAAAGCAGTATTTGGAAAGCAGCACACCAGAAAACGAGTCAAAAACAAATCAGAGACCAAGTTCTGAAAGGGGACAGCTGTACGAGGAATTGAACAAAATATGGACCCTCTATAACGAAAATAACGATCCGAATACGCTTGTAGAAGGCCTCAAAATTCTTTCGAAAAGCGATGCTCTAAATGGAAAAGAAGCAGAAGAAATAATAAGTGAATTGCGCTATCTAGAGCTTATTCATTAATTGTCTCCACCTAGCGGTTACTAAGGAAACGGAATACTTCAGAATTCATCATCTCACTAACCGACGCCTTCCTTCAAGAATAACATGTAATATGTATTAATTTAACAAATAAAATAATATTGGGATTTAACATGCCTTTTTATTATCTAACAATTCACCGCTACACATCATTATCTAAAAATATTGATGACATCATCTATCTTAATCGTTTTGGCATACCTTGATAAAAACAACAAGACAACACCTTAGATGTGTATGTTTTGCACACGGCTCTATCTTTGCCTAAAAGTAGCGATGACGTAATTCTCGTCGACAGGTAAGATCTTGTTAATTTCGCACAAATATCCTAGCCAAAGTGTTACGAGTTCTCCCAAAGCGGGACAACGCCCTAAATTTTATTATCATTTTATGGAAAAATGATCGTCGTTTTTGGCAAAATAGCTTTTGTTTTGTTCTAATAATTAATTATAAATGTACATACTTTTATTATTTGAATAAACTCGGTTTTAATTGCTTTATCACAATATGATAGCGTGTAAGCCGCACCTCGAAAATATAGATAATTTACAACCGGGATTTCGTAAAAAGACTAACTGATATGTTTTAAATACTTTATACAGCTGTTTTTATGTAAAATTGAAAATAAACACCCCTGTTTTTCTCAAACAGTATTACCCTTTTCCTTATCATAGAGTGTCACGTGACCTAGGGTGAAAACGTATAAAAGGCCCGCAAAAGATGATTTACTCTCATTTCTTATCAGTCAGCCCTGGCGTTAAGACGTGCTCTCTCTCTTATCAGCTCTTGCTCTTATCAGCCTTTACAGTAAGTGTGCATTTTTTTTTTGAAAAATAGATATTACATTTTGAATTTTTAGTTTTTTTGAAAAATTGTAAAGTTTTTTGATTTTTAAATTTCTAATTTTGATAATTTTCGAAATGGTTCAAAATTGGTCATTGAAGGTTTTAGCGCGTAGATTCATAACTACATTTTGTGCGTACCTACATAGTTTTCAGCTCTCTTGCGAGCAGCATACAGGGGGTTCTCCTAGCCGCGGCGAAGAGAACTTGAAAGCTCTGTTGGAGGATGCGCTGAATGATGCAAAGAAACAGGGTGGCTACAAAAAAGGGGATAAAATCCGTATTGTGGCTTTAAATGACAAGTTCAATCACCCTATATCGACAAAAGTGACCACAGAAGACAATATGGATAATTTATTACAACAAGTTGAAAACATATTAACATCTAACGATACTGTTCTTTTGGGTGACACGAAATTCGATATTCAAATTTTCAAGATGCCTAGGGGTAGCGGTCGTCGTAGAATGATAAATTTGTCAGAGGATCGTCGAACCAAAAAGAGCATTACACGGATTGTTAATACTGATAATCTTTGTGGGGCTAGAGCAATCGTAACGGCTCTTACATACATCACAAACGAGATTTTGGGTCACAAATTGATCAAAAGGGATACTCAGAGCATACGTGATGGCCGAACATTACAGACTGTTTTGGCGGAAAAACTTTGTGGTCTATTGGGTGGCTGCTATGTCGACGGCTTTACTTTGGATGATTTTAAGAAGACCGAAGAACTGTTGAATGTGCAAATTAAGATCATCTGCGCTGAAAATTTCAACACAATCATATACGAGGGTCCCGAAAAAACAAACAAAATTTATCTATATAAAAACGGTAACCACTTCGATGTAATCAACAGTTTGAAAGGGTTGTACGGCACACATTTTTACTGTACAAAGTGCGATACACCTTATCAAAGCAAGCACAAGTGCAAGAAAGCACCTCTGTGTACAATCTGCAAGCAGCCAGAACACGACTTGTCGACGCACACAAAGATCCTTTGCGAATTATGTAACCGCTTCTGCTTTAATGTTGAATGCCTGCATAATCACGAAGCAATGTGCAAAGAAGTATTTAAATGTGAAAAGTGCAATAAAGTATGTAAAAGAGCCAACGAGCATGTGTGTGGCTACTCGATGTGCAGGAATTGTAACACATTCGTAGAGATAGCTACGCATCATTGCTATATGATGAAAAAACCCTCCAAAGGAGGAATTTGCGAAGTACCGTGTGTATGTAATAATCGTAGTAATGAAGAAAATATGGGTTGTCGGAAGCATTATAAAACAACTGTTACATGTAAATATCCATGTCAATGCAACGGCCTCTCTAACACACCCATAAATCGTTGCACATATACAGAAAAATATTTATTTTTCGATTACGAAGCAATGCAAGACACAGGTATACACATACCGAACTTGGTGATAGCCCACGATTTTAATGGTAATAAATTTGTTTTCAAGGACAACGATGAGTTCTGTAAATGGTTAATTTCTGAGAAACACAGGGGTTATACAGCAGTAGCTCACAACGGGAAAAGTTACGACTCGTATTTTATTTTGAAATACTGTGTAGAAAACACGATAAAACCGTACACCATCTACAACGGGTCAAAACTGATGCTGCTAGAAGTACCTGCTATTAAATTAAAAATAATTGATAGTTCGAATTTCGTGAGCGGTCCTCTGGCAGAATTCCCCAAAACGTTTGGATTGGCAGAGCTGAAGAAGGGTTATTTTCCACATTTCTTTAATGTGCCTGAGAACCAACAATATGTTGGGACTTTACCAAGCTCTAAATATTATGGTCCCAATACCATGAAAGAGAAGCATCGTACAGCTTTCCTCGAATGGTATGAGGACCATAAAAACGACGAATTTAATTTTCAGAGGGAGCTACATACCTACTGCGATTCAGATGTAGATATTCTACGAAGAGGGTGTCTAGAGTTTCGTAAAGAATTTTTGGGGATCGCTAACATAGACCCGTTCCAATATCTGACCATTGCTAGTGTTTGTATGGCTATATATAGGTCCAAATATCTGCAAACAAATACTATTGGGATTGTAAAACAGGATCTTAAGGATACGTACAGTGAAGCATCCATAAAGTGGCTCAGTCAGTTTCCAGACGTACAACATGCTCTTAATGGAGGCGAAATTACGATCTGTGGTGCAAAAGTGGATGGTTATGATGCCTGTACAAATACTGTGTACCAGTACCACGGTTGTTTCTGGCATGGCCACCCCGAGTGTTTTGCACCCAACACAATTAATCATGTCAACAATGAGTCAATGAGCGACTTGTACGAACGAACACTGAGGAGAACCGCACAAATAAAAGAAGCTGGTTACAAACTAGTAGAAATGTGGGAATGTGACTGGTTAAAATCAAAAGAATGTAAAAATGCACCGAGCCCTCAAATTGTTGAATCCTTAAAGCCTCGTGAAGCATTCTTTGGAGGACGAACAAACGCCATAAAACTAAATGTGACTGGTAAAAAGCTTAGATATATAGATATTGTATCGCTTTACCCTACTGTACAGTATTATGACCGCTACCCCATTGGCCACCCTGTTAAAATACATGCACCTGAATCATACGACCCCTCATGGTTTGGCCTAGTACATTGTCAAATACTACCACCTACCAACTTATATCACCCAGTCCTACCTGTCAAAACTGACAAATTAATGTTTCCTTTGTGTAATCAATGCGCCTTGGAAGATTGCGAACATTGTGATCATGATGACTCAGAACGCGCATTAAAAGGTACGTGGACGACTCTAGAGATCAATAAAGCCCTAGAAAAGGGGTATAAAATGTTGAAAGTGTACGAGGTGTGGAATTTTGAACAAACTTCGACGGATTTATTTAAGGGCTATGTCAAAGATTTTATGAAAATAAAATTAGAAACTAGTCCACATACATATGCCTCAAACGAAGAATACGCTCGGGTTGTAAAAGAACAAATGGACATAGACTTAGACTTGGAGAAGATATCTCCAAATCTTGGTAAACGAGCAGTCGCTAAACTATGCTTGAATAGTCTATGGGGCAAGTTTGGGCAAAGAATGAATATGAAACAGACAGAGTATGTTGTGGACCTCAAAAGATGGTATGAGCTCTTGATGGATGATAAGATTAACATAACTAATGTGATATTTGTTAACGATCATATAGCCCAAGTCTCATATGATTACAAGGACGTATTTGTAGAAGACCCCACATCTACAAATATTTTTGTGGCTTTATTTACGACAAGTAACGCTCGTCTGAGACTGTACGATATGATTGATAGGTTAGGAGAGGCCGTAGCTTATTTCGACACAGACTCCGTTGTTTATATTGATGATGGCCTAAACACTGTCGAAACAGGTGAAATGTTGGGCGATTGGAGCGATGAGCTTGGGTCAGATGATTATATTGTAGAATGGCAGGCTACTGGACCAAAAAGTTATTACTACAAAACAGTCGAGGGCAAAGAGGTGACTAAAATCAAAGGCTTTACTCTAAACTACGAGAATAGCCTAGTACTCAATACCTCAGCGATGAATGATATCATACACGATCCCACCAAACAAATCAAGCTCACATATGACCAAATATGCCGCGATGTCCACACTAAAGACATAGTGACGCAAAAAAGGGTATCGAAGACATTCAAGATGGACTACAAAAAACGAAAAATTGTACATAATGATGAGTGTATGGATACCCTGCCTCTAGGCTACAAGACCTCTTAGATTGCTGTTAATAGTGTGTCACATGTCAAAATCTCTTCATTCACAGTTGAACACTCATAGAGTACACACGTATCAAAATGTGGTCTGTAAATATTATAAATCAACGAGAAATTAAAAAATTCAATGCTCATCAGTGCACTTTCCAACTATGCTGTGAAAACTATGTAGGTGGTGGTCTTAATCAAGACTCTTTGAAAAAGAAATTAGACTCTGCTCTTAACGATATAAAAAAGCAAATTGGCTACAAAAAGGGTGACAGAATCCGTATTGTGGCTTTAAATGACAATTTCAATCATCCTATTTCGACAACAACTAGTGCAGATGTCAATATGGCTAAAATGTTAGAACAAATTGAAAATGTAGCCAGTTCCAATGCTTACATACAACTTAAAGACACTAAATTCGACATTCAAATCTTAAAAATGCCTCGTTAATTACTTTTTTTTTATGTAATATGATTTGTTTTGAAAATTATCATTAAATTTAAAAACATCGGTAATATTAAAAATTTCAGAATGTTATCTTATTTTCAATGTTAAAAAATGCTATCTACCATTTTTAAAAAATATTTAAGAGCTACTGTACTTTTTTGCATAGGTTATATTTTGACAACATCCATGCTTTGTTTACGAAGAATATCTACATATTTAAGTGTAAAAACCTTTTAGCTTTAATCCCTGATCACCTTCCCAAGAGTCAGTACTATTTAGTCAGTGGTAGACTACCCCAAAGTAGTAGCCGTTGAACTAAGTCTGACCACACCTCTGTATAATAAAAATCTTAAAAGATGCTCAGATAAATCACCAAAAGATATCTGTTATGAGTCACTGGCTACTTAATGAACCTGTCTGGTTAACTCCGGAGCTATGTGTTTGTTAGCTGCCTGATACCCAAAAGATACTCTGCACAGATCACTAAAAGATATTTACTGGGCCTTACCTTGAACTAGCCCTGACCACACCTCTGTATAATAAAAAATCTTAAAAGATGCTCAGATAAATCACCAAAAGATATCTGCTATGAGTCACTGGCTACTTAATGAACCGGTCTGGTTAACTCCGGAGCTATGTGTTCGTTAGCTGCCTGATACCCAAAAGATACTCTGCACAGATCACTAAAAGATATTTACAGGGCCTTACACTACTTATATGTGATTTCTACATAAGCAAAGCATGGATGGGCCCAAATACCGTAGGCCTGTCTTATGTCTTTCTATGCTCTGTATATTGAGACATATGGCGGGGAATCTTAACGAGGCCGTAAGCATCTCCAATACATCAATATTCTTTGATATATCCACGAATATGTCATATAATGTTGACGTATTGCCTCCTGGGTAGGCCTTGGAAAGAGATGTAACATTACTTAGGGCTATTATATTTACTTAAGTTTTATAAACACCCTGTACAAGAACATTTTGGTTAAACCTATATGTAAAATCTTCATTTTATCCGCCCTGTATAATAATTTTTGTTATTTATCTATTATTTATAATCTCTTTATTCTTAATGTAAAAACAATTACTAAACATTTGGTATTTCTTTTAATTATTATGTAAAATAAATTGATGCTATTAGAAGATCGACAATTCTCAAACAAACAACAGGAAATTGTTATCTAACCGGTGAAAACGATAAATTTATTATTTTGTCCGCATATTGCGCAAACTTATGACTTCTGATACTTACAACAATCAAATTTTACATATTTTTATATTCTTTTCTTTAAAGCAAAAATTTACAATCATTTGCTTACCCTTAGTTATTCAGCGTCTAACGTTGTCAATTGTTGTTGTTGTTGATTTCCAAATATTAATTACGGTGGGCACTGATGCTTCATGTTCGGCTTCTCATCTAAAATTATAAGTTTACATAATTTGTACAATGCTTGTACTGTGTAATATTTTTTCTAGGTACTCGTGTATTCTTTCTTTTACATTTAAAAACGTTTTTTATTAAACAAATAGCGTGACTTTGTTGCGCATGCTCATTAGACATTTGGGACATCTGCGTATTGGACATTTTGCAAAAAAAAACCTTCGTAGACATTTTATTTACGTGCTTGTTAAAAACCAGGCACATTTATGGTATTTGTTAAAAAATAGGCATGTTTAATGCAGAATAACAATATCTTACCTTAGTATCTGTATACTTCGTCTATTCCTGTCGGTCTTTACGCCTTAGTTTTTGACAATTTAGAACTTTATGGGCTTTTTATCCCTTTGGTATACTCTGTAAGCAAAAGTAAAACTGTTTTAATCTCTTAATTATTTTACCACGTTTTGAAATATTTTGCCGGTACAACCGCCATTTTGTACATGTGTATTAAATCTACATTTTTTACAAAATACATGCTAGCGCTTTTACCTTCCTTACGTTTTTGAATCGTTTTAGACACCAGTCATTGAATAATAATAATAGTTCTTATTACTTACCTCTGTTTTCTTCTGTTAATCCTTGTTCTTGGTAGGTCCTTACAGGCATATAAATGTATATTTACATATTTTTTTTCACAAAATTTTTACATTTTGCCACATTTTTCTGTTTTTTTTACACTATAATCCATAACACGCACATTTCTTTGAAAAATATTATTTAAAATGAAACGATGAAGTCTTCGCTGTTGTTCTACACCTAGATAACAGTTTGCGGCTTTGGCGATATCGCCACCTGCTTACAAGTTTATCAATTTCTCATGTTTTTCTGCTATTCGCCTTTTAATAAAAATAATATTTTGCGGCTTTCTGTATCGGTGATATCTGTAATCTTTGCTAATTTGTAAATACATTCGTAATTTTTCGTATTTTAAATACTTGATTAAAAGTAGTTTCTCTTTATCGCACTTTGAGTTTGCGGATTTCTTTAACACACAAGTTTAAATATATATGTTTGCAATACCCATATCGACAACCTTGACATTACTATTCGCTTTTGCGTTATTCTCTGCGGTTTGTATTTACACTTTATATCGACACATTGCTTCGTATATCCCGTTCTAACCATGACAAATGGCCGTTACACCTTTGATAAATACTTTTTTTTATACCTATTGACACCTACCAAATGACCGATTGGCCTCGTAGGCTGAGCGTCATGACGGGGCGCGGGTTAGCGTTCATGACGTCATCACGGGGCGTGACCGGAGCGCGGACGGTGCTTGTGACGTCAGGGGTCAAAGGTCAAAGTGGGGTGAAATGGCTCCCTTTCTACTATTATTTTTCTTCCAAAAACGAATTGTCATTAGAACAGGCAATTTTCATTTTGTTTGTTTTGGTTTTTGGTTTGGTTTTTTGTATACATTAGTCCCATATCCACTATTTTCCTTTGAGATTAAAACATCCAGAAAAGGTAACGAGTTATTTTATTTCTTTTCCATTGTAAATTTTATTGACTCCTCCTTTTACCTTTTATTTATATTAATCAGAAATGTATCCAACACAACATTTACCTATTTCCAACATATTGTGGGCTTTAAATTTTGATTAGGAATGTTTGTTTTGAAGTCTTCCATCAATATATTAGCTAATAATGGATTTAAAGCACAGCCCAAAAATTTTGTTTATAGAAATCATTGTTTAGATAAAAATAAGTGTTGTCAGTAGATCGTGTCAACAGTTCCATTATAGCTGATACATTTAATTTGGTTCTAGTTGTTAATCTATCATTTTGTAATTTGGTTCTAATTGTTTTCAAAGTTTTATCTAAGAAAATACCATCTTAATGGTGCATTTATAAATAGACTATTTATGTAAAACCTTACTTAGAAAATATTACATATACAAATCAATGTACCAAATTATAATAACATTTAAAAATATAGATAATTTTAATAAAATTTGTGATTTTTTTCTCTATCTAATTTTGTTTTATTTAAGTCAAGCATAGCTACAGCTATACAGATCCCTCTTTATAATAATAACTTTTCAGTTTTTTTTTAATAATACATCATACACAATAATAATACACAAAAAAGTGCTACATACTTGAATAATTCATGCCTAATTAATATATAACATCAGTCAACCTCCTGTATATAAAATACCAAATTTCTATTGGAAAAAATGCTGAAAAATATTTTTTTAAATAATTTTTAAAAGTATTTTAAAAGAACTTTAATTTTGATTTGCTATTATTTACTATTAATTTTAGAGTTATTCTTATAATTTAAACATTATTAAATTTATCAAACGGGTTAAATAGATGGATTGAAGTAATTATATTATTAATTTATAAAAAAAATGTTGCCGGTAATGCTTAACGCATATTTGTATCGTTTTTTTTTTTAATTTTCCCAGCAGTTTTTTCTAAAAGTTCTTTAAAATGTGCATTATCCATTCTTAAATGATTTCTATAAGCCTCTGGATCTCCCACAACCATTTCTTGGAGCAGGCTTTGTAATGCACCATGAGTATTTCGTCTTAAAATCCACGGTCGTGTCCACCACCTTCGTTTATTTTTCTTTTTGTTTGATTTGGCGATTTCTTCTCGAATTGCATAACAAATTAATTCCACACCTACATTAAGAATTTCACGTGTAGCCATTTTGTACTACAAATAATTCAACATTCATCGACTGTCGTGTAAACCTTTTTGCTTTCGGCACAGATCGCATTATGGTCGAACGATCCAAATCGTTCAACCCAAATCGACCCGTGAAAACGCGCCTTTAAGTGACAATTTAAAAAATGTACTAACGCCAAACTTACAGTCTTTATTAAGTTATCTTAAAATGATTAAACTATATGTCAGATTGTAAAAAAAAATATTTTTCTTTTATCTAACAATATTTATCTTACTGTTTGTGTATGTCTCCCCCATATAAAAAAAACTCTAAAATACTCTAAAACTAAAATTGAAACTATGAAATGAGTAAATAAAATGAATATTGTGCAGCAACATATTCTGAAAACTGATTTTGAGAATTAACTAAAAGAAAAACTTAGCTCAAACTGATGCAAAAAAATAAAATTGCTTCAAAAATACTGTTTTGGATCAGATTTTAAATATATTGGCGACAGTACTACAAATAGTTATAAAAAAATTTGAACAGGTTTAAAATAATACCCACAATTTAACAATTAGAGCTACAACTATATTCATTAATCGTTGTTGCACTATCTAAACTACTTGCTATGGAGGAACCCAACCAAATACATGATTGGATTGCCACCTACATGCAACACTGCTCTAACTCGGTTCCATATCTATTCATGTTGCCATATTTGTAGCCAAAAGAGACCAATGCAATTGATTTTTCTTTCGTGGTGGATAAATAAACCAATAAATGTTGCAATTTTTCCGACAATTTTCTGGCAAAGGGAGATGACGCAACTGTAGTTGAAATAGGTTAAGACACGAAATAGAAATCAGTTTTCAAGAAGAAGAAATAGCCATAAATTCACACAAAAATAAAAAGTCACCAGGACCAGGCGGAATAACCAACGAGCTTCTAAATTACAGCTGAACACCATATAAACATAGTGTTGTAAGTTTCTCACGCCAATAAGAAAATAATTTCAGAATATGTTGTGCACAAATTAACTATTAAAGCTATGGTGACAAATAATCCTTGATTTGCGATATGTAAAGTGCTTTTTACAAGGCATGCAAAAGCAACCGGATTATATACGAGATTACACATTCTAAAAATTGATCTCAAGAAATAACTAATAATAACTAATAGAAAAACGTCCATAGTCCAAATTGACGAAAAACGATTAATATATTTACTTCAAAAGTACTGTTTTGGATCCATAGCACAATTTTCCAGGTCAAAGAAAAAAAAAATTTAAATATTTGTTCATTACTTAAAATTTTCCACAAAAGAAGTACTTAACATATAGCCCAGTTTGGTTAAAAAAAGCTTTTAAGATATAGGTGGGGGTTACTAGATGACGAATAGATGAAAAGGTACTCGTATTTTTACCTTTTATTTTTTTTAAGGAATGTCCTATAAATGTCAAACGCATGAACCATAAAGAAGAATGCCGTACAAATAATAGGATATGCGGATGATATAACCATATTAACAACATAACAGGGCATTGAAGAAAGTCTTCCAAGAAATATAAAACGAAGCCTAACTGAAAGGACTGGAAATAAGTGAAAATGAAACAAAATATATAAACCTAAGCAAGAAAAAAAAAAGACACAAATGACAAGAATGACAATAGACACACACTATTTCGAAGAGGTTGAAACGGTCAAATATTTGGGAATACTAGAACAAAAGAACACTATTTCGAAGAGGTTGAAACGGTCAAATATTTGGGAATACTAGAACAAAAGAACACTATTTCGAAGAGGTTGAAACGGTCAAATATTTGGGAGTACTAGAACAAAAGAAATTAAAGTGTCAAGAATAAAGAAAGTAAACTATGTAAAGAATAAAGATATGAAAAGTAGAATTCAAGCGGGAAATACAAAGTCTTATAAAAATAAAAAAATATTTAGAGATGAGAAGATAAACCAAAACATAAAAATGAAAATCTCCAAAACGACCACACGACCAAAAGCGGTATGTGCTGCAAAGACATTTACATTAACTGCAAACGAAGAAGGTCAACTGAAAATTTTTAAGTAGAAGATTATGAGAAAAATACTAGGACCAAAGAATGAAAGCGAAGAGGATGCAAGACAATGGATTAATTACGAAATACAAGAATGAATGAGTCAAGAAAATATAGAATAATAAAAGCACAGAGAACTAGATGGTATAGACACATAATGAGAAGAGCGAAGATCAATCTGATAAGAGATATAATGGATTGGATGCCACTAGGTAAAAAAACCAAAGACAGACCTAAACTGAGATGAAAGACTGGAAGAAGACTTATCATTAAAGTAGGGAGACCCCCTGTTAATAGACTTATTTAAGCTAGCACTAAAAAAAATTATTAAAAATTAAAAGGTAGCAAAAAACGAGAATTATAATAAACGTACTGTTGAAGCCAAAAAACGTGTAAAGGGGAGACAAGATTCAAAATTATAAAACAGTAGTGAGAACAGGGTTGTATGCATGTGAAAAAAGAAAATTTAGAGATTTGGGAAAGAAAAATCGTGGGAAGAGTTTACGGTAGGATAAAGGAATGGGTTCGAAAAACAAATTAGGGGCTAATAAAGATTTTTAAGGGACCCCAAATAACACAGAAAATTGGGGCACAGAGAGGTAGAAGATTGGGACATGTTTTACAAGCGCCAATAGAAAGCAACTTTGTAAGAGTTCTGCAAGCAGAGAACAAGGGAAGAAAACAGTAGGGAGGCTAAGGAAGTGGATTGATGCCGTTCAGACTGAAATAGAAGAAATAGAAAAAACAGAGAGAATTAAACGTATGAAGGACGGCCGTATAAAGTACGAAAAACTAGTAAGACTATTGACGCCAAAGGCATATAGTTCTGTTAAAATATACATAAATATCAAAAAAATTTGATTAAAAAAATAACTTTACTTAGTGACACCTGGGATTTAATATAAATAATAGTAAAAGAACTCGATACAAGGAAGCCAAAAAAAGTTTAGGAATAATTCCTGATTGAAGAAACAAAGATATTATTTATACAGAACTCACTGTCTTAGCTATATCAATAATAATTTAACCCAATGGTATATAAGGCAGTCAAAAGATGCGGCGTAAAAAGCGGACTGGAAATAAATTATAAGACAAGATTAAAATTAAGATTAAAAAATATCAAAACAGCTTTGAGTGAAAGATAGAAACTGTTGTTTGGGATATCTAGAGTTTAACATAAATAATAAAAAAATTTAAAAAATATTGTGAATATGATACGCAAAATAATATTAACAAAGAAGATATTCAAAACACAAACGATTGCTTTAAAAATATAGATTATGTCTATATAAAGAGACATCACAAATGTCTGTTACTACTTACTGTTAAAATTATTAAATTCACTTACAGTCTCTTGTGGCACGGCCTCGTTGGTGAGTATTAAAGGCTGTAAAGAAAAATTATGTACATAGGTAAATAAACATTTATCAGTTTTACCTTATTCTTTATAAATTATTTATTAAAAAATATCAAAAAAAATTTGAGTGTTAGACTGTAGAAGAAAAAAAAGAAAAGAAACTAAATCAGAATATCTAACTAAAATTAAAAGAATTTAGAAGTTAGTTAAAAAAAGTACTCTAAAACTAAATTTGAAACTATGAAGTAGGGAAATAAATTTAATGAGAATATAATTTAATAAATATGAATAAAATTAATTGTAAATATATTACACAAAATATTAGAAACAATTCCCTTAAAAATGTGGTTTAGGTCTAAAGCTGCATCACAAAAGTCTGTTCTATTTACTGTTAAAATTTTTAAATTCAATAACTTCAGTATATCGTGGCACGGCCTCAGAAAAGGTTAACCGCTGTAAAAAAAAATTAAAGTTGTATATATATATATATTATATATATATATATATATATATATATATATATATATATATATATATATATATTTATATTACATTACATAATAAACATTTACCAGTTTTACCTTATTTTATGTAGATTATTTTTTAAAAAATATCAAAAAAGCTTTAAGTTAAAGAGGGTAACTTCTCTTTGGTCTACCTAGGTTTTAACATAAATAATAGAAAGAGAACCCAAAAGGGAGCGAAGAAGAACTCAAAATAAATGCCGGAGATAAGAAATCAAGAGAAACATGTCATGTGTAACAAACTAATACCATTCTAATGCTTTGACAAAAAAAAATTTTGAATCAGATTATCTAACTAAAATTAAAACACTTTGGAAGTTATATAAAAAAATAATTTTCATTAATAAAAATAAACGCTTTTAATAAAAATTAAAACTGTCCTTCTTCAGGCTTATATTAATCATAATGAGATAAATTTCATCTGGATCCCATCCCATATAGGAATAAAAGGCAACGAAACTGCTGACCATAGTGCGAAAGACGCGATAGTAAGTGACGTTTCCGAAATCGTATCAACGGATATAAAAGCTTACATAAAAAAAAGCAATCTTAAGTGCATGGAAAAATAAATGGAATGTGTCGAATTCAAAATTAAGACAAGTAAAACCCAGCATAGAGACATGGAATGTGTTACCTACGTCAAGAAGCCACGAAATAATAATAACGCGCCTCAGACTTAGACATAATAGGTTAACGCATGATTACTTAATTAAAAAGTGCGAACCGCCGCGATGTGAAACGTGTAATACGACACTAACGATAATGCACATACTATGTAAATATTAGGGATGGCGGTTTTGACAAAACACCGGTTTTCGGTTATACCGGTTTTTTTGCTTACGGTTTAATCTGGCGGTTATAACCGGCCAAAAAAAACCGGTTTTTCCAAAAACCGGTTTTCGGTTTTTTAATCCAATAGTTACAAAGTTACATTTACAATGCACTTTAGTTTGCGATACTTCATTCGACTCGATATCAATATGATCAAAATTAGTACTATCGAAAGAACATCAATATCAATATAAATAAAACACAATTTTTAATAAAACCATTTTATTCTATTAATTATTATATTTATTTATTATTTTATTATTAATATATATTTAGTGATTATTATTAAATATAATATAGCGTAAGATTAATATATACATTGCAATAATATACAATAAAAGAATATGAAGTAATATTTTAAGTAAAAAAGTATAGGTTAGAAGGTTACAAATACGTTATATTATATGACTGAAAACGGATCACTTGGCAGCAAAGGCCGCTGCAGATATAGAGTCAAATCATTTGAAAAAGAACTTTGAATCTATGTGTCCTGAGAACTTGAACCGAAACCACTGTTCACCAACTCCAGATCGTGTGAAGACCAAAGAGGGTTTGATTTTAAACTCATTTTGGCTTCTTCATTCTGGAAGGAGCAGGAAGGAGAAAGTTTTCCGATTTCGGTAAGGTACGTCCTAACTTCCGAGCCTAAATGGGATGTGACTGTCTCCGCTATATACGGATTCAGATATAGTTTTTTGATCCTCGGGTCCGTGATTGTAGCATGGCAAAGCAGGAGATTTTGTAAAGGCCTAGTGCCCCTCTCTTAAAGGCTAGTTATAAGCTTTTGGTATAACTTTTGAGCTGTACTAAGGCTTGGCTTGAGGTTTTTTAAAAATCTTTCGATAATAGACACAACGGGGATAACAAGGCTAGCAGTAATGTACTGGGAACTTGAGATCTCCTTTGTGGCCTCATCAAAAGGCGATAAAATGCTTACAATTTCAGTGATTAGTTTTATATCTGAATCTGAAATCATCCTTGGTGCTTTTTTAATTGAGGGATCTGCCAATATTGCAGCTATATATGGGGACATTAGTGTAAATCTTTTAAGCATATGGTAGACAGAATTCCATCTGGTTGTAGTCAGATGCAGAGAGCAGTAAACCAAAATTATTATACTACTGCTCAACAGAGAGCGCTAAAATAATTCAGGTTCTATTGTCAATGAATATAATGAGAGTAAAATATAATATGCAATTATTGTATTCAATTAATGATGCAAATTTAATTTACAATTTAAAAATATAATCCTCTAAAATACCCACCAATTTTCCTATCCTCCCAAACCCAAAAAATTCCCCACCCCAACCATTTCAACTTATAAAAAATTTCCCAGACTCTTTCAAATGGGATTTAAAAAAAAATAATATCAACATAAATATTTTACTTAAAAATAAATTGAATAATGCAATTCATCTTTTATTTTTACTACCATCAAAAAAAATTATCATGTATTACTTTTAACACGTTTGTATATTTGTATAATAGGTACATTTTAACTCATTTAATACTTCCTGTATGTGTGTATCGTTTTGAAAACGTAGGGAAATCCTTGGAGATTCGTATTCGTAATCGGTAATTCGATATTTATAGTCAGAACATTATTTTTGGTTTTTGTTACTTAGTGAAAAATTCTTCTATTAATTTAATTTTATCTGACTCATCTATATTGACAATTCAGACATACATTATACATTTTAAAGTAGACGACTTTAAAATGATATTGCCAATATTGTTGAGTTGCGTTCTTTTTTTTTTTTTTTTTTTTTTTTGATTAGAATTTAATTATTAGAATTTTTAAATTTCAAATTATTTTTGGTAATCAGAAACAACTAGAAACAACCATTCACCCACTTTCAATGTCAAGAGTCAAGTGTGAAAAATAGATGATGTAAAAGATCACTTCTTATGTAAATATTATGATTACAAATACCTTTCTAACGAAATATTATAATAAAACTTAATTGTTTCTGGCTGATGAGAGTTTGCACTTTCAGTTTGCTCCTGTATTTATAAAATAAAATAAAATTTGAATTATGGTTTTGTTTGGAATAATTACTTGAAAATAATAATTATGATTGGGATCCAAAAAAATACCTAACGTAATCATAATCACCGTAAAAACCTAATAACCGGTTTTTACTTTAAAAATAAAAAACCGGTTATAACCGGGACAAAAAAACAACCGATAAAACCGGTTATTGCGAAGTAAAAAACCGGTTTTCGGTTAAAACCGGTAGGTTTTTCCCATCCCTAGTAAATATCCTCTCTACAATCAACAACGAAGTAACAACAAGATACCAGGAGCACTTCTATAAGCTCTAGGTGCAGACTACAACTTTAACAACACTCTGAATTTATTCTCTGAAGACTCTGAAGACATTAATAAGTACCACAATATTTAATAAACCAAATTGTAAGGCAGTAATTGTACCTAATGTATTCCATAAATTTTTCGCTAATGGCTATTTTTTGGTCGATGCGGTTTTCTAAATAAACAAAAAAAACTATAAAACTAAAGTTTATTCTATAAAATAAAGAAATAAAAAAATATATAGTGATTACCTATGATATGCAAAATAATATAGCAGCAACATTAAAGATTTTCATTTATTTTTTAGTAAATTACTATATATTTTTTTAAGTTTTACCTTATTTAAAGCACTTGTGTTCTTGTGGTAAGTGACAAATGCTATTCCGACTATTATGGCAAACAGCAGTGATAAAATGTAACAATAGTTTTTCCAATTTCCATTTGAAATACTTTGTGGCTCTTCGACAGAAGCACTTTTATCGAATGGTAAATTAAACGATTTATCGCTTACACAGTAAAGAGGCTCTTCCTTTGTTCGAATTGGTGCCCAAGTCGAACGTAACGTGTTGCTGCGTTGAAGATAAAAGCACCTGTCAACGTTTTCTTCACTTTTTTCCATCATTTTGGACGAAATTTTTCAACACTAGTAAAATATACAATATACGTGTGTTATGGCGAGCACGCCACTGTGTGTGTGTTTTATCTCAATATTCAGACTACTTAGAAGATGATAAACATCCACGCTGAGTATCTCGAGGTGTTTACGATATTATCAAGAACTATGAGAGGTTTTTAGGATAGTTTGTAATTCTTAAGTTAGTATAGTCTTATACCCTAAACTGTTAACATCTAAATAAATTTGTGCATTTCATTCAGAGTTACGTTATTTAATTCTCCAACGAACACATATCATTTTATAGAGAATAAAAGTAGCGCAGTCAGTAGAATTTCCAATTAGAAAAAGTAAAGCCTTTTTTTAATCGATTTTTATCGTTAATTGGAAAATTGGAGAATTAGTGACTTAGTATTTGAGTTCCGAGTGTAAGGCCACGAGGAAGGAAAACTGAATGAACCCGTAAGCAACTTCGAAGAATTCCAAGTGTAAGGCCACTTTTTGTGTAAAGCCACAAAGTAATTCGGAAGTTCTGGGGAGGCGCAACTAGCAACTTCGTGAAATCTTCTCTACCAGCTTCAGTGAAAAGCCACTCGACCCTGGAAACGGTGAAGCATTTCCACAGAAGAAGCAATATCTCGGCTACCATTCCGACTACATACAGTTTAGAATTTCGACCAGTTCCAGTGTAAACCCAGTTGATCCAGAAGGTACAACGTTCTTCACCCGTTCTCTACCCGTTCCAGTGTAAATCCACTTGATCTGAGACGCTGCAACGTTTTCGACCAGTTCCGGTATAAAGCCACGTTCTCACGGAAATACTTGAGGTTAGTCGAATTATATTAATTTTTTATTTGTTTTCATTTTTTTTATTTACTCTGTTTCGCAATTTTCAAACTTTTAAGCTATCATATCTAGTATTTGCATTTTTTTTAATTGTTTAATTTATTTTTGATAATACAATGGCAACTAACGACGTAACAGCAACTACGCCAATAATTTTCGCTACCACTTCTAATAATTATATTAATTGTGACAAAGCTATCAAGCTTATAAATGTTTTTGATGGGTCCTCTTCAAAATTACATTATTTTATAGATTCTGTTGATTTCATTTTTGCAAAATTTGACCCAGCGGAATTGCAAATTTTTCCTTTTATTGTAAAAAGCAGGTTAGAGGGAAAAGCTCTTGATTTCATTGGCTCGAAAGAATTTTCGACATGGCCAGAGATAAAAAATGCTCTCCTTTCTCAGTTTGGTGAAAATTTGGATTTGCAGTGTCTAAATTTTGAGTTATGTCATTTTAAGCAACGTTCTAATGAAAAGCCTACAAATTTCGTTGATAGAATTGAAAAACAATTAATAAGAATCAATAAAGTTATCAAATACGATTCAAATTTGAACAATGTTGAGAAAAAATGTTTAAATAATTTTCACAGTAAAACTGCAATTCTGACCGCTATTACGGGCATAAAAGAACCTTTGTGTCAAATGCTTCGCTCTTTAAATCCTAGTTCGTTAATTCAAATTAAGCAGATTTTAAACGATTATGAAAACCAACAATATTTCAAACAAACAAATGACAATTTTTCTAAATTAAATATAAATAATGACAATGAAATTTTTTCAAGTACTGCAGGTACGCAAAAAACATTTTCTGATCCCGGTTCAACAAATCAATCGATAAATCCACCAATTAAATTAACCATTCCAAAGTGCACTGTTTGTCATAAATATGGACATAAAGCAGAAAAATGTTATCGTAAACCACAATCTCACAATGTTGTTCATAATACCTATTGCGACAACGATCGTTCAGAAAAAGAAATAGAAATCGAAGTTGATCAGGATTTTTTTAGAGCAAGTGCCGCTGACAACGTTACAGTTTACCAAGTAGCAAATAAACCGCTTCTTTACGCGCATATTAAAAATTTGAATATAAAATTATTAATTGATTCAGGGGCAGCTATATCAATATTGAAACCAGGTAAAATTTTAGACTCTTATCACTTTAATCATGAAAATTTTGAAATATTTGGTATTAATAACGAACCAGTTCAAGTTACAAAGAGCGTAAACTTTAAGTTATTTTCGGGTGTTCAAAAATTCTATATAGTTGACATAAATTCTCCTTTTGATGGAATACTTGGTTATGATTTTTTAGAAAAGAATAAATGTGTTATTGATTTTGGTTTAAATACTTTATTTGCTAATCGCGAGGAAATCCCATTGTTTCAATCTGATCAGGAACATAATATACTTAGTGTAAATAATATACACGAACATCAAGTCCGAAGTAATAATGTTATTGACGTAACTGAAAAAATCGATACTATTGTAAGTAAACTAAAATTAGAAGCTCTGCCAAGAATTCGATTAAACCATGTCCATCAAAAACAAAATGAATATACCGAATTTGAGAATATTAAAACTAACTTAAATTTAAATAATTTCTCCTACTCTAATGAGCAAATCAAATGTATATCATTTCGAAAATTTCATTTTAATAATGCAAAACCATTTTATGATGCGATTGACTAAACGAAGTTGAAGTGTAACACGACAAGTAGTAGATATGAGCTTTAATTATCCATATTATAAAGGAATTTTAATCAATAATAACTGTAATATATAATTCGATTACCTTGTGGTACACTTCATCTACGGCTTTCTCATAACAACAAAAGTAGAATAAGTTATTGCCGGTTGGTTTTTTTGTTCCATGTGGACCTACCTGCCCTGTACGGAGTATGAGAGGCTCTTCACTACAAGTCAAAACTTCGAAGCTGCAAAAGAAGCCCTTCTTGGACACCCCAGCTTCGGTCTTCAGGAGGGAGGTGTTATGGCGAGCACGCCACTGTGTGTGGGTGTGTTTTATCTCAATATTCAGACTACTTAGAAGATGATAAACATCCACGCTGAGTATCTCTAGGTGTTTACGATATTATCAAGAACTATGAGAGGTTTTTAGGATAGTTTGTAATTCTTAAGTTAGTATAGTCTTATACCCTAAACTGTTAACATCTAAATAAATTTGTGCATTTTATTCAGAGTTACGTTATTTAATTCTCCAACGAACACATATCATTTTATAGAGAATAAAAGTCGTGTCCTCTGGTGTGCATTCAACTGAACTACAGTAGCAAATGACAAACAGTAACTAAGCAGCTATTAAATTTCGAAGCTTATGTGAATCATTCATTTCACAGAATATTAGCATTATTCGATTAATAGTCACCCACGTAATTGTTTTGCAATTAATCTTTGTACTGCTGGTTTACAGTTTTTCTAATTATAAAAGATATTATTTAGACTAATTGGCGTCCTAGTTTTTAAGTTTGACTGTATGTATTGAGTATTTTTTGTTTTTTTATTGAAAAATATTATTATCTTTTTATTATCTAGCTAGTATTTATCTATCTGTTTTCTATTAAGAGATAATTAAAAATTATACAGATTCGCACCAGGGAAATCAACACGTGAGCAGATATATAACACCAGACAAGAAAATAGGAAAAGCGCGAGAATAAATATTCCAATGCTGTTCTGTTTCGTTGATTACACAAAGTCTTTCGATTCAGTACAATGGGATCCCATCTGGAGTATAATAGGAAATATGGAAATTCATTACCACCTAGTTAACCTGAAAATAAATGTGTATAACTGAGCCAAAGTTGAAGTACAGGGAACATAACAACTTCACATAGAATAGAGTCACCAATTCAGCATTGCGGCGCCTTCTCCATTCTCCTGTCAATTCATCTCTTTGAGGTCTAAATATCATTCTGAGAACCTTCCTTTCAAATACATATTTCAAATTTAATCCATTTCAAAAAATATTCAAATGCCTTTGCAAAACAAAGAAAGGCACTAGACAAGGCTGCATACTATCACCATGTAGCGAGATTAAATAAAACGAGCGGTTCGAATTTATATAAATATATTTCATCACCTACTTCTTAGGTTTCATTCTTGCATCGAGAATCGTATTGATCTTTCATTCTGTCACTGGCTAACTGGATGTATTGTCGGGCAAGTTCATGAATGTTGTTCATTCTTAACTTCAGGCGGTCGATATAATCTTCGCTTGCAACATGTTCTTCGGAAGGTCTGCAGCCAAACTCTAGGTTCGCAGGGCAAACGAACTTCACGACCTAACATCAGGCAGGTTGGAGTCTGGCCTGTAGTTTCATTCACAGCCGAGCGGTATGCCATTAGAAATAAATAAATGTGCTGGTCCCAATCTCTTTGATGTTCTGATACAACTTTGGACAGGTGTTTACCCATTGTTCGGTTCATTCCCTTGACCATTCCATCTGATTGAGGATGCAGGGGTGTCGTTCTGGTCTTATTGACACCAATCAATTTACAAACGTTTTGGAAAAGGGTTGACTCGAAGTTCCGCCCTTGGTCGGAGTGGATCTCCAAGGGAACACCAAATCGGCTAAAGAATTCTTTAACAAGTACTTCTGCAATGGTAGCAGCTTCTTGATTTGGTATCACATAGGCCTCAGTCCATTTCGTAAAATATTCCATGGCTACCAGGATATATTTATTTCCAGCATTTGTCTCTGGAAGTGGACCTGCAATGTCGATTGCTATTCTTTCCATAGGACTACCAACATTGTACTGTCTCATGGGTGCCCTCTTTTTACCAGCCGGACCATTACTGGTTGCACACAGTTCACATTTCCGGCACCATCTTCTTACATCATCTTTACAGTTCACCCAATAGAACCGTTCTCGAACCTTTTGCAGAGTCTTCGTGATACCAAAGTGTCCACCTGATGCACCGTCATGCAACTGACGCAATACTTCTGACACTTTACTTTTAGGTACAATCAACTGCAGCTTAGTTTCTGTACCAACGTCGTTCTCAAAGGTTCTATACAGAAGATCATCTTTCAGTACTAGGCAATTCCATTGGCTCCAGTAACACTTGACTTCTGGACTACATGCACTAATGTCTTGCCAAAAAGGTCTTTCACTTCGACGCATCCAATCCAATACTCTTTTTATACATGGATCATCTGCTTGAGCGTCTTGTAGCTGTTGAGGCTGCCATTGATCATTAATGACGGTGGTTCGTCTCACGGGGCAAAGCGTTCTTCTAATTTAAGACAGTGATTACAATTTGCACTGCACGGCCGTCTCGAAAGGGCATCAGCATTTGAATGAACTCTGCCAGCCCTGTGTTCGATCTCGTAATCATATTCTTGTAATCGTTCTAACTATCTTGCCATCTGGCCCTCTGGATTACGGAATTGTAGGAGCCATTTTAGAGCAGCGTGATCCGTGCGAAGAAGAAACTTTCTGCCATACGAGTATTTATGGAAATGCTCGCAAGCCTTTACTACGCCTAACAATTCTCTCCTAGTAACGTAACGCAATAGTTTCTTTCTGGTTTCGACAAGACTTTGCTAAAGTAAGCGATGACTTTCTCCTGTCCATCTTGGATTTGGGAGAGAACAGCTCCTATTGCACTGTTGCTTGCATCGGTGTCCAACACAAATTTTCCTGCCTACATAGGGTAGCTTAAAATCGGTGCGCTGGTGAGAGCCATTTATAAGTGTTCGAAAGCTCTTTGACACTCTTCGCTCCATGTAGATTCTTTGCCTTCTTCTGTCAACTTTGTTAATGGCTTGGAGATGTTGGCAAATCCTTTTACAAAACGTCGGTAATATGTACATAGGCCAAGAAAATTTATAATTTCGTGTTTATCTCTTGGTACAGGCCAATCCTTAATTGCTGCAAGTTTTTCAGGATCAGCTGTTACACCATTACTTGCTACAATATGTCCCAAGTACTTCACTTCTCGTCGAAACAAGTGACATTTCTTTGGACGTAACTTCAAATTCGCTGCCCGCAATCGTTGAAAGACTTCTGTTAGATTCTTTGATGGTGTCTTCGGCTTTATCTCTTTTCGCAAATGGAAGTCGTCTAGGTTGCTGTTTGATTGGCTGAGCGTCTCCGGTATTAATTTTATGCTTTACTATGCTTGTTTTGCTATTATCCTTCTTATCCAAGGCAAAAATATCTTGAAATTCTATCAGCATAGATTTCACTTTTTTAGTTCGTTCATCATCAAGATCTTGGCACGTTTTAATCATCGTCTCAACAAGCTCCTTTGGATATTTGGATTTCGACGTTTTCTCATTAGTATTCATGGAACAAATCGAAGCCACGGGAACACACTGTCCGATCAAAGTTCTTTTAATTAACTTAATAGCAGTTCCCTTTAAATTCATAACTCTTACAGGAACGACATCTCGAATTCTCACCAAAGCTTTTGCCGTTAGGAATTCGGCATTATTCACATCTTCGACCATCCTTAAACTTCCCTCTCGGCAGTAACCATCAGGTCTGGTCATTAAAATTTTCTCACTATTACCGGGTATTGTTACGTCACAAGTAGTTATTAAGTTGATAACATCTTCTTTGTCTTCATAAAACGGCAACTATTCACCACTGATCTCGAGAACTCCATCTTTGACATTCAATACAGCCCCAACTTTCCTTTGTAAATCCATCCTTAATATGAACTCGTCGGAGATATCTGCAATTAATACTCTATGTTTCACTGTGGTCTGGCCAATGGATACTGACATATTAGCCTCGCCATATGTATTAATTATCTCACCAGTTGCTGTTCTAAGCTTTACTGTTGCAGGCGATAATTTAAGATTGCCTCGTACTACTTCTGGCCGTGCAATAATTCTCGTTGCACCTGTATCTACCAAAAACGATCTACATTTATTATTGATACGACCCTCGATGTACAAGCTATGAATTCCACCTGAGGACGTAATATTCACAGTTACTATGGGGCTGTGTTTCTCGAGGTCAGCAGTTGCCCCTTGGTGTCGACCCGTTCTAGTTTTCCGACTGTTGTATCATTTTCTTGCAATCACGGCGAATGTGACCTACGTCACCACAATTCCAACATCTGGGCTCGCGTCTCTTCGGCATCGTGTTACGAACTACTTTTCGTACCATTTCTTCTAGACGTTCATCGTTTGGTTCGTCGCCTTCTTCAATGGTTCTTACTCGATGGCTCCGTGATGTTTGACTAGCTGTTTCATGTTCCAAGGCAATAGCGAGCGCTTCATCTAGAACTTTCGGTCTTGCTAGTAGTGAAGCTTTCTGTAATTCACTTTCCGGTAACCCATTGACGAAGGTATCTACAGCAATTTCTTCCAAAATGTTGTCTGGTACCTCCGGATAAGCCAACCGCACTATACGAGCAATATCTGCTTCAAACTCTTGCCAATTTTCACTTGCTCGTTGAATTCTACTTCTTAGTTGCGCCTTGTAGACTTGTTGGAGATGAGCATCTCCGTAACGTTTGTCTAGTCGAGTGAACAAGGTCTGGTAACATTTTTCTTGACCCTTAGGAATCGATCTTAGGATATCTGCAGCATCACCTCGTAAAGCAGCAGTCAAGAAAACAGCCTTTTCTTGTTCTGTCCAATGATTGGCTGTCGCAATAGCTTCAAATTGTCTAAGGTATATGGACCAAGAGGACTTTCTATCAAATGGTGGCAGTTTGAATCTCATATTATGTGTCGTTTCATCTCTAGGTGATTCTTCTTTCACTACCGGATCTAAGGCTATTGTATTAACTGGTGGTAGCACTTTTGTGTTAGTTATCATGCTCTCTAATTGTTTGATCTTCTCTTCTACGTTTTTTATCTTGTCGTTTACATTTTTCTGTATCATATCAAATGTTCTTGAGACTTCTTCAAATTTCTCATTGTTTTGATTACATACTTCGACGAATCTTCTAGACATATTTTCGAATTTCTCGTCCTTTTGTCTAGCTGTTTCTTTAATAATATTAGAATTTTCTTCAATTTTTTTAGAAGTTTCTTCAATTATCATTTGCGACACATTTTTTAGTTTCGTTAAAACTGCTTCTTCTGCTGACTGGAACTGGAATGTCTCTGGATCTTCTTCATTCTTGTTGAGAACAGTCTTCAATCGTTCTTGGAGTATCTTCTTGGACCCGCTGCAGTCTTCATCGCGTTCTTCCAGTTGCTCACGCAACTGTTTTACTAAAAGTTGTACTAGCAGCATCTTTGGTCAGGCACACACGTACGATGTTCCCGACGAACAATACTTTTCAGAAGTTCAAAAGTCTTTTTTAAAAGTCACTGCTGAATTTATTTGCAAACTCCACACCTGACACCAACTGTAGCGAGATTAAATAAAACGAGCGGTTCGAATTTATAAAAATATATTTATTTATAGTTTACAGTTCGGTACTCTCTTATCAACTAAACTCTACTTCTAACATCGCGTCATATATATACCAAAAGTATTAAGTTCCAAAACATTCGGGAGTTGTCCCACCTCTAATTCGCCTACGTGACCTGTTGTTCTGTCTCTCACTCGATGGATCGCGAATGCTCTTGATGCCTTGTTAGAGTTGTAACCGTTATATGAGCCATGCCAAAAGCATGTTCGTAACAACCATTATTATACAGGGTGGTCCTTAAGTAATTGTAAAAAAGAAACCGTAATTCTACGCTTTAAAATATCACGATTTAAGCCAAATTGCTTTAATGAAATGTTGGTATTAAGAAAGATACGGGGTATTAAAGGGGAAATTACAAATTTTATTTTTCGCTAGAGCTTTCAGGTTTGTGAACATTTATGCATAAAAATTTAGAACTAGGTACTATTGAATATAAGGAATTATAATTTTATGCATACTTTGATATAGCTGATAGACGGGACACAAATGCTACATATGTAGCATAAATTTGCACCTAACCTTTTTTGCTCTTCAAGTTATCGATATTTGTGACAAAAAATATTAAAGATACATTATTTTAACAAAAAAAAGGTATACCTGTTAATAACTTCAAAACTCAACAGTTTTCCAGATAATCGTCAACTGCGTAATTCTGATATAATGCAATTACTTCAGGCAACGAAAGAAAAAACATCAATACTTCTAAATTTTGGTATGCAATACCTTTAATAAAGTTAATAGTTAACAAAATATTAAATAAAATAAATATATCAGCAGGATAATTTGTAAAAGGATTTGACAAAATAACAGAATAATTGGATTTTAGATCAAACATTTTACGTTTTATATTACATTAAAGTCATAATCAAAACATTCTATTCACAAACCAAATTAAGAAATGGTTAAACTAAATAACATTACACTTTTTGTCAAAGTAAGTGTCCGATATGTTTACAATTTTCTTTAATTCATTTGTCAATACATTGCATAAAAGATCATCTTAAATTAAAGAGCATCATTAATTCTAAAGAAACTGCTGCAGTATTTATTATAGGTGTTATACGTATAATATTAAGTATTCTTTTTGGATTTTAATTATATTAATATCTCACCATATGACCAAGGAATATGACTACCACAAGTCAACGAGAAAGTCCAACGTTAAGGAAAGTTTGTATTTAAGTATGTTCTCACTGCCCTCTCCCTATAATGTGGTAGTGTACCATTTTGCATAAACCTCATATTTCTCCTTAAATTTGATAACAATTCTTTCAATAAATCAATAAAATCATTTTATAAAAAATGTAAATAAAACTTACCATTGAAATTACAAGGTAATTCGCATGTCTGTAAAAAATTATTAATCAAACCAAACGTCTATTTAAAATTCAGGTTGAAAATGCCTTTTTCTCTTAATATGAGGGCATTCAGTATATCAGAAATGATTTTTCTTTAAATTCGAAAGATCGTGGTAAGTAAATGTAGCTTCGTTCGTAAAAATATTCTATCGACGAAGGAGTGGTCAAGATTTTACTTGTTTCGGATATCATTTGCAAATCTACATGTTAAAGGTAATTCTGCTGAAAATAGATTTTGCATACGTATAAAATGGGAAGGATGAAAAAGCTTACGCGTCGTCAACGCGAACCATTACTTCATCTTCCTGATCAGGCGTAATGATTTTCGGTCGGCCTAAGTTGTCACGTTTAGGACGAAACGAACCACTTTTACCTAAATTCCGAAAGAGATGTTTAAAGGCTTGGTGATTAGGTTGTAGCCTGTTTGGGTATTTTCTTAAATATTCCTTCGCATATCCATATTATAAAAATTATTATGCCCTGGGCATTTTCTGTTTTTCTTTAATAAACCAAAATAAATTAGATGTTACAAAAATCACTGATTAATCGAAACAAGACTTATTTTTAGTTATCAAAAGTATTCGTGATATCAGCCTACTATGTTAAAATTTCCCCTAATGCATTTGGGTTGCCTACTGGCGTTAAAACTGCCTTCAAAAAAGGTAGTAGGTACAGTAGCTGGCACTGTAGACTAGCTCGAAACTTCTAACCATGTTTTCTATATTTTTAAATAATATTTTTAACATTTAATAAAGTTATTTTATTATTTATTTATTATTTATATTTTAAACAAATTATATTATATTAAAAAAATTCAATAAATTATGTTTGCTAGTAGCGCCACCCGCTAACGTATCAACAAAATACAGACCCGTCAAAGTGAGACTAAATATTAAGTTAATAATAAAATAAATTAATAAAATATAAATTTAATATTCAATCAATAATTTGATTATTATATAAAATAAATAAGATTTTAAAAATAAAATTTGATTATAGTTTAAAAGGAATTTATTAACAAGTAACATTAAAAAATATATGATGACTAGAAACGAATTAATAAAGAGTAGTACATCGATGTGAAGCCCGTTATTTCGTGAAGCTGCTCGTGACGCCGTCTCTTCCGTAAGGCTCGTCTCAGGATTTTACAATAAAGAAAAATTAATACAACGGCAGTATTCAAACTTATAGAAGCGATATAGAAAGGAAATTGTAAACATAATGACGGCCAACTTCTGAATACGAACACGGCACCTAAAGAAGAAGATGAAGCTTCTCTTCAATAAGACATTTAGCAGCCATAACAAAGCATTTTGTGATATAACATTACATCTTTGTATCATCTTTGAGTTGTTTTAATAAGAAAAAACTATTAATATGATTATCCACAGGTATTCACTGCTTTACCGCACAAATATAACAACTAAGAATTATTATGCAGCTGACTTATAAACTGCGATTATCTCGAAAACGGTTGAATTTTCAAGTTATTAACAAGTATTCCTTTTCTTTTTAGAAATAATGTGTCTTTAATATTTTTAACAAAAATGGAGCTAACTTACAGAGTAAAAAAGTTAAGCGCAAATTTATGCCACATATTTAGCATATGTGGCGCCCTCTACCAGCTAGATCAAAGTATGTGTAAAATTTTAATTTATTCTACTCAAAAGAATCCAATTGTAAATTTCTATCCATAAATATTTACAAACGTGAAAGTTATAGCGAAAAATAAAATTTTAAATTTCCACTTTAATACCCTGTATATTTCTTAATATCAGCATTGTATTAAAGCAAGTTGACTTAAATCGTAATATTTTAAAGTGCAGAATCTAAGGCTTCTTTTTGTACAATTACTTAAGGACCACCCTGTATAACATATATTCTGAATATATAATGAGGAAAGTAGTAGACGAATGGGATGGAGAAATCACAAAGGAGACAGAAAAATCAGTCACCTGCGATACGCAGATGACACACTTATACAAGCAGCGAATGAAGTCGAAATTATTACCATTACCAAACGGCTAAGCCGGATAAGCAAAGAATTCTAAATTCAAAAGAAAAAGAAAAATAATGATCGTAATAATGATAACAAAGAACTTTAAAAGTATGTTTGCTCTTACCATTATATTTTCTTAACCAACAAATGCATGCGAAGGAACAGGTACACTAGTAACTCCCTTTGTTTTTAATTGATCATCTTTTGCCATCAAACTTATTTTCATAAAATCTAAAGTTATTTTGGATAGATCAGAACGAAATAAAATATCAAAGGATGTTAGAACTAAATTAAATCTGTCAGGCATTGCAGATAAAAGTGTGGTGATCTTTTACTATTATCTATTTTACCTCCTGCATCATTTAATTCTCTTAAGGTTTTATCAAAATCCACCAACACCTCACCCAAGTTGCCGTCTTCTTTAAGTACTAAGTTGTGCACCTTTTTCTGGATTTGTACTCAAGACTGAAGTCCTGTATTTTCGTAAACAGTTTTAAGAGCTTTTATCATTCCCATCAAAGTTTCTTGGGATTTAGTTATTTCCAAAACATTTTCCCTAAATAATCACTTTTAAAAAAGTCTTTGTACTTATCGTCAGTGCTAGGAGGTTTCTCTTGAGAAATTACATTAAGAACACTATGTTTTTCCAATCAAAATTTCTACGAATCAAAACCGATTCTATAAACAGTTGATTGCTGGACGAAGCCATAACTAAATGACATACGTGCAAAAATGTTAAACACAATTTTTCATGCAAACTACACTTTCAGCAGAATAAATTTTACTTTGTTTAAAACAAAAACTTAAAAACACTCTTCTAAATTTCTGCAGCTGGACACATAACCTGTTAACGCTTTTTAATAATAATAACACTATTATTAAATTTAATTAGAAAAGAAATAAGTTTTATTGTTTTACAAGTACAAGTGTAAAGTGCACAGAGATCAGTGACAAGTGACAAGTAAGTCATCAGCCATCAATAAAAGAAAACATGTTGCCAGCATAAATATAATAATTATAGTACTGAATTGTACAGCAACAAATTAAACTTTTAACTAAAAGATTTCACGTTTTGATTTAAACTCTGGAAATAGTTTCAAAAAAGATTATTTAAGGATTTTGTTGAAAAGAGTGTATAACCACTAAAGTTGTTGTAAGGTTATATTTTTTCAAAAATTGAAGTTGACTCACTTAACTGCGGTGCTTTAGGCAGCAGTCATGTTTTGGTTGAAAAGATGTATGAAAAGATTTGTATGTGATTTAAGCGTTTAAGTGTGTGTTGTCTGTGAGCTTTCGTGTATTGTGTGTTGCATATGTATTGTGTACAATTGAAGACAATGTGTCAGAGTTTTTTAATCCGCTTTTGTGGGTATATTCTTATTACAAACTTCTTCTTCTACCATTGGCAACCAAAGTCCATTGCTACACATTTTTCTTTATTGAGTAGGATAAGGACTGCTTCTTTACTTTTTTTTTTCATGGCCAATGATGCATCAGAAGATATCTGGATAGTAAAATTCAAGGCCTAAGACTTAAAGAAAGACCAAGTAAAAGATGGGAGAGAGAAGTGGATGCAGATGCGCATTATTATTGCTTAATGTCAGAACTTAGAGGATACTGGCGGAGGTCTTTGTATATTGAAGGCACAAATTACAGGAAACCAATGCTTAATTTGGGCTGTAGTCCCATTGGAAGAAGAAGAATTCTTGTACTCATATTTAGTAGTACTGGATCGAGATAGATGTAGATAAAGTTTGTTTAGCAGTAAATGGTTAACTTCAATTAGTACCGACTGTAATATATATCCTGGGTTAACCGATATTAGTATAAAAGGCCCAGTTTCAGGTAAAATTTAAATATGTTTCCTGGCAAAATTTGTCAATCTTTATTTCTTATTGTTGATTTAATTACGTACAATCCAAACTCATTATAATTTCATTAATACAGATAAGGCTTATATTGACGAAACTGTACTGATAAGAGGGTTTTTCGAATATGATGGTAGTGCGCGACGAGTTTGCTAATCACCTTTTAAGTAGTTTTCAGGTATTTATACCATAAGTGTATTAAACTGAACACCAACCAGTATTTAAATACGAGTTCTTGATAACATTTGTTTCTCTTCATGTATTACGAGAAGTGTTAAGTAGTATTGCTTATTTTATTCATTACGTTTTTTATCATTATGTGGGGTCCGTGGGATAATATTAATGGGGCTTTTTGTAGTGTTCCGGTACAAAAGTACTATTTATCTGTGGATGCAAAACAAATTGTAAGAACTATATGACAATAGACAAGTAGTTATGGAATCTTATAGATTACAAAAATATCGTTATGAGTTTATAACTTCGATAAGAAAATTTGGTTTTGAAAATCGTCCGATAATTTACCTCGACGAGACATGGTTTGATACATATTCAACGCGACCTAAAGGATTTGCCGATTCCTCCGGTAAATGTACGACAAAAGCTCCGTCAAATAAAGGGCAAAGAATAACGATTTTACATGCTGGGTCAGAAAATGGTTGGATTCGAAACGCCTTGTGGCTTTCTACAAAGAATATTAAAGACTCCTGGATCGACTTCAATGAAGATACAACGGCAGAACTTTTTGAAGAATGGTTCAAAAATAATCTTATGCCAAACATTCCTCAGAATAGGGTGATAGTAATGAGCAATAAATGGAGTCAAGCTCAATAACCTGCAGTATGCAGATGATACATAGTGTTTTTCAATACCATGGAAGGGCTGCAAAACTGAATGAATAAAAAAACGGAAAAAGGTAGAAAATATGGACTGGATATAAACACCATTAAAGCCAAGCTAATGATCATCAGCAAGGAAAACATAACTGGAGCAAATCTGTATGTGAACCAAATGAGAATTGAACGTGTCGCACTATACAACTACTTGGGAACTATAATTAATGAGTCGTGGGGCAATACCCAAGAGATTAGATGTCGCATCGGAAAGGCAAAAAGTGCATTTTTGACTATAAGTTCTGTGTTTAAGAGCCATGACCTCACCCTTGAAACAAAAATAAGGTCCTTAAATGTTATGTGTACTCAGTGCTTCTGTACGGAGTAGAAACGTGGACATTGAAGGCGGAAACTCTATCAAAACTTCGGGCTTTTGAGCTATGGTCATATAGAAGGATCCTGAAGATACCATGGACAGACAAAGTTACCGATGAAGAAGTACTGCAGAGGATGAACATAACTGCGGATTTGGTCAACATCGTGAAGGGCCGTAAGTTGCAGTAATTTGGACATATAATGTGAAATCAAGGCAGATACGAGCTCTAACGCAAAGACTAGTTTGTCTGTCTCGCTACGATAACGTACTAAAGAGAACTGCATGTTTTTAGCAATGCCAGTTATCGTTGTTTCGTTCGTAGAACGACGTCACTAAATGATTACAAGACATTATGAATTATCTTTAATCAGGATTAATCTGCCACTTCTATAAGAACTATATACCTTACCCATTCCAATGAAGTTCCCGAATTAAGCAGCGTGAAGCTTTTGTGAACGAACAGTTTAGCACCATCTACTCTTTACTCTTGGTTGGCTCTTTGGTTACAAGACACGCAATATTGATAGCCCAAGATAAAAGTCTGCAAAAATTAATCCACAGATTAAACATAAAAGTAAAAAAATTTAATATGGCAATCTCAACTCAGAAAACTAAAACAATAGTAACCAGCAAAGAACCAAACAGATGTAAAATGGAAATTCAAGGGATCAGTATTAACACGTAAGCCCCATGTGTACCACACTGGGGCACAGCACGTTTTTATCATAGACCATGTATACCAATTTTGCCTCAGTATGTTATCGTGGTTACGAGACTGTGACCACGTGAGAGACGCATTGTCTGTGTTGTTATATGATAAACTAAAAAGGTCTGGTCTATAGAAAAACCGGTCAGGTAAAACCTGCCTGCAATTTATGTAGATTTTTGTATTTCACTGTGGTATCATCGTATGCGACAATTGTATTCATTCCTTGCAGTAGAAAAGTATTCATATCTTCGTATAATGAACAAAAATAGGATTATCAGAAGATGAACTTCGTCAAATACTAGAAGAATCTTATTTCAGTGATTATAATATATCAGACTCTGATGCTGATCCTGCCTATCGAGAGGATGACAGTGATTAATTTTATTTGAGAGTTGATGAAGTTACTGGACTCAATAATTTTATTTATAAAGTGGTAATAGGTAACTGATTTCGTTCACAGTACAGATTGGTGTCTTGATTGTTTTCTTACTTTATAGAAAGGGGTGACGATGTTAGTAGACCAAGAAAGAAACAAAAGGTGTATAACGAAGCTGGTCCTTCTAATTTAGTCGATGATAGTTATTTGCAATTTTTTTATTTTGACAATATTAATATAGACGATGTTAATTTAAGAGCAGATAAAATAATGTGGAAAGAAATATCATAGATAGCCCGGAAGAACTACATAAATTTGAATTTACTAATAGTCGAGGATTCAACATTGACGAAGAGCAACTACGTGATTATAAACTGATTTATTTTTACTTAGTATTTGTTGATAATGAAATTCAAGATTTGTTAATCACAGAAGCAAATAGATATGCTCAACAGCAAGTAGTTGAAGGGATTACAAATGAAACCATCGTAAATTATTCGCTTTTGTGCAAATGGTAAGACACAGATATGAATTACTTCGTTTTTTAGCCGTTATAATGTGGATGGGATTAGACAAGAAACCAGAGCTGAGAGACTATTGGAGCAACAATCCACTTTAAAAAAATGCGATTTCTCAAAGTTGCGGTTTTAGCAGGAACCGATTCGGGGTCCTTTTAAATTGTTTTCACATTTCTGATAATGAAAGTATTCCACTAAATAACAGATTATACATAACCTCAGCTGTTATAACAATCCTGAATAGTAAATTTAAAAAAATTTGTACGCCTAACAATTCTCTGTGTATTTATGAGACAATTGTGTCTTTTCGTGGAAGGTTAAATTTTTTTCAACATATACCTGCAAAAAGGCATAAATATTTGATCGAGCTATTTAAACTTTTTGTATCTGAAATTTGTACATATGCGGTGACACTTTACGGGGGAAAAGAAATACCATCAGAGAACTCCTTAGCTTTTAGGGTAGTTATGGAACTTATTCACGGATAATTTCTATACAAGCTTTGATCTAGCACACGATTTAAACAGACAAAGCACACACTTAGTTGGTAAATTACGCCCCAACAAAAAACGCAATCCAAAAGCTGTCGTAAATGTCAAGCTCAAACGAGGAGAAATTAAATTTTTACATAGCAACACATAAGTTATTGTCAGCAAGTGAAAAGATAAGAGAGACGTTCTTTTTCTAACCACTAAGGATCCTCCTTCAATGATTAAAGTAGAAACTAAACGTGGGCCTGTTACTAAGCTATCGACTGTTGGTGAATACAATCCAGCAAAAGCTTTTATTGATGTTTCGTACCAAAACGCGGCATACAGTTCTCCCATTCGTAAAAGGTAGAAGTATGAACTGGTACCGGAAAGTCGCTATGGAACTTTTGACTAGTACGGCAGTTTTCAATGCGCATGTGCTTTACAAAATATGTTACGGGTAATAAAATACCTATTACTTCTTTCCGAGAAAAATAGTTTTATCATTGCTACACACTAGGGGTGCTCCCGAAGCACAACAAGAAGAATTTGTCCGACACGGCATTATAGAAAAAGGGAATAGAGGAAGATGCTCACTTTGTTATAAATCTTTTTCAGAACGCGATGGAAGGCAATCTGCAATGAAAAAAGTACAAATATGTTGTAAAGGCTGCTCTTAACTACTTTTATGTGGATTAAAAGTTTTTTTGACACCCATGCAAGTAGTGTTAAGAAGTTAATGGGAAAATGATATCGACCAAGTAGCCAATGCCAGAGATGATGACCATACGGTCTGGTTTTATGGTATTTTTTAACAATCTTGCCAGAATCTCGAACGACAGGTTTTTCACATTCCTGGCCAATATTTTTCTTAAGGTAAGAATTTGAGACTTATTGGCGTAAACCAGCGACTTCAAAAAAACCCATAAAAAGAAGACTAGATCGGTTAAATTGAGTGGTCTGACTGTCCAGTACAAATCCCCAATATTAAAGATTAAGCGACCTGGAAATGCTTCCTTCAGAATATCAGTTGTGGGTAGAGCAGCGTGCATCATTGCACCGTCTGGTTTCAATTACAGGTTCTCCCGTTCCAATTTATCGAATTTAGGAAAAAAATCGGTAACCACGGCTTTGTAGCGCGGGCCGTCCACAGTCGTTTTTTGGTCTGCAGCGTTCTCAAAGAAAATTGCCCCGATGACTTCTCTAATGTAAACAGCCCACCACACAGTATCTTTTAGCCAATGTAATGCCTCTTCTTGGGTGACACACGAATTTCTGGTGCCCCAAAAATGATAATTTTGTTTATTTACGTAACCACTAAGACGGAAATGAGCCTCATCTCTCACAATATTGTTGAATGAAAAATCGTCCTGCATTTCGTTTGTCAGTCAACAGCTAACAGATGATGCATTGTTTGCAGTTCTTCCAATCAGTCATCAACATTCTGCATAGGGTCCAACGGCTAATGTACAATAAAAAAAAGTACGGCGAAGAAATGAATGTAGATTATCCTGGATGACCTGTAGTAAACAAAATTTAAGATATGCATAAATTATTTTGAATAATTGAACTCGATATTAGAAAAACACACCCAGTACCGTTTGTTTTAAATTTGAAAACTAAATTAAAACATGTTAGATATTTTGACGATTGCAAAGAAACAATTAGAAACCATCTGAAAGAAGAAGCAGCGTTATGGTATGAAAGGAAAGAAGATGAGTTTGAAAATTGGACAGATTTCGAAAATAAATTTCTCAATTATTTCTGGGGGAAAATAAACAGAGGGAAATCAACCAAGAGCTAGAGAATGGAAAATATCACGGGAAAATGGGAATATCTGAAGAAAGATATGCTTTGCAGATATATAACAATTCAAAATATCTAGATTACAAATATTCTACCGAACAACTGGTAGAAATAAAAAGCAGACATTTCGAAGAAACGTTGGAGGATTACGTGATTTTAAGAAACTATCAAGATATTGATAGTTTGTGCTAAGTCCTTCAATTAAAAGAAGCGAAAAGAAGAGAAATGAGAAACAGAAGACAACATGACCAATACAATGGACCGGAAAGAAGATACCAAGCAAATTATGACCAGAGAAAACGACATCCCCGATCAACAAATGAATATAGGCCAAGAGAATACCCCAATTACACTAGACAACAAAATTATGATAACCAGAATGACACAAAAAATAGAACATATGAAAATCACAACAGGAACAGAGCTGTACAAAATCCTCCGAATAGGAATACGAACGAACAAAGGGACGGTAGAAATAATCAGAGCTTCCAACGACAAAATAGAAGGGAGATGAATCATGTAGGAATAGAAAACGAGGAAGAAGTTGTATGCAATGAATCCAGACAGGATTTTCAATAAAGCATCCACTAAACAAAAGTAAAAAACACTCCGGTATATTTTGTTACCCGAGAGAGTTTATACAGTTGGCGGTAAACGAAAGACAAAATTCTAATTCCAATCTAATATTTTTAGATGCCTTTATAAAACATAAAGCGATTAAAATTTTGATTGATTCTGGATCGGAGATATCGTTAATCAATAAAAAATTAGTAAAAGAATTGAATTCGGACAGATTTGTGTATAAGATTCCTAGGGTTGCTTTAGTGGGTGCGAACAATAAAAAATTGACGACAGTAAACGAAGGTTTCGAAGGTTTGGGAGTACGGATCAGAGTGGGAGAAAATTTCTATATTATGCAATGTGTGGTGATCGACGATTTAAATCATGATATGATAGCGGGAATAGATGAGTTGAGAGAAAAACACATCACGATTAATTTTTCTGAAAATAAATTGGAAATCAGAGCAGAACCAGATCACAAAGAAGAGGGACAAGAAACAGATATGACGAAAATTGTCGAAAGGACAAATGAACAGGGAAACCATAAAGAAATCAATACGACCGTAGAGAACAAACTAGAAATACAGGTAATAAATCAATCAGAAGAGGAAAAGAAAAGGAAGAAAAAAAAAGGGAGAACAAGAAGAAAGAAGAAAAAAAAAGGTTGAGACAAGAGAGAACCAGAAAAGAAAAGGTACAGAAGAATTGTTGGAAACTGACAACAAAATAGAAAAGAAACCGGAAGAAAAAGAAGTTATTATAAGAGAAATGAAAAGAGTAGAAACGTGGTGCTCGGAATACCAAATGGAAATGGAAAATAGAAAAGAAACAGAAAAAGAACTAAAGGAGGAGGACAGGGAAGAGATGGCCATTATGGACGAAAATCCAGAAGTTTGTAAAGAAATATTATGGACCGTGAACACATGTGAACAAAATGAGGATGAAAGAAAAATAAAATGTGGAGAAAACATGGAAAAGGACAAGAAAGATGAGAATCGGAAAAATGATGATTTAGACAAAGAACAAACGGTGGAAATAAATTTGACAACGAAGCAAGGACAGAGAAAGAAGAAAAAGCAGAAAACAAAATTTAAAAAAGGAATAGGGAATTCCGCAAAAGAAGAGATGAGCTCAGCCGAAGAAAAAAAGTAAAATCAGGTTTGATAAAAGAAAAGGGAAAAGATATAATTGAAATGGGGGTGTTTGAAGAAGAAGTATGCGAGATGGAGAAAACGGAATTAATTTCCGAGTTGGAAGCTGTAAAATTGGAAAAGAAAAATTTGCAGATGTTGCTGGAAATGAAAACTGATGACAAAAAAAGACTTATGGATCGCCTAAACAAATTTACATTTATAGAAGGAAGTTTAAACATGAAAGTTGACAGATTGTTAAAACTTTTGGGAAAACAAAAACGAAAAATTGTGGAATTAGAATCTTATGTTATAGCCAGTAAATTTATTTTTTCGAATTTAAGATCAAGCTTTGATGTAGAAAACTTGCAGAAACAAGGATCTTAAATACCTATTTCATCTGTGCATACCGAAAAAAATATCGGGTACAAAAACTCACAAAAAACATACAGGAAAGCTTTTTCAGGATCAGCTAAACTGGATTCGGTAGCGAATGAAACTAAAGAGAACTTAGATTAGATCAGTTTGCTGTACGATCCTAAAATGGGATCAAAGTGTTGTTGCGAATTTGGCGGTAGGATTTGTAACATTCACATTTATCGGTATCATGAGTAGATTTCAATAACATATTGTAATAATTTGACCCTTGAAAAACTTTTGTCATTTTATAAAAAAAAATGATAAAGAGTTTTTCGGCGAATCAAATGGCGGGGAGTTGTTGTGGTATTCAAAATTGAAGGGCAAAAATATTAAATGTACGATGAAATCAATATTTCAGAGATTATAGAAAATAAAAAAATACTCCGAGCTGCCTGGAATTAACCAAAGGTAATCTTAGTCATAAATAATCTTTTGTACAAATATAACAATGAATTGAAGTTAACGATGGTTTTTCCCCATAAGCCATAAAGTGTTCCGTAAGCCGGATTTGTGCCATGAAAACGACAATAAAAATAGTTAATAAATAAATGTTTGTTCGGAATATGTAAATACCCAGTAGAAATTAAGTGTCCTTGTAGAAATAATATGAATTAGGAAAGTTAGGTATTTCTGATTTTATGTGGAAGTGGTATGCAAATTTCTGATTGGCCGAGAATTTGGAAAGTGGTGATGGGTGTGTATAATGAGAGGTTAGATGAATGGATAGAGGAGATGAGAGAGGAGTTAGTTCCAGTTTCTTAAAGTGAATGGTTGGTTTTCGAGGTGGTATCCAAGGGTAGTAAGTTATAAAGAATAAGTTGTGAGTTGGTGAAGTAATTGTGTCTGACGGTAGCTGATCTGGTACAAATTTGTGCTTTTCCTACTTGTATTCTACGTATCGCTGTTTATTTCGGAACGAGAGATTAAGTTTGGCGAGAGGAAAAGAGGCTGACATCATTGGAAAGGTACGTGCATTCGAAGGAAAGCATTGAAGACACTAAATTGCAATATCTTGTTTACTATTGCCAATTACATAGGAGACTGCTGAAAACTGATAGTTCATTTTGCATAGAACAAGGAATTGGACAACTCAAGGCAGAGGAAGCGTTTCAACGGGAGAAACATTCATAATATATTAAATTTGAGAATTTTGGATTAAAAAATATTATATCATATTAGTAACGTGTGAATAAGTTGTCGATAGTCGAAAGAGATCAAATTTGTTCTGAGAGGGGACACGGAGCTGTGGAGAGAATTCAATAATTCATACAAATTTTTCTTGGTACAATCGTTATATCAAAATTGCATTAGGAAGGACACAGAATATTATTTGATTTGTTTATGTAGAATAATAAGCTGTATCTTAGATTGTAGTTGTATTATATTATCCATGCATTATTGAAGGTTCATGTACGTAGAACGAATTTCGTTTGATAAACATTGTATGCTAATAATTTTTGGAGGTATTTTAATCAGTTTATTTTATTACATTATTTTCATATCATATTATGTTGTTTTATTCCGTTATTCTTTGGACCTAACCCATCAGCTGTAAAGTATAAATATTGAAACACGAAACAAAACCTGAGATAACAAAATTGAAAGGTGTGATATAAATCATCAATCAAAAATTTTAATAATGTTTTATATATATTTTTTGTAAAGTTTTAAAATTTAAATTCTACATATCACATTAACATATATATATATATATATATATATATATATATATATATATATATATATATATATATATATATATATATATATATATATATATATAGTAAACTCTTAAATATTGGGGAAATCTGCAAGAAAGACTCTAATGAGTATCAATTATTTCGCCGAACGTTTTCGCCAAAGAGAATTAATTTGGCTTCTTCAGGGCTGAAAGAGAATAAAAATTATAATTAGCTACCATATATTATCTATTAAAACATTATTGATCTTACCGTAACTTAGAATTGTAGAGTTAGAATATTAAAAAACTTTGCTAGTAACACAGTGGTGTTTTTTGTTACTATGCGCAAAAAAAGTTTTTTTTTTAAGGATTAACCCTTTGTGTACCAACGGTACTTTTAAGAACCGGCATCATTCAAAGGCATTATAAATAACTCGGCCGTTTAACTGCGCTGTCAGCTCCTGCGGTTCCCTAGAGTAACATATTTTTAAGTTCTGTGTAGTTTATTAGTTTCGGTTGGGTCACACCTTCGAATCTTGCAATGAGACAGATTGGTGCGTAATCTGCGAAGACCCGCACCGTATTGGCAGTGGCAAATGTAAGGAGTTCCGGTCGGCTCTCTAGAGAGCTCGATTGGCGGACCAAACAAAGTCGCTGGAGACTCCCCCCCCACAAGTATACCAGCCACCTACTCCTACAATAGATATCCCTTCCGCTACCCCCACCCCGACTGAAATGGACATGGGCTCAGAGAAAACTGACGAGTTAAAGGTTGAGGTCCCAGGGCCGTCATATGAAGAGGTCGAGAAAGCCGACGACGAGGTCTTTCATGGAGCGATCCACTCCACCCTTATGGAGCAGTTCAGCTCCATGTGCGACAGCGTGGCGGCCAAACACTTGCAGCAGGCCGAACAGCTCAGTCGTTCATCTTCCCCTCCCCCGAATGAGGAATCTGATGTAACCACTACACCCTCCTTCCCGTGGGATGTAGAGAAAAACACCCTAGATAGTAGTCTAGAAAAGCTAAAGTCTCTCACCACCGACTAAGCTGGCTTCGACCGCGACCGGTGCGAAAACTCTCAAAATATTACAAGTTAACATCGGAAGAGCCAAGGTGGGACACGATCTAATTCACGCCAAAGCCCTGGAAATAAAAGCAGATCTCATTATAGTTCCTGAACCTAATAAAAACATTTCTAAAAAGTTCGGTTGGGTCGCCGACAAGCGGGCTGATGTCGCCATCCTCTTGGTGAACAAGAACCTATCCATAAGCAAAATCACCAAGAAAGAAAGCTTCATTAAGATAAAACTCAATGATGTAGCTATTATAGCGTGCTATATATCACCAAACATCAACATGACACAATATGAAGAGAAGGTCGAAAACATCATAGAGGCGGCACTAACAGAGAAGCATAATATAATCGCTGGCGACATAAACGCCAAATCCATATGGTGAAGGTCCCCAAGAAATGACGTCAAAGGGAATATATGGAACGAATGGATCGCGTCTACTGATATGGCAGTGATGAATAATGGGAAACATACGTTCGAAAGAGGTGAATCGCGGAGCCACATAGATGTTACCCTGGCATCCAAAAAGTATGCCAACAAGATAACGAATTGGGACGTTCTGGATGATAACATCTTTACGTTCCATAAGTACATCGTCTTCGAGATTGGCACAAAGGTAACAAAAAAGAATGGCAGAAAGGTACTTGACTTCAACAAAGCAAAATTTGTGGAGTCGATTAGCAATCTACAGGAACAAACTACTGACTTTTCCACCTTCAGGAATTCCATTACTAGGGCATACAAATTAAGCAGCAGGAGCAAAACCGCCTCATACACCGTACCCTACTGGTGGAATGACGAAATTCAGTCAAAACGGACAGAATGCCTTAGATTCAGGCGAATCGCACAGAGAAACACGACTCAGCAGACGAAAGAAGAATATAAACGCGCCAAGAACGAATTAAACAAACTTATAAAGAGGGCAAAGCGCACATGTTGGCAGGACTTGTGCGAGGCGCTGGAAAATGACGTGTGGGGCGAAGCCTATCGAATAGCCACCAAAACGCTGAGGTTCGAGACCCCATACAACCTGTGCGATGATAGAAGAAGAGACATAGCGAACACTCTCTTTCCCAACAAGCCCAGCATTGAACATACGTACAATACACATATCTGTCCGGAGGAGATAAGTAATGCGGAACTCATCAAAGCTGCAGAGTCCATTAAAGTAGGTAAGTCCCCTGGACCCGATCGTGTCCCACCAGAGGCGATAAAACTGATAGTTAAAACACAACCAGAAGCTATCAGAGCCATATTGAATCAGCTGCTGACAAGACAAGAGTTTCCTAACCAGCTCAAGCTCGCGAGACTAACTCTAATACTCAAACCCGGTAAAGACCCAGAAGAAGCCACAGCCTATAGACCGATATGCCTCCTCGACTGCCTGGGAAAACTATATGAGAATATTGTTAAGAACCGCCTTGAAGAAGAGCTGAGAGAAAATGACATCATCTCAAGCAGACAATACGGGTTCAGGAAAGTAAAATCTGCTATAGATGCGGTCAAGCATATTACAGACACTGTGAAGAACAGCAGAAAAAGATGGGCCGCTCTAGTAATGTTTGATGTAAAGAACGCTTTTAACTCTGCCAACTGGAACCATATTATTACTAAACTAGAAACCGCTGAAGTCTCGGGATATTTGATCAATATTATAAAACGATATTTATGTGAGAGATATGTTTTAGTGGCCAGAAATGTTGAGATGAAACTAACAGCCGGTGTACCGCAAGGCTCCGTACTAGGCCCAACGTTGTGGAATGTCTTGTACAATGGGGTCTTAAACATCGACTATGGGAGAGACACCATGGCAGTAGCCTATGCAGATGACCTTGCCATATTGGTCACTAACGACAGGCATTGGGACCTTGTGGAAATTGTAAACGAATGCTGCGAGAAAGTGAACAGGTGGATGGAAAATATTGATCTCGAACTCGCAGGCCACAAGACAGAAGTGGTCATCCTTAAAGCTCCAAGGAATGGGCCGGACCTGACCTTCCAAATAGGCAATAGCCAATTAGAGCCGACGAACTGCGCGAGGTATTTAGGCATCGACCTGGACAGAGGCCTGAGGTATACGAAACACCTGTTATGAGTGGTTAAGAAGGCGGATAAACGGACGGCAGCTATCCAAAGAATAATACCTAACATAGGAGGGTCCAGCAGCAACAAGAGAAAATTGTACCTTCAAGTAGTGCAATCGACCCTTCTATATGGAACTCGCGTTTGGATTAACGTACTAAAATACCAGAAGTACAAAGATATTATAACAAGAGCCCAAAGGAAGCCCCTTTTAAAAGTGGTGAGCGCGTACAGAACCACTTCTACGCTGGCCTTACAGGTGATTGCGGGAACGCTCCCCATCCACCTGCTTGCCAAAGAAAGACAAATGCTGTATGAAGCCCATGACGGTCACCTACCTCAGGTAAGAAGGACCATACGAGTGAACATGCTTATAGAATGGCAAAGAGAATGGGAGGTACAGACCACGAAGGCTCGTTGGACCAAAACGCTTATCCCCGATGTTGTAGCATGGTACAACTGTAAATTTAAAAGAGTGAATTACTATTTTACCCAGTTCCTGACTGGTCATGGATCTTTCAGATCCTACACATATGGCATCAAAAAAACCAACGATGACATATGCACCTCGTGTGATGAGAGGGACGATGCGGAACACTGCATCTTCCGGTGTAATGTCTTCGCCTACGAACAACAAAGGCTGCAGAATAGATTCGGCGCGATCGCGCCCAACAACATCATGCAGATTGCAATGACCAGCAAAGAGAATTTTGGATATATAATCAACCATATAACAGGTATCATGAAAAGGAAGACTATAATAGAAAGAGCCGAACAAGCTGGGTGAGGGGTCAAATACAAAAATAAATAATAAAAAAAAAACATAAACATTCTTTTTTTATTTCCTTCTTTTTCTTTTCTATACAAAAATGTACCAAATGTTACCCTCTACGGCAACCCCCCTTTTTTAAGCTCACAAGTTTATCCGCTTGGAAACTAGGTCTCCTTTCCTACACGCTTACTGCTTTTAGGTAAGTGCTGTAACTAAAATAAATAGCCCTAAGGGCACCTTTAACCCAGTCTGCGCGTGGTATCCCCATGTTTCGTTCGCTAATGAACTCGTCCAGGGATACCACGGGTCGAAGAGGGGGTGGTTTTAGTTGGTAGGCGACCTGGCAGGGATGTCCGAAGGGGGCCCTCTGTCATACAGTTTTGACATCGTGCCGTCGGCGTATGTCTCTGGTCCTTTGGTTGAATCCAACAGTACTAGGGACACCTTCCCTAGTCGATTACGAATCTTTCCACCTCAGTCCAAAAAAAAAAAAAAAGTTTCGGTTGGAAGCAGTGAAATGTCATAAAACTGTTTTTGGTTATGTCTGACACAGCTCATACACGGTTACTAAAAAGGCTCTTTTATAAGTTATATTTTTAATATTTAGAGGATTATAAATTAGATTTAGTGTATCAGGTAAGTTATATTAGTGTATTTACTTTGTGTAATTAGATTTATTATCACTTTATAGTAGTTTACTTCAAATATTTACCTAAAAATATAAACTGGACTCAAAAGTACCGTCGGGACTAAAATGATAATAATTATTTTATATTTTTTTAGACTTGTTTCTGGGTGTTTCAATAAATATGGAATACAATAAGTGGTATTGGAAAAAGGTATTGACTGATGAGGAATTATTGGAAGAAGCTGAGCGTGCTCTTAATATGTTAGAAGAGCTTCCAATGGATAATTCCCAGGATACAGATGTTGAAAGTATGAAGATGATGTCATTGAACAGCCCACAGCAGAATTTGTACTGGAAACAAATATGCAGAATATAGTTAAAGACTCAGATGCTGAAACGACTATTGCAGAAACGGATTTAGGTATAACTACACAAAAAAAATCTGACCGATCTTGGAAAAAGAGTGAGTTGCAAATAAATATTCCTGACTACAATTTCCCTGAAAGTCTTGCAAGTGATCTATCTACCCACTGCACCACACCTACCGAATATTTCTGAGCAGTCTTAGGTTCTGCTATAAAAAATATTACATATCAAAGTAATTTATATGCTACACAAAAAAATAAGAACCTCAACTTGAAGGAAAATGAATTGATGGCGTTTATTGGACTAAACTTTTTTATGGGTTACCATTCCTTGCCCAGCTACAAACATTACTGGAATACATCAGTTGATCTTGGAGTACATTTAGTACAAAAAACAATGACCCGCAATCGCTTTTCAAGAGATACTGAGTTTTCTGCATGTTAATGACAACACCACGATACCAATAAATAATAGGGATAAAATTTATAAAATCAGACCGCTGGTAAACATTCTTAACGATCAATTTACGCATCTTTACAATGGTACTAGAGAGCTGGCTGTTGATGAATCTATGATTATTTTTAAGGGGCGATCTTCACTGAAGCAGTATAACCCGATGAAGCCCATCAAACGTGGTTACAAACTTTGGTGTTTAGCCGATCAAAAAGGTTTCATAAAAAGTTTTGAGATATACCAGGGGAAAAATGAGCAGCTGAAAGAAAAATTTAAAAATTTTGGATTAGGAGAAAGAGTAGTTTTACAACTCACAGAACCAGAATGGGGAAAAGACAGAATAATATGTTTTGATAACTTTTTACAAGTGTCAAACTTTTGGAAAAACTAAAATTGGAAAGAACATTGGCTTGTGGAACTATCCGTATCACTAGAAAGGGTTGTCCAAAAAATTTAACTGACGATAAAAAGATGGCACGTGGAGATTTCGACTTCAGAATTTCTAATACAGATATTAGTTTTTTCAAATGGAAAGACAACAAATGTGTCCATTTTGCATCAAACTTTCATGGATCACAAACCACATTTGTTGGAAGAAAAGAGAAGGATGGAACTAAAACCCAAATTGTTTGTCCAGTTGCAGTTGCGGATTATAATAAATATATGGGTGCTGTAGATCATGCCGATCAACTGAGAGGTACCTACTGTGTATATCGGCGTTCTAAAAAGTGGTGGCATCGATTATTCTTTGGGCTCTTGGACATTGCCTTTGTCAATTCTTATATCATATATTCGGAAGCTGAAGAAGATACGATGACGCTCCTTGATTTTAGACGATCAGTTGCCCAGGGTCTAATGAACGAAAATACTAGCACATTAAAAATAAACAATAAAAAACGGATTAGTAATGAAACCAGACAATCTCCTAGTGTACCATCTTCCAAGAGAAGGAGATACAATTATAGTGTCAATGCTGATGTAAGATTGGGAAACAGAGGAAGTCACTGGATAACGTTCGTGAAAGAGAGAAGAAGATGTGAACAATGTGCATCTAACGCAATATAATCACGTCCTCACTCTAAATGTGTTGCATGTGGAGTTTTCTTATGCTACAATGAAAAAAAAAACTGTTTTGCCGAGTATCATAATGTAAATATGTAAATGGTTAATAAAATATTTCATAAAAACTGTCTATACAAAAGTCCTCCTTTCACTATCTCTTGCGTCCCGATGGTACTTTAAAGTACCGCTCCCCCCAATTTATATGGGGGAATCACAAAAATATATGTATCATTTTATGAAGTTTTTATACTCTATTATTGTCAAAAAATATATTTACAAGCTTATTTCTCTGAAATTTCCAAGTCTGGGACTTAAAGGGTTAAAATGTATGATAGCTTTGAACTTAACACGCAAAGGTTTACCCAAGGTTAATCGAAAAACCCAATGTAACTACATTTAAAAGGAGGTAATTCTTTAAATTGTCGGCAATAACTAAATTTTTGATTTTTAGAAAGTTTAAAAGTGAGGTTCTGTTTTAGCCAGAATGCATGCGCTGACAAATTCAAGTAGTTCTTATGAATCTTTATGTCGTTAAGGTTCATTGGTAAAAACGAATGAAATTAAATCCCAGTATAGGGAAATATTATTTTGATTTTCTTTATTTAATTATATTCTATTGTTCATGTATTATTATATCTTATTGAGATGTATCTAAGAAAAGCAAGGGAATGTTATCTTTTTTAGTTAATGAAAATTAATTATAAAGGTAGGTTAGTTATTAATGGATATATCAGTCAAGTTAGTTATCTGTGATGTTGTATTGTTCTTGGTATCTGATTTAAGTAAATTGACTGATATATTCATTAATAACTAACCTACCTTTATAATTAATTTTCATTAACTAAAAAAGATAACATTCCCTTGCTTTTCTTAGATACATCTCAATAAGATCTAATAATACATGAACAATAGAATATAATTAAATAAAGAAAATCAAAATAATATTTCTCTATACTGGGATTTAATTTCATTCGTTTTTACCAATGAACCTTAACGACATAAAGATTCATAAGAACTACTTGAATTTGTCAGCGCATGCGTTCTGGCTAAAACAGAACCTCACTTTTAAACTTTCTAACAATCAAAAATTTAGTTATTGCCGACAATTCAAAGAATTACCTCCTTTTAAATGTAGTTTCGTATCGAAAACGTATCGTTTTCGTTCACGGCCGCCAAAGCAGGTGGCGCCTTTGTAAGCTAACTACTGTTGTAGTGAAGTTTTAGGAGACATTCTTTGGACTTTCCGAGTGTGAATTTGTATCAGCCCAAGTGTCTGATGAGGCTGGGATAGGCCGAAATGATCATAACACTTTATTGATACCGATTCGAGCACGGGAAGTTTAATGAATTTGTCCCCCTAGGCCATATATTTGGCCATTTAATTTAATAAAGCGATAGTGGCTTTCGCTAAAAGATTTTATCGTTTACATTACTTAGTTCTCGGGTAAGAACCGCGTTGAAAATTTATTACTCGACGTTTCAGCACCCATTTTGGAGCCATTATCAAGAGTGATACGGTTCGGTTCGAGTTCGGGGTCTCAATCTGCCTACTCCCCTCACTCGAGACGTACCAGTATCGTGTTCTGTATTGCAAGAACTGTCTCTCGGCACTGAGGTCTCAATCTGCCTACTCCTCAGTGTCGAGTGACAACCGGTCTTACCCTGTGTGGCTGCTTTTATACTCGCTGTATGCGCGGGAACGGTATGCGCTGACGTGGTCTGAACTGACGTGGCCTGAGCGGTGTGGGCGAAGGTCGCTGAAGCAGGGGTCGCCATGTTGCCGGCAATCGTTTAGCGTCATCGCGCGTGTTGAAGCTGTTAGGCCGTTTTTCGATTTCGATAGTTTCACGAATGATTCTCGATTTTAAGGAGCAGATGGGGGCGATGGTTTTTGCTTTTTCCAAATCTATTTTGTGGCCTGTTTGAATATGATGTTGGGCTAGGGCTGAAGTAGTATCGAAGTTTGACAGATATAGAATGTTCGTAAATACGGTTATGGATTCGTCGGTTTGTCTGTCCGATGAATGTACGCGTAACAGGTGTCACACCCACGCCAACAACGTGAAAAGACAGTGGCCTTGAGGTCAAAATATGACAGAACAGCAGGGCAAAATACCAACCTCTAGTGCAATAGAGCGGTACATTTGAAGAATACGATAAATTTGGGTGACAACTTGTTATTAAAAAGTCAAAAATGAAAGAAAAAGGTGGTTAAGATCACCATTTTCCCCCCAGAGATTGGTTTAGAAAACCAATGAACAACGCAAGCGAGGTCAATCCAAAATATCATATATTATAATATCTACATTGTGACTGGTTAGCCAGCCAACAGGTGAAGATTGATTCAACTTCCACAGTCCAAGGTTCATAGCATTTGGAACTGTGAAAGTCCGTCTTTGTGATTGGAAAAAATCTTAGTAATGCAGGCACTAAAAAGTTAATAAAAAAATCTAGATAAACCTCACCATCAACTGTGCCCTCAAAAAAATAAGGACCAATAATTTTATTGTTAATGATACCAGCCCAAATGTTAATTTTTTTAAGGATATTGCGTGAGTCTCACACACCAAGTGAGGATTTTCTCGGAGTTTGTTAACCATTCCGTTTAAATGAAACGTCGCTTCATCAGAAAAAATTATTTTGTTTATGAACTGCAAATCTGCGTTCAGTCTGTCCATCATCATTTCACAGAATTCACGCCTTTTATCGGGATCATCTTTATTTAACTCCTTAACCAACTGAACTTTGTAATGGTGGTATTTTTCTTTATGCAAAACTCTCAAAATAGATGATTTACTTACATCATTGACGGAGGCCAGCTTTCGAGTTGTCTTATGCGGATTTTTCTCAATCCCTAGAAGTACATCTAACTTTTTTTTCATCAGTAAATTTAACATTTCTACCTGGTTTTTCAATATTTTTTACTGTCCAGTATAACGAAACTTCTTTTTAATTTTCCTAACTGTAGACTGCGAAACTTGTTTACCATATTTATTATTAAACATTTCACAAACCTACTTTTGAGTTCTTGTTTTATTACCAAAACCAATCATAATTAAAATGTCTATTCTTTGAGTCTCGGATAAATGAGCCATAATTAAATTTAATAAGCGCACAAATATTATACTGACGTCTTTTAGTAACTTTAAATACCTAAATGACAGTAGCCTACTAGATTCATATCAATTGTTTATTTGGCTTTTTGACTAACATTTTATTATCTTCAAAGTTTTTTATCTAATATTTAGCAGAACAGATACGAAAATGCATGATTATTTCTAAAGTATATTTTAATAGACCCGGTAATATTGATGATTTAAAAGTTAGGATAACGATAGAAACTAACAAAATAACCCCCGAGGTTATACAAAATGTTGTACCAGAATTCCAAAATCGCCTCGGTTATTGTCAAGAAGTGAATAATGATGGTCAAGTTGAACATTTAATTTAATTGTAAAAATCAATTGTCTCAGTTATGATTGTACAAACTTTATATGGCTGAACAGAGGACTAAAATCCCTGTCTAACAAGGCGCCACACGACCCCCTTTTTTATTTAAAATTTTCGAGGGGTTGCTTATAATTCAGAGGAGGTGCTGGAAGGGGACGATATCTAAAAATGAATTTATTCCATATATATGGACCGCATGGTAGTTACAGTTCGTTCGCTGTAACTTTGCACATGTATGAAATTATTCACGAAGTATTTTTAAATTTTGTCTCATTTCTACTCACAGAATATAAAATGTTGATTTGACTTCGAGCGTTCAACGAAGCAACACCTAATTACCTTAGTCGAACCTAGTTTTTGTGGTTTTGTTTAAAAACATTAAAAGCTAAAAGTGTAGTAAAGTGTAAATTATTGACAAATACGTATTTGCACTTGAAGTTTTGAGAAGTAGCATTGCAGCATTCTTACTTTTGTATCAAGAGAGAGGTTGTGACTCTTGAAGAAGGCCCAGATCCGATTGAAGGTGGATCTAGCTTTACCGATGTGTGCTCTAGTCTCCTGGTTGTTGGTCCATTCTTCATTTATTATGGTGCCAAGGTAGTTATTATGGTGCCGAGTAGAGAGTCGACAGATTCACTTACCTCGGAACTACCCTCAACGTACAATGGGACTACGCTCAAGAGATTAGATCCAGAATTGAAATGGCATGGTCTACATTTATTAAGTTGAGATCCTTGCTGTGCTGCAGTGATTTCAGTTTGGGAACCAAGATGCGGATAGAGAGGTGCTACGTTCTTCCAGTGTTACTATATGGAGTTGAAGCCTGGACACTGACGCAAGCCACTGACAAAGAAACGAAGCCTTCGAGATGTGGATATACAGAAGGATACTAAAAATATCTTATGTGGACCATGTCACCAACGTTGAGGTCCTACAGCGCATGACAAAAGAAAAAGAAGTGCTTAATTTACGAAGCCATTTTATCGTTGCTTCCCAAAGACAGAAAAGATCTATTTTTTACGTTGAGAACGCCTATGAATAACTGTTCTGATGAGCTTTATTAAAGCGAAATACGTATAAACAGATACATAGACGATTTGTACGTGAAATGGAATCTTTACTGTCTTTTTCATTTTATTCGGATCTACTCTGTATGAGTACAAGAAACCAATTCGCTAACGATTTCTGCTAAGTTGAGGAGACATGTCGTGGAATGCAAATTTTAGATTCCCCATGTCTCCATTAACATCTTTATCAACGTCTGTTATACCTTGCATTTATAGAAGGTTCAGATTAAAGCAGAAATCTGAATTGTGTTTCGAAACTATTTTACGGATTTAATATCAGATGTCGCTATTGCGTCCGTTTCGAAGCCATTTTATCGTTGCTTCCCAAAGACAGAAAAGATCTATTTTTCACGTTGAGAACGCCTATGAATAACTGTTCTGATGAGCTTTATTAAAGCGAAATACGTATAAACAGATACATAGACGATTTGTACGTGAAATGGAATCTTTACTGTCTTTTTCGTTTTATTGACAAATAATTATTTATTGTTGATACTTTTGGTCATTAACTGTAAGTAATTTAATTTATTTAATTACATCGAGTTATTATCAATTATTTCGTATTGGTGCGAGGACCGTACTCAGGTTCCGTAGATCAACATGAACCAAGCTTCATCATCAAATGTTTTTTCACAACAAGAAATCCCCAAAAATGATACTACTGCACCAAAGTTATATTCAACAGTTTTAAATGAACCTACCAACATATTTCCTTCCAAAAAACAAGCAATTGTAATAAATACAGTTCCAAATTTAAAAATCGAGGATTACCTGAATGCTGTAGCCAACTTATTTGACCCCAAAAATATACTTGAAATATCCAGAATTGTTAATGATCGTATATGCATCTACTTCACTTCAACTAAAAATATTGTTCAAAAATTTGTGGAAACAGACAATGGGATAATAATAGTAAACCAACATCGTATCCAATCTAGAAAACTAATTACTCCAAACGAAAAACTAATTATTTCTAATGTATACCACATAACGTAATAGAAAATGAACTCAAAAAGATAGGAATCTATCAAATAACACCAATAGATTTTTTACGGATCGGAACATCAAATCCTAGTTTTAGACATAATCATTAGTTTTCGAAGTTTTACATATATAGCCACTACAAATCTTGAAAATATCCCCGATTCAATACTAATTAACCGTGATAAATCGAACTATCGAATATTTCTCTCACTAAAAAAACAAACGTGCTTTATTTGTAAACAAACTGATCATTTAGGATCTCGATGCCCAAATCATAATAATCAATCCACCGATCACAATACAACACACATTTCTCAATCACAGTGTGACCAGACTGTTATTTCACAACAAAATATAACTCAAACTACAGTACATTCTCCCGTACTTACCAAACAAATCAATAATCCACAACCTACTGAAACCATCACTTCACCCACATCAAAAAACTCTACCTCTTTCGATAACTCCCAAACTGTTGCAGTTTCGCAACGATATATAAATATTTATATAATATGAACAGACTTTTTTGTGTTAGTTTTGATTCTCCCCGTAGTATATTTAAACGAGATTTGCGTGTACAAGGGCACAGCAGTTTTAAGGGCTAAACATTCCAAGACGAGCCATCTGCGAGATAAGGGCGAGTTCCATATGCCAGATAAGAATATGTGTTTTTGAAGTTAAGATCAGCGCGTCGAGACACTTCATTGCAGTCATGTAACAGAGTCGAGTTTTATCTCTCAAACCACACACATGTGTGTGCGTTTGGGTTAAGAGTACCTTAAGAACACTTTGCATCGGTCCCTTGACCGAGGAAGTCGTTTTGTGTAGAAAAGTTACATTATTATGAATTTGGTGGTTCCTGTTATTCGTCGGTGAAGACATATTTTTTGCGGTGGCCGGAGTGCCATCTTCTCATTGGGTAAGGAACAATACCATAATTTTGTTGCTGCATATATCAAGTACGTTTACTTGGTATATAGATGTCATATTTGCTTCGAACTTTTTATCAGTTGTGCCGCGATCGCGATTAAACTTGATTGAGAACATTTCATTACCTTTATGTAGATTTGTATATTTTTCATATTATAATAATTTCACTATTCTTTTTGTATATATATCACAGTGTTGTGTATTTTATTACCTAATATTAACTCATAATGTGTATTATGAGTATACTTTTGCATTGAGTTTAATAATTTGTTTTTATATGACATATATATTCATATTTTTTTATTTTTTGTATATTATTTCTATCTATAACGTGGTATATATACAATCGACAGTTTTGTTTTGTTTATGGTTCTCTTTTTGTGTGTAAGTTTGTACTACATATATTCTTCTTCTTTTAAGTAATATATTCTTCTTTATTTATAATTGTATATTGGGTTATGTATATTTACGTTTAATTTCACTTCTTTTTAAAATAGAGTTTTATACAGTCCACTGGTTTTCATTTCTTTTCTTTATTTGAATATACATACCCAATCTAAAAAGGGGGAAACCAGCGAGTTCTAGATTGAACAAAATATCTTCTCTCCCCCTTCAGGATGACCCCAATTGTTATATTGAGGTCATCGTATGTGCAGAACGCAACACAAACAATGGAGACGGTACCGGATAAAATAAATGAAACTAAAACAGAAACTCAAACAAAAGTACAAACGTCTAAAAGTAATGCTTCTGAACCGGGTAAAATAAATAAAACTATAAATGAAACTCAAACAGAAGCTCAAACACCTAAAAGAAATGCTTGTGATATAACAAATTCTCCTGAACCGGAGGGAGGAAATCCTTTTAAAAAACCCAATAAAAAACACAAGAGAACAAAAACAGACATCCAAACCCACCATAACTAGCTGAAGATCTTACTAACTATACAGTTGATTTTTTCCAAAATAAGTCAAACAGTAGCTGTTTAAGTCAAGAAGAGATAATAGATTTACTTGAAAACACCCATGGAGCTGCAGATCCGCTTAGTATTGCTAAAACATACACGGAAGATATCGAAGGGTTAATAGATCTCCTAAAAAAACTTCACCCAGTGCTATCACAAAGATACTTGAAAATACGATGTACAAGACTAAGGAAGAAACTTTGTAAACTACAGGATGACTATTCCTCTACACATTGCAGTGATACACCTATTAATTAAAAATTCAACTCCATAATTCAGTGGAATCTGAACGGGTTTTACACCCGTCTAGAAGAATTAAAATTACTAATGTCCAAATTCATACCGCCCATAATATGTCTACAAGAGACACACTTTAAACAGCAGAAATTTTACAAACTAAAAAACTACACATCATATATTAAAAAGAGACTTAATGCAAACCAGGTTAGTGGAGGGACAGCTATTTATGTACATAACCAATATGATTCAAAAATAATTGATTTAAATACACAATTAGAGGCTACAGCAATAACTTTGAAAGGACCTCAAAAAATAAACATCTGCAATATATACATTTCTCCTGGTACTGATCCTTATGCTCGCGAACTATTAGACCTTTTTAATCAAATTGCTCAACCACGAATTATTTTAGGTGACTTCAATGCACGTCATGTTCTATGGGGATCAAATAAATCCGATAGTTTAGGGCGTAAAATCGAACAAATTATAACTAAACTTAATCTGTACAGGTGGAGGTTCAGCAATTGATTTAACTTTATGTGACCCAGTTTTACAACCTGGGCTGTCTTGGCAAGTCACATCTCATCTACATGGAAGTGACCACTTCCCAATATTAATAACGAATAACAATACAGCTCCCTCTTCCGCTCCGTCTAATAAATAGAATCTAAAGAATTCCGACTGGTCTTTATATTCTTCTTTAATATCTCGATCCATATCAGAGCTAAGTCCTCCTAGTGATGACCGTGCAAATATTAATTCTATAGTTTCCAGTTTTGTTCAGCTTATAACAACAGCTGCAGAATTGTCCGTAGGTTTTTTAAATTTTCCCAAAAACATCCTCCAGTCCCTTGGTGGAACCAGGAATGTAAGATGGCGATCAGAGAGTCAAAAAGAACTTTTTACAAATTTAAAAAATTCCCCAAATTCCAAAACCAACTTGAATTTAAGCAAAAGCGAACCTACTGTAGATATATATTAAAGAAAAGCAGAAAAGAAGCATGGAAAGCGTATGTCTCGTCCTTAAATTCATCTAATCCTATTTCCGAAGTTTGGCAAATGATTAATAAAATGAATGGAAAAAAATCATTCAATACAATCCATTATCTAGAACATAACAATCTTACTTGCTCGAGGAAAGAACAAATAACTGCTATACTTGCTGATACGTATTAAAGACACTCCAGCAATGACATTATCTCTACAAATTCCATAATACACAAACAAAATTTAGAGAACACTTATATAGATTTAGAAGATCATACTAATTCTCCTCTTAACGTTGAACTCTCAATGGACGAGTTACTATATTCATTACATTGTACAAAAGATACCAGTCCTGGACCTGATAACCTTCCAGTTGTCTTTTTAAAATCATTACCCAAAGAAGGTAAACAATACCTTCTAAAAGTTTACAATTTTATCTGGACAAAAAATGTGTTTCCTAATAGTTGGCACCAGTCAATTATTATTCCAGTCCTTAAGCAGGGAAGAAGAAAATCAGACCAGGAGTCTTATCGACCGATCTCGCTAACATGTTCGATATGTAAAATTCTGGAAAAAATAGTAAGCAATAGACTACTGTGTTATCTAGAAGACAAACAACTTCTTACCCCTATTCAAAGTGGTTTCAGGAAATCAAGGTCTACTTTAGATAATCTAGTTGATATAGAATCCGAAATTCACGAAGCATTTGGATGCAATCAAGAGTGTTCAGCAGTTTTCTTTGACATAACCCATGCGTATGATAAAATTTGGAGATCCGACATATTACAAAACTTATCCAGATGGTCAATCAAAGGTAACATCCTTAAGTTTGTAAAAATTTTTTCTAATATTTCGTAAGTTTAAAGTTCGTGTAGATAATATTTGTTCAGAGCCAACAACACAAATTAATGGTATCCTACAAGGATCTACACTAATCGTAGTATTGTTCCTTATTGCGATTAATAATATCTCTAAATCCTTTAGTTCATTAGTAAAAGCACGCTTATATTCTGATGATCTCGTCATATTTTCTCAAGGGAAAAATGTTCTAACACTTACCAGATATATACAAACCGCTATCAATCAACTAGAAAATTGGTCAGACAGATGTGGTCTACAGATATCTCCAAACAAAACAAAAGCAATTTTCTTTAGCAAGAGCCCAAAAAACATTATACTACCACCTAATCTCACCTTATACTCGTTACCTATTACTTATGTTGAATCAACTACCTTCCTAGGATTGAAACTAGATCAGAGGTTAATCTGGAAAGATCATGTTTTTCGTCTTCGACAAACAACTCAAAATGGTCTAAATTTATTGAAAAGCATATCTCAGAAGCAATGGGGAGCTGATTTCCAAACACTCATAACTGTCTACAGAACTCTAATTCGTTCTAAACTAGATTATAACGCAGTTGCTTATAATTCAGCAAAAGCATCAATACTTAAATTACTAGATTCAATACACAATACAGCAATAAGAATAGCACTGGGGGCTCATCATACTAGCCCAATTGAAAGTTTATATTGTGAATCAGGTGAACCTTCCCTTCAACTAAGAAGAAACTACCTCAGCCTTGTGTATGCTGCTAAATTGTCAGCCAATCCACATATACCGACATTTAAAAACACGTTTGCTGACAGATTCACATCGACATTTAACACCTTACAAAGATTAAGTCCCCCGTTTTATATCCGGATCTAAAAATTACAAAATAGTTTAAACATACATTTTCCTGAGACATACAATGTAACTAACCTTATTTATCAACCTCCTTGGAGATTACAGCTGCCTATTTGTGATACAAGTCTTACTATCAATAACAAATATGACACACCACGTAGTATATTTAAAAAGAAAGCAGCAGAGAAATTAAACTGCTCTCATAACTCCCTCATTTTTAAAGACGCGTATAAATCTGACAATGGGGTAGGGGCTTCTTTTACAACGTTATATCAAGACTACTCCTTTTCACTTTCCCTACGATCAACCGCAGAATTATTTTCCGCAGAACTTCTTGCAATTTTGCAAGCAATAACATTTTTAAGTAATTAAAACACACAAAACTCTTTGATAATAACTGACTATTTAAGTGCTCTCAGCTCTATGAAAAAGTTATACACAAACCATCCCATTCTAAGGCTTAGAAAGTCAGAACTAATGAAATATCAAGAAGACGACCGATTTGTTAAATTCCTTTGGGTTCCGTCACACTGTGATATAACTGGAAACGAAAAAGCTGATCAGTTGGCCAGGGAAGCAGCAGAAAATCCACAATCAACATTATTCACTAAATGCGTTTATAGCGACCTGAAGCAATATTTTAGAAACAAAATAAGCGAGGAATGGCAACTACACTGGAACAATTCAGAGACATCCATGAAAACATTAAGCAAGAGTTAGTTGTATACAAACTCCCATTCAAGCGACGAGACCAAGTATGCATCTCTAGATTACGTACAGGCCATACGAAGTTAACACACGATTACCTTCTAAGTAACGATCAAATTCCCATGTGCTACAGTTGTAATTGTGTAACTTCAGTGGACCATGTGCTAGTGGACTGCCCTTTGTACACCCTAGAACGACTTCAATCTGGATTACCGACTTCATCCAAAGAGTGCTTAAACGGCTTCAATAATGACAAAACTATAAACTTTTTACAAAATGCAAGACTACTTCACAAAATATAGTGTAACATATTAACATTTATGTAATTTATTGTACCATGCTAATAACCCCTAGTGGTTGAAGCAATTTTGTAAATAAAAATAAAATATATAAAATATTGAAATTAAGCCACTTGTTCAACATTTAATAATACATCAGACAAAGACAGTAATATAACAACAGTCCGTGATAAATTCTCATCATTGAACCTGCTTATTGTCAACTTCACAGCGTTGTGGTGTTTACAAAAATTATATTCATATTGTTTAATTTTCCATTACATTTTCATGGCTTGAGTTTATACATTTTCTCAAAAAAGTTGTTATAACGACTAACTGTTCACTTAGTGTTGGATTCCTTGATGTAAGTATAAATTTTGCAGTTAAATTTTCTTACCTTTAATTTGACCTATCATTTTTGAATCTGACTAAAACTCTGTCTAACGGATGGATATAAAACATTATTAGTTGTCATAAATATCAAACAAATATCACACAGAATATTTGCTCAAGGTTTTTATTTTTAGAATATGCCTCGAAATACATTAAATTCTCAATCCCAGCAACCCGTGCTGAATTTGAATAAATATTTTGAGTTAGAAAAAAGGAACGGAGGACCCTTATTGGCATCTTTGGCTTGTGTTCAAGAGGTATTGTAATGAATTGTATGTTGTTTAATAATTTACCTATCATAAAATTGTTTTTAATTTAAGAGGGTAGCTGCTGCCTTGAAAATATCACGGCGTACAGTATGTACAATTAAAAAACGAAAAGAAAGCAATCCTGTCCTTTCAAGTTCAGGCAAAAGTAGACGTCGTCGTAAAAGGAAGACAACTGATCTGCCTGAAGGAACTAAAATGGCAATACGAAACACTAAGTACAATATGTACCTACAAAATAAGTATAAGTTGATTTTGTACAAAATAAAAACGATCTGGTTTATACCACAGCTAGTGTTGCCCAAAATCGGTCTTGGTCTTGCAGTCTTGGTCTTGTTCTTGCGTTTTCGCAAGACCGAGACCAAGACCAAGACTGCCTAATTTTTGCAAGACCAAGACCAAGACTAACCGTGCAAGACTTGAGCAAGAACAAGACTAAGCCTGCGAGACTCTTGCGTCTTGCAGTTAGGACTGAGTGTGGTTTTAGGAAGTATAGTAGTTCGGGTTTATGCTTAGAGACTCTATAAGACGCAAAGAAGTATTTAACAAAAATTTGGAAAATTTGACTTGTGCATTACGAAAAATACCATAAACATACATAGCGTATCAAAATATTCATTGCAAGAACACTTAAAATTTTGACACGTACTCAGAGGTCATAATTACAATCTAAAAATAAAATATTTCGTACATTCTTTCCCAGCACACGAATTCTTCGCTCTGAAATAAATTGTCCAGATTTTGATAATAGCCCCTTCTAATCATAAAATAATACCTTTGCTTTGCGACGCCGACAGTAATATCTTATCGAAACTTTTTAAAAATGTGTCACCTTAGCTGATAAAAAATAATAATAAGGTTAGCATATTTTTTTCCTTATAATTTACTTACGAGGAATTTAAAACCACAAATCTTATCGGCCTAAGACTAAAACATCGTTTCTGCTGAGTGTGCGATGAGATTGCTGAAAGAGGCGGCTAATATTCAAAAGTAACGAGTAAAACAAACAGATAACGCCGATTACAGTGTAAGCAAAATACCGATATATTGGTATTCGGTACTTAGTGTATTAGATAGTAACGAATAGTTACTTTTTCGACATCACTATAAATAAACTTCATTCCCAATCAAGCTTTCCTTCGAGTCTAATGTAATAATTGTTTTTGATCTAATCCTTGTTGTTCTCGGAGTGTGAAGTTTACAATTTGACATGAGTGACGAAGATTCAAATAGTTCTAGTCGGAGTAATGAGAGTTGGAGTCATAGATCTAAAAGACCGAAAAGCAAATTTGATGAGTTTTTCGAAATAATTCATGCATCCCAAATTGCTTTGTGTAAATTGTGCCAACATAGAAAGGTTGAAATAAAAATGAAAAACAGGAACACTTCAGGTTTAAGGAAGCATCTAGTATCTTTCCACAAAAAGGAATCACAAATATTTCTTCCTGAAAAACCAAAATTAGGTGCAGATATCACAAGCTTTTTAATAACCGCTGGAAAAAGTGGACAGGTAAGAGAGAATATACTTATTACACAATTATATATATATATATATATATATATATATATATATATATATATGTATATATATATATATATGTATATATATATATATATATATATATATATATATATATATATATATATATATATATATATATATACCGTATATACGTATTTCTGACTATTGATCGTCTTCAGTACGGTGCAGCCAAGTTAGTAAGTTAGTTATTATTATTAGTTACTGAAGACGACTAATAGTCAGAAATACGTATATACGCTTGCTTTCCATCTTTTTACACATGTCTTATTATATTTTTTTGTTCTTTGTTGCGAGCTATGGCCGATATCTTGTACCTTTATTTTACTATTAACCTATTAACTCGCATTAACCTTTTTCTTATATATATATATATATATATATATATATATATATATATATATATATATATATATATATATATATATATATATATATATATATATATATATATATATATATTATAACTGTTTTGGATGGGTTGGAGTCAATAAAAGGGCTATTGGTTAACTATTTTTTTTAGTTAACAGTAGTTAAAGAAAAAACAATTTTTGTTAACTTACCAAATAAAAATTAGTTTAGCAAATAAAAATTGCTGCTAATACATCTTAAAAATAATTAATATAAAAATGTCCTAATCTAATAAATGCTTCTCTGAAATTTTTAGTATAATTTTGAAAACATTTTTTTAATACAAAAACAATTGAATTTATAAATAAGTTAAAATAGCAACCAATTACAAATAAGCCTCAATGTCATAAATGCCAACTTAAAATTTTTATTTTTGACAATTTTATTGCCAAAAATAAAATTTTGTTTAAAAATTCTTTTTTGTTTAGTAACAAAAAAGAAGATTTATTCACCATTGACAGATGTCTGAAAAAATGTAACAGATATATGGAAAATTAAATCAAAATGTGACATTTTACAAGTTTTATATATAAATTATAAAGAAAGAGTATAATTATAAATTTTGCTTAGATTTTGAATCTCTGATCTTTTGTTTAAATTATTATCACTTTTGCTAATACAAACCATTTCCAAAAAAGTCCTTTTGAATTTATTACTTTCACTACATAAAATTTTAATATTATCAAAATCCGTAATATGGTCTTTATCGATTACATGCTCTGCCAAAGCACAAGATGGTTTTTTAATTCTACAACCACTTTTGTGAGAAATAATGCGATTTGAAAGATTTCTTCCGATCTCACCAACATATTCAGCCTCACACTGAGTACAACTAATGCGATATACTAAATTCGTTTTTTCAAATTTGTCTATAGGATATTTAGTTTTGGAATATAAAGATGAAATAGTTTTGATGTTCTTTGTTGCTATTTTTATATTGTCAATAACCTTTAGTGTTTGTATTAATTTAGGTGTTAATGATGGTATAAAAGGTAGTGAATGATAATAGATGTTCTGATTGTTACATACAATGTTTTGAGATTTAGCAAAAAATGGTGTTAAGTTATTTATATTACCAATATTAGAAAAAAACATCCTATGTAGCATATCTGGAGGATAAGAGTTTTCAATTAGAATATTTTTTAACAATTGAAGATCTTCTTGTAGATAATCTGGATGAGAAAGTTTTAAAACATGTTCTTTTAATCCTGTTATAAGGTTCATTTTCATCTTATTTGGATGATGAGAGTAATAGCTTATAAATCTATTACTACATATGGGTTTTCTGAACCATCTGGTTTTCAACATATTGTCTGTATTTCTTACAATTTTCATGTCAAGGATTGGTAGAGAATTATCTACGTCTTCTTGAATATCTACAATATGTTGAAAACCAGATGGTTCAGAAAACCCATATGTAGTAATAGATTTATTATAAGGTTCATTTAATAGCATTATAAGGTTCATTTTCATCTTATTTGGATGATGAGAGTAATAGCTTATAAATCTATTACTACATATGGGTTTTCTGAACCATCTGGTTTTCAACATATTGTCTGTATTTCTTACAATTTTCATGTCAAGGATTGGTAGAGAATTATCTACGTCTTCTTGAATATCTACAATATGTTGAAAACCAGATGGTTCAGAAAACCCATATGTAGTAATAGATTTATAAGCTATTACTCTCATCATCCAAATAAGATGAAAATGAACCTTATAACAGGATTAAAAGAACGTGTTTTAAAACTTTCTCATCCAGATTATCTACAAGAAGATCTTCAATTGTTAAAAAATATTCTAATTGAAAACTCTTATCCTCCAGATATGCTACATAGGATGCTTTTTTCTAATATTGGTAATATAAATAACTTAAGACCATTTTTTGCTAAATCTCAAAACATTGTATCTAACAATCAGAACATCTATTATCATTCACTACCTTTTATACCATCATTAACACCTAAATTAATACAAACACTAAAGGTTATTGACAATATAAAAATAGCAACAAAGAACATCAAAACTATTTCATCTTTATATTCCAAAACTAAATATCCTATAGACAAATTTGAAAAAACGGATTTAGTATATTGCATTAGTTGTACTCAGTGTGAGGCTGAATATGTTGGTGAGACCGGAAGAAATCTTTCAAATCGCAATATTTCTCACAAAAGTGATTGCAGAATTAAAAAACCATCTTGTGGTTTGGCAGAGCATGTAATCGATAAAGACCATATTATGGATTTGGATAACATTAAAATTTTATGTAGTGAAAGTAATAACTTCAAAAGGACTTTTTTGGAAATGGTTTGTATTAGCAAAAGTGATAATAATTTAAACAAAAGATCAGAAATTCAAAATCTAAGCAAAATTTATAATTATATTCTTTCTTTATAATTTATATATAAAACTTGTAAAATGCCACATTTTGATTTAATTTTCCATATATCTGTTACATTTTTTCAGACATCTGTCAATGGTGAATAAATCTTCTTTTTTGTTACTAAACAAAAAAGAATTTTTAAACAAAATTTTATTTTTGGCAATATAATTGTCAAAAATAAAAATTTTAAGTTGGCATTTATGACATTGAGGCTTATTTGTAATTGGTTGCTATTTTAACTTATTTATAAATTCAATTGTTTTTGTATTAAAAAAATGTTTTCAAAATTATGCTAAAAATTTCAGAGAAGCATTTATTAGATTAGGACATTTTTATATTAATTATTTTTAAGATGTATTAGCAGCAATTTTTATTTGCTAAACTAATTTTTATTTGGTAAGTTAACAAAAATTGTTTTTTCTTTCTAGTTCAACCTTGTAAGATATTTTGTCTTTTTTAGCAGCTCTTGATAATAATTGTAAACACAATTGAAAGCTCGAGATAAAAAATAGTTAACCAATAGCCCTTTTATTGACTCCAATCCATCCAAAACAGTTATATATTTTTTCCAAACGAGTCACAAGTACTTCCTTTTCTTATATACCTATATATATATATATATATATATATATATATATATATATATATATATATATATATATATATATATATATATATATATATATATATGTTATGTACCTTCTACTTTATTTTGGTAAACTACCGTAAAGTAATTAAATAGGTATCTCTGTAATTTAAAATAACTTCTTTTGATTATTATTACTTTTTTACTTATTCTTTCTAAAAAAAGTTAGTTTTTTATATAAAAGTACAGCTAAGATTGTTAAAAACATTTGCTTTAATAAGTGGGTTATAGTTTGTTATCTTATCAACAAAAGAATATGTGCCCTTGATACAGGTTTGAAAGGACTTTCTGTCTTTCTCTAAGGAATTCAAATATTAGATTAAAAAATGCCGGAGTGACAGGGATGAAGTTGGGGAGTTCATTCGGAGTACCATTAAATGTATTGACTTTTTTTAATAAAGAACCATATTAAAATTAAAATTGACTTCAAAACTAACTAAAAAGCTTGAATTAACTTTTGGATTTTTTGAAGTCGGTTCCAAGCTCTAGCCTCGTTAATCACCTCATTAAGACTTGAAGCCAACTCATAAACATCCAAAAGTTAGAAGCTTTTTCGTTTGTTTTGAAACCTGTCTTATTTTTAATATAATTTTATGTGTATGCTACTAATATGCTCATAGTATGTTTGAAATCGGATACTTTTCATTAATAAATATTAACACATAATTTATTGTTTCATTTCAGTCTGAAAATAGCAGTGATAACATCATGACAGCTACAGTTGATTGGATGGTGAAAAAATATCTTCCCTTCTCATTTTTCGATGACGAAGCTACACAAGTATATTTTCGATCGATTTGTCCAAATATGGTGTTTCCTAAAAGGTCCACACTTAAAAGAAAGGTCAAAGAGCGATTTGAAGAGCTTCAATTGAATCTTAAGAAACGACTACAACAATTTTCATCTAAAATGTCATTTACCATTGATGGATGGACGTCAATTGCTGGTAGGAGTTACTACGGGGTCACTATCCATTATATAGACAACGAATGGAAATATCGATCTGTAGTCCTTGATTTTATACCATCACGCGGTCGACATACTGGGGAAGATATTGCAACGATTTTCCACGATTGTTTATTGGAATATGACATAATTGATAAAATACAGGGTATCACAGTCGACAACGCAACTGCAAATACCAAATGTATGTATGAACTGAGCAAACAGCTGCCACACTTTGATTCAGACGATCAACATTTCCGGTGCTTTGCTCACATTTTGAACCTTGGTGTACAAGATCTATTAAAGTCCTTAGCATTACACAGTGAAACTGACAATGACCGAGAAGAACAGCAGTATGGAGCCTATGAAGACGAAACTGAGGAAGATGAAGAATATGCGCCAAATATTGCTGACTCAAGTACAGCTGTAACAAAATTACGTAGTATTTCTAGTAAAATAAAAAGAAGTGAGATATTGAAGAGGAAGTTTCAGTCTGCTTGTGAAGCAGCTGACGTGCCATCAAATCTAAATCCCATACTCGACTGTCCAACAAGATGGAATTCCACACATGATATGATTGGATTTGGTTTAAAAGTGAGAACTGGCATTAACATATTGTGCACATCTGTCACCGAATTGAACGATTTTAACATCACAGATAGTGAATGGCAAATACTAGAAAAAATACATAAGTTTCTAATAAACTTTAAACTTTTGTCAACGAAACTTGGAGGAGAAAAATATGTTACATTACCACTAGTGATTGTATCATTCAATCTCTTGCTCGATAAAATTGAATCCATTGTAAAACAATTAGATGAGAAACCTAATCGATCTGAAGTGGATAAAAGGCTCATTCTTGGTTTTCAAGCAGCTCGAGACAAAATGCTTAAACATTATAAGAAGAGCAACTGGATTTATTGTATCTCTTTAATTTTAGACCCAAGGCATAAGGCTCAGACTTTTGACATGACATTATGGGGAAAGCAAATTAAAACAGAAAGCCTGCGAAAATTTAATGAGCTTTATAAAAAATATAAAACTCTACACTCAGTGAATAAATCTCTAGAGTCACCAAGAAATGAAGAGAAAGTATCTGAATATGATGAAGATGAAGACTTAATAGACTTTGAGAAACTGTATGAATGCTCCTCGACTTCATCTGTATCTTGTCATCACGGCTTAGTTATTGACGAGTTGGAGGAGTACCTAAGTAAACCCAGAGCCGCCAGCTCGGAAGATATTTTAGAGTGGTGGAGGACGCATGAGACAGAATATCCGACTTTATCGAAGATGGCCCGTGATTTTCTTTCAATACCTGCAACTTCAGTACCTGCTGAGAGATTATTTTCTAAAGCATCGTTAGTAATTAGAAAACATAGAAATAGGTTAAGTGATGAGTCAGCCAGATGGTTACTTTGTATTAATTCTTGGTCAAAGGAATTAATATAAAGTAACAGTAATGTTAAAGGCTATTGTGCACTGTGTTGTATTTTATTTTTTATTTAAATAAATGGCAAATTATATAACTCTTTTATTCCATTTCATATAAGGTGAGAATACATTAATCCCTTTCTAGACAGATAATGTTCTTTAAAATACATTCAAGTTTATGTCATGAATTTGGTTGTTTTGTTTGTTAACCATGTTTGTGCATACGTAAGTTTGTTAAAAGCAAACGTTTATTGACTCCTATTTAAATGGGAATGAGCCACAATTAAAGGTTAAAATACGTTTATTGACGTTTCAATTTCCACTTCGGAAATCGTTCTCAAAATACAAACATTAGTAAATTAAACAAATTTTGTTTTTTGTTTAATTTACTAATGTTTGTATTTTGAGAACGATTTCCGAAGTGGAAATTGAAACGTCAATAAACGTATTTTAACCTTTAATTGTGGCTTATTCCCATTTAAATAGTAATTAATTTAAAATGCCACAAGAAAATAGCTTCAGAACAAGATTGACTCCCGTGGGACATGGTAGATAGCTCAGTTAGTTAGAGCATAGGCACGGATCGCTTAGATAGTGGGTTCACACCCCACCCAATATCAGTTGTTTACACATTTATTAATTTGTTTGGTCTTTTTATGGCTGTTATTTCAAGCTTAAAATGTACCTACTGTGTTACGTTGTTCTAAGATCTAAAGTAACGTTTAGTAAATAGCAATAGGCTAATGGGTATTTGCGAGACTTGCAAGACTCTTGCTGCAAGACCAAGACCAAGACCAAGACTGGGAGTGCAATACCAAGACCAAGACCAAGACCAGGTATATTGGTGCAAGACCAAGACCAAGACTGTCTAAGTCTCGTCTTGTTCTTGCATTTGGGCAACACTAACCACAGCCAATAGATGTTTCACATCAAAATTAATACTTCTAAAATAAAGTTTCACTATTATTACTAGTTTTTTTTTTTAGAAAAGCATGTTAGTCTACAAGGTTGGAAATGTGAATTAGAGGAAAAAGAAGTTGTTACTATGGGAAAAACATCCTTGAGCATTATAGTCAGAGATATAGGATTTAAACATAAAAAGGATGACAATCGAAGATCATTATTTGAACGAACCAATATTGGTGCTTTAAGAGCAAAATTCTTTCGTAAGTACTTTGAAAACCTGGAAAGTGTGCATCCATGAGAACTTGTTTTTTGGATGAAACATGGATTTATTTAAAAGGAAATAAAACAACTTCGTGGCAAAACACTATGGTTTGTTTTTTAACCAGGAGGAGTAAACCAAAAAGGAGTAATAAAATGTACATTTAAATCAACCTCTTTATCTTCTAATTGATTGCCTAACTCAGACATAATATTAAAATTTATGTGTTGCACTTTTTATTTACTACATATTTGTGGTTAACCCACATTTACTTACTTAAAATTGATTTGCTTCAAGAATTTATATAATAATGAACGACACATATTTGGAAGATCTGGGCGAATGTTAATTTCACTTAAAATTTTATTTAAAGTGGGCATTTCATTTTATTTCAGGATGTTTTAACTCTTTCATCGTATGTTGCAAGGATAGAAGGTGACCGCCAATATTTTTATAACATCTTACTGTTCAAGTCTACTTATATTCCTTAATTGTTGTGTAAATAGTTGAATTCGCAACACCTAAAATTAGCACATTACTTTAGTAAGTCTTAATTTTAACAATAGCTATTCTGAAAAATTAACCTGTTGCCTGTTTTATTTTTGCTACCATAGCTGTTATTTTCATTCCAGGATTATCAATATTCCTTGTTTTTCGTTTGATGATAAATGACCCAAATCTACTCGGCGTTTTTAGGTGGAGAAGGATAATTACCACTGGTACTTGGCATATTTTGAACTTTTTTATATAAATGCAAACGAAAAATCTAAAAGTTAAAGGAACAACGCAGAAAATACAAAAAAGCGTCGATATAAATTTTGAATTTTTTTATTCGACGTCGAACCTTTGTCGTTAACAGACGTGTTTAATAGCTAGTCTAATTACACCATACATTTTGCGATATTATTTATATCCAGTTGATAAAACTGCATTAAAGTGTAGTGTTACTATAAAAATAAATTTGAAATACTTGGAGAAAAACTGTAAGTAGTATTTATTATAATATAATTAAAGATACTTTTATCAAAACAAGTTCCTGGTACCGGATTTATCAACTACACAACTTTTGGTACCTCATTACTGATTCTGTTTTTATGGAAACAGGACCGTCTGAAGAATAGAGGTGCCAAAATATGAATAATATTTTTAAAAATGGATGAAGATTCTGTTGGTTCTGTTTCTTCTCCTAACAACAATCAACCATGTTCATATTCCAACGCTGTTACTTCATTTAAATATCCAACCAAAAACCAGGCCATTGTCCTATCTGCTCTCAATGGAATAAAAATAAACGAATAAGTGATAGCTAAAGCTCGGATTTATAGGCAACAAAAATTGAAGAAAAAGGCGCCTATATAGGCAAAGATTTTTATTAAAAAAGGCAGGAATATTAACATTTAGGCAAAATATAGGCAATAAAGGAATATAACTTATTATTTATTGTACAAAGTGAATTAACGTAATATTAACTTAAGACAGGTATATTTACACATCATAATCATAACATTAATATAAATAAACTACATAAATAAATAACTGTAAATTAATAATTAAACATTGTAACCACTTAAAATTTTATCATTAATAGAAACAACTAAATGTTTTTCAATATTTTCGGTCTTAAAACTATGTCTTCGATCACTTAAATTAATTTGAACATTGAAAACGAACGTTCGACATCGACAGATGTAATTGGAGCATATTTCAGAGCGGATAATAAATCTGGCATAATTTGAAATTCCTCGGAAAATGTCCCATTCAAAAGTAACATTAGATAAAAACGAAAAACCTTTATTCTTGTCGAAAACATATTAAATTTTTTTTAAATTAATTGACCGTTACTTTCAGGTGCCCATTTAATTTTCGTCTTTAAATTATCTATTAATTTTACTGACTCACATAAATTTATCTCTTGTTTTTCTAATAAGGTAATTGTGGTAACTATTAATTTATAATTGTCATTGATATAACCGAGTTCCTGTTTCAATTTGGGATTTTTTAATATTTTTTTTTTGCTTCTCGAATGGCTTCGGAAATATCATCATCAAATTCTGACATAACTAATTATATTTAATTGCAGTGTTCAAAGTAAAAAAAAACTGCTTCGAGCCAGGTTCCCCACCTTGTAATTACTGGTTTAGGTGGCAAAGGGACACCGGGAAGTCTTTCTTTATATATTTGCACCCTCAACGGAACCTTTACAAAAACTTTTTCATAAAATTTATAAAATTATTTACCAACGGAAACAGATTTCTTATTTCTTCAGCAATTCTATTTACCCCGTGGGCTACACAAGTGCAATGAATTAAATTAGGATAAAAAATCTTTAAATTAACAGCAGCTTTTAACATATATACTGCAGCATCTGAAAGCATTAAAACTATTTTATTCACTGGTATAGCGTTGGGTAAAAAGAGGTTTGTTAAACTATCTTATATAAATCGACTTATTGTTAGATTGTTTGTTTTTTCCAATTCTTTAACGGCAACTAAATAAGGTTTTCTCGCAAAGTTTTCGTTCAAAATTCCAATCATTAAATTAGCTATATACCTGCCGCATACATCTGTCGTTTCATCCACGATAATATACAAAATATTGCCCTCTAACTCCCGCTTAATTTTTGAAATACATTCCATATAACATTTTTCCACAGTATGTTTTCTCAATGTACTCTCTTCCGGTAAGGATTTATTAAGATATTTTTCGAAAAAGCATTTAAAACTAGGGTTATTAACTTTATATAGAGGAATTTTGGATGCAATCATCCATCATCTGGAATAAATCAAATTTAAATGTGTCTTCCTCCTTTTTTTTTTTGAACTGCTTAAACTATCCCGCCGAGATATTTGGGCTAACTTAGAGGAATTTAATTTTTCAAAAAAATTGTGGGGTTCCACAATGCTGGTCAATAAAGTACTTTTTTCTATTTGAAATCTGAGAATTAAAAAAAAATAATTCTTCTTCTTCTTCTTCTTTTGGCATCATAACCCTGGATGGGTCTTTGCCTGTCTGGCTATGTCCTTCCATTTAGATCTCTCTTGTGCCCTTCTTCTCCATTGTCTTATGTTCATTGTTTTCAGGTCGTCTTCCACGTCATCCAACCATCTCGTTCTGGGCCTTCCTTTTTTTCGCCTTCCTATGGGCTTCCATTGTAACATTTTCTTTGTTGTTTTTGCATCGTTTTGTCTCTGCACATGTCCCAGCCATGACAGTCTTTGACTTTTCACAAATCTTACAATGTCATAACCTTCATTTAACTCATTAAACTCGTCGTTTCCCCTGATTCTCCATGTGCCATCTTCCTCTTGTACCGGGCCATATAATTTCCTCAGTATTTTTCTCTCGAATGTCCTGAGTTGGGCTTCATCTTTTTTCGTCATTACCCAAGTTTCACATCCATAGGTTACTACGGGTCTAATCAGTGTTCTGTAGATAGTCATTTTGGTTCTTTTGTCTAATAATTTCGATGTCATCAATCTTTTATTAGCATAGTATGTACGATTCCCGCTGGAAATACGTGCATTAATTTCGCTAATTACGGAGTTCTTCTCATTGATTTCTGTGCCGAGATATGTAAAGGCATCCACTCGTTCGATAGTATAGTTGTCTATTGTGATATTATTTTCATTGTCAGTTATTCTTTTGACTGTCATATACTTCGTTTTTGTTTCGTTTATTTTGAGACCTCTTTTTCTTGCTTCAGGATCAATTTGTTTGAACACTTCCATTAGTCGTGGCTTATTCCTACTAATGATGGCTACATCGTCTACATATGCAGTAATTTGTACTGATTTGGTGTTTATATGGCCGGTTATATTGGTTTTTCTGATGACTGTCTCAAGAACTACCACTACACGACCATATTCCTGATCGCAAAATAAAAAAATAAACTAACAAGACTTCGAAAAAAGATACAATCCTCAGTTACTGATTCATCCTCGGATATTGAAAGCGATAACTCCCTTCCCCACGTTGTAAAATAAAATGGATAATACATTCATGTTACAGTGAAATCTTATTGGTTATTTTAATAATTTAGAATCCGTTAATCTACTTATAAACGATCTTTCTCCTCTTATAATATGTTTACAGGAAACCCACCTTAAAACTAATAACTTGAATATAAAAAATTATTCCCATTTCCTTAAAAATCGAGACGCAACATATGCTAGTGACGGTGTTGGTATTTTTGTAAAAAATCCCATTCAGACCAAAGAAATTAAGCTACATACTAATCTAGAAGCTGTAGCTGTATCAGTGTCATACAATATCAACTGCAAAAACATCAATATTTGCAATATTTATATACCTCATCCTAATGAAACCACACTAAAAGATCTCCAGTATCTAATTAATCAAATTTCTAATCCCAAATTAATAGTAGGTGATATAAATTGTCACAATATCGCGTGGGGTAGCAACAAAACAGATAAAAATGGTCGATTGCTCATGGATATTATAGATGCCCAAAATTTAATACTCATGAATACTGGTAATCCTACATATTTTAGTTCTCAGAATTGTACTTCCACCGCCATAGATATATCTCTATGTGAGCCCTTATTATCAACCTCCTTCGTTTGGAATAGTCTAGATTATCTTTATAATAGTGATCATTATCCTACAATAATGGAAACCACTATAACCGGCACACCAAACACCCCTATCTATCAAAAATGGAAAGTAGATTCCGCCGATTGGGAACTATATCAACATCTTGTAAGAAATTACATCTTGGACTATACTCCAAAAGAAAATATAGATACTATTTTAACATACAATATTTTAATGATATCATTATAAAAACTGCTAATATATCCATAGGAAAAACCAAATTATGTAATAGAAAACTGGTTCCATGGTGGAACCAAGAGATATCTGCTGCTATGAAAGCTAGCAAGAATGCATTAAATATTCTAAAAAAACATAAAACTTCTGAGAATCTTCTTATTTTAAAAGTTTGAGAGGTAAAACTAAATATCTGATTAAAAAAAGTAAAAAAGAAACCTGGATGCGATATGTTTCATCGATTAATTCATCAACTCCGATGCCAGTTATATGGAACAAGGTACGCACACTAAACGGAGAACATAATCCAACTCAAATTAGTACCTTGCTTAATGGTAATAATTTAATAACATCTAAACAAGAAATCTGTAATACACTGGCAAATGTATATAAAACAAATTCTAGCAATACAAATTTTAACCCTGAATTTTTAAATTTTAAATGTGAGAATGAAAAAGACAATATCAGAATAATAGACAATAATGATCAATTAAATTTGCCTATCACATACCAAGAGTTTGAAGAGGCTTTGCAAAAATCAAAAAATACTTTTCCAGGCCCTGATGATATTCCAATTATTTTTATAAAAAACCTCCCACTCTCAGGTAAACTAATCCTTCTAGATATACTTAATCAGATTTTCATTAAAAAAACCTTTCCTATAATCTGGTGTCAATTTATAATCATCCCCATTTTAAAACAATATAAAATAAAAACTGACCCCTCTTCTTACCGACCAATTTCTCTTACGAATAATATTTGTAAATTACTTGAAAAAATCTTAAATAATAGATTAGTTTGGTTTCTAGCCAAAAGCCAGCTACTGACCTCGATCCAAAATGGATTTAGAAAGGAAAGATCGACAAATGACAATCTAATATCTTTCGTAAATGATATATGTGAATCGTTTAGAAACAATCAACAAGTTATTTCCATATTTTTCGATATAAAAAAAGCCTTTGATACTGCATGGCGACATCGCATTCTGAAAATAATGGTTAGCTGCGGCATACAAGGAAACTTTCTAGCCTTTGTTAAAAATTTTATGAGTAACAGAACATTTCAAGTTCGTGTTAATGGCATCAATTCAAAGACTGAGCACTTACAAAATGGAATTCCACAAGGTTCCACTCTAAGCCCTACACTTTTCTTTTTAGCTATTAATAATATTGCACAAGAAATAGAGTAACCATTAAAAGCAAATTTGTATGCTGACGATATAATAGTTTACACTAGAAGTTGTAATATCTCTCTCGCGACAAAAATCCTTCAGGCATTTCTTCACAAACTGGAAATATGGTCCCACAAAAGTGATTTTACGTTTTCAAGTGAAAAGACCTATTTTATTATCTTTAGTAAAAATAAAACCAATAGCAAACCTACCCTAATTCTAAATGATATTAACATAAAACAAGTAGATTCAACAGACTTTCTAGGATTGTGATCGACAGTCATTTCAAATGGACAGACTTTATTAAAAAATTAGCCTTATCCTGTTAGCCAAAAATAAACCTCCTTAAAATACTTTCTAACAGAAATTGGGGTGCTGATACAGTTACTCTGCTATATTTATATAAATCACTCATCCGTAGTAAATTAGATTACGGTGTAATGTGCTATTCTACTGCTAGTAAAAAACATTTTAAAGCCTTAGACGTTATCCAAAGTGCATCTTTGAGACGTGCTGGGTGCCTTCCGTACTAGTCCGGTGGCAAGTCTTCAATCTGCACTAAATGGAATGCGATAATAACCGAGAGACAAGTCGTAAATGTTCAAAGGATGCAACGAAAAGTAACGAACAACGATGGCACAACTCAATTAGTACCAAGACAAATGATAATTGTAGAATTTTTGGGCAACGAGGTTCCACAAAACATAATAATTAATTTATGCAATTTTTCAGTAGATCCATACATACACCCGGTAGTGCAATGCTATAAATGTCTCAGATATGGTCACTCCTCAAAACAATGTAAATCTAAGGACAGTAGATGTAAAAAATGTACAGACACCACCCATACTGTAGAAACTTGTAATGAAAATAATCATTGCATATATTGTAAAACCAACAATTACACCTCGTTGTCTAGAAAATGTCCAATATACGGGAAACAGAAGAAAATCAAAGCAATAATGGCATCAGAAAATATAACATTCAGAGAAGCAGAACAATTACATAACAATCCAAGTTACGCAAAAATAATAACTAATAATAGATTTTCTATTCTAAATAACACTTCCAATTTTCCCAGTTTACCTACCTCGTCTAACAATGTCCCTAATTTCACATTAAATAAACCGGTAAGGAAAACTATTCACACATCTACAAATAATAAACGTAAAGCAACTTCTCCACCAATTTTACCCCATACCTCTGCGTCAACTTATAGCAAAAGACCTACCCCTAAATCTAATCCTATAATACCCAATCCCTACAGGGACGAATTTATTGACTATAAAGAGAAACTTATATTACTTGTCACATCTCATATTAATCAACTTATGTATACCAATAATCAATCTCAACCTATATGCAATTTAGAAAATGAATTATGAAAACTTATTTTTAATAATTTAGAAGAAACAGGTAATAACACAGAAACGGATAATTTAGCGACGAGTGACAATGAAAGCATTCACTCGTATTATTAATTTCCAAATGCATAGTCAACTTACTCAATCTTCCTTAAATATTTTACAATGGAATTGTAGATCGTTAGTAAGTAATAGGTATAATCTCATAAATTATATTAATAATTCTCATGTAGATATTATAATTTTATCCGAAACTTGGTTGAAAAACCAAATAGACTTTAAATTAAAAGGGTATAATTTTGTTTCAAAATGCCGTGAAAGTGACTATGGCGGTGTAGGCATTTTCATACTAAAGGGCATTGATTATCAAATAACTAACATTAACTATAATTTTAATACCGGAATAGAAGTGTGTGCAGTCTTACTTAACAAAATTAATATATCTTTTGTGTCTATATATAAACCATCTGACATCAGAGTAGAAAAGACTGATTGGATACATTTATTTGAACAATTAATAAAACAGTTTTTTGTGGTGATTATAATGCCCACCATTACATGTGGGGTCCGATCCCGGATGACCGTAATGGTAGAATATTAGTCGAAAGCATGGATTTTTTCGAATTAGTTTCTCTAAATGACGGAACACCTACTAGAATCGCCGCGAGTGGCAATCATTCTGCCGTTGATTTGACTATCACCTCAGCCTCATTAACAAATCGTATAAACTGGTCAGTATATCCCGACACATTGGGATCCGATCATTTTCCTATTAAAATAGAGCTTAAAATTAATCCTACTTCTTTCCTAATTAATCCATCAACAAAATGGAACGATTGCCGCACTGACTGAAAGCTATTTCAGACAGATTTAGACAAACAATTATCCACATTTTTATCATCTAATAATCTTTCTAACGATGAGAAGACAGCCCTACTCTTTCAGACTATCTCTCTAGCTGCTTCCAAATCTATGCCCATAAAAAATCCTTTTACTCCCTCAATTCCAAGGCCTTATTGGTGAGATGAGGAATGTACATTCATAATAAAAAAACGATCAGAAGCATTGAAAACGTATCGAACCCAAAGTAACCATAATAATTACATAAACTATAAAAATATAGCAGCCCAAACCAGACGATTATTTAAAACAAAGAAAAAAAGTAGTTGGATAAATTTTTTAAATAGTCTAAACAAAAGCACACCTCTTTCAAAAATATGGTCAACCGTTAGATCAATTTCCAATAACTATCAGTACAACAAAAAACCTCAACTTTCTGAAAATCTCATTAAACAGATGTTAGACCAACTTGCACCTTCATCTGCCTCTGGTAATGTTAGTAGGATTAAAGAATTTTTTCGTTTTAATACTAGTGTAGATTCCATGTCAAAACCTTTTACTCCTTCAGAACTTGATTTCGCACTAAAAAAAAGCAGAAATACAGCCCCCGGTTTGGACGGTTTTACTTATAAGATATTGGACAAATTGCCGTCAAATGCCAAAGATGTTCTCTTACAAATCTTTAATAGTTGGTGGTTGAAACAAGAATATTGCGATACTTTAAAAAATATTATCATATGCCCTTTACTCAAATTTAACTTAAACCCAGAACTTCCATCATCTTATAGACCCATTTCTCTATTATCATGTGTGACAAAATCCTTTGAAAGGCTTATAAAATTTAGATTAGAACATTTTATTGAAAGTAGTTCAGTTTTTCCCTACTCACAGTATGGATTTCGTAGAGGTCGAGGTACCATTGATGCTCTCATACATTTAGTTACGGATATTCAACTCTGTTTTTCAAAAAACGAATTTATGCTGTTTGTTTTTAGATTTAAAGGGTGCATATGACGTGGTTGATTTGGATATATTATATTCAAAAATGGTGGAGTGTGGTATTGATAAAAGATTATCTGTAAATATAATAAATTTGTATGTAAATAGAAAAATATACTTACGGGACCATAGAAATGTATTACACGGTCCAAGAATATTATATAACGGTCTCCCACAATGCTCAATTCTAAGTCCTTTAATATTTAATGTTTATACTGCAGATCTGCATGGTTTGATGCATGAAAAATGCAAAATAATTCAATATGCAGACGATATATGTTTATATACCAGCCATAAATCCTATGAAGATTGTATGTTGAATCTAAAACTTAGCTTTAGTAACTTAGATAAGTGGGTGAAACAAATGGGTTTTAGTATATCACAAGAAAAATCTTCGATTGTATGTTTCACTAGACGTAGACAAAAAGTCACAGGCAAATGCCAGATAGGTGATTATAATTTCCCCTTAGCAGAAGAGTATAAGTACCTAGGCATGATCCTAGATAAAAAACTCTTGTGGTCCAGCCATATAAAGTACGTAAAACAAAAGTGCGAGCGTGGAATTAACCTTCTGCGTTTCGTTTCTAAAAAAAGATGGGGTGCAGATCAAAATATCTCTTTAATGTTTTATAGATCCTACATACGATCCATTCTGGATTACGGTTGTGTTCTTTACGGTTCAACATGCCAAACAAATCTATTAACTCTTGACAGAATACAATTTAAATCAATAAAAATTTGTCTAGGAGCTATGATGTCTTCACCAAACCAAGCAGTTCTAGCAGAAGCCCAGGAACCACCTTTACACATACGTAGGCAAATGTTAGCCAACAAACGTCTAATAACATACAGATCGTTTAATACAACTATGGTTCACAAAATAGGTTTACTTTTGACAGAAAATTTAACAAATTCTTATTGGAGAATAAAAAATTCTCCTCCTCTTGCAGAATCTTTTATTGATACGAATTCATTTCAATCTTATACTATATTACAGCTCCTAAAATTTCCTTTTTTCATACAAGACTTTGAAGTTCTGATAGACAAACCAACCATTATAATGCCCTCTTATTCAGACTTGCCAATTTTAACTAATATGATATTTAAATCCATACTAAGCAAATTAGGGGAAGATTTAACAATAATTTATACAGATGGTTCAAAAACTGTTGAAAGTAGGTACTGGTTTCGCTTTTTTGTTTCAAACAGCAATTATGTTGAGAAATATCGAATTCCTGAATGTTGTTCTATTTTTACAGCCGAGGCTGCTGCTATACAGAAAGCACTAACTTGGTGTGTCACTAATTATTGTGAGAACATCGTAATAGTATCAGATTCTCAGGGAGTATTACAAGCTATTCATAGCCATCCATTGGATAGTTTTCAAAACTCCATTATACTTGATATCAAAAAATTATTACAGGATCTAAAATTCACAAAAAAAACAGTTACTTTACTCTGGGTTAAAGGACATAATGGAGTAATTGGAAACGAATTGGTGGATGGTATGGCAAAAAATACATCTGAGATATCAGAAATTACAAATTTTTACTACTTTAAAGATCTTTTTTCTATTATCAGGAGTATTGGCAGGGAAAGATGGATGTCAAAATATAAAGAGGTTCAGAAGACTTCAAGAAACCATTACTTTTCTATTCATCCATGCTTACCAAAAAATATTCCCCATTTTAATTTTAGCTATAATAAAGTACATTCTTTGTTAATAACCCTGTTAAAACTTAACCATGGCCTCTTTCCAGAGCATCTGCATAGGATTGGAATCTATGAAACCCCTTTCTGTCCTTGTGATGGTAAATCTGTCGGAGATTTGAACCACTTATTTTTCGATTGTCCTAATCTTAGGGAACAGACTCGAAGCCTATATCTAGATTTAATTGATCTCAATATTAGCCTACCAGTTAACATCAGCAATCTGTTATCTTATTCTGACAAATCTATATATAATATTCTAATCAAATTTATAAACGATTCTAAAATAAAAATTTAAACATCCTTATAACAATTTTCTGTGGCAAAAAGATTTTTTGTCCAATGCCATCTCTCTCTCTCTCTCACACACACACACGCACTAAATGGACCACCTTTGTTTATAAGAAGACAATATACCACACTAAGATATGCTGCTAAACTATATAGCAATATTAACAACCCTAATACCTACGCCTACATACAAATAACACCACTCACAAAAGTAACAGACAATCAAGATATGTAACTTTTAAAGAACTTGTAATGAATTGTGGATATAATACCAATTTGTTGACATACTCGCTGTCTGCATACCCAACTGAACCCCACTGGACAATTAATACTCCTACTAATAATACATCTCTAGTAACTTACCCAAAGAATACCACAAATCTTACCCTCGTTCGTACATTATATAAAGAAATTCTATCAAAATATGACAATTATGTTAAGATTTTCACTGACGCATCAAAAATCAAAAATGGCTGTGCTGCAGCCTTTTCAACAGATGATATCGAATATGCTACACGAATACCTACTTTTTGCAGCGTATTTACTGGTTAAGCTATTGCAATTTTAAAAGCACTTGAATTTTGTCAAAAATATACAGATACTAATCTTCTGTCATTATCTGTACTCCAAAGCATCAAACAAGTCTATCTAACACGTAAAATCATCCAAAAAATAAAATCTATGCTTCATTACTTACAAAACAAAAATGTAAACATTCACTTCCTCTGGATACCATCACATCTAGGTATTTCAGGTAATGAAAAGGTTGACGCCTTAGCGGTTAAAGCAAACTCAAATGAAAGCATCGATATTATCAAACAAATTCAAGTCACAGATATCTACCTTAATATCAAACAATACTGTACAGAAGTTTGGCAGCGATGCTGGGATTAAAATAACTCAAATTTTAAAGTAATTAAACCCTCTATCGGTGGCCGGCTCCAACTTCCAGAAAAAAGAAGAGAACAGGTGGTTATAAATCACCTAAGAATTGGTCATACAACATTAACCCATCAACACTTATTAACGAAGCAGCTATCACCAGAATGCTCATACTGTAGATGCCAAAAAACAGTCCAACCCATACTTACAGACTGTCCACTTTACTCATATGAACGAAGCACCAACAACATTTCTAAAGAACCAGGTCAACTTAAAAATATATTAGACTGTAACTTAACCAATACGATCAAATATCTTAAGGACATTAACCTATTTCATAAAATGTAATTTTTCTTTTAGTTGATAAATTTTTATGTTACCTAACCTTATAATATGTACACTACCATATATATCGTAATAAACTTCCGCTAATAACCTTTTATGGTTGATGCGGCTTTTTGAAAATAGAAAAAAAAAATTTAAATTTCATAAATGTCATTAGTGTCAAAATGTCATAATTTAGTGGAGTAAACTTGCCTGCGGTTAGACCAATTATAAACAAGCATTACTGTGCGGTAAATTTGAATTACTCCTCCTGGTTAAAAAACAAACCATAGTAGCAAAAGTGTACGTAAACCAGACGGTTTTGATGGTAAACGTTTCATAATAATTGTTCACGCTGGTTCTTCTAAAAGATTTGTTTCTGAAGCAAGTTTATTGTTTTGTTCTAAGTCTAACATATTGATTACCATGGAGAAATAAACAACCACATTTTTACTAAGTGGATAAGGACATAAGTTATTCCCAATTTAGAAGAACCATCGTTGATTGTAACGGATAATGCTCCATATCATAGTATTCTTTTAGAAAAGCAACATACCACTGCTTCAAAGAAAGATGAAATTGTTACCTGACTGACAACAAATAACATCCAATTTGACCCAAAATTTACAAAACCTGAATTATTACAAGTTGCAAAAATGAATAAAAAAGAAAATGTGTATGTTATTGATGAGTTACTAAGAGAGCATGGTCTTCAAGTGTTGAGACTACCTCCTTATCATTGCGAATTCAACGCTATTCTATTAATTTGGGCAAATTTCATGTCATGTTACAATAAGCATATTGGTAGGGACGGCTATTCTGATTAGAAATATCTGTTAGAAATATGTGGAAAGAGGCATTTAATCAATATAATGGAGACATTTGGGAAAAATGTGTAAGACACACTCATGAAATTATTCAAAAGTGGTGTGTCCGAGAACAAAATATAGTTGATGTTGATATTCAACCCATCATAATAAATCCTGGAGATAGCTCGGATTCTGAAAGTGAAGGAAATATATAATTTTGATATTTTGTTTTTTTTTTTTCAATTTATTTCAATAATTTAGTCATTTAGTCATATTTGTGGAAATAGGTTGTAACAAAGTAATTGATACATTCTTTAGGCTAAAACAATGAAACCTTTTACACATAACTTTTCACACTTTATTTTGGAAACTACAGAGAAGTTCGATACACAAGTAAAAAAAAATTGATAAAAACCAGCTAGTATAAAAAATAAATACTAAGTCTCTAGGTATGCGACATAAGGAAAGTCGAATTATTTTAGCCTAACAGATTGAGCACTAATTTGTAACACCCTTTAAGTTTACTACAAATTAATGTATTTTCGAAATTTTTCTTTTTCCATTGTTTGTATTGTTTTGTTTTGTAAAGTTTAATTAATTTTTTTTGTGTTAGTAACTTAGTTGGAAGAAAAGCATGCACAAGAGTTTTTTATCTTTTAGGGCATTGTCTTATGCTTAAGCTTAAAAATTGAATGTCATATGTATACGATGTAAATATTTAATATTGTATTTTGAATGAAAACTTTTTTCATCCAGTAACTGGCTTCGGCTGTTGGATGCTTTGGTGTATAAATAAGTAAATAAATATGAGAATTTAAACTGTTTGATCTTGGGTACATCTTTCTCGACTACAGTAGGTATTTCAAATAGAGCATGTCTTCCAATAATCATAATAACGTTGAATATGTAGAAAACTCAAAATTACATTTAAAACCTTAGACAATAAAAACGGATTTTAGTTTTTATGGTCTAAGTTCAAAACAATTCTATAATGAGTTGTTAACGTCCAGTACAATAAATAAACAAAAACAATCACTATAAATACGTTTAACGAAATATTAAACATTTCCTAATTATTTCATGAATCCAGAAAAGACTTACGTCTGATTTAAACGCTTTGATTTAATTCGTACAACTATGATGTGCAAAGATACGGAGAACGGAGTGTTATATATAGTTATGTCTTAAATACACATACCTACTCAGCTTTACTCATAAAAGCTATTTTCAATTGCAGAAAATGTTAGCCATATCCTAACAACATTTAAGGTAAGGTTTACTTTTTTTTTATTTGTAATATATGACAAACCAGAACATTTATTAAGTAGAGGAAATGTTCAGCGTCGAAATATCATGGTTTATTTTCATTTACATTTTCATCAATTTGGGTTTAAATTTTTTTAATTAAATTCATACCCCTTTTGGTGAAGTATGTGAAAGTGGTTATCATCTTACAAAGAAAAACTTTTGATTATTAACCGCACGATTTACCTATACAATTTAAACATTTTTATTTCAATACAATGTTAAGCAATTTTACGTCTATGCCTTTTGTATTACACATGGTAATGTTTTTACATCTCTTATTTGTGATATACATATAATATGTTCAAACAACTTCATCATAGCATGTTAGTAAAAGAAGAATATTAAATACAAAAGATTTACCCATCTCGACAAGAGGCAGGGCGCTTCACACAGGCGTGGCCTACAACTCAAGCAAAGGTAGGCAAAAGTGAGGTCTTTTCTGCAGTAGAAAACACCTTACTTGGGCGTACTTTTTTCCTGCGCATGCATAAGTAGTAGGCCACGCCTGTGTGAAGCGCCCCACCTCTTGTCGAGATCAGTAAATCTTTTTAACCAGTTTTTGTAACTTATGGATGAATTCTTATCAATTAATGTAAATACCTATGGGAACTCCATCACAAATAGCAGATATTTGGAGCGATAAACAGCCATATATATCGATGCAATGGTTAGTTATTGAAAGGGTCTATGTTAGCAATCCTCAAAAATTGCTTGCAAATCGGTATACTAGGAAATATCTTTTTGACTTGAAAATTCTGGTAGGATTGGGATATAATCCTTGGCTTAGAAATTAAATATCATTGTTGTGAATATTTCTACAATGACATCAGTTGTAGGTAGGTATATATTTTGTCACCTAGTAAGAGGACCAATGTTTATTATTTATATATTGATAAATACAGGTATACCTGTAATTTTATCACAAATTTCACAGCACACCTTATCCATACAAGCTGACGGTAGAGGCGCAACTTTCGAAAAAGGGGTTGGGGTTGATATAAAATAATTATTTTTAATATGGCTACAAACACGATGGTGGTGAAATTCAATGTTATGTGGATCCAAGTTGCTGTCTGTGTGTTTAATATTTATATAAAACCCGTAACATAGAATCTGGTACTATTAAAGATATACATACAGATTGAACGAATTTAAAACGGAACATACGAAATCAATGTATTTCGGCTCAACTCCGCTCTAGGTGGTTGGCCAACAAAAGGTTGTCAAATAATTATATTATAAAAATCCAATACTTCAGCGGGCTACTGGATTCGGAACTCATTCAAGAACAAGTCAAAACTCCACCCAAATAGGTTGCCTAGAATCACTGAAAAACTAGACTTAAAAAGCAGTTATTATGCTGTCAATCCACTTATCGCTTCCTTATAGTCCAAGAGATAGGGCCGAATTTATAATGTTAACTATTAAATATTTTTGGTATAACAAATAGTAATTTTACTTATTTTTTATTACAATAAAAAGGTTTTTAAATTTACATTGCATAAATAATGATTGTTTAGATATAAGAAAAATTTGATTTATTATTACATTAATAATCAAATACAAAATATATTATTTCTATTTATCAATAGGTAAAATTCAAATTGTAGAATTCCTTTAACATTTTATAAATAATTATTAATAAAAATCAATTTAATAGTGGAATTATCAATTTTTTAAGTTTTGAAATTTACTTTGTAGATATTTTCAATATTTTTTTGACGTGACAACGTCTTAAATTAGGTTGTGGCTCGGAGTCATTCATGAAAAAGTGTAACGCCCGCTCACGTCTGTTACAGTGAGTCACCGAACGAGAGAGAGGCCCGCCGGACCGGCGAATGCCTTGCGTCTCTCTCCCACTCAAACATGATCGGTCCGCTGCGCGCGCAGCACTAGAGAATTAGGCGCGTTGAATCGGTGCGTGCTTCCGTGCTTGTGTCTCTGTCTTTCTCGAGCGTTCTTGGCGTTCAAGACACATTACAGCAGAAACACTTCCTTTCATTTCATATTTCTCCTATCATCGTCCTATCCTCAACAAAATCACTCAAATAGAAATTAGTTAAGTTTAAGTTTACATGTACAATGTTTTAGTAAACAAAATATATTTCTATAGTTAAAATTTGTGCAATTCTTATTTTCATTCAATTCCTTGTTCCTATTGTGCAATTTAATAATATTCATATCAATAAATATTCTACCGAGAAAAAGACGTTGTCACGTAAAATCTTCGCCCGTAAAACCGACTTTACAGGCAACCGATTTTTTTTTAACTTTCAAGTTGATTGAATTTTTTTTCATTAGTTAATTATAATTTTACAAATTCTGTTTGGACATTAATTTTGCATCATTATTATTTTAAAATATTAAAATAATAATGATGCGCGTTCATTTAGATCAGTAATTCTAGACGCATGCGCTAAATGTAATAAGTATCAAGATGCTTTTATTCAACTTCGATTTGACTGACTTCGATTGTAATGAAGTTTTTGAAACCTTAGTCACTTATATGGAACAGGACTGACGAGAACAATTCCAAAAAGAAAAGTAAACGATGTCAGATTTTTACTATTTAACCGGCAGTATAAGTTGCATGATGTGAACGAGCCTTAAAAAAAACTAAAAAATTTCGATGCTTCAAGCTTACCACCATGTCAAGATGAATTACACCAACATCTACTGCGAGCTCATTATATTTCAAATATTTGGACAAATGCTCATAAAAAAGTACCAACAGAATTGATTGTTGAAGAACATGGTTGGGAGTTTGAAGATGAAACATATAAATTCAAATGGTTTAGTGGACCTCAGATGCCAGAATCAGTTCGAGAAGTAGTGATTGAAAATGAAGCAGATAATGAATGTGATATTATTGAAAGTAAAAGTGACGAAGATTATGAATGTGATAACATCAATGAGAGTGAGAAAAATGACGAAGTTTTTCTAAATTTTTTTTTTCTTATCGGAAAAATCGTTTGAAAATTTTTGGAAAAAAATCATGGTATAACTTACAGAAAATTGAAAGGATTCTACAAATTAGATTTTACCTCAAAAAATTACGAAAATTTTCATTTACGGAAATTTTTTTGGAAAATTTTGAGGAAAACTACTTGACGCTTCTCAGAATAGTAACAGCAGTGAGCATACAAATTTTCAAATCAATCGGTATAAAAATATCATAATAAAATCAGTTTGAAAATTGTTACCGAGACCTAAAATGCGCAGGCAAGTGGTATACTGTATCCAGAAATTTAGTGTCTCATTATAAAAGTTATTTTAATAACAGCTGTAAAACTGAATAATCCCTTGTAAATACTCTATTGTTGTATAATTATCACAGCTACCAAAACTGCCAGGACCGGCATAATAGCCAAGCATAGCTCGACTGTATATAGGTATATATAATCAGATCAAATATTATCATTCAAGCATAATGTCAAAAAACTCTTTTTATAAACATACAAATTTCCCATAATTATTGTTATTAATCATTATTTTAAGTCTCAACGAAGAAAATGTTTTGTGTGTGTTTTGTGTTTTATTGGCACTAGTTTTCACACTGGCCAGTCAATTTCATAATGATTTTTTTAGACTATAACTTATCACTAACTCAGGGGAGTACTGTGTAGTGTCTGTGTTAAGTAAATGTCTTGTTACTTTAGTAAAGTCGACTTCATTGTCTTTACAAAGAGACGCTAATTGTATCTGAACGTCTGAGGTCCCTTCGGTGAGTACCGATTTACTCGTTTTAAAAGGTTTATATTTATTCATGTTGACCTGTTATGTTTAAGTTTTCCGTTTCATGTCTGAAAAAGTTGGCAAAAAATGGGAAATATTCTTTATTAATAATTTTACGAAAAAAAATTATTCTTCATTGAAGGTTATGCATCACATAGAAATCATTAACAGATAATCTTATAAAATATTAAGTGGTAGATAGGAAAAATCAAAATTATTAATTAATACTGAAGAGGAAAGTGATTTTAAATTTAGATATGCAAGAAAATGTAATTTTAAAATGTTTGTAGCTATTAAAAATTATGTCCAAGTTTAGATTCATGTCCTTCTAATAATTAAATAATACATTTAAAGTAAAAAGTAAATAAAAAAATACTTTTACATTTGTTGATTTTGTATATTGAATAAGGTAAATTGGAAATAAAATTAAAAATTAATGCACCTACTGATACATCATTAAAAGGCCATGAATCTAAATTTAAAAATAATTTTTAAATCCTACAACCAAATTAAAATAACATTTTATGCTGCACATAAATTTAAAAGCACTTCACTTTTAAGCATAAATCAATATTTTTTATTTTCGGTGTATACCACTTAAACTTTTATAAATTTGATTATTGATTATTGATTTTTATGAAATGCAGAAATGTTTATGAAGAATAGTTTTTTTCATAAAATTAATAATAAAGAAATTTCCCATTTGTTGCCAACTTTTTCAGACATGCTTTATACCTTACTAACAATTAAAACACTTCTTTCCTTACATGAAGTATAAAATATAATCATATTTAGCTATATGTATATATCTACATTAATTCATTTTAATTTTCACTTCACCATTTTATTATTTCACTTGCAATTTTTTTAACAAAACAAAAATTGTTTGTGACTTTCAAAATTTGGATATATTTAATAAAGAATCGAGACAGAAAATATAATAATTAATTAATTCTAATACTCCATCAGTTTATGTATTTTTTCCCTTAATTACCTAGATATTGATTTAAATTAAATATGTAATGTAAATGACAAATAAAATATAAAATTCGTTAAGCCGGCCCTTTTTACTATTTACCTAAAGAGGCAAATCCCTTTATGGCTTCGACTTTATCAGCGGGATACTTTTAAATTCTGCATAAGTCAGTTCTTATAATTGTGAATGAAGTATACATTTGACCCCGTTTTGTGGCTCTCTGTACCAACCCAGCTGTCCGCCCTTTTGGATTTAGAGTTTTTAGGGGCTAAATAATAAACCATGTAAATGGCGGACATATTACTTATCGTTAATTTTTCCCCAAAAAATTGCAACTTCACCTCTGTCCACCACCCCTTATGTATCCACTCTCGCGTCCGCCCTTTGGGATTTCGTCTAGTTATACCAAGATCTTACTCTGGGCAAATTTTCAGCCATATTATCGATCGTTAATTTTTCCGAAAAAAAATTTCAACTTCATCCCTGTATAGCCACCCCCTGTACCACGAGGGACGTCCGCCTGTAAGGCAAAGTCTTAACCCAGATACAATGAATATATTCCAATAGAGAAATGTCATATTACTGATCAGTTCAAAATTTCGGCTCTATCTCTCCGACTATTAGGCAAACTCCTCTTTCCTTTAAAGGAGACAGATAGTTGAACGATATTTTATACAATGTCTATCACCGGGTATGTATTTATTTTTGTCCAAGTTTTATATTGGTCCACTATTTCAAATGCAGTTCAAACAGACATATATTAAATTGTATGTTCCGTTTTAAATTGGTTCAATCTGTATAACCATACATTAGATTATATATAATGTACTACCACGTTTTATTATATATATATATATATATATATATATATATATATATATATATATATATATATATATATATATATATATATATATATATATATATATATATTGTGATTATTTGTGAATGATTTAATGAGCAATGAGTGTTTTTTAATAATATAAAATATATATAGGGTTTTTATCGCGGTTCTCAAAGAATTAGTTTGTAAGCACTTTTTGAAATTATCTTTATTATATCTATTATGAAACACACATATATATCTAACATAGCCAATGTAAATTTAAAACAAACTATCTTTAAATTGAAATTCTTATGAAACTAATTAAATTATATTGACAATGTAAATTTTAAACAAACTATCTTTAAATTTGAAATTCTTATGATACTAATTAAATTATATTAACAAAATTGTGTACCTTTCTGTCACTGAATGCCTAAATGAAACTGTTCTCCAAAATAAATATTTTCATCACCACTCAATGTCTTCGTTCTCAGCCTCGGTTATCCTTGTTTTTGTGAAATTACTTTTTCCAATTATCAGCTTCCGCCAATTGAAAATATTTTTCTTCTTAACAGCATTTATATTTATTCTTCGTTTTAATAAATACCAATATCCAATCACCAAAGAGAATTCTTTACTTTTCTATCGAGAATTTTATTGACATTTAGGCTTTTCAAATCAGAATAGAAACTTATATGTAAATTAAACACCTTAAATCAATAAATTACACTATTTCAAATCCGTAACTATATGTAAACTAAACATCTTAAATTAACAAATAACCCCACTTCTATATTCGCAACCATCACTTAACTGTCACTTTCAGAGTATATTTGGTTGCCTATGCACATTGCTTACTTAAATATAAATATCAGGAGTTTTCCTAGGGTAACATTTGTAATCCCTGACAAGGTGAACTTCGAAGTGCAATCTTCTCTGTTAATTAACCATGAAAATACATCCTTTAAAATATTTTTATTCTCTGACAGACTATAGTGTTTTCTTTGTAAGCTTACGGGTCGTACCGTGGGGTCTGATTGCAAACTCTCCAGTTGACCAGATCACACACTCATTGCAGCTAATGCTCCTCCCTCTTCTTTATTTTCAGCTGACTCTAAGGAATCCTTAATCCTAAATCCTTAACTTCATCAAAAGAATTTCTATCTTCGGAAATTGAGTCCATCTCCATTAACTACTTACCCACTCTGGCTGCCATTATGGATTTATCCATCCCTCGTCGTACTAATTCAAAGTCCATGTTCTCAGAAGGACAAAAAAGGGGACACTTCAATGACAGTCCTCCTGATACTCCTACCATTCTATCTTCATCCGGTATTCTTGCTCTATTAAGTTCTTTTCCTCCTTCGGCATTTTCGATGCCACCCAAACCAGCCAAAAAATGTCCAAATCTAATCTTTGATTGGATTACTCGATAAAACCATATCATATTTCCGCTATAGAAATGATTTACAAAGATAATTCGACTAATTTTACACTCAATCCCACGCAACTTATTACACTTCTTGAGAACTCTTTTGTATGTATCACCCCACTACAAGAAGCTTAAAAATCCTTCAATATAGATGGTATTCAAAAGGACTTATTGCAGCTCTACATAGGTACAGGGAAAAGATCACTAAAAAACCGTATCACTAGAATCTTAAAAAATTTAAAAGAACATACCTCTGACTTACAAGAGTATATATAAGTGCATACTCTGATAAATCTTCTGATGTCAAATCTAATCACAGCATACATGATGAATAGAATTTCTCTCTTTCTCTCGTATTTATTCATTTTTTCTGCTCTCTGTATATTTTTACTTCATCTTTTGCCAAATTGAGACACGATATTTATTTAGGTAAAAAAACTTTACGTACTTCAAATACTAGCCCAAGTCCAGTGTGGAAAAAAAATTGTTAATAAAAAATAACCTTAAAATATCCAATCTCTTTTTTAATTGAAAGGTTATCCTTGACAATTAAGAGACAGCCAAGATTCTATCAGAAAATTTAAAATAAAAGTTTTGCAACAAATCTGGACCTAACCATATATACTCTTTTCTTCCTTCACCCTTTCATTATTCATCCTCAGTTTCACAAGATACCAATTATCCGAACTCTCGTATAAACTATTTCGAACTAAAAGCTGCACTCAAATCCTATAAAAACACAAAAATTAGGGTTTTCTAGAATGATATTGAAAACTTTCTCGAAAATTCCTTAGGCACCAACGACCCTCTAAATGAAGCCAGTAAATTTACCACTAAAATTCGTTTTTAAAAAGTCGGTAGAGCATACTTGACAAAACTTAGAACAAAAGAGCAAAACAACTTTTCATAAACTTCAATCTTTTATTGGTCATCTCTCCCTAGACTTCATAACTAGAAGAGAAGCATCGACTATTACAAGACTACGAATCAACCATACTAAACTTACCAACTGCAAACAATTCACCAACCTGTATAAAGCACTGGACTTAAAACCTACTCTAAAGAACTAGAGAATTGTCTACCTCTTTCTCAACTGTAAATTGTATATGTTGATTATGATACTTGAAAATGTTGACTATTTCAATAATTTTGTGTTTAGAAAGTGCCAAAACTAAATCATCTACATATCTTTAAAAAAAGGAATGAAAAAAGTGCAATTGTTGATACAATCACTGATAACATCATCCATGACATAGCTACTTAGAATGCTTAGAATGGGTGAAAGACTAGATCCCATAGGACTACCAAAAATTTGTTTCTGGAAGTCCTATGGCATCTTCTTTTTTCCTATCTAAAAAATTTCTTTTTTCTTACTCTTATACATACATATATATATATATATATATATATATATATATATATATATATATATATTGTCATAACTGCCAAGTTATTTATATTTTGAATACAGAACTTAAATTGTTTTTTTTTTACTTTATTGTGCAGAAAGTTGCTTTTTTTCAGTTGTGTTAATAATAATATTGTTGTAGGTAATGCTGCATTGGAAAGTCTGGAGCTACCCGATTGAAAAAAAAATTTCTATGCAGTAAGCATTTTGTCCAAAAATATCTAAATGCAAACCAAAAAAATATAGTGAGGTAGAAGAGGAAGGTTTGTTAACGACACCACGCGTTTTTCATACGTATTCGATAGCAAAACAACCTCAACCAGTGCCAATAGTGATTCGCACTACATACATTGCTTATTTTAGTTCATGAAAACAATGTTACAATCAATTTCTATAATTATTAATGTAAACAATGTTGTTTTGTTTTTTTACCTTGAATTATCATTTCGTTAATATTGTCTATGTGTAGATATTAGAATTTTGATAAGTGGTATATAACTATTAAAATAATGCGAATTTAATTTTTGCAATATCTATCACTTTGTCATTTAAAATTGTTTCATTAATAAACAGCTCAAATCGAGCGAGTTGATTGAAAAAAACATTCTCATTTATGTAAACAGAAATACAAAAATGGTGTTTATATTATAAAATACATAAATAAATAAAATAAAGGATACTATTTATTAAAGTGTTGTTAATTATTATTCCTTTTATCCCAACACATAGATTAATTTTTCCCTAAATATGTGTTGCCTCTTGTTGTGGCATATTGATGTGTTTATTTGTTTCAAAAGCATTATCAAAAAACCATACCCATAAATTTACTATATTTTCAAACGTCATTTTAAAGATTAAAAGATTGAAAATTTAATTTTCTCACAACATACATAAAACCATTGTTTAAAAAGATTTTTTTTTAAACAATGATAAAACTTAAGTCTTGACTAAAAAATAAACCTCCGCATTAGTGTTCTAAGACGATAGCAATCGAGTCTATTTCAATTAAATATTTAATCCTTTTCTAGCAAATCATATAACCAAATTAAATATCTGGTAAACTAATAGAAATTTAAAAAAAGGCAGCATTTACCTACTTCATTTAAATAGATTACTAACCGATTTAGATTTAGCAAGTCTAAAAGTATAAAAACAATTTGAAATATTTGCTCGAAATAGTCAAGTTATCTTTCACTAGATGCATACAACAATAATAACAATAAGCATTTTATTAAAGTCTTATATTTTCATATACGAAGACGGTTGCGTTTCGATTTAATTTAATTCTCTTACCACTCCCTAACACGTGTTTCTGGGTCTACTCGTCATCAGAGATTTAAGTCTCTTACATCTCAATTCTTTGATTTTCTTCACAATCTGGTATCCGTGTACAGGTTTGCATTAATTATGAGACAGATAAAAATATACTCGAATAGAATCCTGCAGAGAATTAAGTTTCTGTTAATAGTTTTTTAAATTTATGACTAGAGGCCGCCACATGACGGCAGACTAAAACTCAAACGTTTGTTCCGTAAGGATTGTCTAACTAGTCCTATTTAAACAATGCTAATACTAAATACTAATAAATAGTTATCTTTTTTCACAGCGCTAAGACATAAACCCGGTTCAACCCCTCGGAGGTTTAGGCCTTCCTTGTGAATGTTTTTTTTTTCTTTTTTTAATTTTTTTTTAATACCACTTTTTTTTTAATATTATATTTATACATTTTTTTAAATTTTATTTATATATATTTTTTTTCTATTTTATCCTTTTTTTCTTTTTTTTTTCTCTGTTTTTCCTTTTTTTTGTTTTTTTTTAATTATTTTTTTCTTTTTATATACATATTTTTTTCTTTTTATTTTTAAACAACAATTTTCATATTTTACAGGGAGGTACTTAATATTACATAAGCATAAACATGAAAAATAATAATTGCTAAACACATTTAAGCCGACTCATTCATACAAGTTAGATTTTTCTCTTAGTTCTTTTTAAAAATTCCCAAATAATTTGTTGTATTTTAAAGTTTCTTCGAGACAAGTATAAGAGAGAAGTTTGATTTTATGGTAAAAGTATTTGTTCTTGAGTCAGAGTGTGCATCAAATACTTAATTGCATCACCATTATGCTTGCATCCAAACAGCTAATGACTAATATCATCAACATAACCATTGCAATCAAAAATTTCTGATTCGGATAGATTTAGTCTATAGAGGTATGTCTTGACAGTGGCATGGTTAAAGAGACATCTAACAAACATGGAATAAATATTTCTGTTTGGTAACTTCTTACGGCAAACGGCTCAGGAGGTAAAACTGGATGAATTTTTGTATAAAGATTATTGCTTCGATTACAGAAAGCATACCATTCAATTTCCCAATTTTGTTTTAGACTTTTCTTGCCAGTCGCTGTTAGATCGCTTCTATCTTTTTTCTTTTATCTTCTATTTTTGATAAGATTGCCTCTTTAGCATAAAAATCTGCTTTGGTATTTCTGCCGGAAATACCAAATGATTTCTTCGTAGTAAGTTCAAACCCTTGTTTAAGGAAATACTCTCTTGCGTCACACATAATCGTTTTTATTGAGTTAATACTTTGTTGGTATGAATTATTTACAGTGTAAAAGCAGAAGTCGTCTGCATATTGTAATATATTGCATTTAATGCCTATACTGTGAAGATCTATAGTGTATAGATTATACAACAAGGGACTAAGGACAGAGGCTTGTGGTAGACCTTGATGCACTACTCTCGGGCCAATCAATCTATCATTACATCGAATGAATACCTGTGTATTAAGAAATAAGTTTACTAACACATATGAACATAAAGGTGTAATACCTATGTGCTTTAGTTTTTCAAATAATAGATTTAAATTGACGTTATCATAAGCCCCTGAAATATCAAGAAATATGGCAGATAGATAATTATTATTTGACTAGGATAACTGAATATCAGTCGTTAATTGAGACACACAATCCATAGTCAGTTTATTTCTACGAAAGACATATTGACACACTGGGAAAATATTTTTGTTTTCACACCACCATTCTAATCTGCTTTTCATAATTCGTTCAAATGTTTTAAGCAAACAAGATATAAGAGAGATAGGTCTTAGGGCAGTACTCTGGTTTACTTTGGGTATAGAAATAACCAAGCATTGTTTAAGAGAATCACAGTTGTCTCCTTTAAGTAAAATATTGTTGTATATTTTGCACAAATAATGTATGGCAATTTCTGGCAGGTTTAATAGCATGCTATAGTTAATGCCGTCAATACCAGAAGCTGTATTTTCAGAACTCTTAATATTTGCTTTAAGTTTGTCAGCTGAAATGGGGGTTAGTAAAAAGTGATCATTAGTGGAGATGCTCGGCATAAATACTGGTAGATGGACATAATCCGGAGAGATTTTTGTAAAAAGACTTTCTACTATGTCTTCATCATTAGCGGTATACTTTTTCTTACCTTGAATTTTGTTTACCCTTTTCCAAATCTCTGAGGGTGAAGTTTGCCTACTAAGTGAGGAACAAAATCGAGCCCAACTAGATTTGGCTTTTGAGCGGAAAGTGCGTTTACATATAGCTTCATTCCTCTTATATTCAATAAAATTTGAAAGGGTAAGATTGGATTTATACATTTTAAAAGAATTTTTCCTCGAATTCCAAACAGTGAGACATTCATCATCCCACCATGGTGGCGTTTTGAAAGATTTGGCTGAGTGTTTGATAATTTTAAAAGATTTGTTGGCTGCAGTAGTAATAGAATCTAATAAGAAGAATATCATTTCATTGGTTTTGTTTTTATTTGATTTATATCTGAAGATGCTCTCTACAGAATCTCTAAATTTTTCCCAATTTGCATTAGACATTGACCACTTAACTGAAGATGTAAAAATTGTATTTTCAAATTTCATATCCTGCACAAAAAGTCTAATGGGGAAGTGATCGGATCCATAGGTATCTGGAAGAACGGTCCAGTCAAAGGCTGAACATAAACTAGAGCTTATAATAGTAAGATCTACAACCGATTTGATATGTCCTGGAGGAGTAGCTCTATTAGCCGATCCGTCATTTACAACAACTAGATTAGGAAATACATCTAAGGCTTCTATTAATATATTACCATCGACGGAACATAAATTGGATCCCCATAATCCATGGTGAGCATTAAAATCTCCGGTAATAATACAATCATTGTTAATTTGAGAAAAAAAGACTAACGTAATCCTGCGTTGTTACTCTAACTTTTGCTGGACGATACACACTCAGAATAGAATAAATTTTTTGGTCAATCTTAATATTTACACCACAAACTTCGAGATTAGGATTGAAATTGTTAACAAATGAAATGGGCTCATAAATAATGTTATTTGCTAAAATAATGGTAAACTCCTTCATATCCCTTACTTCTACTTTTATTAATTACATTAAAATTATTGAAGCAAACAGTATCAGATGGTTTGAACCAAGTTTCCGATAAAAGAGCTATATCAAAACGTTCTTCAAAAAGTAATTGATTTAAAGAATATTTGTTTGCATTTAGCGAACGAATATTCCATTGAATAATTTTAATGTTTTTGGAAGCCATTAAAGTTATGTAAAAATGTTACCTATAATATCTTTAATTTTATTTTCTAATTCAATTTCGTAAATTTTAAGATTAGATTCTATATTTGAGGAAGAATTGCAATAATCCTGGATACTACGTTGGAACAAATTTAACGGGGCACGGCATTTAACAAAAAGTATATAAAAAATTTCTACTTACAGTACAGTTGACAGAATAACAGAACTTAAAATAAAAAGGAAAACAAACAAAATCGGCTAAACACTCTGTATTATATCTTGGAACACACTTCTGCACTTCACAACAGATCTAAATCGAGTAAAATAAAACTTTAGAACTACTTAAATATACAAATGTTCAAATATAACAACCTAGGACTTCCACAAGGGTCAGTTTTGAGCCCTTTATTATTTAATCTATAACATCTGATTTGCACAATGTCTCCCTAGTAAATAACAGTCTTAATATAATACAATATGCTGATGATTTTCTTATATGTTCATCTTCCAAAACATACGAAAAGTGCATACAAATTTTGGGAAAAATGAACGACTACTCCAATAGCTGGTTTAAAGAAAATGGCGTCGAAATAGCACCAAGTAAATCTAGTATATGTATTTTCACGAGGCATAATCTTCCAAAAATAGACAAGTTAACAGTGAACAGTCGGGAATATAATTTCTGTTCTTCAATTAAATACTTAAGGATGATTCTTGACCGTAAATTAACTTGGAAGTTACCCATTGACTTCACGTTAAAGAGATGTAATAAAGGATTAAATTTTTTTAAAGCAATTTTTAAAACTTGGTGGGGATCCGATGTAGAAACTGCGTTACTTTTTTATAGATCGTATATAAGATCAATCATAGATTATGGATGTGTTTTGTATCATTTAGCAGCTAAGTTAGTTCCGTACATCCTAGGGAATATAGACGTGTTTCAAAATACAATATTACGGATTTGCCTAGGTACTATGAAATCAACTCCAACCAATTCGTTATATGTTGAAGCACTAGAATTTCCACTCAAATATAGAAGAGAATATCTTAGTCAAAAATTTCTGATTAATATTCGTCATAGAAACCTCTCTCTTTACTGCAGTATTAGCAAACTTAATAATGCAGATTTAACAAATAAATATTGGATTAACAAAAATTTTTCTCCACTTTGTGAAGCTTTTAGAAATCTCTCAAATTGCAATAACACCAACTCATACACATATGATAATTTAAACTTTGAAGAATTTACTCTTTTTTGCAAACTATTAGGGTAATTAAACCAAGGTACCATGTAAATACTGCAATCAGATACAATATTTTAAGGAATTTATTAGAAAACTGGTCAGCATCAACAGGTATTTATACAGACGCATCAAAGTCTTCTTTTGGCACTGGATGCGCTTTTTATATTCCTTCAAAAAGTATAGAAAACATGTTTACTCTGGATCATAAGTTTTCAATTTTTACTGCTGAAGCTATAGCAATTTATGAAGCATTAAAGTATTTTAAAAATTCCAATGACAACTCCGCAATAATTGCATCTGATTCTTTGTCGGTTCTTATAGCCATTGAGACTATATCTTTTCCTAACAAAAACACAAATATTTACATCTTTCTAATCAAAAAAAATATTTTTAAATTACATTAGGAACAAAGAACAGTTATATTTTTGAGGATTAAAGCTCACATAGGGCTTGAGCATAATGAGTATGTAGATATATTAGCTAAGAAAGCCATTGATTCTGGTGCGAAAACAGATTATAAGCTCTGCATCCCAGATTTATTTGTAACAATCAAGAATATTGTAAAAAATGAGTGGAAACAAGAATACCATGAATACAGTCAACACTCTAAATCACAATATGCACTCATACAACCCTCAATCCCGAGTGAATTTTGGTTTAAAAATTACTCTTTTCCACGTAGATACATTACATCTATTATCAGAATAAAATCAGGACACGCATGTTATCCGGCTCATCTGACAAAACTTAAAATTGTAAATTCCAATTCATGCAAAGTTTGTCAAAAAGAAGCAGATTTAAACCACATTTTCTTTGAATGTACAAAATATATACAACAAACTGACGACTTAATAAAAAATTTAATCAACCATAACATCCTTCCACCCTATAACATTTGTTACCTTCTCATTAAATAACAAAAATGTATATAACTACTAAACAGAATTTATTTCGAAAAGTAACCTCAATTTGTAAGTTCAGTCAAAAAAATAGTAACCTTTGTTTTAAACCTACTATCCGTGACCCTGTCTAGGTTGTGTTTTAAATTTAATGTCTTGATGGGTCCCTAGACGAGAAGCGAGTAACCATGTTTGTTCCATGGATAACCAAATAACCAATAATAAATATATTGTGATAATTATTTTCTTTTCTGTCCTTTGGGAAGAACTTTAAAAAGTTGTGACTGGCTGAATGGCATATGCCTATGCCAAAAAAAAAGAGATTGTTAGGGTTTGGAAGAGCTGTTTGGGCTGTGTTAGTTTTATTTCGACGATCGTTTATTATAGACCAAGTTTTTTTGCAACATTTTAGAGCTTCCCAAACGATTTTGATAGTACATTTTTTAGCTGTTTGATAAATTTTAGATGAATTTCTCTGTACTTGTTGATATATTCAGTGACAAAGACGTTGTAAAAAATTTCTTGATCTACAGTAGTGTACATATTCTTGGCTGATACACGGATACTTTGGTTATCCAGGGTTTATGATGTTTTAACTGAATTGTGATTAAAGGAAATGCCTTATAAAAAATACAAACAAGTCTATCTAAAAACCACTGAAATTATAGTGCACGCACACAGAAGGAAAGTTCCACAAAGAAATCATGCATAAATTTTGGAACTTACGAAAATTCTCAGCTCATAAAATCCTACCTAAACGTTGGGTTCTCGAGGAGGGCTTGTTGAGAGTATTAAACTTGGTATATATTGCTTCCTGATAAGATAGTCTTGCATTAATAATTGTAGAGCGTACATCAAGGGGTGAGAAATCTGAGACAATATAATCAATTGTGGTAAATGTTCTTTTAGTAATTCTTGTAGGAGAATTAACGTGCATTATTAGCACAAGCAACGGTAGCACAAGCAACAGCGTAATTACTATTTAATTAATCGCATATATAATGTTTCTGCTTCTATTGGGCAGGTCATCTAACAAATTTAGCAGGTTATGAAAAAATAGTTCAGTGGAAGAATCAGGTGATCTACAAATGCAAAGAATGTATAGATTAAGATTCTTGTTATAAACTAATGAAAACTCAAAAAAGGCTTCATTCAACAATTTTAATTTTTAAACCAATTTTTTTTTTATTTCAAATTACATGTCTCGGCTGCTGTGACCATTGACACGAGGAACTGTATTACAGAAAACAATAAATTAAGTTAAATTGATATCTAAAAAAAAGAAAATAAAAAACTAGCGGATGATTACAAAATTGAAATATAGATAGGCGATACAATTACAACAGGTGATATAATTTACAGTTTTTAAGGAACTCTATCACATTAGACATATTGTTTTTGGATTTTAACATATCACATAAACTTCCGTGGATACCATGTTTGATCCGTGCTGCTGCGTACTGGTTACATTCCACAAGTATATGGTGTATACTTGGGGGAGTTGCAATATTGGCAGTTTGGAGGTTCTTCGGGAACCATCAGATATCCGTGGGTTAGCCGGGTGTGCCCAATTCTAAGCCTTCTAATGATGGTCTTCGATTTTCTTTCCGTAGTAAAAATTCTAGGTCCTAAAATGTTTGGTTGGATGGACTTTAGTTGGGTAGTGCACCTGTTTCTTTGATTTTGCCACATTGAGGTTGAACAGTGTAGTTAAGCCGACTCTGTACGCGGCATCTATGCGCCGACTCGTGGCAAGGTGTCATGTCAACGCGGGGAGACAGAATAAAGATGGCGAACAAGAACTGACAGACTTTACGTTTTTTAGTTTTACATTATAAGTTTGAAGTTGTAATATGTATTTTTAAAATAATAAAACCCAAATATACAGTCCACTTAAGTCGTACGGATTTATCATACCCAACTACGGCTATCCACACAAAACATGGTCTTCGAGACGAATTAAATGGATTTTTACACACAATTGGCGCCATTTTCCGGCAAAAACACATTGTAGAAGTTATAAAGGAAATATATTATCACACATTGGGAATCGAAGGAAGTCGATATTCACACATACACAATTATAGAAGTAAAAGCAAAATTCATGATTTAGGGCAAAGGTAACCAGAAACCAACATACATACATAAAAACACCACGTGAGTACACAGTATCCTTTTTTAAACAAATCATATCCATACCTATTATTAAAACAAATTTACATGATCAGTCTGTGTCAGTTTCTTGTTCCTTTATTATTAAGTTATTAAAACATCTCTGGGTCATATACTACTTGTAATAGATAGTATAAAAAGGTAATAAATTCAATAACAACCATGGCAGAACTCACAAATTTAAAAAAAAAGAGGAGCACAATTAAAGCTCAAATGACACGATTTCAAACATTTTTAAATAATTATTCAGATGCTAGTGCATCACAGCTACCAAGTAGAATTGAAAAATGTAGAGAGTGGTGGAGAGATTTTGATATTGTACAAGAAAACATTGAACAATTTGCATCTGGTGAGGGCATTGATATTGACTCAGATTTTGATTCACAGGTAAATGAAAGATTAGATTTTCAGGATTTATATTTTGAATTAATTGGCATAGCAGAAGGGTTTTTGAATAAAACTGACTCTGTTTCAAACCAATCAGATACACAATCTGATACAATGAAAGCCTCATCAAAAAATGTAAAACTACCTCCTTTAGAGGTACCAACATTTAACGGTTCATTTCATAGTTGGTTAGAGTTTAGGGATGGGTTTACAAGTTTAATAATCAATAATTCAGAATTAACTGATGTAGACAAACTACACTATTTGAAAAAATCATTAGTTGATAGGGCAGTTGGGGCATTGGATGAGTTACCAACTACAAACACAAATTTTCATTTTGCATGGCATTTATTAGGTGAAACATATGAACGCAAAAAGTTAATAGCACGCAGTCACATTGATAAGTTAAATGAATATCCACATATAAATAATGAAACCTCATTCGAATTAAAAAAATTCTCTACTTCAATTAAAAAAGACTTAAAGGCATTAAATACATTGGGTTATTCAGTAGAACAATGGAATGTTATTTTAATTTGTATATTAGAAAAAAAATTGGATAAAAACACAAAAAGGGAATGGCAAAAAATTGGGCCACTTAATGAGTTTCTGACAATTACAGATTTTTTATCATTCTTAGATCAAAAAATACACAGCCTAGAAAACTCAGAAGATGATAAAGATAAACCCAAGTCATCCTCTGAGACCAAACGTAAGTATGAAAAAGCTCCTTTTTCAAAAACATTTTTAGCATCACACAAACAGTGTCATCTTTGTGGACAGTCACATTATCTTTATGGGTGCAAATCATTTCACAAATTATCTATCTCATTAAGACGAGCGGAAGTTAACAAAGTCAAGGGTTGTTGGAATTGTTTACGGGAAGGTCATACAGCTCAAAATTGTACAATGCGGGGTTGCAAAATTTGTGGTAGGAAACATAGTACACTTCTACATTTAGATTCACATTCATCAGGGTACAATGAACACAACTGGGAACGAAATACACAAGGCAAAGATAGAATACATCCACAGGGTCAACATTCATCACATTCATCAGGGCACAATGAACACAATTGGGAACGAAATACACAAGGTAAAGATAGAACACATCCACATGGTCAAAATTCAGTTCAACTTCAAGGTTCACAACCACTAATACCATGGACACCTAATCAAACTCAGGGTATACATTCACAGGGACAATTTACACATTCTCAAACACTAGAGCCAAATAAGCAAGGGCAAGTTACACATATTCAGGCACATGAGGTACACTTACAGGGACAAAACACAAATTTTAAGGGGCAACATGATTTAGGTGATGGGGTACCTCACTCAGTGTATTTGGGACAGGTTAAGACTAAGGACTATAGCACTATAGAAGATAGGGTACAAGTTAGCAAATGCAATCATACCAACTCAATTCATACAAAAACAGAGATTCTGCTTTCAACAGCATTAGTTTACATGCAAGACAATTTTGGAAACTTTCATGAATGCAGAGCCTTGTTAGATTGTGGGTCTCAATCAAACTTTATTTGCAAATCATTGTTAGAAAAACTCAATATCCCAACGGAAAAGGTAGACATTCCAGTGGCAGGTATCAATCAAGGTATTACAAAAATTACACGGGCCATGAAAGGTATAATACAATCTAAAACATGTAGTTATAAAGTAAGTGCATTTATGTTAGTTATAGATAAGATATCTGACAATTTACCAGCTTTTAATCTTAATTTAGAAATGATTGACATACCAAAAAACATTATGTTAGCTGATAGCTCTTTTGGAGTTTCAAAACCTGTTGAATTATTGTTAGGTTCATCTATATTTTGGCAATTACTATGTGTAGGGCAAATAAGACTGGGAAAAGACAAACCTATACTTCAGAAAACCAAATTGGGATGGGTGGTATCAGGGCCTGTGAGAACAATTGACAAAGGGGTACATTTTTCGGGTATGGTTTCATGTGACTTTTCTGCACTCAGCTTGAATGAACAGATGGAACAATTTTGGAAAATTGAAGAATTGGATATACATAAAAAATCCTTATCAGTAGAGGATAAATATTGTCAGGAACTGTTCAACTCAACCACAACTAAGGATTTACATGGACGTTATATAGTACAATTACCACTTAGAGAAGATATTACAAAACTGGGGGATTCTTACAGCGCAGCAATGAAGAGATTTCAAAACTTGGAGAAGAAACTGAGCAACAATTTGAGTTTGCGAGAGCAGTATCACAAATTCATGGAAGAATATTTGGCATTAGGACACATGACAAAAATAGATGACTGGGAGCTACAGATACAAGGAGATATACCAAAATATTATATACCAAATCATGGGATACTAAAGACATCATCTACTACTACCAAGCTTAGGGTAGTCTTCGATGGGTCTGCTAAAACAGACAATAATTTGTCATTGAATGATGTATTAATGGTGGGACCAAGGCTTCAGGAAGATTTATTACACATCTTGCTACGGTTTAGAAAACATAAAGTTGTCATTGCTTCTGATATTGAAAAGATGTATCGGCAAGTTCTTATTTCTTCAAAACAAAGGGATTTACAAAGAATTTTTTGGAGATTTTCATCGGACCAACCTATAAGTACATACAAATTAAACACAATAACTTATGGTTTAGCACCATCAGCCTTTCTCGCAATAAGATGTATACAACAAGCAGCATATGAACATATGTCAAATTTACAAGAAGCTTGTCAAACTATTTTGAGGGATTTTTATGCAGATGATCTATTATCAGGAGGGGACACAATTGAAGAGGTTAGGAAGTTAAAACAGGACATCAGTTTCATTTTGAGCTCAGCAGGATTTCAGCTCAGAAAATGGGTCTCAAATAAACCAGAAGTATTTGAAGGGGACTTACAAAATAATCAACAAGTTGAGCATTATTTGTCTGAAGACATCACTAGTAAAACTTTGGGGTTGTACTGGAATACTCAATTGGACATCTTGCAGTACAATATTAATTTTAATATACAATCTCAGACAACCAAAAGGTCAGTATTATCAATGATTTCTCAAATATTTGACCCTCTGGGTCTTGTGGGACCAGTCATAATCACGGCTAAGGTAATTATGCAATCATTATGGAAGCTCAAATTGGATTGGAATGAGTCATTACCTCAGGATCTTCACACCGCTTGGAACAAATTTAAGGAAACAATTTCAGATTTACACCAAACACAAATTCCAAGACACGTGTTATGCTTACAACCAAAGGACATTGAACTTCACTGCTTCAGTGATGCATCGGAAATTGCATATAGGGTAGCAATTTATGTACGGTCAATAAGTCATGATGGGTTATATCATGTGCATCTACTATGTGCTAAATCAAGAGTAGCTCCGTTAAAGACAATCTCATTACCAAGGTTAGAGTTATGTGGGGCGTTACTCAGCGCAAAACTTACCAGGGAAGTTATACATACAATGGACATAAGATTTAATAAAGTGCATTTTTGGACAGATTCGACAATTACATTACATTGGATAAAGGGCGAGGCTTCAAAATGGAAAACATTTGTGTCACATCGGGTTTCGGAGATTCAAAATTTGACTAAAACATATGAGTGGCATCACATCCACTCCAAAGAAAATCCAGCCGACATCATATCCAGGGGGATGGAACCAAAATTACTTAAAGATTCTTCACTTTGGTGGAATGGTCCAAAATGGCTAATGGAAGATAGGGAGAAATGGCCTTATTTTAATATAAATGACTTAAGTACTTTGGAAGTGCCAGATAAAAGGCCAGTTAAATTTTCATTAATTGTTACAACATTGCATACAATTTGGGATAGATTTTCAAGTCTTAACAAGTTACAAAAAACCACAGCTTATATTCTGCGATTTATAAACAATTGTAGATTGCCAATAGGTGAACGTAAATGGGGTATACTTACTGTTGATGAAAGGGAGGGCGCACTAAGAATTCTAATCAAAATGGCTCAATTGGAAACATTTGGTTCAGACATTTTGTCAATAAAAAGATTGGGCTCACTATGTAAGACAAGCAGTCTCATCTCATTAAACCCTTTTTTAGATTCAGAAGGTATTTTAAGAGTTGGTGGACGTTTACAAAATTCAGATTTGCCATTTTCACAAAAACATCCAATTATCTTACCAAAAAATCATGTGCTCACACGGCTTATCGTTACTTCATATCATCTTAAACATTTACATATGGGACAACAAACTTTATTATCTATTTTACGGCTAAAATTTTGGATTCTTTCAGGGCGTAATACAATCAGACATATTCTGCACAAGTGCATAACATGTTTTAGGGCAAGGCCAGTTACGATAAATAATCTAATGGGTCAATTACCTAGATCACGAGTAGTAGCATCCAGACCTTTCCTTAATTGCGGTATTGATTATGATGGTCCCTTTCAGTTAAAAACAAGCAACCTAAGAAACTGTAAAATTGTTAAGAGTTACATTTGTATATTCACTTGCTTTACTACTAGGGCAACTCATATTGAATTGGTTTATGAGTTAACTACAGAGTCATTCTTGAACTGTTTCAAACGTTTTGTTGCTAGAAGGGGTCTCTGTCAAAACTTGTACTCTGATAATGCTACGAATTTTGTGGGGGCAAACAATCATTTGAAGGAACTGTACTCATTTATAAGTGATACAAATATCAAGTCAAAGTTTCTCCAGCATTTTGCTGATCACCAAATCAATTGGAAATTCATACCTCCCCACTCTCCTCATTTTGGCGGGGTATGGGAGTCAACTATTAAGTCTGTAAAATATCATTTAAAAAGGGTGTTGGGGGAAAACAAATACACATATGATGAGATGTATACTCTCCTGACACAGGTTGAATCATGTTTAAACTCACGACCTCTCTTACCATTATCCAATGATCCACTTGACCTTGGTGTACTCACGCCAGGACATTTTTTAATTGGAGATTCCTTAATGGCTGTACCACAAGAGGATCTCACAGATGTCCATACAAACAAACTCAAGCGATATCATCATCTTACGCAAGTTATTCAACATTTTTGGGCTAGATGGTCGCGGAAATGGAAACTAGGAAGAGTAGTCGATGTGTATCCGGGCAGCGATGGGATAGTGTTGTGTGTGTTCGTACTGCTCACGGTACATTCAAAAGAGCATGCGCGAAACTATGTGTTTTACCGATTAGTGACAATTAGCTCGCCCGGTTATATAGTTGTTGACTATTTCGGTCTGTTGAAAGGCATGTGTTACTTCAGCCTTTCAAGGGGGGCGGCATGAACAGTGTAGTTAAGCCGACTCTGTACGCGGCATCTATGCGCCGACTCGTGGCAAGGTGTCATGTCAACGCGGGGAGACAGAATAAAGATGGCGAACAAGAACTGACAGACTTTACGTTTTTTAGTTTTACATTATAAGTTTTAAGTTGTAATATGTATTTTTAAAATAATAAAACCCAAATATACAGTCCACTTAAGTCGTACGGATTTATCATACCCAACTACGGCTATCCACACAAAACAGAGGTAGATAACTTTTTAATTTCAATTATTATATCTTGAAACATTTGGACTTTTTCATCTGTAAGGTCAGAGCGACGTGGTTCATTTGCTGCCTGGTCAGCATTCTCATTTCCTTTAATACCAACATGTGAAGAATTCCATATCATCGAAACCGAAGTGTTTGATTTAGCAAATGCTGTACATCTTTCGTGGACCTCATTAACTAAAGGATTTGATGTGTAGATTTTTCTAATTGAATTTATGGATGATAATGAATCTGTGCAGATTGCTAAGTTTTTGGTACCCTGCATTGGAACCTCTAGAGCTTTAAGTATAGCATAGAGTTCTACTGTGAATATACTGGTCGTCTTGGGTCGTCTATACATTGCTAGTCTGTTATTTGTGGAAGTAATAGCACATCCGCCACTTTCTTCGTCTCTAGATGCATCTGGGAATATTATGTTATCAAACTTGCCTCTATTAATTATGTCGTTAAAATTGTTTCATGAGTATTGTAGAGGTTTCCATTTTCTTATATCTGCACAAATTTACGTTAAAGTCATGTAATATTTTTAGCCAAGGTGGAGTATTGGGCTGAATAATGGGGGTGGTAAGATTTAGGTCAATATTTTCTAAGAGTGGCAATAAAAACTGTAGTGATGAATTGGCAGTAGCTCTACTGTTAATTGAAAATTTTTAATAAGTTGGAAAGATATATTATTTGGGTTTGCAGAGACCTTAGCAAAATAGGAGTTTGGTAGACGTTGTCTTCTAATATTTAGAGGGGGTTAACACGATCCGACATATATGCTTTCTGTAGGGCTAGATCTGAAGGCTCCAAGGCATATTCTTAATGAAGTGTTTTGAATTGTATCTAGTGATTTTAAATAAGTTTTAGGGGCAGACATATATAATATCGATCCATAGTCTTAGATCTTATTAGGGCTCTGTATAAACTTAATAGGACTTCTTCTTCGGCTCCCCATTGTCGATTGGATAATGGTTTTGGTACCCCTAAAAATTTGTGATTTTCAACAACTTGTAGTAAATGCTCTTTTAATTTTATGAGTGGAAGAGTTTGTTTATATTTTTTGCTAAAGTTAATCACTTTAGACTTTGGATGCGAGAAGCTGAAACCAATTTTGTTAGACCAGTGAGAAATGTTATCAATAGTATTTTGCAAAAGAGTGCTAGTGGAGCTTATTACTTTACCCGAGCAGCAAATAACTAGATCATCCGCATAGATATTATGTTTGACAGGGGGTTGTACTAAGTAACTAAAGTCGTTAAGAAGCAGTAAAAATAACGTTGTGCTGAGGACTGATCCTTGAGGTACTCCTGTCTCCAGGATATATGAGGGAGACATTTTACCATTTGCAGAGACTTTGAAACTTCTGTTAGTTAAAAAATTCTCAACAAATAGATATATGTTTCCAGATAAATTAGACTCTTTAAGTTTTTCTAGAATTGCCGGCCTTGATGCTGTGTCAAAAGCACTTTCTATATCGAGTGAGACAGTTATAACGTCGTTTCTATTAGAGAATGCTTCTATGGTATTGGATTGAAGAGTGATAAGATTATCCATTGTGCAACGATTTGGACGAAATCCTTATTGAGCGGTATTGATAATATTATGTTTTTCAAGATACCAAAGTAAGCGTTTGTTGACCATTTTTTTCAGGAGTTTGCAAAGTGTACACTTAATGAGATGGGTCTAAATGATATAGTTGTATTGGCAGAAGTATCATTTTTCTTGAGTGGAATTATTATAGCTTGTCGCCAAAGTGTTGGAAATTGGCTACCTAGCCATATGTTGTTGTAGAATTCAAGTATCTTTATTAGGGTATCTTCATGTAGATGTTTTAGGAATATCGATGAAATGTCATCCGGCCCTGCAGCACTGTTCTTTAGGGAGTTAACAGCTTCGACTAATTCGTCGATTGTTAGTGAGAGATTGACAGGATGATCATTGGAATTTGGATTCTTATGTACAACACATTTATTTGTTATGTTTATTGGTCCAGTACAGTTGTTATCAAGTTTAGATTTATTTAAATAGTATTTGGCAAGTGTGTTTACAATCTGCTGGTCATCAGTTATGACATTGTTATTTTCTATAATGGCTGGAATTTTGTATGTTGTATATCTACCTTTCATCTGTTTTATTTTAGTCCATATTTGACTAGAAGGTGTGTCGGAAGTTATGCTACTGATATATTTGTTCCATGAGTTCTGTTTGCTTTCTTTAACAATTCGCTTAGATTTAGCTCTTAGTTTTGTAAGATTTATTAGGTTCGCTTGGTTTCTAGTTTTACGATATCTGTTTAATGCTTTTTTACAATCTTTTACAGCCAGTTTACATGATTCATTCCACCACGGAACATATTTTTTGGAGGGATCAAAGTAGTATTTACCGATGCATTTTTCAGCGGAAGTTATAATACAATTAATCAACATATTAAGATCTTCATCAGCAGAATTCATAAAGGAGATTTCATTTGTTTGTTCCTTTACAATTAAGTTAAATAGATCCCAGTCAGCGTGAGCAATTTTCCACTTAATTTGGCTTTGTCTTTGTGAGTTTGTGAGTTATCATTGTTAGAAATTAAAATGGGAAAATGGTTACTGCCATAGAAACTTTCCAGTGTTTTCCATGTAAGATGAGTAGATAATTCTGGATTACATAGGCTTAAATCAATGGAAGAGAGGGTACCTGTTTGAATATGAAAGTATGTGCTGCTTCCAGTGTTGGAAAATTAAGGTTGGAATTGATTATGATATTTTCAATCATTTTGCCTCTACCGAAAGTATTATTGGAGCCCTACATAGTGCTATGTGCATTACAATCTCCAACTAAGATAAATGGTTCAGGAAGTTGGTTAGTTAGGTTTGTAATTTCGAGAGCTGTTAGGGTGTAATAGGGAGGAATATATAAGTTGCAAATTACGATTTTATTTGGACACCAGGCAGTAACGGCAACGGCTTCTAGAGTTCTTGTTAAGTGGAATTCTTGGTGGAATATATCTGTAGAAATAAATATTGAGCTACCACCAATAGCTCGTGCGTGTGATGTTCGTATAAAGTGGTAGCCAACGTAATTTTTAAGGTATGGATTATGGTTTTTAGAGAAATTGGTTTCTTGCAAACAAATGAAATCGGGTGAAGTATCAGCAACAAGCAGTTGGAGATTTTCTAGCTGGGGGTAAAACCCATCACAATTCCACTGGATTAAATTGAATGAGAAGAATATTAGAAGGCGGGATTTTTTAGTGCTGCGACCTTTGGGATCGATCGGAAAGGCACTCATCGTCAGTTAGTTCGCTTGATGAAATTGAGTCTGGTAAACTTGTGGCTTCAGAGGATTCTAGTTGTAGTTGTTTTTTGATCTTTTTACTTAGCCGGGTAAATCGGTTTTTTAAGGATCTATCTGAAAGATTTGGATATATAGTATGCAGGTTTAAAAGTAGACTTTTTACATTATCCGTGAGCTTTTTCGCTTCCGAATAAGGATAAGAATATCCAAAACTATTTTCAAGGAAGAAAAAGAAATTGTCTATGGATATTTTAAAGGTTTGTGGGTTCTTTTTGTATGCTTCTTGGATTGTTCTCTTGGTGGTTTCGGTTAATACTAATTCTGTTGAAGTATCAGGTTTGTGCTTTTTTTTCTTAGCTTTGAGACCTTTCTGGGGGAAGCTGATAGAGGGGGAGGCATATCTAACAATGGTTGAGCTTCTTTCTCAGGAATTTCAGGGCTTGTTAGTTCACTAGGAGTTTCTATTTCAGAGTGTCCTCGTTTTTAAGATATTTGTGTTATGGCAATTTGGTCTGATTGTGTAGTTTCAGTGTTGGAGTCTTTATTTTCGATTTGTGGCTCTTTGGCATTATGTGTAGAGGGAGATGAAATTTTTACGGATGAGTTGGGGCTTGTTGGTATATATTCGGTTGGGATTGTATTGTCTGTTGGAGGATTTGGACAGTTGGAGGCTATATGTCCTGTTTGTTTACAGATAAAACAATGTACTTTATCTGTAGGAAGGAAGATTCTGTGTTCATTCCCTTCAAAGGAAATAAGTACTGATGTTTGTAATTCAAAATCTTCGGAGGGAGGGTATACGTAAACTTGACGTCTGAAACTTAATACATGTGAATATTCGTCCCCAGGAATGCCTGCTCTTAAATAGGATATAGGAGACGCGATACGAAGTCCAAGATTTTTAATGCTATTTTCAACTATATCATGTGGTAAGAACGGAGATACATTAGATATAATTATTCTTTTAGCAGAGGAAATAAGTCTTCGGATATTTAAAGAAACATCTCCTATCTGTATTATGGGATATGAATCTATGAGCTGGTCAACAAGATTAGTGTTAGAAAGATAGATACAAATGCGATTGTTTGATATCCTAGATGCAAAGGAGACTTGTTTAGGGCCTATTATATCACCTATAGCTTTAACGTAATCGTACAATTTCAGATTTTCTTCGGCATGCATCACAATGGCTTGATGTTTGCTTGGGAAAGTTGGCTGTGGAATTGTTTTCGCTACTGATACATAGGATAAAACTTGGTTTTGTGTTTGAGACATATTTACTGTTTTGGTATTTGGTACGCCACTGCTCATGTAGTCAAAAGCAATTGCGTTTTTATTGAAATTATAATTTAGCTTCTATGTGTTATGGTAAAGTTTCTTTTATTCATTTTAAAATAAAAATAGATTGCCGGTTCTAAGGCAATCCTGTTTAAATTTTTCTTTTGTGATTTTAATCAGTTGAAACAAAAAACAAACCTCAACTAGTAATGAGTAAATTATACATACATTTATTTGTAGTTGAAGGTACACTTTTATGTTCACTGTTTTTGCACTATGTTTTACTAAGCACGGCAAAATATAAAACGATGTTACTCTTTCGACACCTCGAGTTACGAAGTTCAAAGCCGAAAACGGTTTTTTAAAAAATTAATTTTCGTAACAAAATTTATTTATTGAGAACGTACAGGTATGGTAACAACTACAAAACAAAAAGCTCTTGATCTAATTAAACACTGGTATATATAGTCTTTCTATATGTCGTCTCACATTGGATAATCCAGGGACGTAACTCCTCCTCCCTTAGAAAGAAGCATATCCTTGGGGTGTGCTTCTTTACACAATAAATCCTTAGGTTTCTTCTTTTCTTCTTTCTTCTTGTTTTCTTTGACGCACAGTTTTACAATATTTAATTACATAATATAAAATTAAAATGAAAATTATTATATATATACAGATTTTCCAAAAAACTTGTTTGTTTAAAATAAATTGAATAATTATCTTTTAAATTATATTTTTGTGTTTCTAACTTTTCTAAAATATCTTTAGTCTTTCTAAGGTTAGTTGTATTAAGATTTATTGGTGAAAAATTTGAACTTTAATTTTGAAAAATATTAATAGAAGGAATAACTTTTGGAAGATTTATATGAGCAAAGTGACACTAATTTTGTCTGTTTGGAAGACTTCATTCTTGATTTACACGGTACATTCAGGAACTGATTCTAAAACATAGCTTCCATGTATTGCTGTATTGGTAAATTTTCTTTTGAGTTTGGGCACTCGATAATTGCTAATTCTTCTTCTGGAACTGTAACTATCCATTTTCCGTCGCTGATTCTTGTAGATTCTATCTTCTTTATTTTTACTTCGAAATTTTCACATGACAATGCCTTTTTCTTGAAATTTATTAATTGGACTGCACAAGGGGCTTCTTTGGTTATCGTTAGTTTATTACTTCCTTTACATATGTACTCTTCTGAGTCTATTTCTGTGCATATATCTTCCATGTAGATATAGCTAAATTCATTACGTGTAAGGAAAGGTTTGTAAGGTAAATGAATAAGATAATTTGAGTTATTTATGGGAATAGGAATCGGGAATAGTTGGTAATAATCATATATTTTCAATTCAACTAATGGAATCTCTAATACAAATGTAATTATAGAATTTATTGAATAGCTCTTAATATTTATTATTTTCTCATACTGAATTATTTTTCCTAGTGTAGAATCAAAAGGCATTAATTTTGACTTTGTCTGAGATTTTGCTTTCTTTATTTCATTTAAAAGTTCAATTGGATTTACTATAGAATTGTGCAAGGTATTTATTTTGGCAAATGAGATTGCAGTTTCTACTTTTTTAAAAAGATCATAAATTGTTTGATAAAGTAAAGTAATTTGATTTATCACAATAAATGATTGAATATGTGTATTCATACTTTTTTCTAATAAAGCTAATTTATTCTCTATAGTTTCAATTTTTGATTTCAAAATCAATTGATTATGTGAAATATTATTTATAGCATTATTTAAAGTATTTATAGAATCTTGCAATAAAGATATTTGTCTTAGGGAATTTAGTTTTAAGATACTTTGATTATCTTTTAATTGTTTTATTTCGTTTTCTATTCTTTGTGCTTCTTCTTGGTCCAGATTTCCTGTAATACATTGTATTATTGTTCCTAGAGGATTTAGAAGTCCTCTTTTTATTCTCTTTTCTTCCTTATACAAAGGTGGATTAATTTGATATATCTGTTCTTCTATTTTATTTTGTAACGTAATTAAAGGGATAAATGAGTTTTCTAATTCTGGATAATAACTTGTTTGATTTTTGAAACTTGTATGTAGTCTTTGAGCTTCATTTTTCAATAAATAAAATTCTTGTATGACAGAAGTTAAATTGTAAATTTGTATAAATGTCCAGTGTGTAGAAATTATTTTGGTGGTACCTAATCTAAAAGGTAGGAGTCCTGGATATGTAGTTACATCTTCAAACTTGACTAAGTTGTCTCTTACGTTGATAAAGTTGACTGCTCCGAAGATTTCGACGATAAATCTGAAATATTAGGCATTATTTTAGTTTCGCCTATGTGGACTATTATTTTCTTTTTATTCTTGGGATATTCAATTTCTATTTTCCCATTTTCTAATATTTGTGTAAGTATATAAGGTCCAGTATATTTTCTACTTAATTTTCCTCCGCGAGTTTCTGTTTTTCTATAAACTTGTGATCCTAAAAGTGGATCTTTTGAGTTTCTATCTTTATTTCTTTTTCCAATTATATTCTCTTTAAGTTTTTGATTTTCTTCTCGTATACTTGTATATAGAGCTTGAGTATTATTTTGATGTGCATTAACATATTGAGTATATGCTTGAGCTAGAATAAGTCTCATGGGATCTTTACTGTCTGTATGTCCCGATACTAATTCGAAAGGTGTAGGGCCAGTTGCTGTGTGTGTAGTACTATTATAGGCAATAAGAGCATAAGGCATAATAGAAATATTATCTGCATCTTTATCTTTTTCTTTTAGTAATCTTAAGTGCTTAGTTAAGGTAGAATGGAATATTTCTACCGGGGAATTAGATTCGTGATGATATGGAGTAGTAAAATGTATTTTTATTTGATGAGTTTTTAGTAATTCATCTACAACGTCATTTTTGAATTCTCCGCCACTGTCTGCAACAATTTGTTTAGGTATTCCGAAAAATGAAAAGAAATGTACTAATTGTTGACACGCTGTTATCGCTGTGCCAAAATATGGTTACGCTTGGCCATATATTAAAATTTTAGCTATAATTGTTAAAAATCTTTGATTGCCAACTTTATAAGTAGACTTAGGCAAATATGCAAATAAAAAAGTATGAAATATGCGCATAAATATGCAGTATTTTATGCAAAAATATGCAGTGTTTTATGCAAAATATGCATATTTATCTAGAAAATATGCATGTAATAAAAAATATTTACAATATTTTTTTATTTACAAAATACTTAAATATTATAAATACATAACATATACAATTATTTTAACATATAAATATTATTTTGAATTGTGGTAACAATAGATTATTAAATGATGTTCAAAATTTTCTAATAAAAACTTATAGCTTCTATCTGAATACATATATTTGTAAATAGAAAAACTTCTTTCGACATCAACTGATGTAACTGGGGCATTTTTCAAATTTACTCTAATAGATGGTTCTAAATTAAGTGGTTCGGAAAATGTCCCAGCTAGTACTTGAACTACTTCAGAAAGAACCTGGTAACCACTATGTTTTTTCATGGTTACTTTAAATTTTTGAAAAATTTCCTTTCCTATAGTACCTTTAACGTTTTGACACAAAGACTCAAATTCTTTTATTAAAACTACTCTCTAACAATGATAATTTTGAGGATTCTAATTGAGTTATAGTTTTCTGGACAAAACTATAATTTGATTTTATGAATGACAGTTGCTGTTAGATAATGTTATTTTGAAAGGCTTGCTTAGATTCTAATAAAAATTGGCAACTATCATCCGTAAAATGGTGAATTTTTGTTTTTTAATCAACAAAATGATCAGCATAGAAATTAGCTTGCTTCCAACCATATTCCCCAACGTGTTAAAATGGGTTGCGGTGGCAGTGGAACAGCAGGAAGCATATCTCTGTAACATTGTATTCTTACAGGTGATTTCAGGAATACCTTTTTGACGCTCGCTATTAAACTGTTAACTAGTGGAAATTATTTTCTTACTTCCTCCGCAACTCTGTTTATTCCATGCGCTAAACAAGTGACATGTATTAAGTTTGGATAAAATATTTTTAAATTTTGTCCTGCTTTCACCACATATGGTGCGGCATCAGATAAAATAAGGAATAATTTATCATTAGGCACAGCAGCAGGAAGAAAAAAGTTTGCTAATGCTTCTTGTAGAAACCGTGATATTGTTAAAGCGTTAGTTTTTTCCACTTGCTTAGAGGAAATTAAATACGATTTTGGAAAGGTTTCATCGCTAAGTACACTAATCAAAAAGTGCACAATGTATCTTCCTGACGAGTCAGTGGTCTCGTCCACACATATGTAAAAGTAATTATTACCTATTTCGGTTTTTATGTTGTGGATAACTGAGGAGTATAACAACTTGACATTATTTCTCTTTAGAGTTCGTTCACTGGGAATGTTTCGTTTGCAATAATTTTTTTAAAAAAGAACTAAAGTTTTCATTAGATAATTTTGAAAGCGGTATATTAGAAGATACTAATACACGACACAAGTCTTTGTTAAAAATTTCTTGTTTGGTTTGTTTTTTGGAACTTGACTGAAAGCACTTGGACACTGAAGGTTGATATTTTTCACCGGATGTGGTTTTTACTTTTTTAGTTAAATGTTTCGCGGTTCTGACATGCTGATCTATTTGAATTTTTTTTTCAGATAAAATCTAAAAAAGAATATAAATATTCTATAGTTGTACCCATTTTTTAAATCTAAGATTGTAGAAATAAACTAAAAATGAACCGTTTTTGCATAACAATTAAAATATTTAAATGAAATCAAATAAAAATCGGTGTAGTAATCTGGAAAATATCAAGAAATGTATGTACAAGAAAGAAGAACCCCCAAATATTTACAAGAGGCTCTTGGTCTTTTCTGTTTACATTTAAAGAAAAAATACTGTGAGCATAAATTAAAAGCACCTAATTAAGTCCAATATATATTGTTACGAACATGCTTTCGGCATGGCCCATGTAATGGTTGCATCTCGAAAACGCTTCGAGAACTTTCGCGATGTATCGAGTGCGAGAGAGAACAACCGGTCACGTAGGCGAATTAGAGGTGGGCCTACTTTGGATTATTCTAGAATAATACTTTTGGTATATATATGTAACGATGTTATGAGTTAGTTTTAGTTGTTAAGATATTACCGAACTGTAAACTTATAAATAAATATATTTATATAAATTCGAACCGCTCGTTTTATTTAAAAACGGTACAATATGTTTTTGTTTTTAGCAAAATTAAAGCAAACTATGCTATTGTTAGAAAAAAAAATGTTAGCGACCTTTCAGTAGACTATTAAATGATTTGAATTTTAAATAGGTATCCTATTTTTTATCGCAAGGAGTTTAAAAAATGCTTGAAAAAAGAAAAAATACATCGATTTATTGCGAACTAGCGTTGTGTCGGTACTTTTCTTAAACATAATCTCCAATTTTAAAATCTATGTTTGTACCACCGTGTAAATTTTTAAAATAAAATAAAAAATAATACGTATGTACTTACAGTTTTGCCACAACATGAGCAATAAACTTTATCCATATCCATAGATAGCTCTTTGTAAGGTTTTATACAAGTTGAAACATTGCTTATTTTCGGCATTTTCAAAGCTCAATAATTATTCACAATTAAAAATACACATTGTTTACGCCTTCAATTTTACAACAAAAGTGAAACCAAGTAAAACTGACCGTCAAAATAAAAATTTTTACCTAGAGACATAAACTGGCAAACACAAACCCTTAATTCCAGGACAAAACGTGACAAAACTATAAGCCGCTGTCTTTTATTAGTTACTATATCAAGAATTTGAATACCAAGTGATTATAAAACAAAATTAAATATTTGCATTTTCATGCTATCTGTAAGTTTGAATATAAAAATATATAGTTAACACCAAATTTTCAAATTATATGCACTTTATGCTCACTTTTATAAAAATATGCAAAATTGGACATTTTTGCATTTTTTATGCATTATATGCAAAATATGCAATTTGCATATTTGCCTAAGTCTATTTATAAGTATGTATATGTATTATCTCAAAAGGCTTGGAGGGTGTGTGGGTTAATATTAAAGGTTCATTATGTGGATTTCTATTATATTTTGATCTTTGGCATATTTCACATTCGTTTATTATATTTTTCTATATCCTTCTTCATTGATTTCCAGTAGTAATTTATTTTTAAAGCTCTAAGAGTCTCTGATATTCCTCGACGATTTATTTTGCCGTTGTGCATATATTTTATTAGTTGATTTCTTTCTTGTAGTAAAACATTGTTAACTAATTTTGTACATTCAATCAATTTTAATTTTGTAAAATATTTACGCAATACATTCTGAAATAGTGGTCATAATTCTTGAGATAAGAAATAAATGTATAAAGTATTTTTGCACGCATTTTCTTTTAGGAATTGTGTCACACTTTCTTCGTCAGCTGGAATAGTAGCTCTTATTATTTTATGTCCTTCAAAATTCTCGCATTCGCATTTTAAATAATTTGCAAAAGGCGCTCTCTTAACGATAAGTTGATAGGCTTTATTGTTTATTATTTCATCCAGCATTGAGAATCTATTTTCATTTGAAGATTCAGCACTATGGGCTGTATCTGTGTCTGAGTTATCCATCTCAGCGTTTTCATTGTTCTTATTTCCTGTTGACATAATTTTATTTACTTGTGGGTTTTCTGTAACCTCATTGTTATCGAGAATTTGCAAAGTTTCATTTATTACAATTTCATCAACTATGTCTGGGTTAAATTCAGCTAAAAATTGGTCGATATCAAAATCTATGTCACCGGGATTATTTATATTTGATTCTGTTTCAATTGCATTAATATTTATGACTTAAAGAATCGGCAATATTCGTTTTATCGGGTTTATATTTTATAGTATAGTTAAATTCTTCTAATTTTAATCTCCATCGTAATAATTTGGAGTTGGGTTCCTTTAAATTAAATAACCATATTAGGGGTCTATGGTCGCACAAAATTTCAGAAGATCTGCCGTATAAATAAGGTCTAAATGTTTTACAAGCCCATACAATTGCTAAAAGTTCTTTTTCTACCGTAGAATATTTTTGCTCTGTTTGATTAAGACTTCTTGAGGCATATGCTACGGGTAAATCATTTGGGACTTTTCCTTGTGACAAAATTGCACCTAAGGCTATATTTGAAGCGTCTGTAGTTAATATAAATGGTTTTGAAAAATCTGCATATTTTAAAATAGGGACAATAATTAAAAGTTCTTTAAGATGATTAAAAGATTTTTTAAATTCTGGAGTGTGTATAACTTTTGCATGTCTCTTTAGACACATAGTTAAAGGTTTAGCTATTTTGGCGAAATTTTGGATAAATCTTCTGTAATATCCTGCTAATCCTAAAAATGATTTTATTTCTTTTTGTGTGGTAGGAATAGGAAAGTTTTTGACTGCATTTATTTTTTCTGGATTTGGTCGTACTCCATCTTTTGTTATAAAGTGGCCTAAATATGCCACTTATGTTCGTAAAAATTCTGATTTATCTAGCTGTATTTTAAAAATTAGATTTTCTTAGTCTTTCAAAAATTGCTTTCAGTCTATTAAGATGTTCTTGCAATGATGAGGAAAAAACAATTATATCATCTAAATATATATAGCATATTTCATTCTGATATCCTCTTAATACATTATTCATAACTTTTTGAAAAGTAGCTGGGGCATTTTTCAATCCAAACGGCATACGTAAAAATTCATAATGTCCTGTCTCTGTGGAAAATGCTGTTTTTGGTACATCGGCTGGTTCCATTTCTATCTGGTGGAAATCATTTGCTAAATCTAAAGTAGTAAAATATTGAGCTCTTCCTAGACCATCTAGAATATTATCTATTAATGGAAATGGAAATTTATTTTCTATTATATTATTTTCATTTAGTTTGCGGTAATCTATAACTATTCTATATTTCTTTTGGTTACTTGCATCCATTTTCTTCTCTATTACCCAGATGGGTGAATTAAAAGGCGAGTTTCTTTCTTGTATTATTCCATTTTTTAACATATCATTTATTTGTCTACTAACTTCTTTGTTATAAATTTCCGGATATCTATAATTCCTTGTGTAAACCGGAGTATCATTAACTAAATCTATTTTATGCTTTATTTCATTCGTAAAACTAAGGAGCGTTCCGTCTATATAAAAAATATCTCTATATTCATAACATAATTTACTTATAGCTTCGTATTCTTCTTTGTTACAATGATTAAGTCTGTTTCTTGAGATTTTCTTTTTGTAGATAATCTATTTCTTCTTCTTCTATGTCCATCTCCTCAATATGATATGACTGAATATTATTTAAATTTTCTTCTTGAATATATTCTACATTAAATGATTCCGTAAATTTAATTTCCGCTGGAGTTTCTCCTAGGTTACTTATCATAGTAAAAGCGTTGTGATCATTTATCTCAATTAAACATGAAGGAATTTCTGCATTTCCGATTTTTGTATAATTTAGTATCGCTGTACCAGATCTTCTGTTAACTGGGACTTTAACCTTTTGAGCAGTTCTTGGTGGTATTATTATTTTACTATAAAGGTTTAAAATATTTTTGTTTAGTTGGATCTTGTGATGTTAAAAATATTGGAAGAGAAATGGTTGGGGTCTTTAGTTTTGAATCTTTAAAATTAATAATTCATCATCAATCATTAATTTTATCACAATCATTGATTTGTGATAAAAAGTTGCATGCTAGCAAACCGTCAAAATTAGGAGAGAAATCGAAAAGATAAAATTTATGACAATTTGGATTTTTAAAACTAGGGAATATTGGAATGGTCATAGTTTCATTATGAATTGAAGTAGCGTGTGCAGTATGCACAGCAAATTGCTCAGGAATTATATATTTCGAAAAAAGTTCTCTTGCGAGGTCAGGTCTAAAAAGACTTTGTTCTGATCCTGTATCTATTAAAAATGTAGAATTAATTTCTGGAATTATTATCTTAGGTAATTTATCATATTGTTTAATAGCATTAAAATTTATGTGGCTGTACTTGTTGAGGCTTGGACTGAAAAATTTTCATCATTATACATTCTTCTTTCATTTTCATTGCACCTTCTTAAATCATTATTATTATATGTTCTTTCATTATCATTATATATTTCTTCTCTTACATTATTACTCGTTATTTTATGATTAAATAAATTATTTGGAGAACGTCTATCATTTCTAGAATTACTTCGTAAACCAAAGTTATTGGAACTTGTATCCATTGGCTCAGGTCGCATTGAATTTCTGCTTTGATTTTGGGTAGGAATAGATGGCTGATATCTAGGTATATTTGGAAATTGTCTTTGAAATTGGTTACCATTATTATTATTCACATCATTGTTCGAAAAACTTGGACGATTTTGAAAATTATTATTTGGATTTCTGAAAAAATTATTATTTCTGTATTGACTAGAACTTTGGGAAGAATGTCGATTTTGAAAATTATTGTAATTCGAAAAATTCTGATTTCGAGAAAAATTATTTCTATTTGGAAATGAAGAGTGTTGTGAATTATTATTTAAATTTCTATTAGAATTATTATAGGATCGAGAATTATTAAAATTTGTGGGTCTCGTAGTATTACTTCGATTTTTAAAAGTAATAAAATTTTCTTCTTCTTTAGCGAAAGCCATTGCTTGTTCTATTGAATCAGGATTCTTTAATCTGACTACTAACTGCATGTGATAATTAATGCCATTTATAAAAGTTTTAAGACAAAGATCCTCATATTTTTTTTATTTTTACATTTAATTGGTCATTAGACATATTTATTTTTGAACACAGAATGCTTCTAGCATTCTGGATTCTTAAACCAAAATTTTGTACATTTTCGTTTCTTTCTGTTTTTATTGAAATTATATCTTGTATTAAACAATCAATTGATCTCTGATCAGAAAATGTTACTATAAGAGAATCTTTAATTTTTGCCCAAGAATCAAGTTCTGTTCTTGATGCAATAAGGTCTGCTGCTCTGTCAGTTAACTTACTTAAAACAGTATCGAAAAGACAAACATTTATAGGATTATTTGCATCTCGATTGCTATGATTATTCAAAAAATTTTCACATGATTTAATAAATCTATTTAATTGTTTCGGATTGCCATCAAAAGTAGGAATGTTATCTGCTTGATATTTAATTAATTGAAAATTAGGTTGAGCCATCTCGTTAAAAGGTAAATTTACTAAATTATCTAAAATGTCCTCCACATTGAATCAAAAAATATATAATATATAGGTAAAAATATGGATTTTGGTAAAATAGGAAACACTTACATGAATATTTTCATTTTCTATAGACTTCAGACTATTTTTGTTCTTCCGTCTGCACCAATAGGATTCTGGACGATGCTGGTTCTTCTCCCTGGTCTTGGCTTTTCCAATGGGTTGTGGACAATGTTTGTTCCTAGCCCTGGACGTTTGGCTGTTACCGTACCCGAAATGTAGATTTTTCCGTTAATCTTTAAAAAGAAAAATTGCACACAAAATTCGGCAAGGTTAACACGAACACTGTACAATTTCGAAAAATCCGAATGACTGCGCCAGTTACGAAGTTCAAAGCCGAAAACGGTTTTTTAAAAAATTAATTTCCGTAACAAAATTTATTTATTGAGAACGTACAGGTATGGTAACAACTACAAAACAAAAAGCTCTTAATCTAATTAAACACTGGTATATATAGTCTTTCTATATGTCGTCACACATTGGATAATCCAGGGACGTAACTCTCGTAGTGGAATAAAACCAATTTTTGACGTGACAACGTCTTAAATTAGGTTGTGGCTCGGAGTCACTCATGAAAAAGTGTAACGCACGCTCACGTCTGTTACGATGAGTCACCGAACGAGAGAGAGGCCCGCCGGACCGGCGAATGCCTTGCGTCTCTCTCTCACTCAAACATGATCGGTCCGCTGCGCGCGCAGCACTAGAGAATTAGGCGCGTTGAATCGGTGAAAATCACTCAAATAGAAATTAGTTAAGTTTAAGTTTACATGTACAATGTTTTAGTAAACAAAATATATTTGTATAGTTAAAATTTGTGCAATTCTTATTTTCATTCAATTCCTTGTTCCTATTGTGCAATTTAATAATATTCATATCAATAAATATTCTACCGAGAAAAAGACGTTGTCACGTAAAATCTTCGCCCGTAAAACCGACTTTACAGGCAACCGATTTTTGTTTTTTTTTTTCAATACTTAAAATAGCTAGAAAAACATTCGCTGTGTACTGTTTTCGTATACTGTTTTTGTTATAGTCAGGGATGAGCAACACGCGGCCCGTAAAACATATTTATGCGGCCCGCCAATCACATAGGCAGTACGATACAAAACATGAACAAGAATTCAAAAACTTTATAGAACAACTCCGGCTAGATAAGTTTAATCAAATGAAGAAAAGCTTGGGAAAACAACCGACTATTTTTAAAAATTAAGCTATTTTATCAAATACGACAGTAAAAGTTAGTTTTGGTATAAGTCAAATACTGGCAAAAAAATGACACCCAATGAGAGATGAGAAAAGACTGCCTGACTGCTGTTGCACAAATAACATTTCCTCGTAAAATAAATATTATTTCAAACATTAGTTTATTAAGATTTACCATTGCAAGGATAATTCAAAACTTGTCCGAGAAACATTGCAAACGAAAAATTGTTGCATAACAACAACGCTGCGTGAATGCATTGCAAAATTCGAAATAAACAAACACTGTTCTTTGGCACTTGATGAATGTTGCGATACAGCTTCTTCCTCTTAGAGTGCCGTCTTCCTACGGAGGTTGGCAATCATAATGGCTATTTTTATTTTTGAACTTGCTGCTCTAAACAAATCAATCGATATGCATTGATACCAATCACCTAGATTCTTCAACCATGAATTCTGCCTTCGGCCAACAGATCTTCTTCCTTGAATCTTTCCCTGTATTATGAGTCTCAAAATTTCATATTTTGGTCCCCTCATCATGTGGTCTAGGTATTCCAGTTTTCTGATTTGTATAGTGGTTATTAGTTCTATTTCTTTACCAACCCTCTCCAGTTCTTCTTTATTTAAAATTTTATCAGTCCATGATATTTTTAATACTCTGCGGTAAAACTAGAGTTCGAAAGCCTCGATTCTTTTTAAATTGCATTTTTTTAAGTCTCAGCTCCAAATAATAATATTGAAAATATATAACAGCGAATGGTACGTAGTCTGATCTCCAAATTTAGATTTTTGCACGTTAGGAGTGGCTTCATTCGTATAAATGCTGATCTGGCAATCTCTATTCGCCTATTTATTTCTGCAGTATGATCATTGGTTTTATTGATCAAAGTTCCCAAGTACTAATATTTTTCTACTTGTTCTATCACGTTACCATTGATTGTCAATAGGTGATGTATATTTTGTGGTCTTTTTGTAATTAGCATGTACTTCGTTTTTTTAGCGTTTATAGTAATTCCCATCTCAGCACTATTCATACATAAGCTTTCGATTAGATGTTGTAGATCTTCTATACTCGTTCCTATGATCACAGTGTCGTCTGTATATCGTAAGCTGTTAATTAATTCTCCGTTAACGGTAACTCCCGCTTTGATATTATTGAGCGTGTTTTGGAAAATTTCTTCAGAATATAAGTTAAACAAAAGTGGCGATAAAACACATCTCTATCTAACTCCTCTACAGATCTTCATTTCTTCTGAGCCCATTAATATGAACTATGGCACTTTGGTTTCAATATAATGTTTGCACTATATTTATGATTTTACTGTCAATGCGCTTGTTCATAAGTTTTGATATTAGTTTTTCATGTCTTACTTTATCGAAAGCTTTTTCGTAGTCAACAAAGCACAAGTGTAGATCCACGTTTACATCCCGACATCGCTGAATTAATATGTTGATGGCAAATAGTCCTTCTCGAGTACCCATTCCATTTCGGAACCCGAACTGCGTCTCGCTAATATTCTCCTCTAGCCGTGTATTTCTTTCAACAGTACTTTTAAAGTATGACTCATGAGGCTCAGTGTACGATAATCAGAGCTCTCTTGCTGCTTGTTTTTTAGGGATGGTTATAAATGCTAACTTCAGCCACTCTTTTGGTATTATTCCTGTATCGTACACCGTGTTGAATAAATCTGCCAATACTTCCATGTTATATTGTTCTACTAGTTTTAACAGTTCTACTGGTATTTTATCTAATCCAGCTGACTTATTATCTTTATAGTTTTTGATAGCATATTTGATTTCATCTATCGTGATCTTCTGTCTCTCTAAAGGATTTAATTCTTGTATTTTCTGCATTTCACCTCTTTCATCTTGGAAGAGTTCTCTAACGTGCTCCTCGTCTTAATTTCTCTGGTAAATCTATTAGTAGTACTCTTTTTTGTCTTTTATGTGTCCTTGCTGTCTATTTCGACCCATTCCAGTCACTTTGCTTATTTTTTTTGTGAATATTCTCATATCATATTTTGTTTCTAGTTCTTCTATCTCTTTACATTGTTTCATCAAATAGATTTCCTTAGCTGTTTTGATTTTTTCCTTAATTATTCGTTTTATTTCTTTATACTTCCCACCACTTTTTATTTGCATCCATAATTCGATTGTTGCCAGTTAGTGTTTTTTGCATACAAACATTCACATTATTTTTTAATTCGTTTTTTATTTCTTCGTTTTTTAGCATTCTTACATTAATTTTTGGTTGTTGTTTTCTGAGTTCACTTCTTTTTAATTTTATTTTCATATCAGCAACTAACAGCACAACTCGCTATATTTTTACGTGGTATTAACACCAAATTTATTATTACCAAAGAATTGTGTTCATTGGTTTTAACGCAAGGGACTACAACCGGCAAATACCTGTACGATGAACCAAAGTCTGCATCGAAAAATTATTCAATGTTATAAGAATAGTTTATTTGTATATCGACAGACAGAGTAAGAGCAATGTCAAACATGTATGTAGGAGTATCGGGAAGGCTATTTCAAGACATTAAGAAGATCACAGGAAGAGAAATATTCGTTACCCATTTCATAATACACTAGGAAAATTCGTATGTGAAAAGATCGAGTTTGCCACATATCACAGTACCAATAATTAAACTAATTAATGTTATAACATCGCTCCCGTTATATCACCGTGAATTTAAAGAATTGGAAACTGAATATGTCGACGTGGTTTTTAATACCGAAGTATATTGGCTTCTTACACATACTTCGACAAGACAACTTAAAAAGTGAAATATAATTAAATCCACAAGGAAAATAATTCCTGTAGCTGGCTGTATACCACGTATAACAAAAGAGGTTAGTCTTTGTATGTGGGTATATTTTATTTTATAAAAACCCTTAAAAGGGTAACATTACAAGCACGAACGTTTTCGGAACAACTGTTCCATCATCAGGTTTAAAATGCCTAAAATAAGTATAAACCATTTAATTACAGCAAACGTGGTTTAAAATTTTGACTAAGGTTAAAAACAATGAAATGGTTATACTTACAGGTTAACATGCCTGAGCCACCAAAATATTTGGGTAAAAACCCTTTAAATTGAAAAATGTTACCAAAGATTGTACATGATGTTTATAATATTATGTGATGTTTAATATTTTAATTAGATTTTACTTCAGGTAACATACACCCATGCTTAAGTGAGTTCCAGTGTCCGGAGAGTAAACCTCTTCAAACGGACTACGGTTGGCAACTGATTGATGAAATACTCATGAGCGGTGTCAAAAACAAAATGTCAGTGAACCATGAAACAGTGTTAGTTAAACATTATATTACTACAGCCAAAAGATAAAAAACTTTGATGATGTTAAAATGATAACAGTAATCCAGGTGTTGGGATTTAAAAATTTTTCTATAATTATTTAATATTGGATGTAAAAGATGTAAATTATTGGTGTTGTTGAAGGTCATGTTTAAGAGGATGACGTATGCATTAGGCAGCTTATGTTACTCTTTATCGTATGGAGTGTGGTCTAAAAGGTGTAATTTGTGAAGAATTAGCTGAAATATATGGAAATGTCCTTTTATGTTGCTAACATCTAGGACAAGGAAAAATGAATAATATATATTTGTAGCTAATGTAAGACTTTTTTAGTAGATGAAATTGTTTAATACTGCTAGTATCGTAAAAAATTTTTTAATATAAGTGAGTCCAATAGATTGAGAAAAAATGATTGAAAATCTTCCGGCTGAAGGAATTAAAGTTATAATATATGTGATTAAATTTAAAAAATTTTTTTGGAAAGACTGAGATCCTCAGAGACCTGGCAGGAATAAAAGTAAATGGAATGACTAAAGAATAAAGGAGAGTGGGTTAAAGGGAAATGAATGAGTTAATCAACAAAATTAGAGATGATAGAGGTCCTTCCTGCTTAAAGCATCTAGCACCCTGAACAAAATATTTTGGTTATATTAAAATCCGATACATAAAAATATAACCAAAATATTTTGTTCAGGGTGCTAGATGCTTTAAGCAGGAAGGACCTCTATCATCTCTAAAATTTCTGTAAATTTTAAATTTACAAATTCACAAATTTTCTTCCAAAAAGTAAATTTGTTTGTCTGTTCTTTTCTTGTTTGTTTTTATTTTGCAATAAATTTTTATATCAAATCTTTGTTTTAATTTCATATTTTTTCATACTAATGTTTATTTGAAAAAGTTTTGTAAATTATTAACAGGTTAGGTACGCATACGGGCCGCGTGGCCCATATCATTTATAAGTAACAATTGCGTAATTATTTATTTTTTTGTTATATATTTATAGTAAGAACACATTTTAGGAAAAATAAGTTTTATTTCCATAAAACAAAACGTAATAGAATTTTTAGAAAAACAGCCAAGGCAATAGAATTTTTTACAGGCATTACATGTCAACGAGGTGTTGTCTTGCCTTCCTTTCTCTTTTACCATTTTTTCGTAACAGGTTGTACATCGTCTTCTGCACGACCAACATCTCTGAGTTTGTGACTATTTTCCATAATGACTGGTGTGACAGTAAAATCTGCTAACAGGGCCCGATGTAACTCTTCCTTGAATTTGTTAATCGCCATGATTTCATTGGCAATGCTTTGATATGCGATATAGGCATTTATAAGTGCTGCGCAAGTCAAGAGCTCCATCGATAATTTTTTGTACCATTTTATTGCCATCCCTTTGCGTAATGGCGAATTATAGCTTTTCATTTAATCTAATATATCAATGAAGCTTTTATATTTATTATACAGGGATGAGTGCCTTAAGAACCGGCAAAATAACGCAAAAGATAGAAAACATAATACGTTGTGAAATAAAAAGAGATGAAAGTAGTAGAGGTGAGAAATTATCGATAATAACCTATAATTTACTTTACATTACATTAGATCTATCGAAAGTTTCCCATCTTTAGACGTTAACTTATGAGCTGGTTGACTTCAGTCATAGTAATACCATTGTTTAAATAGAACTAGTTAGTCAACGCAATGTATAAATTTGTTTGATTCTAATTGAGACAGTCACTAGATGTCACCACTCTTTCTGTCTCAATAGATTTTAATATACCATTGTTTGTTTGATATACATTATACTAGATGGTGTTATGTGAAAAAGTTAAGGAATAAACTAAACGTCCATTTTTGATCCACTGAATTAAATTCACCAGCGTTGCAATATTTCACTGACATAGTAGCGACAGGTTTACTTACCAATAAAAATGTTACAAAAACAGAACATGAATCACAGGTATTCATTTAAAATAGAGTTATTACTATCAACATGCTATCAACTACATAGTAAATATCGTGTCAACTAAAATTGTACCTACATAAACGTGCTGTAACTTCTAAATTTTCCTATATCTAAATAAGTTTAAAGAATTTAAATATTTTATTTTATTTGGAAGTGTATTACAAAAATTTGGTCCGAGGTAAGTAGAACATTTTAATTCTGTGTTTAAAACAAAAAACATTTGTATGAGAAATGAACAAATTAGGTATTTAGAAATAAATTTTACCGGATAATACATACATTCGATAATATTTGAAAAAAGTGATTTTAAATTAAAGTAATGTTACTTCCATAATAAATAAATGGTTTTTTACAGATGGCTGGAAATATTTGTTGTTATTACAAATGTGGTTTATCACCATACAAAATTCATGGATTAAGAATGTTCAGATTTCCGACAAAAAATCCTTCGGCTTGTCAAACATGGATATTACACTCTGGTAAGTAAATAGAAACTTTTTTTATATTCTTTTATTTTACACCGTTTCCGTTACGCAATTAACTTGAAAAAATGTTTATTTTTTTTTCATTCATTTTTTATTATCGCCAGGGTGCACGCGTCATAATCGAGATGCATTAATTTGAATTTTACGTTTTCGTTGGTATTATAATTATGATATAATAAACTTCGGAAAAACAAATTAGTGAATAAATATCAAGTTAATAAACATAAACAAAGTATTAGATATTTAAATATGTATTTCTGTAGCTATTTTTAGTTATTGTATTGAAAAGTAAAAATAAACAAAGTATTAGATATTTAAATATGTATTTCTGTAGCTATTTTTAGTTATTGTATTGAAAAGTAAAAATAAGTTCATCTTTATCGGAGAACTAATTTATACAAAGGTCCATCTGGAAAAAAAATTATTGGTTTCACGTAAAAATTTTATACTGATATTTGAAGATTCTAAAAGATATATGAGGGTTAGTTAATAATAAATCTGTAAAGACATACAGGTGATTTTGGCTATAAACGTTTTTTATCCAGTTTAGAGAAAAATAGTTAAAATAAAAATTGTAGATTCAAAAAGTTCTTCCATTTGTGAGTTTCTAAATTAAAATATATAAAGAATTCACCAAAATAGTTGCAAAAAACCCTTGATTTTGCAGAAATTTATAAATTTTAATAACTTTGTTTTTGCATAATGGTATGTACCTAATGTAACTAATAAAAATAGTGACGATTTGTTTATCGTAGAAAGCGATTATGTAAACAACTTTTTGTTGAGCTATCCCAGTTTGAAAAAAAAATTATGTTTTACGTGTCACAGAAGCCAAGATATTGCAAATTTTGCAATCGCCCTTCATTTTGAAAAAGTTCAAATCTAAAAAAAAAACGAGCTCAAATGGTTCTCCATTCTACTTTTCCGAAGCGGTATTTTACGAATACCACCATTTTAACGGGTTATAAATTTTTACTTCTTTACCGCATATGCCATATGTAAGTTGGAACGCACAATTCAGATCTTCATTTAGTCCCCCTTCAATTTTCAGCTCTTACTGTTGATAGACAATGGAAGTATGATTTTAAGAATAAAATGCTTTGGTTTTAAATATAAAATGCTCTCTTGCCTAGTAATGGTCATAGAAGATTCTATTTTTTTTTAGAAAGTGTGTTTTTCACCAGTTTTTCATAAGCATCTAAATAAGTTTGTGGCATAAACGATATCAACGTTATTTTAAATGTTTATAAACAGAATAAATAACCTATAAATTATTTGCTCTGATTGATATTTAGCGCACTTTAATAACTTATTCATTTCCATAATTTCCAGGAGCTATGTTACATGTCTTTGCGCAAAAAAAGAGTTATTATAATTTATAAATAACTGCAAAAATAAGGTTTTTTTTGCAACTATTTTGGTTAATAATTTCATGTATTTTAATTTGGATACTCTCAAAAATTACATAACTTTTTATGATCTACAACTCTAATAAAAGGTGAAAAAATCTTAAAGAGATATTTAAAGTCTCTAAAAGGTATATGAGGGGTAGCTGATGACAATTATGTGAAGACTACAGCTAATTTTGCTTTGATTTTTTATTAAACAATCGTAAAAAGTGAAAAAGTTTATGCGCATAAAACGTTTCTTATTCATGTTAAAGATATATGATTAAAATAAAAGTTATAGATCATAAAATGTTCTCTAATATTGAGATTTTTATAATTAAAATACATAAAGAATTGACTGAGATAATTTAAAAACCCTTATTTTTAAAGTAAAATTTATAAATGTTAATATAAATATAAATAATATACATATAAATAACTTTCTTTTTTGCATAACGATATGTAATACAACTATTTAAAATTATGGCAGTTAATGAGTTTTTAAAGGGTGCTAAATATCATACAGAACGACCATACAGTTTATGAGTTATTCAATTTGTTTATCCAGGAGTCCGATTATTTAAGAAACTGTACTTGTCCAAACAGTCACTCTAGGGTTATTTTGTAAATAGAAATCGATTTTTATGGCTTCGTTTTAAATTATTAAAAACAAACATCAAGATTATATTAAATTTGTTTAAATATCAGTTTGAAGAATAACAAATTTTTAGCATATAAAAATTTCTAATAACTTTGACTTTTTTATGTGTTACACTTGTATCTAGGCTCAATATGAAGCTAAACACTTAAAAAAAACCAAAACCTTCTATTGCCCAGAGGAAATCAAATAGCATTTTTTTTTCTTGTTTAAGAAATTGCAAATATTTTCATTGTTTATTAACATTAAGGCTGAAAATTGAACACATTGTAAAAGAATATCGAAATTTTATAATTCGATTTATAAATGGCATACACAGTGAAGAAGTAAATTAGTTTTGAAACATTAAAATAATGGTAATCGTAAAATATCGCCACAGAAAAATGCAAGGGAGATCTGTCCGCTGCAATATCTCAGCTTGTTTCTTGTTATTGGTTATGGAAATTTCTGTTTTTTTTTAATTGTGCTTTTACACCAGCTTTTCATTGAGCCTACGTACAGCCGTATGACATGAAAAATATCAAAAGTAGTATAAATGTTTAGAAGCTAAAAAGCACTTTTTCAAACTGTTTTTTTAATAAAATGTTGAAGTTTACAAATAAAGCTTCAAATAATCGATTCAAAAAACGTCAAATAACTGTCAAAGGTTAAACACCCTTTTTAAAGTTCCTCACGGATTTTAAAGATTTAAACAGTGTTAAACAGATAAAGTAATTCATCGACGAGTTAACAATACGTAGCGAAGTTCTTTAATCACAATGTGATAAGAAAACAAGTATCAAATTTGGTTTTATATTTCAATAGTCGAATTTAATTGCGGCTATATTGGTGTAATTAAAGAAAACCAGTGAAAATCCCAAGAAATAGGTGAGATCCTTTTTTCTTTCTTTCCAGTTTGGGAGAGGGTCCATTAGGTACTCACATTTAGGTATTGTGTTACGGTTTGAGTAACCAGCACAACACATCATGAACAGCAATTGAATATTTACATTTACACAAAACAGCTTCAATTCCAACCCAAAATCATATGTCGTTGCCGCAGTCTCCAGACCTCCTCCCCGTTCGTTTCCTAAAAGGGAACAAGTTATTGTCATGCACTCCATTTTGAATACTGTTTTATTTAAATATATTATAGAAATTGGTGAAATGGTTTATCCAAAAAATATTACTTTTACATCTCGCATTTCGAATAATCGAATCCGCATTTTCCTCACTTCTACCGACATCGTTGATCAACTAATACACCGAACGTCATAATTAATTTCACCGTCATCTTTATCTGCAGGCTTCTTTCTGCGACCAAAAGAATCCTTATTTCAAATGTATCTCCTTCCATTCCGCATTCACTAATCGAGACGTCCCTAAAAAATACGGAACATCAGATGATCAATAGGCATATTATCAGGAGTTTTCCTAGGGTAACATTTGTAATCCCTGACAAGGTGAACTTCGAAGTGCAATATTCTCTGTTAATTAACCATGAAAATATATCCTTTAAAATATTTTTATTCTCTGACAGACTATAGTGTTTTCTTTGTAAGCTTACGGGTCGTACCGTGGGGTCTGATTGCAAAGTCTCCAGTTGACCAGATCACACACTCATTGCAGCTAATGCTCCTCCCTCTTCTTCAATTTTAGCTGACTCTAAGGAGTCCTTAATCCTAAATCCTTAACTTCATCAAAAGAATTTCTATCTTCGGAAATTGAGTCCATCTCCGTTAACTACATACCCATCCTGGCTGCCATTATGGATTTATCCATCCCTCGTCGTACTAATTCAAAGCCCATGTTGGCAGTAGGACAAAAAAGGGGACACTTCAATGACAGTCCTCCTGATACTCCTACCATTCTATCTTCATCCTGTATTCTTGCTCTATTAAGTTCTTTTCCTCCTTCGGCATTTTCGATACCACCCAAAGTGGTGGTATTGAAATTATATAATCGGATATTATATTTCCGCTATAAAAATGATTTACAAAGATAATCCGACTAATTTTACACTCAATTCCACGCAACTTATTACATTTCTTGAGAACTCTTTTGTATGTATCACCCCACTACAAGAAGCTTAAAAATCCTCCAACATAGATGGTATTCAAAAGGACTTATTGCAGCTCTACATAGGTACAAGGAAAAGATCACTAAAAACCGTATTACTAGAATCTTAAAAAAGTTAAAAGAACAGCCTACCTCCGACTTACAAGAGTATATATAAGTGCATCCTCTGATAAATCTGATGTCAAATCTAACCACAGCATACATGATGAATAGAATTTCTCTATTTCTCTCGCATTTATTCATTTTTTCTGCTCTCTGTATATTTTTACTTCATCTTTTGCCAAATTTAGACATGATATTTAATTAAGTAAGAAAACTTTATGTACTTCAAATACTAGCCCAGTGTGGAAAAAAAAATTGTTAATAAAAAATAACCTTAAAATCTCCAATCTCTTTTTTAATCGAAAGGTTATCCTTGACAATTAAGAGACAGCCAAGATTCTGGCAAAAAATTTAAAAGAAAAGTTTTGCAACAAATCTGAACCTAACCATATATACTCTTTTCTTCCTTCGCCCTTTCATTATTCATCCTCAGTTTCACAAGATACCAATTATCCGAACTCTCGTATAAACTATTTCGAACTAAAAGCTGCACTCAAATCCCATAAAAACACAAAAATTAGGGTTTTCTAGAATAATCTTGAAAAATTTCTCGAAAATTCCTTAGGCACCAACGACCCTCTAAATGAAGCCAGTAAATTTACCACTGACATACCGCTGACAATCGTTAATGAAAGATCTTGCCCTAATCTATACTAAGATAAAAGAAAGATCATTACAAAGAACAAACGAACACAAACGAGTTATGTCATGAAGACAAATCGTTTTTGTCTTCATGACATGTCATTTTTTCGCTGTATTACTAGCTACCATTCTACCACAATTTTACAATTATTTACCGTTCTCCAACCGTTCCTACTCACATTTTAACCCCACTTCATTAGAAATACAGACAGTTGTACACTTGACTGCTGACTGTTGCTAGAAACAGTCGTCCTCTCTTTCGTCTGCTGAGTCCTATTAGGCAGACGTATAATCTCTCTATCGCTATCTATCGCTTGGTACAGACTTACCGCGCTTTTTCTCCACTCTAACTCTCTCGCATGTAGTTACGCGAAAAAAAACGAAAATACTATTTTAATCGTGTACACACGAAAAATGTGCTCTATATCGTGATCTAAGTGTTAGTACCGCGAAACACGTCTTCAAAAACCGGTAACCGGACAGTTTCCCCGTATGAAGAACAACCGTGACTGAAAGTCTCTAAATACCGCGAGTGTGTATATGTGCAGCAGAAGAATTGAGAAGACTTTATATAAAATTAATTTGATATAGTCTGTATAACCTTTTGCCACATATCCTAATTTATTTGAACCAGCCCTATGTAATACAGTCCTCACACACCGAAATTATATTCATAATTTCACATATGTACACCCTTTTTGTACACACACATTTCTTAGGTAATCTATAATCAACAAGATGTCGTAGCAACTGTACTTAACCTTGAAGGGGCATTTTATTTAATCTCCAGAAAAGCAATCATTGACAAAATCTCCCACTATAATTTAAATGGTAATATTTTCTCATTTGTAAAAAAATATCTAATTGAAAGAATCTTTAAAGTTCTTGCCAAGGGTAAACTTTTTCAATCTCTTCCTCAAAATTAAGGTGTCCCTTTAGAATCTGTATTAAGTTTAACTTTATTCATTCTTGCCATCAACGAAATTTGCCTCCCATCAAATATGTTCAATACGCTCATGACCTAATCATTTACTGCCATGTTAAATGTGTCTCAACCTCATATAAACTTATACAAAGTGTAGTAAATCTAACGAACTAAGATTATCACTCTCTGAGAGCAAAACCAAATTAATAAAATTTTCCATAGGGATTTCCACTCCCTTACCCCAAATTTTATTTACCAATTCTCTACTTTCTGTTGAAAAAATTAAATTGAAAAAATCAAATCTCTGAACTTAAAATCAATTGTTTTAAAAGGTTGAACATTTTTAAAACCCTCAGTCATCTTCAATGGGGTGCCAATAAAACTACTTCTGAGCGCTTTTCGCTTTAGTCCTATTGAGAGTGTATACCGTGAATCTAATGAACTTTCTCCTACCCAAGACGATAATCACTTCTACTTTCGTATGCTGCATCAACATCCGCAAATCCATTTAATCCCGTTCATTCCCTAATTGCCACAGTGCCGTCTTCTTCCACTAACAATAACCAACACCTTATCATAAAACCTATACCTCAATTAATTTGTCCACTACTTAAAAATATTGACCTTTTTCTGACTAGTTTATTTCCTCTACCTTTACTTCCCCGCTGGGCTAAAGATCTCCCTTCAATATATACCTCACTCACTATTTTTAACAAACTTGAATCTTCTAACCTTTGTTCTAAACTATTTGTTCAGATTAACTTTTATATATCCATTTAGTCAATACAATTTTCACTGAGCACCTATTAGTTCAAAACATTCATGACATAATACCAAAATCTCTCTGCTTACGATGTAACAGTCTCTCTCATATGGCTGCCTTCTCACACCGGAATTACTGGTAATAAAACAGCAGATCATTGTGCCAAAGAAGCTATCAACCATGCCAATTCAACTAGCTAACGAATCTCGAAATTCGTTTTAAAAAAGTCGGTAGAGGATACTTGACAAAACTTAGAACAAAAGAGCAAAACAACTTTTCATAAACTTCAATCTTTTATTGGTCATCTCTCCCTAGACTTCATAACTATAAGAGACGCATCGACTATTACAAGACTACGAATCAACCATACCAAACTTACCAACTGCAAACAATTCACCAACCTGTATAAAGCACTGGACTTGAAACCTACTCTAAGGAACTAGAGAATTGTCTATCTCTTCCTCAACTGTAAATTTTATATGTTGATTATGATACTTGAAAATGTTGACCATTTCAATAATTTTGTATTTAGGAAGTGCCAAAACTAAATCATCTACATATCTTTAAAAAAAAGGAATGAAAAAAGTGCAATTGTTGATACAATCACAATCACTGATAACATCATCCATGACATAGCTACGCTACTTAGAATGGGTGAAAGACTAGATCCCATAGGACTAGTTTCTGATAGTCCTATGGGATCTTTTTTTTTCCTATCTAAAAAATTTTTGTTTTCTTACTCTTATACATATATATATATATATATATATATATATATATATATATATATATATATATATATATATATATATATATATATATATATATATATATATTTATATATATATATATATATATATATATATATGCATATATATATATATATATATATATATATATATATATATATATATATATATATATATATATGTATATATATAAACATATATTGGCACAACTGCGAAGTTATTTATATTTTGAATACAGAACTTAAATTGTTTTTTTACTTTATTGTGCAGAAAGTTGCTTTTTTTAAGTTGTGTTAATAATAATATTGTTGTAGGTAATGCTGCATTGGAAAGTCTGGAGCTACCCGATTTAAAAAAAAATTTCTTTGCAGTAAGCATTTTGTCCAAAAATATCTAAATGCAAACCAAAAAAATATAGTGAGGTAGAAGAGGGAGGTTTGTTAACGGCACCACGCGTTTTTTATACGTATTCGATAGCAAAACAACCTTAACCAGTGCCAATAGTGTTTCGCAATACATACATTGCTTATTTTAGTTCATGAAAACAATGTTACAATCAATTTCTATAACTATTAATGTAAACAATTTTGTTTTGTTTTTTTTTATCTTGAATTATTATTTCGTTAATATTGTCTATGTGTAGATATTAGAATTTTGATAAGTGGTATATAACTATTAAAATAATGCGAATTTAATTTTTGCAATATCTATCACTTTGTAATTTAAAATTATTTCATTAATAAACAGCTCAAATCGGGCGAGTTCATTGAAAAAAACATTCTCATTTATGTAAACAGAAATACAAAAATGGTGTTTATATCATAAAATACATAAATAAATAAAATAAAGGATACTATTTATTAAAGTGTTGTTTTATTATTCCTTTTATCCCAACATATAGATTAATTTTTTCCTAAATATGTGTTGCCTCTTGTTGTGGCATATCGATGTGTTTATTTGTTTCAAAAGCATTATCAAAAAACCATACCTATAAATTTACTATATTTTCAAACGTCATTTTAAAGATTAAAAGATTGAAAATTTAATTTTCTCAAAACATACATAAAACCATTGTTTAAAAAGATTTTCTTTTTTAAACAATGATAAAACTTAAGTCTTGACTAAAAAATAAACCTCTGCATTAGTGTTTTAAGACGATAGCAATCGAGTCTATTTCAATTAAATATTTAATCCTTTTCTAGCAAATCATATAACCAAATTAAATATCTGGTAAACTAATAAAAATTTAAAAAAGGTAGCATTTACCTACTTCATATAAATAGATTACTAACCGATTTAGATTTAGCAAGTCTCAAAGTATAAAAACAATTTGAAATATTCGCTCGAAATAGTCAAGCTATCTTTCACTAGACGCATACAACGATAATAACAGTAAGCATTTTATTAAAATTTTATATTTTCTTCACAATCTGGCATCCGTGTACAGGTTTGCCTTAGTTAGGAGACAGGCAAAAATAAACTCGAATAGAATCCTGCACAGAATTAAGTTTCTGTTAATAGTTTTTTAAATTTATGACTAGAGGCCGCCATGTGACGGCAGAATAAAAGTCAAACGTTTGTTCCATAAGGATTGTCTAACTAGTCCTATTTAAACAATGGTAATACGTATCACGTAATGTAAGTAAAAACAGTTTAAGTACGAGTATGTTTTTATCCAAAATTAAAGTATTAATCAATAATAAACTGTGATTTGAGACGTCGCATACACTCTTCTCAATACAGAATTATCATAGCTTGTTATTCTGTATTCGTCAAAACAGAATTAATTATCAAATTACTACTAATTAAACTGTTTACTTACGTTTGCTTTATTGCCTTCAATCAGTTTTGACTTTATGCTAAATTTACTACTACTACTAAGGATTTCCACAGTTTTCACTGTCTTCCTTCACTCAACCGTTTTCTCCAATTTTCCCTGTCATTCCAGTCTCCATCTCGCAGGGTTCTTTTCTCCATAGCCTCGTCGATTTCATCTCTGAATGACCTTCGGGGTCTTCCTCTCTTTCTTCTTCCAATCGGGCTCCATTCTGTGATTTTGTTTATCCAGCGTCCTCTGTCCGCTCTTCTGACGTGGCCGTACCAGGATAGTCTCTTCTCCTCTATATAATCGATTATGTCTGATTGCACTCACATTCTCCGCTTAATCTCTGCGTTTTCAATTCTGTCTCTTTTTGTAAGTCTACAGCTTCTCCTCAGGAACTCCATTTCTACTGCTCTTATTCTACCTCTATTTCTCTTGTTTATTGTCCAGTTTTCGGACCCATATGTCAGGATACTTCTTGTCAGGGTGTTATATATTCTCTTTTTTGTCTTTATCGTAATGTTCTTATTCCACAACACTGAGTTTAGTTGTCTTATACAGTTTCTTGTTTGTCTCAGTCTGTTGTTTATATCTTCTTCTGTTGTTCTCTGGTTCGATATTATGGTTCCTAAATACTTGAATTTATCTGTTCCATTTATTTGTCTTCCCTCGTCTATCTCTAGGTTTCTCATATCCTTGTTTTCTGTTGTTAGGTATTCGGTTTTCTCTAAGTTTATTTCCATTCCGTTGTTTTTATATTCTTCTTCTAGTTTTCTGAGCATAAAGCTGAGATCTTCTTCATCTTGTGCGATGACTACTTGATCGTCGGCAAAACTTAAGGTGTATAGGTATTCGTCTCTTACTGGTATGCCCATTCCTTCGCACTTTCTCCTCCATGGTTTGAGTGTCTTTTCCAAGAATATTTTAAACAGAGTAGGGGACGTAGCACAGCCTTGTAGAAGTCCTTTTGTCGTCTTAAATGGATTGTAGGCTTTATTTCCACATTTAATAGCTACTTTGTTTTCTTTGTATAGTGCTTTAACTGCTTTTATTAGTGTTTGTCGGATTCCGAGATCATTCATTGCTTTCCATAATTTGACTCTAGGTATTGAGTCATATGCTTTCTTTAGATCAACAAAGGCCAGATGGACCGGTCTACCTTTTGCCATTTTCTTCTCTATCAGTTGTTCTAATGTGTACGTATGATCTAGGCATGATTTTCCTACTGTGAACCCTGCTTGGTCTTCTCCAATTTTTCCTATTATTTCAGTTTCTAGTTTTTCTTTAATAATTTTCCCGTAAAGTCTACCTACCGACGATATTATACTAATTCCTCTATAGTTTTCACATTTTTTCCTATTTCCTTTCTTATGTATGGATGTGATGTATGCTTGTGTCTATTCCGCAGGTATTTCTTCTCCATTTAGTCCTCTTTCGAACATTCTATGTAGCATGCGGAATAACTTTTCCGTTCCGTTTTTAATTAGTTCGTTTGGTATTCCTCCGGGTCCTTTGGCTTTTTTGTTCTTTAATGTCTTGATTGCTCTCTTAACTTCTGCCAGGCTTATTTCTATCTGGTCGTATGCCCCATTTCCTGCATGTTCTATATTCTCTTCCTGAAATTGGGGACGGTTTTCTGTAAGTAGTTCTACGTAGTATTCTTGCCACTCGTTTTCACTAATTTTGCCGATCTGGGTTTTCTCTGTCTTATTTCGTTGAAGTGCTTTTAATATTCGCCATGATTCTGAATTTCTCGTTCCTTCGATATGTCGTTCTATCTCTGTGCATGCTTGTTCCCATCGTTCGTTCTTTTCATTTGTTACTCTTTTCTTTACCTCTCTGTTTTTCGCTCTATATAGGTCTAAGTGTTCCTGTTTTTTGGTGTTTAGGTATTTTATGTGTAGTTTTTTTTTTCTTTTATGCATTTCAATGTGTCTTCCCTTAATTTGATATTCTGATGGGTGTTCCTTTGGTCGTCTTCTCCAAGAGCTTCTAAGGCCGCTGAAATCAGGCAGGTTTTTATGTGTTCATGCATTTCATCTAACGTGTCATATCTGAATTCTTCTAGTTTTTGGTCTAGTCTTCTTTTGTATAAATCTTTTATTGATTCTTCCTGCAATAGATGTAATTTGAGCCTCTTTTCGTTTATTGTCGTTCCCGTTGTAACAATCGATGTATGTTTTTGTTTTGTCCAGATATAGGGGAATTCCATCCATGCCACCACAAGTTTGTGATCTGTTCCACACTCTGTCCCTCTTTTCACTCTGATGTCTCTCACTTTGACGGAGCTTTTGTGGTTCATGATAATGTAATCAATAATGGATCTTAGTTTTCTTGTCTCTTGAGTCCATGTGTACTTATGTATATTTTTGTGTTTGTAAAATCCGTTCATAATTTTCAAATCATTTACTTCACATAGTTCTACCAATCTTTCTCCGTTGTCGTTAATTGTGTCTTCTCCAAATGGACCAACTGTTCTGTCATTGTCTTTTCTTCCGACTCTTCCATTTAGATCCCCCACTATTATTACTTCTTGTTTAGGTTTTCTCTTATCCATTTGTTCTTGAAGTTGTTCGATAAACCGTTCTTTCTCATTGGCTGGACTGTCTTACGTTGGACCGTATGTTGCTAGTATTATAATTTCTCTGCCATACATCTTGATTTTCAGTTTGGCAATTCTCTCGTTTATGGGTTCCCAATCGTCTATAGATTTTTCCCATTTCTTCTTTAGTAGAATTCCAACTCCAGCTTTTGCGCGGTCTTTCTTTTCTACTCCGCTCCAACAATGGATTAGTTCCCCTATTCTTTCCATGCCGTTTCCTTTCTTTTTTGTTTCCGTTGTGACGAGGATATCGAGATTCATCTTTTCGAATTCTGATGTTCACTGGCTTTTGTTCTCCAGCCCTGCACATTCCATGTGCCGATTCTTAGTTTTCTCTGTCTTTGTCTTCGGTTGAGTTTCGAAGCCGGGTTTGTTGAACTCAAAGCAGAAGTGCCCCCCCCCGTATCCGATGGGGCTCCCTCCTTCGGAGGTGTGGATTGCCACCCGGGGATTAATTTTAAAATTTTTCATTTCTGCCAATTGTTCGTTAGCCCTTGGATTTTTTTAAGTGTGCTAGGTTGCTAACGCCTAACGCCACAACCCCCTTTTGGAGGACCTATTGTTCAGCCGCCCACTCTGGGTCAGACGCTGTTTGAAGCCGCCCACTCTGGGTCAGACGCTACTGTTGTCAGTTTTGGTCCGCGTCGGGTATTTCATTTCCCCGATACCACCCATATCTGGGAGGCATTCCCCTATCCGCCACCTGGGGACGCGTCCGGTAGAGGATTGACAACCTCCTCCTCGGACTTTATGCTAAATTTAAAAAATGTAAATATTCGACGTCATACTTGTAATATTATGACAAGTCAACTAGCTCATAAGCTAACGTCTAAAGGTGGGAAACTATCGATAGTCCTAATGTAATTTAATGTAAATTAGAGTTTTCTATCGATAATTTCCCACCTCTACTACTTTCATCTCTTTTTATTTCATAACGTGTTATGTTTTCTATCTTTTGCGTTATTTTGTCGGTTCTTAAGGCACTCATCACTATATTTGATGACATTCTTTGGCTTTACAACATCACCGTGTGCTTTCTGCTTTGTCATCATTTCGTCAGTGAATTTGGTACTAATCATCAGCACATCTCGCTTATCCCTCCACTTCTATAAAAAACGATGCCCAAATTACTTTGTTTAGCTAATATACATTAAAATTGTATGTATAACCACCTTACAAATAAAGTTTGAATAATTAGATCCAAAATTTGTGCCTCTTATTGGCAATATACTGCTTGAATTGTAGTAGCTCTTGTTGTTTCACTAAAATGCACACGTTTTCCTTTGAAATAATGGCTGCCTTGAATTTATTTTTCAATGGGCTAACCAAGGCAACGATTTTCTGCAAACGGTCATCTGTTGTTACTGAATTATCGTTGAAATGCAGCGTTTTCCGCAATAACTGGAAGCGAATCCGTGATATTACTTTTTTGATATTGTTCACATACAAATCATTCTTTGGCAAGTACGAATGAAAAGATATAAAATGACATAATCCCATCCATATAACTATACCCAGGAATCGTTTTATTTCGGCGACATCAACATTGTGCCACGCAGTAATACGTGCGCTTTTTTTTTACTAACACTGTAGGGCATAACGATTTGTTTCTTCAACCTAAAAATTAATAAAAATCAAAATCAGTAGAAGAAAATAAATTGAATATTTGCGATCATGGATAAAAGACCATCGTCTGCAAAATACTCGTAGAATTGAAAGGGCGATTTGTTATAGAATTTTTCGTATAATAATTGTGTATGAAAACCTGCAGAATTATAGTTCTCAAAGTAAATTTCTATAAATTTTTACTGTTGATCGGCCCTCAGACAATAGCTTAATTTATTGCATTGGATACTATCGGTTCTTCTAAAATTTTCTATTCGGAGACTTCAGAATGTTGGGCAATGACAGATTCTATAGCAGCATCAAATCAACATGCTCTCCGAAATTCGTATATTCTTTTTCTTTACTGGTGGATGCCGATACATACAAAAACGCAAGCCACGACAATGGCGCCTTCGCTTGTTAGATTTCCGATGTCACGTTATCAATAGGTGTGATGCCACGTTGGACTCTCATAGGCATTTTGTGATAAAAATCTTGCCATTGGTGTCCATGAGACTCCAACGTACACATTTTGAAAAATGAAATTTTAAATAAAATTCGCATTTTAGAGTGTTAGGTTTTGATGTAAAAGTTAAGGAAAGTAATAAATAAAACACTTTTTAACACCTTCGCTGCGCCACCAGTTGAAAAAGACTGGTAACTACGTTTGCAGAAATTACGGCTAAAAATAATTACATGTATTTCCATCTGGCGAGAAACGTACAAACGAAACGCGTTGGTAAAAACTAACATTATAATAGGTACCTATATAATTGTCTGAAAAAGATTTATCTAATAAAGGGATAATTTAGTACCAGTTGTATTCGAGTGGTAACGCATTCAAGTTATTTATTTTTTATTGTAAGATTCCCAGATGAATTCATCTTGTGATTAATTTCATTTGTAATTACCAGTTTGGTTTAGTTATCTCGGTCGAGCTATAATAGTGTTGTAAATATTTGTATAAGAATTGAGTAAAATGAGTGGTAGAATTGTTAAATTAGTAAATTTGGCGTTGCAGAATGCAACTACAAGTGGTAGTTGTGTAGACCTCAATCAGAATTTTAATTGGCACCAAGAAACAATTATAAATACTTTGAGCGAATCAGAGAAAGAACCCTTTAGCAACCATTCGGACTATGATTCTAATTATGCTCCTTCTGAATTCTGAACTAATTCAGATAATGACGAATATAAAATTTTAATTAGTGCTTCTTTATGTATGGCACGCCGAAAAATTTTAAAATTTAAATTGGCCCTTTGATTAAAAACGTTGCTCACCCCTAGCATAAATGGTTGATTTTGGTACCTTCGATAAAAATTATATTTCCTTAATTGCCTCTGATTTAGAAAGTTCAGAACGAGGACCGTCGTATATATGGTTTAGCATACGTTTCACAAAAAAACGTAACCCCTAAAAAATTCCCTAATGCAAAACACTGAAGTAACTTTTGTGGCGTCATCAACATGTGTCATGTATCTCCACTTATTATATCATAAATTTCATTCGTAAGAAATACCATTAATTATCAAACATACCTAATGTCACGTATTTCATTAGATTATCACTTAATTGCTTCTAGTAAATTTTTATTATGTTTATTATTTATGTAATAATTTATCTACACATTTTGGCACTGTTGCGTTATGGTGCAAATTAGTAGTAATTTTAAGCATTCCATTTGGAATTCAGAAATTTTGAATTAAAAAAGCTTGCCAATACGGATTAATTCCAATGAAAACATTGGCAAACAAAAAATGGGTTGACGATGAAACGACATTGTAAAGTGTGCCCAATAGGAGCATTTTTTTATTTTTAGCGAAAAATGTCATTCTTGATAAAAATTTTTGTCCTAAAATCCCATAAAACGACTTTTTTGTCCGATTTGGTATTCATATTTTGTCTGTAGAGACAGTAAACCTATGTGGTATATTTTTACGAGTGGCAGTTTTTTTTTCTATTGGAGTTAAAATGATTTTATGTATATCTATATTTAGAAATATGGTATAGGGCTCTTTGAAGTTGGATTGTAGTATTATCACTATTTTAATGTGAATGGATATAGTGCAGTATATGTGCACAGTATAGATAACAACCAGTATTCTCACTCTACCGCGGTACCTTTGATCTTTTTAGACAAAATTCGGTGACCTTGACGCCATATTGTTTGGACGAAAACCGTGGACTGGCCCTGCACATATGGAGGCGACAGAGCCGACTTTGATTTATTTAACAAAATTGATTTTAATTTCAACCAATTTCAAAACTCTTCTTGCTACTCTTTCATTCTTCGAGAAATTAAAAAAAAAACCTAAAATTGTTTCTTTCTCTGCGTTGTATTTATGATTTTGTTTTCTAACGTTTCACAACTATTTGTTACAGAACTGTCTTATACACTATCAAAAAAAAATCAAATGGAGAGTTATACAACAGTTTTTAATAAATATGCTAGTTTTAAAGCTGTATGGTTATAAAGTAGAATAAAATGCAAAGTTTCATTTCAAAATTCAAATACAGAGTTTGAAATCAGTTAATATATTTTAATTATATCTCACTAAAAATACAAAAGGATGTGAACAAAACTCCTAAATATGTATATTGATTAGTGATTGATCTTACCTGTTCATTGTAATAGACTATTTTGACTTGTTATTTCGATATAAACGATTAAATAATCGTGTTATTGATGTCTCCAAATAATCGTTTTATTATTTTTTTTCTTTTAGTTTTATTTTCATATTTTTGAGTATTGAAATTTCTGTTGTTGAATTTTAATAAATAGTACAAACGTATAAGGCTAAATAAAGTTGTACAATATTTTTTGAGTATTAAATTTCTTTGATCAGATAAAAGGCATATATCGAGCACAGTTTAATTAAATCTTGCCCAAGTACTTTCGATCCCTAGATCATCTTCAGGGGCATTTCGTCAATTGTGGCCTATCCGGCAAGAACAAGATGTCATAAACATATAATTGTACATTACACTACACTACAAATAGACAAACAAACACTTTAAAATAATTTAAGGAAGGCTACATTGCTTGAAGAAGTCGGAGACAGGAGTTTCTGTCTCCGACTTCTTCAAGCAATGTAGCCTTCCTTAAATTATTTTAAAGTGTTTGTTTGTCTATTTGTAGTGTAGTGTAATGTACAATTATATGTTTATGACATCTTGTTCTTGCCGGATAGGCCACAATTGACGAAATGCCCCTGAAGATGATCTAGGGATCGAAAGTACTTGGGCAAAATTTAATTAAACTGTGCTCGATATATGCCTTTTATCTGATCAAAGTTCATTTATTCGAGCATTCAACCTTATATTTATTAAATTTCTGTTTTGAATTTTAATAAATAGTACAAACGTACAAGGCTAAATAAAGTTGTACAATATTTGAGTGGTCTTTGTTCAAAAGGTGACTAAAATTTATGGTACTAAATCGAAAAACATGTTTTAATAATATTCGGCTGTACAGCTAATATTTCAAAATTCTTTTGAAATAGAATGTCAAGTATACCACCTTATAAAGTCAACAGAATCAACAGTAGGGTATTTCAGATTATCAAATGTGTCACCGGTTCTATTTTTATATACATTAACATATAACATACAGTTTTATCCGACAAATTAGTTACACTTTTTGAGTAGCTGTCTGGTATATTATTTTTAAATAATATATTAGGGCTGGGTAAACAAAATTTGCTACACAAAACATTTTTGTAAAACACAGGCCGCTTGAAGTACATTCAGAGACATCCTGTTTAAACTGATTACTGAATCTTCTACCTCTTGCCTTTTTCTAGATTGTAAAATTTGAACATTTATGAAATTAGCTAAATTTAAGGAAGGACAAAATTTAGATGTAAGTGCCATATTATCACATTATCGACACATTTCTTTTCTGTAGAATGTAACATCTGAATTTTTTATTTAAATAATGGTTTTCCTTTCATAATTTCATAACTGTACTTCATAACACAATTTTTCTTTGAGTTTTTTCTTACAATCCTTGTTGATGTACATTAGACGTCCAACGGAATCGTACAAAGTGCTAAAAGTAGCGTCATCCTGTTAATGTTAAGAATATATTTGTGGAAATAAAAAATAAATTTTTAAATCAACTTAATTTATTATTACATGTTAAATTAGACATTTATTTATTTATTAATAACAAAGGTAACAGACCCACTGTCAAAATTATACAAAAATACATTGTAGATAAATACAATTACAGATAAAAATCAAATATACATGTATAAAATAAGTACACATTAAGTTTACAAAGTATCATTTTGTAGTTTAAAATTTCAGAAGTTAAACAAATTACATCTCATGAGCACTGATTTGCATGTATGAAAGTCACATCATACCTATATTTGAACCATAATTAGTTCTGCGATGAGATACATGGAAATGTAAATTCTGATGCAGTGAACGGGAAGGAATATGAAAAGAAATTAGCTAAAGCAATTCAGGAGTATGGATTATTCTATAAAGAATTGCTTTTGTTCAAATATGATTTTGAATGTTATTTTACATTGTTGTTTACTTGATCTTGATTAATGTCAATATAATTAATTATTAATTAATTAGAAGTAACGCTCTAATACATTTTTATGGAATATGATAAGATATTTTAGTTACCTCTCACTAAAAACACAAGAGGATGTGAAGAAAACCCCTAAAAGAGTTTATTAATTATTGATTGATATTATCTGTTCATTGTAATAAAAAAGAGTATTTTGACTTATTATATTATTATAATCAAGTAAATAATGTTTTATTGATGTTTCCAAATAATCAATTTATTATTTTTTCTTTTGGTTATATTTTCATATTTATCAGTCTTGAAATTTTCGGCATCTTCGGTCGTCAGCCGGGTTATTGCCTCTGTTGCGCCATTCATTGAGGGTCTCTGACTGTCGAGGGCGGTCGTGGCGTGGTGGATGCTGTGGCGGACGGTCCTGCTGTTGTTGTGGAGGACGGTCCGGCTTGGGAGCTGGTCTCTCTTGTTTTTGATTGGCAGTTGAGGGAGTGGAGACTCTGATGTTCATCTCTAGCTCGTCCACTGTTCGCCGTAGCTCCTCTTCCTTCCGGGGTGGATTGACCCTCAAGAATTTTCGGATTTCGGGGCGCAACTGGTCTATGATGATCACGCAACGTTCCTCGTCTGGGGTGGCAGGTGCTACTCGGTTAAACAGGGCCATCTTCTGGGTGATGAAGTCGGCTGCTGCTTCTTGCCTCTGTTTATGTCCATATAGCTTGGCTAGTAGCTTTGTGAACCTCGACGAGTGGCTGAAGTGGTCTATCAATCATTTGAAGAAGGTTGTGTGGTCCAGTTTGGGGTCTGCATGCGTCTTGGCCCATGTAGATGCCTCTCCTTCGAGCCCATGCTCCAGGAGGTACGCTGTTCAGTGTCTTCCTTCTATATGTCCAGTAGATGGTGTGTGGCTGAGGCGGCGAATTCTTCGGGGCTCTCGTGCTTTGCTCCGCTGAACTTCTTCAGGGCTGGCTTCCATCTTGGTATAGGGGCAGGTGGTGCTGGTGGATGCTCCGTTTTGACTCCTTGTCCTTGGGCTAAGGCTAGCGCTGTCACTGCTTGGGTGAGGGCTGCTAACATCTGTCCTACGTCTGGAGTCGGTGGAATGCCTGACGTCGCAGGCTTTGGTGGAAGTTGGGCTGTTATGTCGGTCACGGGTGGTGTGAAAAGGCCTGACGTCGCAGGCGGTGTGGACTCTGTCACCTCAGGGTGTGGTGATGTCCGTTCTAAGAGTTGGGCGCCATGTCGGTAACGTAAGGAACTCTCAGCTCCCTCAGGAGAGAGAGAAGGCTCGTTACTCGCTCTATCCATCGCTTTCTGGGACCTAAGAGGGTAGGGTTCTCGGTCAGTGGCCATAGACACGGGGTATGGACACTTAGCTAGGATTAAATGCCTTTTAATAAAGAAACACAATAAATACTGTTTATTGAGATAATAATAATAGTAATTAAATTGTTAGAAAACAGATATGCTAGAACTTATGCTAAGAATCTGAAAGAAATTAATAATTATCTCCTGATCCGGGAATCGGGAAGATAATTATGTTAATTATTCTTAAATTAAGAATCGGAAAGGTAAAGTATATTATTTATAACTAATAATCAAAATATAAGCAAAATACAAATTAGTAAATAGGGAATATGTCACTTATCAAAAATTCGTGAAGTATGAAGGAGTTGAGCTAGAGACTTGGGATAAAGATAGGGATGTTTGTTATAGTGTCATTCGGGCGAATCAACAATAAAAAGTAACAAAAGTACACAAATAAAATAGTTATAAACAAAATTCGAAATATTTTTATGGAAATTTTTTTAAGTCGCTGAGACCTGTGGGAAAAATTACAAGATATTTTATATAGTGTAAAAAGGGCATAAATATTGCAAGTTATTTTTATACCTGTACATGAATAAAATATCAAATATCAAAGTCAAAAATAAATGTCAAGTTTTTAACAGTGTACCTGAAAAGTAATGTAAATACCATAAATCAAAGACGGAAATAATTTACAAGTTTAACAGTGTACCTGAGAGAGAGAGGAATAAAACACAATTTATAAGTTTTATTAAAAATGTCAAAGTTAAAGTTTAAAATATACGTTTTAACAGTGTACCTGAAACTAATGTAAATACCAAAAATCAAAGGTGAATCAACTTACAAGTTATTTTGCAGTGTACCTGGAAGAGAAAAGAAAACGCAATATAGGAGCCTTTATTAAATCTCAATTCTTTAAGGATATAAGCACCGTCCGGTGGCAAAGTCCCGTGAAGTAGAGACTTAGGAGAATCCTGAAAGAGAAATTTTCTTACACGACTTGTAAGACTACCGAGATAATCAGATCTTGGACTAAGTCCAAAAGCACAGATTAAATCGATGACACTTTGCGACGCTTTCGAGGAAAATATTAGCAAATTCGACAAAGTCGAAAAGCAGAGATAAATTCCTCAAAAATGGCCGCTGTTGGTTTGAAAACAAACCGACGTTAAAGCTGAGAACGTTAGGTTCTGGGTTTAAAGGTGAAAGCTGTGGAAATAAAACAGAAGCTCTGAGAACTGAATTAATCAGAGGATCTAACTTGCCAAGAAGGCTGGACCAGCGGACATATCCTGACCCGGTCTGGTGTCCTGGCCGTCGTGCATCTTCACACACACACACACGCAGTGATCAACCCTGCCCCTAGGAACATGTGTATACCAATGTAATAATGGGATCCACATGTCCGAAGATCAAACCGGTCACACCTCGCTAGTCGAAGTGGTACCTATCTGACCCCCAGGCTTTTCCACCACCCCTCCTCATCGTGTGACTTACGTGAGGAGGCTTATGATCTGAAATTTACTTAAGATGCCCTGGGTAATAGGACATCCTCGGTTTTTAGTGAATGTGGTTATGCCACCTAACTGTAGGGGTAGCCACATCTAGGCTTTTCTCCCTATTTACTTTACTGACTCAATTGATTTTACTCTAGCTTTACATCGGGACTTGAGTCCCTAAAAAAAGAAAAAAGAGCGTGTGTTCCGACCATAGAGCCATCAGCCTGAGCTGATGACTCTATGTCCGGAAAAGAGTGTGTGCTCGGTCACTCAGCCGCCGATTTGGCAAAATAAATTTTGTTCTCCTCGCCGGCTGAGCACCCGAGAGGGGTCCGGCCACCAAGCCCATGCATGCCGCACATGACCTCAGTGCTCGGATTTCGCGAGTAGATCTTTCATTTCGATCTGCCTTAAGGGCCTAGTCCGCGGAGCGGTATATAGAAGGTCTGGCGGGCCCCTTCTATATTTGCTATATAAGGTAAATTTACGTTAAACGGTTTAATGAAAAGTATGAATGTATCAATATGAATTTACGTTATTTAATCAGAAAACTTACCCTCGTACGAAAGCGTACCCTCTCGCCAGAGTTTTTTTGGTGTGTTTTCTGATTGACTGCATTTCTTTGTTCGTTCTTCTTGCAACCATCTCATTCTTTATTTATTCGTTCGGGTTCTCCCTATATCGAGCTATCTGTTGTTTTGGTCTTCTGTGTACCGTCCTTGTGTTTTCATTGTAGTTAGTCAGCTCTCTTAACATTCTGCTGGGGTGGTTTCTTAGTCCGTTAAAAATTTCATATGCTCTCTCGTCTAGCGTGCGTAGGATTCTTGTTTGTCCTGAGTCTCTATATACATATCTCAAGGGTACGTACCTTGGTATCTTAAGGGCATCTCTGACTATTTGATTTTGAGTAGTCTGTATCTTTTTCCTGTTTGTTTTACAGGTGTGTCCCCACGCAGCGGATGCATATGTTAGGACTGGCAGGATAATACTATTCGCAACCCTGATTTTGGTTTTAAATCGTAGTTTACTTTTCCTTCCAATAAGTGTTGAGAGCTGACTTTTCAACGCTTTGGCTTTGCGTATTTGCTGATTGATGTGCTCAGTGAACGTTAGCTTCTTATCTAGATGTACCCCTAGGTATTTAGCCTGGTTGGTCCAATCTACTGGGGTGTTTTCGATTGTAATTTCGCGATTTGGTACACTTCTTCTGTGACTAAACATTACAGCCTGTGTTTTATCTGGATTTAGGGCTATTTTCCATTTTATGCACCATCTTTGGAATCTGTTTAGTGCTCTTTGCAGATGATTAGCTGCATGATCCGGGTTTCTCCAGCTAACAGCTATTGCTGTGTCGTCAGCGTAAAGACTCAACAGAGAGCCTGGCTCTTTTGGCGTGTCGGCCGTATAGATGGTGTACAGGTACGGCGACAGCACCGCTCCCTGAGGCACACCCGCCTCCAGGGTCCCGACTTCGGATAGGGTTGCCCCTATTCGAACTCTGAACCTTCTGTTGGCAAGATATGACGCAAGGAGGCATGTCATCGCCTCACTGTAACCAAATTCATTCATTTTATAGATGAGTCCATGGTGCCAGACTCTGTCGAAGGCTTTGCTGACGTCCAGAAAAGCTGTAGCTGTGTACATTTTTTCATTAAATCCTTTGGTGATGAATTCTGTAAGTCGTAGTACCTGTAATTCACAGGAGTGTTCGCTTCTGAACCCGAATTGAGCCTCTGGTATGGTTCCTAGCATTTGTGATTCTTCATTGAGTCTTTTTAGTATAACTCTTTCCGCTATCTTGCTTATAGATGATAATAAGCTGATAGGTCTGTAATTTTGCGGAAATGTGCCGTTTTTACCAGGTTTTGCAATCATTATTACGTGTGCCTCTTTCCACCTATCTGGGAAATATCGTAGTTTTAGCATGTTGTTTATTATGTTAGTGATATAAACAATAGCTTTTGTTGGTAGATTTTTCAGCGCCCTATTTGTGATGTTGTCGGGTCCTGGGGCTTTTTTGGCATTTGTCATTTTTATAAGTTCCTTTATTTCTTCGGGAGATGTATGTGTAATACCTATTCTGCCCTTTTTCCTTCTAAGTCTTCTCGCTGTTCTTCCTACCTCTTCTTCAAAGTCTATGTCATCGTCGGGGTCTTCGTTGTTTCTACACGCCCTTTCTAGTTCGTCCTTCATGACTTCGGCTTTGTCGATTTCCGTATGGACAATCCCGTTTACTCCGTGTAGGGGAGGTATGGGTTTCTTGTCCTTTCGAAGGATTTTAGATAACTTCCAGAAGGCGGATTTGTTAGGATTTAGCTCATCGATATAGGAGTCCCAGCTTTCATTTCTATGATTTTGAAGTTGTTTTTTCACTTCCCTGTCTAGCTCATTTGCAATCCTTTTGTCTTCTACCATTCTTGTGCGGTAGGCTCTTCTTCTTTTCCGGTTTTTCTCTTTGATTAGGTTTTGAAGTTCTATACTTATATCCCTGAATCTTCCTTTTTGTCTTGTGATTGTTTCGGTTTTGGAGCTGGCATCGATAGCATTGTTTATTACTTGTTCTAGTTTTATTACACTGTCTTCTAGTTCTGTAATATTATTAATTGTTGGGATGTTACCGATGTTCTCGCTCACAATTCTTCTAAAGTTTGGCCAACTTGTTTTCTTTCTGTTGTGGGGCTGCAAATAGTTCAATTCTGTTGCGCCCAGGGTCAGGACGATTAGGTTATGTGTCGAATCGCCTTCATTTAGAGAGTGTATCTCGTATTGTTGACCCACGTTGTGTAGGATTGCAATGTCGAGATACGTAGGAAGTTTTCCGTGGAAACATGTCGGTTCTGTTGGTCCGATGACATATGTGTTCGGTCTGTTCTCGAGATGGTTGCAAAGATATCTTCCGTTTCGGTTGGTCGTCCTGTCAAACCAATCGGGAGATCTAGCATTTAGGTCTCCAATAATTATAGTTGGCTCTTCTGAGTTCAGTATTAGGCTCAAATCTTCGTTGAAAATCGGATCATGTGGTCTAACGTAAGCTGACACTATTTTTAGTGTTTCGTTGTTGGCCTTAAGTCGAATAATTGTGGCTTCCATTGTCACCAGTCCGTCTGGTGTTGGGATGTGCTCGTGTTCGAGTCCCCTTTTGACTAATATAGCTGTTCCTCCTGATAATGCTCTATGATCCGTTCTATAGATATCGTAGCCTGGAAATTTTGTTTTTTTCCTTTCCACTAGTTTGGTTTCTTGAAGGGCTACGATATCGAGCTCTAATCTGTTTATTATTTCATCCAGAAGGTTGATCTTTTTGAATATTCCGCCGGAATTCCATGACCCAATGCGTAGATCTTTGTTTTGGTTTGCTAACATTTTCGGACGGCTTCTCCAAATGCAGTCATCATTTTTGTTGCTTTGTCCATCATGGACATCATTTCCATCATTTTGTTATTATACTCTGTATGGAAGTTTGCGATGAGGGTAGCTGCGTCCTGTACCGACACTTCTTGTGGTAGTGCTGGAGATTCTGAGGTGGTTTCAGCGGATTTTTTCGCTGCCTGTGCGTAGCTGACTCCTTTGTTGATTGGAGCGCTGTTTATGGGTTTTCCTACTGGTCTTGTTGGGGCAGGTGTTTTCTTTTTGGGGGCCTTAGAGCATCCTCTATAATTTGCTGTGTGCGCTTCACCACAGTTTGCACATTTGGGGTCGGTTTCCCGGCTTTTCTCACAGTCGTTACTGATGTGGTTTTCTCCGCATTTTACACATCTGAATCCGCAATGGCAAGCCTTTGAGCTGTGATAGAACCCTTGACAGTTATAACACTGTAGGGTGTCTTTTGTGATTTTGAATTCATCCTCCACATAGATGCGCATGTAGCATATATCAGATATTTTTTTAATTTTTGCAACGTCTTCCTCTTTGAGGGTGACGATGAAGTGTGGCAGTACTTTTTTATCAGCTTTTTTGGAGATCATATTGATCACCCTTGTTGCTTCTATTCCTTTATTGTATAGTTCGTCTTTAATTGCTACTGTGCTAGTAGTAGCAGATAGCCCTTTTATAATGACTCTTTTTAGTTTATCGCTATCTATGGGATATGCGATGAATTCTACTTTTGGACTGTGTTCTTCTAGGATGTGTACCATTCCTAGGTAATCTTTTCTGGTTTTTGTGTTAATAACAATCGATCTGCCTGATCGTGCAAACTTATTGATTGATATTATGCCTTGGTTGGCTGCTCTCTGCAGGATTTTTTGGTGTTCTCCTACAGTTTTTAGGATTATCGCCGGTGGTTTCGGCTCTTTTACTATAGGCTCCTCGCTTGTTTGCGGTGAGTCTTTTGGTACGTCGTTTTCTTTTTCAACTTGGCTATTTTTGCTCAAGTTATTTTGGGCAGTTTTCTTTTTCTGGCTTCTTTCATGAGCCTCTTTCGCAGCCTTGTTAAATTCGATTTCTTTCCGCTGATTTATTATCTGCGTCTGCTTTTCGGCGACGCTTATTTTTGTTTTCACACTACTGTCTGATTTCTCAGTAGTGGTGCCTGTCTTTTTTCCTTTTTTGTTTTGGACTTGTGTCCAACCTGCAGGTTCTTTGGTTGTTATGATTCTTTCCGGCTCTTTAGGCTTGCCTTTGCTACCGGATGGCTTTACGGGGGGAGGTGAACCGATTCCTAGTTCCACTAGCTTTACAACGTCATTATCGAGGGAGGCTTTCCACGGGTCGATTTCCATTATTGATTCTTCTTTCTCCTTGGCTGCTGTTAATGCCATTATATGTTGTACAAGTTTTTGTATCTCCTTGTCCTTTTCTTTGTTTTCGTTTCTCAGCTCAGTCATCTGAGCGAGAAGGTCTTGGATTTGTTTATTTGCCTTTTCCTCGCGGATACGGCTTTCTTCTTTAAGGGATTTGATCTGTTCCGTCAGTACATTGACCGACCTTAAAAGCTCATTGGCCTTTTCCCTTTCCGCCATTTCTCTGGCCTTTTTCTTTACTTCTTCGTCTTCCGAAGAGTCTTCTTTGGGCCTTAGCCTTTTCATTTTCTTGCCGATTTCGGGCTCGGCTTCATTTTTGGAGACGTTGTCCACGGCGGGTTGTGTCTCTACTACAGTTGGGGGTGGGGCTTCGCGCGATTCTGCAGCTGGGCTCGGCTCTTCGTCGATGGCGTCCATCGTATTGATATCGTCATCGGTGTCGATTTCGCTTTTTTTTTCCTCCGACTCGGGCAGATAGGAGTCATCGTCAGATATTACGATTTCTATGTCGTCGATCGCGGGATTAGTCGATTTAATAAATTTATTATATAGCTCGATCGAGCTGTCAACAGAGGGGTTTGATGATTCGGCTAAATCATTCTCTTCTTCTTCTTGTGTTGTCACCTGCGTGACAACACTTTCTGGGGGGGGAATATCACTCATATTGCCGTAAGGCAGTGAACAAATAGTTCATAAGATATAAGAAAATTCTACTTAGACGACTCTGTTTTTTTTCCACCGACTGACCGCTGTCAGTACGGCTTACTGGGTGCCGTCCCAGGTACCTCGCGGTAGTTCACTCCCTGTATTCACAGTTAGGGATCCTCTTCCTGTTTCTCACACCTCAGGAGCAGGGGCCGTTTCTGTCCGACCTTGTCAAATGTCAAGGCCTTACAGTGTCATCCCTGACGACACACTGAGGTGATCCCGAATTCTTCGCAAACGCGAAGCTATTATAGCCTCCGCGAGGAGCCTATAAAAACAGCTCCTCGACGGTTTAACTAGTAACAACCTCGCATCCGCTTTTCGCTAATATGTAGGACAAGTGCCTATGCCACACTCGGTGTCTTACCCACCGGGAGCTGAGAAGCTCCGTTGACAATAGGTCAGTCGCCCCCACCTAAGCACGCTTCTCTCTCACGTCCGTACTGTTCGGCTGCTCGAGTCGAACTGTCGTGCATCTTTTTTATGCTAAAAAAAGTAGGTCAATCTGTAACGGTCGTTTTGGCCTTTTTACGATTGGACCTGCACGACGACCAATGCCCAATTTTCAGTATATCATTGGCTGCAGCTCAGATGCCGTTCGACCAACGATAATACAGAAAATGAGCAACAGACTCCTGAGTTATGATTGGCTGCAATTACTGTTGCCATTTGACCAATCACAATTCAGCAGGCTGGGCGACACACACACATATATGTTATAAAATTTATTACCCACTGTCAAAATATACAAAAATACAATATTACAGATATAAACAATATACCTATACAATTACAGATAAAAATAAAATATACATACATGAATAAAATAAGTAAGTACACATTAAGTTATAGAATCATTTTGTAGTTTAGAATTTCAGAAGTTAAACAAATTCTATCTCATGAGCACTGATTTTCATGCATGACAAGTCAGATAATGTAAATTCTGCCGCAGTGAACGGAGAGGAATATGAAAACAAATTAGCTAAAGCAATTCAGGAAGTTGGATTATTCTATAAACAGTTGGTTTTGTTCAAATATGATTTTGAATGTTATTTTACATTGTCCGGGTCTTGTTACATGAATTTGTCGAGTCTTGTTACATGAATTTTAATGAATAGTACAAACATATACAGCTAAATAAAGTTATACAATATTTTAGTGGAAATTGTTCACAAGGGTGGTTAAAATTTATGATACTAAATAGAGAAACATATGTTTTAATAATATTCCGCTTTGCAACTAATATGCCAAAATTCTTGTGAAAGAGACAGTCAAGTATACTAATATAGTTAACAAAATCACCCAAAATCAATAATTGGGTATATTAATTATTGAGTGATATTATCTGTTCATTGTAATAAAAAAATAGTATTTTGACTTATTATATTGTTATAAACAAGTAAATAATATGAACAAATCCCCTTCGTTGGCTCAGTGAAGATGTTCGTTCAGTTGTAATGGAAACACCAAATAATAGTAGCAGAGTTTATTGCAGAGACGTACACTATGGGTGTAGACCCGGGATTACTTTGAGTAGAGACTGATGAAGTTGATCGTTGAAGACTATCAAGTTCGTTAAGTGAATATTGATTGAATGCCTCTCTAGGCAAGAGATCTTAGTTTTATATAAACTTTAATTGGGTCAATATTTTCGCGGACCTCGCGTGACATGTGTATTTAATTTATGTAAATAGTTTAACTTTGTCAGCACTTTTGACTGATGTCCAAATTATATTATTGATAATTGACCAAATGTGTATGTAACCTAATTAACTACGTGTGTGTATTTAATAACAAATAGATTCATTCGGTCTACTGGGTGATAAAATTATACTGTCCAATTTCGGATATGAATTCTAAAGATTTGATATTGGACATACTGCGGAATCGGGCAATCTGGCCCAAGTGTCAATACTCAAAGTTTACATATAAGTATTACATAACATAGTAAAATTCAAACATGATAAATTATAAATAGTTTAAGAATAATCAACAATCTTCCAACCGTACTTTAGCTATCAATGTCCGACTCTATCTCTAGATTAAAATTAGGGCAATTGGATGAAAATGTGGAAAGTGGGATGTCAACTTGGGAAGTCGACGGTACATTGTTGTGCCGATTACTAACTAATACAGGTACTTCTTGTTCGTTAGTCTGAGTTTGTGGATTCCCTGAACGACATAGTCGTGCAACAGGACGGTACTTCCATAACGTGAGTATCCCAATTATTACCATTATAGTAATGATCCCGGTGGCCACAAAATAATGCCAATTAGATTCGTGAATCGATCGCCACTGCGTATGCGTCATTTCTTGTTCCAGACTCTCCTCCTCAAGTAACACATGACGTAGCTCTCCTCCTGGTATGTCAAGGTAGGTGTTTAGAGTCGTGTTAAACTTGCGGGGTGTCCTCGCCACCAGTTGGGCCACGGGAGTGATTGGCGACTTCAGGTAACTCGTCACTGCTCTGTCCACCCCACTGCTAGTGGGGAGTAATGTAATATTTTTCGTTTGGGCGATACATTTGGGTGAAAGCTTCAGGAATGTGACTCGTTCCAGTACTCTTTCGTTCCGATTTCCATCGCAAATAATGGATATGTGTATCGTGACTGGCGTGATAACTAGCCAGAGGTTGGGAGTACCCATCTTACTCCATTGAGCTGTCTGTATTGTCCTGGCTACCACTGGACATGTGCTATTCTTAGATCGCTCATAAATTTCTTCAAGTATGCAGTTTGGTTGGGTATCCATGTTTCTTATAGCCGTTGGTGAGCACGCTATCTGCGCCTTTGTCAACAGTAAGCATCTTTCTCTATCTTCCGCGGTCAATTCGAAGTAGTGCAGTGTGTTATAATCTACGACCAGTAGATTCCTTGGGGCGACAAATGTGCGCAACACCGACCCCTCAACGTTAAGTGGTATGGCCGTGACTTTGAGCATGCTGTACTTATTTTTCCCTGTCACTATGAAGTAACCGATGACTGTTATATCTCTGTCGTCATGACTGACTTCTGTTTCTATAATGGGTTGTCATCGTATTTCGACCCCTTGAGGCAGTATCTGCCCTGCTTTCCCTATTAATTTGGTTATTTCACCCGGTTTCACTATATCAATGAAGTGTCCGTGGTTATAGTGAAGGTTTAATATTCCCTCGTAAAATTGAGTATATTCGTTTATGAAGTCCATAACTTGTAATGCTATCGTTTGTATTCGTAACGTGCTATATTCGGTTTCTAGTTTTTGTGCTTTGTCTTCTACTTCGTTAAGTCCTTTAGATATTTCTTGTAGACCTGTGATTAGTGCTTTGTTAAACTTGTTCATTTGCTTGTTTATCCTGTTCTCTGTGTGATTGATTGATGTTATTGTTTCTAACATTATCTTCGCCTGGTGCTGTGATCCCTTTATTAGCTCCTTTTGGTTATTATCTAATGCTTCAATGTTACTGTAGGCTTCGTCATTGACTCCAAATACTGAGGTTAATATTGTTCCTAATATTCCTCTTCTTTCCCTTCCTTTTATTTCTACTGTCAACCCTTCGCTTACTGACTCCGCCTTTCTTTGTCCTTCCTCTAACTTCTCTATTATATCCTTACAATTCACGATTTTTATCTCATGACACAGTTCTCGTACGCCTTGTATCATATTTCCTATTAGTTGGTGCTCTGTTCGAATTCTTCCTTTTTCGAGTAACACCTTTATTCGAAATGTTCCCCGGTCTATGACGACCTCTCCAAGGTCTTCTGTGAAAAATCCTGGTACCGGATTATATATTTTATACGGTTCTCCCTTTATGGGTTTTAACATCGTTAAAAACATTATAGCTACTAGTATTTTCTTCCATCTTAGTGCTGCTGCCTTCTTCGGCTTTTCCTGTTTCTCTTTTTCCAGTCGTATTAGCTTATGTATGGGTCTTTTAGTCAGTTTCCCGTTTGCCTTTCTCACTGTTACTACTCTGGTTAATCCCTCCGCTCCAGGGTGTGTTTCTGTTACCCTTGCTAATGGCCATCTGCCTGGAGGTGTATCCTCTTCTTTAATTATAACTATTTCTTCTTCTTTTATGTTAGGGTGCGCCTTATGCCATCTATTTCTCTGTTGTAATTGGTGCAGGTATTCCTGTTTCCAAATTTTCCAGAAGTCTCTTTTTATTTTCTCCACTAATCTCTACCTCGTCGGCATCTTCAAATAAGTCGTAAGCTCTTCTTCCCGATTTGGTGATATAATTTCTCTCCCTATAAGGAAGTGAGCTGGTGTCAGGGCTATTTTCCCTTCAGGGTCTTCTGATGACCCACATAATGGTCTCGACTTCATACATGCTTCTATTTGTGCCAGCACCGTACTCAATTCTTCATATGTTAGAACTGTTTCCCCGATGATTCTTTTCAAGTGATATTTCATTATTCGCACTGCGCTCTCCCATAATCCTCCGAAATGTGGTGCATATGCAGGTATGACATACCACTGGGTACCTAGTGCCAGTAATCCTTGTTTTATCTCGTCATCTATTTTTTGATTTTCTTTTTTCAACAAATTTGCTGTTCCTACGAATGTGGTTCCGTTATCGCTGTATACGTTGTTGCACTATCCTCTGCGTGCCGTAAATCTCTTGAACGCTGCGATGAATGCATCCGTAGACATATCGCTTACTACCTCAAGGTGTACTGCCTTCATTGACAGACACAAATACTGAGATGTAGCCCTTATAGCTCCTCTGTCCTCTGCCTCTCGTGGTACTTATTTTTATTGGCCCGGCATAATCTATCCCTGTGTTAGTAAAGGGATGACTCGGGTTCACTCTGTCTTTCGGTAGATCTCCCATTAATTGTTGTGCTGCTTGGCTTTTATACCTCCTGCACCTTAAACATTTTGCTAGATGATCTTTCACGGTTCTTCTGCCGTTGATTATCCAGTATTTCCTTTTTATGTACTGTAGTGTTTGTTGTAATCCGCTATGTAGATTTCTTGCGTGACTATCTGTTATAAGTAACTTTGTTAATGCACTATCCTTTGGCAAAATTATCGGATGTTTTTCTCCGTACTTTAGATTCGTGTGTCTCAGTCTTCCGGTGACTCTTAGAATTCCTTGTCTATCCAGGAATGGTACCAATGACGCTAATTTATTTTTCTTGTCTAATTGCTGTTTCTTCTCCAGCTTATTTATTTCTTGTTTGAAGTAGGCGTGCTGTGTGTGCTTTATCACCTTTAATAGCGTTTCCTCTAATTCTTGGACTGTAAGCTGACTTTGTCCATTGTCTTTATTTTTTCTGCATTTGTCTGCAAATCTCCTACAATATGAAAGTACTCTTCTCATTATTTCTAAATTTGAGAATCTCTCGCATATGTCCTCCTTTATCGTTGTCGTGTGCACCGTTATTTTCGTTTTGACTTCCTCCTCATTTGTCTCTGGTATTTCTTCTGATTCCTGCGTTAAAGTTTTGTTACTAGTCAGCCAAGTTGGTCCCTTCCACCATAGTTCTGCTTCTAATAATTCTGATGCGGTACTTCCACGTGAGAGGATGTCCGCTGGATTTTTCTTTGTATCTACCTTATGCCAATTTTTCGGTCCTATAACGCCTCTTATTTCCTCTACTCTGTTGGCGACGAACATTTTCCACCTTTTTGATGATCCCCTTATCCAAGCCAGGGTTATCGTTGAGTCCGACCATGCATATACCTCAATGTTTTTCCTGTTCAATGCTTGTAGGGTTTTCTTCATTAAATTTGCTAGTAGTACCGCGGCACACAGCTCGAGCCTCGGTAACGTCGTTTTCCCTTTCAATGGTGCGACTTTCGATTTTGCTATCATTAGATTCGTTTTAATTTCTGGGCCTAGTACCCTTGAGTAGATTACCGCTCCATATCCTTTCATAGACGCATCTGCAAATCCATGTAGTTCTACTCTGTTTATCTTGCTTAAGTTGTTCCACCTGGGCAATGTTATTTTCTCCAGATTTACTAATTGCGCCTGGTATGTATTCCACCTGCTTTGTTGGTTGCTAGTTAATTCTTTATCCCAACTGGTCTTTTGCTCCCATAATTCCTGTATGAACATTTTCGCCTGAATTACTACAGGTGCTATCCATCCCAGTGGGTCGTATAGTTTTGCTACTTCTGACAGTACGTGTCTTTTCATTATTTTCTTTGCCGTCGTTATCCCTATTTTGAATGTGATTATATCCTCTTTAGGTGACCAGTGTATTCCTAACGTTTTCCGTACTTCTTCTTGTTTGAATGCCTTAGAGTCTACGTTCCTCATATCCTCCGGTACGTTCTCCATTATTTTTTCTTCGTTGCTCAACCATTTTCTAAGAATGAAACCTCCTTTTCTGAACAGTTGTATTAATTCCTTTTGGGCTGTTTCTGCTTCCTGCACTGTCTCAGCTCCTCCTAGTATATCGTCTACATACATGTTTTCTTTTACAATTTTCGATGCCAACGGGTACCTCGCTCCTTCGTCTTCTTGTAATTGTTGTATTGTTCTTAACGCTAAAAAGGGTGCTGCGGCCGTGCCGTATGTCACCGTCGTTAAGTTATACTCTTGTATGTGGTCCTTTGTGTCCTTTCTCCACAAAATTTTTTGATATTTTTGGTCTTCTTCTGCCATTCTGATTTGTCTAAACATTTTTTCCAGATCTGCTGAGTATGCTACCTTATTGGATCTCCATCGTAATAGTATATTTGTCAAATCTTGTTGTGAGCTTTTGCTTGATGCATCAAACACGGATCTTATTTTCGTTGTAGTACTGTCCTCTTTTCTCACTGGATGATGAGGTAAGTAGTACCCATCTCCCTGGTTTTCTGCTATTACCATATGACCTTGGTTTTTATAATCTTCCATGAATTGTCTGTAATTCGCTTCTAACTGTTTGTCTTTTGCAAACTTCCTTTCTAGTTGCATCAATCTGGCGAATGCTTGCTGTTTAGATTCTCCTAACTTTGCGACGTCTTCCCTAAACGGAATTTTTACTTCGTATCTCCCTTCTTCATTCCTTTTTACAGTCTGTCGATATAGTTCTTCACATTCTTGTTCTTCCACTGAGAAACTTGTGTCCTGATTTACTTCTTCTAATTCCCAGAAGTTCTTTATTTGTACGTCCATTTCTTGTCTTGATATCATACAGCATACTTCCGTTTTTATATTCTCCCTTTCTCGTGCTATTCCCGAAACTATCCATCCTAGTTTGGTGTTTTGACTCAGGAGTCCATTACTTATTCTGTGCATCCCTTCTGTCAATATGTAACTGTATTCTTTTACTCCTAGTAGTAAGTCTATCTTCCCTACCTTGTAATATCTTGGATCTGCCAGTATTGCATTTTTCTCGTTATAGTCCGGTAGCATTATATCCTGTTCCGGTAAATTCCTTGTTATCTTCGGTAGTACTAGTGCTTCTATTTCCATCTCGAAGTCACTTTCGTAATGAGTTTCGATTATAAGTTTCATACTCCAGTTGGCTGTTTTTTCTCCTGACGAGCCTATCCCGGATATGGTCGCCTGTATGGGCTTCCTTGTTGTTCCTAGCGTCGTCGCAGCTTGTTCCGTTATAAATGCGCATTGTGACCCTTGGTCGATTAGTGCTCTCATTATGTGTGAATCTCCTTTCACATCTCTTATGCGTACCACAGCTGTCGCTAGTAATGCTTCACCTTCCTTATGGCTTGCACAGTTTACTGAATTCTGCCCTCTTTGTTGGTCGTTGCTATTCCTAGGCCCATTGGTATCTTGTGTATTTTCTCGCCTTCCGTTATTTTGTTCTCTGGCGTTGTATGGATTATTATTTCCTCCTCTGTACCTATCAGCTTGGTACCCGTTTCTTCTATTGTTTGAATCTCTTCCATCTCTTTCTTGTTTGTTCTTCTTTCGTTCCATTGGAGTTTCTTTTGTTGCTTGTGTTTCCTTTTTCATAATGCAACATATGGTGGTGGTCTCCGCCACAGTGTCTGCACCTATATTGTGAATAACATTGTTTTTCTTTTTTATGTGCTAGGCAGTTTGTACACAATCCTTTTTCTTTTATCATCCTGTTCCGGTCTCTTACATTGAGTTCCTGAAATTCTCTGCAGTTCGGTACTCCTTGATCTCCGTTGCATATCACGCAATGTGTTCTTGGTTTCCTAAGAGATCCTCCTTGCTTCTCATGTCTTTTTTCTGACTCCAGCAGTTCCAGTGTCTGAAATCTTCGCTGTAAGAATGTTTGTGTCGATTTGTACGTCGGTATCTCTCTACTGTCTCCAATGTAGTTTTCGTACAGCCTCCTAGTTTCATTGTCCCATTTCGTTATGATAATTCGGGCTATCAATGGGCTCCACGCTTCCGTGTCTGTTCCTAACCCTCCTATAGCTTCCAGACTTTCGTGGAAGGTGTCACGTAGTGATTTTAATGCTCTAGCAGAAGATTCCTTTACTTCCTGCGCTAGTAGCATCCTGTCTATTAATTTAAACAATATCATCCTTGGGTTCTCATACCTATCTTTTAGCATGTTCCAGGCCACTTCGTAGTTGGCCTCGGATATGTTTAAGTGTTGTATCATTCTGTTGGCTTCCCCTCTTACTTGAGTCTTTAGGTACTGCATTTTTTCTGCGTTTGATAACTGGTCGTTTTCATGTATTACTTTAGTAAACAGATCGTGGAAAGTTCTCCACGTTTCATATCTGCCTTCATACACAGGGATTTTTACCTGCGGCAATGTCACACCGTCCCTCCTCTGTGTGCTTTCTGGCCGTTGCATTCCTGACCTTATTTTCTTTAAAACTTCCCTGACTTTCCTCTTTAGATGATTTATTCTCTCTACTTCTCCATTATCTGTAGCGTCTAGTTCCTCATTTACTGCTGCTTCAATCATTAGTGTATTCACCTTTTCCATGTATTCTCTTAACTCTGACTGCAATTCTTCATTCTCCTGCAAGTCTTGTTAATTTTCTGGCCGTAATAATTCCTTGATTCTTTGTTTTCTTATCTGTATCTCCTTTACTTTCGGTGCTTTTCCTCTTTTCAGCACCCTTCCATATTTTTCCAACAGGGTTTTCCCCTCAATGTATATCTTAAATACCTGATAATAGTATTTTGTTTCAAAATATTTTTCTTTCGTTATACCCCTTCTAGCAGCTTTTTGTGGTTATTTAAAAATTTTGCCCAATATTCTTCTAATTTTTCCTGTCTATCCCGGATGTATTGTTGATTTTTCCGAGATTGGGAATCCTTTTTTGTATTTGAAACGAGTTTCGTTATTTCTGTTCCTATTTCCGCTTGCTTAACGTATATGCTTTCCATGATTATTCTTATAAATTTTTACATTCAGCGGTAAATATATTAGACAATACGAAATGTACGTTATTTATTAAATAAGTATACCTGTACTATAACACTTTCTTTTCTATCGGAATTTGCAATTTAGCGAAATATGAGTTTGACCTTGCCTGCTGTGCTATTCTTTGTACTGAGGTAGGTCAAGATGTAATCCACACACTCTTATAATGATATATATACATATATATTATATATATATATATATATATATATATATATATATATATATATATATATATATATATTGTTATCAAAATAAATGAAATTATTTGCTACGTAATTATTTTAATTTTTCGAAATAAAGTATTTAATTGAAATTAAAAGCAAGCTATATGTATGAACTTTTCTTTTTTCAAATTGTCATACAAAATTACTGTTTAGTAAGTTATAGTTGTGAATGACGTTTATTTTTTGTTTTATCAATTCTCTGTATTATTTAAATGGTATACATTCTAAAGTACATTATTATACGATTGATAAAGTGGAGATTGTTGTTCTAAATTGTTAAATTGTAATAAAAAAAACTTGTTAAATTGTAAGATTGTAAACGTTGGAAGATTTTGTAATTATTCAAAAACTTACGGTTTTTTGTGTTCTTAGACGTTGAGGATCCCTCGCTTCTGGTGGGTTCTGCAATCGGTCGTGTCCTTTGGCTGCTATGCGGCTCTAGTATGGCTCTCGGCTTTGGTACTGCTCTCGGCACTAGTATGGCTCTCGGCTTTGGTACTGCTCTCGGCTCTAGTATGGCTCTCGGCTTTGGTACTGCCTCGGCTCTAGTATGGCTCTCGGCTTTGGTACTGCTCTCGGCTCTAGTGTGGCTCTCGGCTTTGGTACTGCTCTCGGCTCTAGTATGGCTCTCGGCTTTGGTACTGCTCTCGGCTCTAGTGTGGCTCTCGGCTTTGGTACTGCTCTCGGCTCTAGTGTGGCTCTCGGCTTTGGTACTGCTCTCGGCTCTAGTGTGGCTCTCGGCTTTGGTATGGCTCTCGGCTCTAGTGTGGCTCTCGGCTTTGGTACTGCTCTCGGCTCTAGTGTGGCTCTCGGCTTTGGTATGGCTCTCGTTCTCCCGGGTCTAGTGGTCTCTCTCTGCTACTGAGGGTGTTGCTGGCGTGGACTGTATAGGCTCTCTCAAACTTCCTTGAAGTATTCTGTTTCTCGATAGGACCATGAACAAATCCCCTTCGTTGGCTCAGTGAAGATGTTCGTTCAGTTGTAATGGAAACACCAAATAATAGTAGCAGAGTTTATTGTAGAGACGTACACTATGGGTGTAGACCCGGGATTACTTTGAGTAGAGACTGATGAAGTTGATCGTTGAAGACTATCAAGTTCGTTGAGTGAATATTGATTGAATGCCTCTCTAGGCAAGAGATCTTAGTTTTATATAAACTTTAATTGGGTCAATATTTTCGCGGACCTCGCGTGACATGTGTATTTAATTTATGTAAATAGTTTAACTTTGTCAGCACTTTTGACTGATGTCCAAATTATATTATTGATAATTGACCAAATGTGTATGTAACCTAATTAACTACGTGTGTGTATTTGATAACAAATATATTCATTCGGTCTACTGGATGATAAAATTATACTGTCCAATTTCGGATATGAATTCTAAAGATTTGATATTGGACAAATATTTTATTGATGTTTCCAAATAATCAATTTATTATTTTTTTTTTTAGTTTTATTTTCATGTTTTTGAATCTTGAAATTTCTATTTATGAATTTTAATGAATAGTACAAACGTACACGGCTAAATAAAGTTACACAATATTTTAGTGGAAATTGTTCACAAGGGTGACTAAAATCTATGGTACTAAATAGAGAAACATATGTTTTAATAATATTCGGCTGTACAGCTAATATGTCAAAATTCTTGTGAAAGAGACAGTCAAGTATACTAATAAAGTTAACAAAATCACCAGTAGGCATTTTTAGATTACCAAATGTGTCACCGGTTCTATTTTAATATGCCCTAAAATATGAGTATACAGTAGTATCTGACAAATTAGTTACACTTTTTGAGTATCTGCCACATATTTCACAACTATGGAATTCTAAACATTTTTTCATTAAATATCCACACACATATGTTATAAAATTTTGTTCCATTATGTCTTTATCATTTTGATAATCTGTATCAATAAATAGCACAGGTTCTTCAGGTATCTGTTTAGATGTTTCAGTATCTACAGTGTATTTGGGAAAATCAGACATTTTTAAAAGTACACTATCTGTATCTCCTTGACAGTTTTCTGACCCTGAGTTAATAATATCAATGCACACCAATTTCTTAAAGGAAGCTTGAAATTGTGAAGCAGTTGGCTTAACACAATTTCCACTTTGTTGTCTGATTTTTCCAAACAAATTTTCTAAGGCATCTTGGTTTAACCGTCTTGACAATAAATATTCAAAACCAGCATCACTTCCTCGTGCCCAAATCAACTGAAAAGCTTTAATAGATATTGTCCAACCTTTAATAGATTTAATGCGGTTGGTGACATCTTCATTTTTTTTATTCAAGACCCGGACATTTTCAAAAAATTGTAAACAGTCTTCTAAAAATTTTTTTTGAAAATCTAAATTTTTAAATGCTAGATTATATTCTTTGCCCTGACTGGTTGTTGAAGAATTTAGTATGTTAAACAATTTATCAAACATGTCTATAACTTCAACAGTACCTTCTGCAGCTGATGGAATTACTTTAAACCGTATATATAACTTCATACTGGCAACAACGGTAGCACTTAAAACTTGCGTTGCATACTTAACCTTCATTTTTTCAAAAGGACTAGGACTAATATGTGAGTCTGTTAATTTGGGTGCAGCTCTAATAGAGTATTGTTTATCATGTTGATAAAAGGACTCTACATATTCCCAGGAAGTTGTTTTCCCATTGAAAACAAAGGAATGTTTTAACATATTATTTCTAGTCAATTTTATAAGATGTGGTGGGTCGAACATATACATTATTTTTTTATCACGAAAAACAAAGTATGGCTTATTTGGTATTACATTTAAATCATTAGCTAATTTCCAACTATTTGACCCTAGATCACTTATTAAAGCACATATATCTAATCCACAATCATTTAGGGCAGCAATCATTGTAAACAAAATCGTTCTAAGTTTTTCTGCTGGACAGGATGAATGGTGAAAATAATATGCTAAGGGTTGTTTCCAAGAATTGAAAAGCCCTCGTACCATTAAAACTGTCACATTTGCTGCAGATTTAAAAGCTTTTGATTTATCACCAAAATCTTCAAAATCAACAATTTCATCCAACCCCCTATTGTAAAACATATTTGATTTAATTGCCATTTCGTCAAATGACAAAACACAAATTTTGTCGAATTTACTAAAGTTTGCTACTTTGTGTTTTAAAACAGTAAGTAAAGCTTCATTTAGTCTAGGCTCAATTTTAATATGTTGTATGTGTTTAAATAATGTATTAGGACTGGGTAAACAAAATTTTTTGCACAAAACATTTCTATAAACTTTTGGTCCAGTGAAGTACATTAAGAGACATTCCTGTTTAAATTGATTACTAAATCTTGTACCTCTTACCTTTTTTCTTGATTGTAAAATTTGAACATTTATGAAATTAGCTATATTTGCAGGACAAAATTTAGATGTTAGTGCCATATAGTCTTCAATTGTCATATTGTCAATATCCTTCTTTCCTGTAGACTGTAACTTCTGAAGTTTTTTTTTTAAATAATGATTTTCCTTGCGTAATTGTATAACTGTACTTCGTAATACATTTTTTCGGGGAGTATTTATTGATAATTTTTGTGACACTTGAGTTGAACTTGGTGTACTAAGTGGTGTTACTGGACGTGTAGTTAAATGTTCAGGTTCTCCATGCATGATGTTTTTACCAGGAGTAATAGTAATATCCTGAAGTACAGTTATAGTAGATGGTTTATTTTTAATACTAACATTTTTCTCTATATCCATAGCTGGACTTTTCACTACTTCTAAAAGAAAAAGAGAAAGCTTGCATATGTGTTACATAATTATTTATTTTATTTACCTTCATTAATAGGATATCTTGGAAGACATATGTTTTGGACAACTGCAGAATAAGTATAATCAAAAGTTGATGAGCCCTCCATTAAATGAAAGTTTGTGGGAACTGCAGAAGGTTATAATCGATTTCTCATATCATTCAGAAACATCTTATTGTCGAAATGAGTACCACAAAGACGATGACTTCTATGTAAACGTTCTGCCTTATCCAGTAAATCTTCTCGTCCACATGCCATTAACCAAATTTTTGCCCTAAATACAAACATTTTTTAATACACGATAAAAATCCGCCGTTAATAAATAATATAACATCTAAACATCTGTAATACACAATTTTAATTATAATTTAACACTCACCTATTAACATCTTTTGGAAACGAAAAAAAGCTAACATTACTTTTTCTAGAATTATTACACTTTGTAGCTGCACAAGTGTGGCAAGGCGCTTTGTTTTTATTTTTGTACATATCGATGTACTTATACAACGTAATTGCGAAATAAAAAATGTATAAAGATTATTTGTATCTATAAATACACAAAAAGTAATCAAATACAATGGCCTCTATATTATTTGTCTATGACAAATGACAATGGCCAATGACCAATGAGAGCCGTCAAATTTTTCGGACACCAGAGAAAATGGCGTCGCTGTCTGGGCGAGTAAAATTGCGCGAACTTTCGCGCCAAAGCGGAGTGGGAATACTGGTTGTTATCTATACTGTGATATGTGTGTAGAGACAAGGAAGGTGGAGGTTATGCTGAAATACATAGATATATCACAAAATACTTTTCTTACAGATTAATAAGTATTTGAAAATGGGAGCAATATACAGTTTTCATTATTTCCATCACAACAATCTTTTGGAAGTAGTAATTATCTTCTTATGTTTATGGACAAATCAATACCCATCTGGATATTTGGCGACTTTAATTTTATTTAATTTTATTTAAATTTCATTTAATTTCATTTAATTTTATTTAATTTCATTTAATTTCATTTAATTTCATTTAATTTCATTTAATTTCATTTAATTTTATTTAGTTTTATTTAATTTTTATAATTTTATGTAATTTTTCATAATTTTTTATAATTTTTTATAATTTTTTAATATAATTAAAATAAGTTTTTATAATTATTTATAATTTTTCCATAAACACATGTTTAAAAACCAGATGTTTTACATACTATACTTACATATATTACACAGGACTTTTGACCATATTGTTATGAAAATAATCATTCTTTTAATGACGAATTTCAAATTCTTCACTTCCAAAATAAAGGCCTTAACCTATCTTTATTAGAATCTATGGAAATTAACAAATCAAAAATTAAAACAAACAGTTCTTCCCTCCTCAGCCTATTCATTTAAAGACTATAAAGTGTAAAGACATACCAAAAATAGATCACTCGAGGAAGGCACTCTGTCGAAACAGCTGTAGTGATAAGATATTATAATAAATGTTGTGGAAGTTTTGAAAATAAGAGTGTTTCAGTGTTTTATTGTTATATAAAATGAATTTCCATCAAGTAACGGTTGAATCCATAACTTTTTAAAAATATCCTATTTAAACTTTGTAAAAGTATTTTCAATGTAGTACTCATAAAACCAATTTGGTTAATTAAAATGTATATTTGAATGAAACTTGTAATCTATCAAATTTTCAGAAAATGTTAGAGAGCGGTCGCCTGAAAACGCGAATAAATAGCAAGTTGCAATAAAGATGGTTGAAAAGAGGAAAAGAAGACCAACATTTCGACATTAAACATGGCATATTTTTATTCAATCGGATTATTCTTTTTTTTTTTTAATTTTATGCTTTTTAACATTTATCAAATTTATTGAAAATTTTAGAGCGGTCGCTTGGAAACGCGAATATATAAAAAGTTTCAATACATATGACTGAAAAGATGAAAAGAAGACGAACAAATCGACATTCAACAAAGCAATAGTTTTAATTTAGAGTCATCGAAAGGTCCAAACGGCTGTAAACTAACCTATTGTCCAATATTTATAAACTGTTTATCCATTTTGCATATATTTTTCGTTATTCAGCCATTTTAACCAAAAAGTAAGATTTAGGATCACATTTTAAAATTCGAGGACGTGCCTTGGTTAAAGGTTAAAGGTGAAGATGGTTAAAAAGAGCAAAAAAAGACGAGCCCATAGACATCCAACACGGCATCGTTTTATCCAATCTGAGTATTTTTTTTATATTTAATGTTTTTTACCATTCATCAAATTTTCTAAAAATTTTAGAGAGCGGTCATCATTTAGAGTCGTCGAAAGGTCTAAACGGCTGTAAACTAACCTATTGTACTATATTTATAAACTGTTTATGTTGGGCGGTCGCTTGAAAACGCGAATAGATGCAAAATTACAATGAAGATGTTTGAAAAGAGGGAAAAAATACAAGCCCATAGATATGAAACAAGGCATAGTTTTATCCAATCTGAGTACTTTTTAAAATTTAGGCTTTTTACCATTTATAATTTTTTTTTTAATTTCAGAGAGCGGTCATTATTTGCAGTCTTCGAAAGGTCCAAATTGCTGTAAACTAACCTATTTTACTATGTTTATAAACTGTTCATCCATTTTGCTATTATTTTTCGTTATTAAGCCATTTTAACCAAAATGTAAGATTTACCATTATAATCACATTAAAAAATTCGAGTCCCATAGACATCCAACAAGGCATAGTTTTATCCAGTCTGAGTATTTTTTAAAATTAAATGCTTTTTACCATTTATCAAATTTTCTTAAAATTTCAGAGACCAGTCATCATTTAAAGTCGTCGAAAGGTCCAGACGACTGTAAATTAACCTACTTTACTATATTTATAAACTATTTATCCATTTTGCTTATATTTTTTGTTATTTAGCCATTTTAACCAAAATGTCAGATTTACGATTATAATCACATTAAAAAATTCGAGGAGGTGCAAAAGATTTGCCTTGGTTTTTGGGCGGTCGCTTGAAAACACTAATATTTCTAAAGTTACATTGAAGATGGTTGAAAAGAGAGAAAAAAGACGAGCCCATAGACATTTAACAAAGTATAGTTTTATCTAATCTGAGTATTTTTTTTAAATTGTATGCTTTTTATCATTTATCAAATTTTCTTAAAATTTTAGAGAGCGGTCATCATTTACTGTCGTCGAAAGGTCCAAACGGCTGTAAAGTAACCTATTGTACTATATTTATTTGAAGTCCTGGATATGGCTTGCTATTGTAACCTCAATTTTCTATAAACTTGCACAAAAATTTAAAAACGGCAACGAATTGCTGTAACTGCTTATCTCCAATAAAAGTAAAAATATGGTTAACGACTCAGGCAGAAAAGAAGTCACATTTTAGTCGGAAAACTCTAAATTCGAGTCCCATAGACATCCAACAAGGCATAGTTTTATCCAGTCTGAGTATTTTTTAAAATTAAATGCTTTTTACCATTTATCAAATTTTCTTAAAATTTCAGAGACCAGTCATCATTTAAAGTCGTCGAAAGGTCCAGACGACTGTAAATTAACCTACTTTACTATATTTATAAACTATTTATCCATTTTGCTTATATTTTTTGTTATTTAGCCATTTTAACCAAAATGTCAGATTTACGATTATAATCACATTAAAAAATTCGAGGAGGTGCAAAAGATTTGCCTTGGTTTTTGGGCGGTCGCTTGAAAACACTAATATTTCTAAAGTTACATTGAAGATGGTTGAAAAGAGAGAAAAAAGACGAGCCCATAGACATTTAACAAAGTATAGTTTTATCTAATCTGAGTATTTTTTTTAAATTGTATGCTTTTTATCATTTATCAAATTTTCTTAAAATTTTAGAGAGCGGTCATCATTTACTGTCGTCGAAAGGTCCAAACGGCTGTAAAGTAACCTATTGTACTATATTTATTTGAAGTCCTGGATATGGCTTGCTATTGTAACCTCAATTTTCTATAAACTTGCACAAAAATTTAAAAACGGCAACGAATTGCTGTAACTGCTTATCTCCAATAAAAGTAAAAATATGGTTAACGACTCAGGCAGAAAAGAAGTCACATTTTAGTCGGAAAACTCTAAAATGGAAAAGCAAACAAACTTACTACACACAAAAAATGATAAAAATTAAAAGTACCTATCTGTTATTACTTTTTCCTTTTTTTGACAAAAACAAAACACTTCAACAACTTTAAAATTTTATCTGCTCTTAAATACCTAAAGAAGTTTTTACACGTATATTTTCTGCTTAAAATTTATATCTACTTTTAAACTTTTTAAACTTTTTTTTTGTTTTGAAACTTATGCGATACTTTTTGTGGCGAGTGTATAAAAGAATCAGACAGCTTAAAACCCTCTCGAAAACTTTCAGGAAAGTACTGTTTTATGAACCCCGAATGTTATTAATTTTTTTGATATTATTTTTACATTACATTAGGTACATGGAAACTGTTATCTCACTTTGACTTAATAAAGAATAACTGAAGATTGCAATATTAGTGTTTCTTAACGTAATTTCCTTTATTATTCTGTTTTAAATCCAAAACTGGAGTTCGAGCGTGTATAAAGGGGTAATCGTGCCATCTTTTTCTGCTTTTCTCTTATCTTTATAAACCGCAGTGCTATCGATAAATCATAATTATAGTTACTGATATTATAAACTTGGACAACTTACGTACCTATGTATTAAAACTTTTATTTACATTTTTTGGTGCAAATAATAATTAGTACAACGAAGAAATCAGCGAAAACCTAATCCTGTCCACCAGTGGTGTGGGCAGATCTATATTCGATTTGAGGTAAAAGACTAATTTCATCGTAGTTAAAACCAAATAATTTTAGTGATAAAATGTTGTTTGCTTTTGACTACAAGGGCGACAAAACATCGAACAGATCTCCAATTGCTCTAAATTCTACATGGTGTCTCAAACCAGAAATAGTAATGTTTCAAGACCAACTCCGTCATTGGTTTTTGCTGCTGAAAGTCTTAATGTATTCCACTGTGTAAAGGCAGTAGGTGACGATATTGGTCACCTACTGCCTAAATATATCTCTCTTGCACCTAGAATATCCAATAATCGAATCTGTATATCGACGGCAGAAAGGCAGGACCTCATAACTGACAAATTTGCATAAAATGAGATATTTCGGTTTTCGGTTTAGAATAAGTAGCGGCATCTACTAACCAGTGGTTACAGCTGGGAAAATTTCCAGAAGGCTTTAAATTACAGAAAACGGTACCTCGTAATTGTCAATTTAGCCATGCTAAAATATATGTTTCACACCTCGATTCTGCGCATTCTAATCATTGCTTTTCTAAGCTTATTTGTTGTCGCTATATATTGGTAATATTTTACAAGATTTACGAAAAACGGTGCAAAGAGGAAAATCATAAAGTACTTTATCTAAAACTATTCAAGAACGCGATAAACCAGATAAAAATTTCTTTGTTTCAGCCTCGCAAAGATCAATGCGATATTTGTTTTATGTATAAAAATGGCAATTTCGAACAAAAAACTTACGAAAGAAAAATTTGGCAAGATCTTAAAAAGAACAAGACAAGGAAAAAGCATCAAAAGAAGAATACCGTGCAGTTGTCGCCACAAATACCTGCAAGCGCACTTAAGAGATTATAAGAATACAGTGTGTTGTCACAACTTTACATTGCACCTTGGTAACAAAAAAAGTTGTTTGCTATTGGTTTAATGAGATAGAAGCTCAATGCCAAGCTTCAACCTATGCCTCTGTTTTGGTAGAATACCTAGAGGAAGAATTTTTGAAAAAATATAAATTATATATTCGGAGGGCTGTACTACCCAAAATAGAAATTTAATACTTGCCTATACTCTAACCTAGCTCTACCTAACTGACAAATATAAGGTATTAATTGTTCAAAAATTTCTTGAAAAGGTTCACACTCAGATTGAGTGTGACTCGGTTCATACGGTAATAGAAACACGTTTGAAAAATAAAGATATATACTTACCAAGTGATTATGTACCTAAAAATCACACAATAGGCTGGACGAATTCAGCCATATGTAGCAAGAAATAGAAATTTTGACTTTTTAGGAAATTTTGGAGAGAAGAGTTTAATGAAGTATAAGTCTATGTGACCTTCAAGAACAAGTAATTCGAATTACCTAGTTACGGATATCCGTGCGATTTAGTACAAAGGTGGTAAAATTTCATACAAAGTGGACTTTTGTGAAGAGTTTCAGAAAATACCAATACGGCCTGATAAAGTTGAATTTAAATCTGTGATATTTCCTCCTCCCTACAATTCCAGAAATCCAAGTTTTTAAACTAAATTTGAACACTTTCAGGCGATAAAAAATGTCTTTCACGTGACTGTTGGTATTTTTATAATTCACCACCTTATAATAACAAAGAAAAATAGTTATCTCTTTAACCTAGTTTTATGAAAAAAGTTTTTAGTTCTTTTTCCAGAATTTATTTGATACTTTTAATTAAGACAACGTTAATATTTTATTATTATTTTTCTAATAAATCATTCAAAGACATAAAGTTGTTTTTCTTATTTTAAATTTGAGCACTACTTGGTAAGTGAACTCTTAGATAAAACATTACCTTGTAAATAGTGTCATTTTACTTAAATTCAAAATTACTCTAAAAAATATTCGCTTGTTTTATTTTTCTCACCAAAGGTAATCCTATTTCACAAAAAACATAATAAGATGCGCCCTAAATGAAATATGATACGGTTTTTTTGTCTCCTCTAAAATCATCATCTTGTCACTTACGAGTTCCTGTTTTTAGGCCGTCGATATATTAAAATTTCTCTTATTTCTCCTACTAAAAGAACAATAGTCTCAAGTATTTTCCCTTTTATTCCACACGATCTTGTACAAAATGCTATCGAAAATAGTATACGATCAGTGTAAGAAGACCAGGAAAACGATAGAACGACAACTTACTGGAGGAACATTGAAAAACAAAAAGAGTCCTGTCTACATAAAAATAAGGAGAAGAAGAAAAAGAAGAAGAAGAAGAACAAAATACCAAAGACTTCAATGTAAAACCTACTGAAAACACAAGGGAACTAGATCAGCCAATTGCACCTCCCACCTCTACAAACAAACGAGGATATTCTGAAGTTCAAACCAGTTCTACTAACCCAGAACTAGTTCCAATGTGATGCCTCTCCTTAAAATAAATACCAAAAAACCAAAACAGAAACAAAGGATCTTCTTCACAAAATGCACTCACGGAAACTGCAAAACAGTCTATTAAGAATATGTACCTTCAATACCCCGAAATATTGCATGCCATCTGACAACATGATCGCATTTATAGAAAATACTTTCAGTTACAGGTCAGAATTCTAATTTACATCTGGTACATCCAATTTTAACAGAAAGATCTGTCAAAATCAGAATAACTCACATAATAAAAAAAACTTAACTAATAAAAAAAATAATAAATTGAACATTGACTTAATGAAACCGAAAACTCGCCAAGCTCTAATATCTCCCAAGAACCCAGCGATGATTACCATTCTGGTTTATCCCAACTATCCGAAAAAACATCTCATTGATACTAACATCATCCATCACCCAAACTTCACGCTAATACAGTGTAACTGCGATGGTTTTTATCCTCTCCTATAAAATCTGCAATCCCTTATATCTGATCACTCTCGCGATTTTCGTTGCTTACGGAAAACCAATTTTACCACAGTTCAGAATCCTTGCTCAAAAAAATTTTGTTGCTTACAACTATATTAGAACCAGTCATTTACATGCAAGTGGCGGAACTTTCATCTTTATACTCAAAGCTATACATCACCAAGAGTTTTCTTTAAATACTAATTTGGAGGCAATAGCAATAACTCCCTGGTGTATCAATACAGTAGTCGTTTCTGGTATATACATTCCTTTTTACGTTAACTTACAGAGCTCCGATCTATTCCATCTTATTCAAAAACTTTTCGTTCCGTTTGTATTAGTTGGCGATTTCAATGATCATAATACACTATGAAGATCTGAATGAACATTTGGTCGAGGAAAAATTTTCCAGATAATAAACAATACCAATATTAACCTTTTAAACCTTGGAAACTCTAAATATTTTCAAATACAATCTTGCTTCTTTCCACCACTGGAATATTCTTCAAACTTAATATTATAGTAGTCATTATAAGAATACAATTCTTATTTATAATAGTTCACCTAAAACCAACTATGTTCATGAGAAATGGAAAATTTCTCAAGCAAACTGGGATTTCTTCAGTAAAATTCTTAGGGATTTAACGGATATAATTATCTTTAGAAATGGCGTTGATGAATCTCTAACATACACTACGGATTGCCTTATTTCTGCTGCTGACCAATTCAAAGATAAATATGTGATAAATTCCTCAAGGACAACTGAATTGAAGAGTTCATCATTTTTTAAAAAGTGAGTGCAAAATCATAACGAATTCTAAAAGTGAACAGAAAAGTATCGTGGGCAAACTTTGTGTGTTCTATTTCTACAGATTTCCGGACAAAAATTACGCAGATGAAGGCTGTAAATACAACTTCTTCAAAACCTGTACTAATTTATGAAGACAATGACAAGACAATACAGACAATCAACATAAATAACTTACATACTTGCACAACACTTCCATGACAAAATCATGTAACCTCGGAAACCTTTTTTGGATGGTGCTAGAAAGGTCACCAATGGAGACACTGCGGACGGCAGCCAGATGGTTGGTGGAGAGCGAGTCGTGGATTCGAAACTAGCTTTGGAAACCGGGAATGGGTCCAACGGACGAAATAAATAAAGATAGGATAAGAGATGTTGGAAAAGATACAGAAATAAACAAAAAGATAGATGGGCAAAATTACCAAAGATAAGATAAGATAGGGAACAGGGCGCCACTTAATTTTTAGGGGTTTACGGAGAAAATTAAGAAACCTTAGAAAAGAAAAGAGATACGGAAAGATATTTAGGTTCAGAGATCAAACCCAAGAAAAGATATCAACAGTTAATTATTAAATAAATATGGTTAACACTCTACATAAACAAATAATAAGTATATTAGGTATTATACCTACTTACTCTCAACTACATTTGAAGACATGTATGAATTTTAGATACGTCCAGATAATGGAAGATGATAAGATGCCATACCATATTACTCGCCAAGATAAGTGGAGAACAAAGATTATGCTAACTTACGGTAATTCCTGACGACTGCTGTATTAATTCACTGAAGTTAATACTATACTTGTATTAAACACTGAATTTAATTAACATTAAAGGTGCTTTATGACTATATTTAATCAAATATAGTATAAGATCAAAAAAAACTCAATTAAACAAGTCTATACACACTTATAAAGAAAATGCACAGAGAACGGTACGATAATAGAGATACAGTAAGATCTAGTCCTTACGCAAGGACTGTCCCACCAAAAGTAACTTGTTTTCTCTACGAGTGCCCACCGAGAAGTAACCTGGTTCCTCTAAAATTTTACCAAACTACCCAAGAAAAGGTGAGGGTATCTCCCCCCCAAAAATGATAGGCCAGCCTGTATCTATTTCTAAAAAGATAAGGTTATAACGGCTATCGGAAAGTTCGAGGTAATTTGGCACGTGATAAAATATGAAATCCCGAGATTGGGTCTTTCCCGAAAAACATTACAACGGGCGTTCGACGACAATTACCGAATTTATGAAAAAGAACCCGGAAAAGGATTAACTAAGGATTAGCCAAACCGGCGTCTTTAAATAAATACATAGGTAAATCTTTCAGTCATATTTCGGTAGTTTTCAATAAAAATTTCTGATCGTAAACACGACCATCAGCGTATCATCCACATGGGTAAAAGAAATTAAAATTAATTTAATATATTAATTAAAAAAATGTTACAACCAAAGCCAACTTTTTTATTCCTTACGCGAATAATAATACTGTAACGTATATTTTGCCTACCACATGGGGTATTACTATAGGGGGTTAAAAATTGGAGATAGAAGTCATTGAGTTGAAGATAGTGCAAGCAAAAAAACGAAACTGTTGCGAACGGCTCTCAGGGTTTATTTGGAGAACTGGTGGATAAGTGAATGAAATAATGGGATTGGATTGGGGTAACTACAAAAATGATATAAAGGGGTACTTACATGAGTCTCTTGGAACAAACAAAACACAAGAAGGTCCTCTAGCTATTTAAAATGCGACGCCGCTTTGAGGAAACTTCCTACTGGATGAAAGAAAAAGGCTCTTCCCTCCCAAAAAACACAAGAAAAAAGATTAGAATCTTTTTTAAAATAAATAGACAAAATGGTTTAGGGAAAAAAATTAAACATTTATTGTTGTCTCAGCACAAACAGTCACAAATATAGATGGTAATACAAAAAAATACTATATAATTAATTACAAAGATAAATACCAAAAATAACAAAGAAAAAACACTTACTATGTCATATCAGTTTACAATCTCTTGAAGTTGGAGATACTACAATACTTACAATTGTTATTTGGCGATGATTTGTAGCAGAAATAAATTGATTATAAACGAAAAAATATCTTTTTAAATGAAACTATGCGTAGAGGTCAACCTTTTTCTAAAAACAAAACAAAACCTCAAATATGATTAGATATTTACCAAATGTAAAAAATAGTGCTAGCTGTCATATGTCAATACTAAATCTTAAAACAGAACAAATAATATGACAGCTATAGCCACACCCTACATTTATAATTTTAATTATTACAATTATGAAAGCAATTATTATTAGAATAATATGTTTATCTTCAAAAATCAACACAAAAAAGTTACCTAGGTTTCACTAAAATTTCTTGACTTTAAATTTCTGGACTTCACTGGACTTTAGAATTTCTGGGGTTAGAACTGGAGTTAGATTCACCGCCACACGAACAAATTCATCTCCAAACGGAGATGGACTCGGCTTCTTAAAAAACTAGATCCATGTTGGTATTTTTTAAAATTGGTTGGAAACGCCGTTTTACAAGTATCTTAGATGAGAGACGGCTTACAAATAAAAAACAGTGATTACTCTTATCGGAACTGACACATTGCTTTGAGTATAAATCACGTTTTCTAACAAATTTTGACGGTTTCTTCAAACTACATACCGACGTCTGTTCTCAATGACCAACTATGCAAACCTCTATAACTACACATACTGCACAATTAACTACCACAAATCTACTTATTTTCCATAAAAAAGGACCAGAAACGAAGAAACTACGGATTTGAAGCTAAATTCGGACTCCAACAAAACTAAACACGCCTTTAACAGCGGCCGGCCTTACCGAGAGTGAATGTAACTTTTAAAAATCATTTGCTTCCTCGCATAACCTTCTCAGCGATCTAAATAGATGTTTATTTGAAATTAGAATATTAAGCGGATTCGATCAAAAGAAAATACCAAAGAAATACGTGTCCGTGATACATCAACAAACTTAAAATGTTTTTATATTAACTCGGCAACGCAAAGAGGATTGAAATAATACTTCGGTGTTTTAGCAAATACGAGGGGATTTCAATATATACCAAGGAATTTAAAAATGCTAAAATACACTCCTTGCTTTAAATCAGTCGAATTCAATTAATCACCATTTTCCCGAACAAGAACTTAATCTCGCCATCTCTTCTACAAAAAATTCAGCGGCAGGTTTTGATAAAACTCCGTCAATTTGTCTTAAAAATCGTCACCAAGAACCGCTATCCAAACTCCTCGTACTTTTTATATGATATGGAGTAATCAAGATTTCCCCGCCCTCTGGCCACAATCAATCATTATACCTATTAACAAAACTAATGGCTTATTAAGCTCTTCTGTATCAATATATATGTTTTTTAAATTATTAGAGAAGATGATAAAAACAAACTTCTGCTTTGCCACCTGGAGCATCATAATTTTCTAGTTGCTGCTCAATCAGGTTTTAGAGCTAATAGCCAGTTTGGTTCTTCTTCAATCAGAAATTTCTAAAGCCATAACAAATAAGAACGATGTCGCTGTGGCCATGGATATACAGAGCGCCGTTGAGATTGTATCTAAGGACTGTCATCGTTGAAAAACTTAAAGAATTTAATCTTTCCGTAAATATTTTATCATTTATATGTACTTTTTTTACTAATAGATTCTTTAAAGTTTCTACAAATCGAAAAGCCTCTGCATCACTCACTCTTCAAAACGGTGTATCGCAACTCTCAGTTTTGAACACTACCTTTTTTCTTCTCAATATAAATTACATGGGTTCCTTCGTTCCTCTTTCAGTAAAATATGTGATATATGCGGACGACCTTATCATATTTTGTCAAGAAAAAGTCACAAAAACTACATGTTCTTTATTTCAGAACGTATTAGATAGGATTTATACGTGGTCGGCAGAAATTGGTTTCAAATTTTCCCCCTCTATATTCAGAGTTATCCAATTTAGTGGAAAATATGGTTGCCATTCTCCTGTTATTTATCTAAACAGAGTCCCACTCAAAGTTGTTGATCAACAAAAATTTTAAGGAGCCTTTTCACACACGATTTACATAGAGATATCGCATTGAAAACACTTAAAGCAAGTGTTTAAATAGAATAAAAATTTTACAAAATCTAGCTCATGACCAATGGCGAGCTGAAGAAAAAATCCTATTGAGAATCTATAGAGCTCTTAATCACTCCAGATTAGATTATGGAAGCATACTCTTCATGGCAGCCTATACGTGCCTCTCAAATCTTTAAATTCAATATAAACGATATCCTTACTATATGTGTAGGTGCATTTAGATCAAGCTCAGATGTGCATTGAATCTTTTGAACCTCCCCTTTTTATATGACGTTAACTTGTACTATCTTCTTATTTCACCAGAGAAAGCGCCAATCCACAAAATCCAGTAACCAAACTCATCAATTTTTTCCATCAAGTTCCTAAAAAATAGATACAGATCTGTGCATAATTAGTAAAGCCTTTGTTAGAAGATACAAACCTGACAATAACCACCTTCATCAGTACACCATACTTTTATGGACTCAGGTTACAATATAAATTCGCAATAAATTGTTTATACCAGTAAACGGTACTCGATAGAGTAGCCCAAAAGTCTGGAAACGACCAATTATCTCGTAAATTACAAGTCCTAATTTTACAAAATTTGAGGTACACCTATTTTGGAATACGGAGATTCCATATTTGATATTTGCAATGTTGCCAGATTGACCGTTTTTCTTATATTATTAGTAACTTTGGTTTTTCAAATTCATCATCCTGTATATTTAGTCATTATTGGAAACTCCTCTTCAATACGAGTTCAACCATATGTAACACTTACGATATTATGTAGTCTGTAAGGTCTTAAATATATAAAACAGTGCAAAATGCAAAAGCAATGGCTTCTTCTATGAAACTACCTCAATCGCTTTCAAAATTTAGCCAAAGTAACAGTTAACCAAAGCCTAAAGTAAAACCTTAATTGACACTAAAAGCTCAGATACTTTTTAAGATCCTACAAATGACTTTTTAAAACAATGTTTCTTATTACTCGTCACCCTATGGACTCTACATCATTACACAGCTGCACAACAACAAAAGTAAGGGCTTACAAGAAAACTAAATATTTAAATTGATATAACATTCCAATTAAAACTCTTTCTAAACTGCTTTTTCATGACAACTATTTTAATTTGTACTATTATTTACTTGACAAGTCAAAGACTTGGATTACTGAACCACATATTTGATGTTTCTACTACCGGAAATTGTTCCATAAACTTCTTATCACAATTAAAATTTATTTGTCGCGCTGTTGAAATTATATTTTTTAGTCTTGTTTTTTGCACTTTCGCTTTGAAAGGCGTTGGGATAGAAAATTGAAATAAAGACGGTTGGAAATAGGGAAAAAAGACGAGCCTATAGATACCCAATAAGGCAGTTTTATCCACTCAAAGTATTTTTTAAAATTTTATGCTTTTGACCATTTATCAAATTTTGTGTAAACTTTAGACCGTGCTCGCTTGGAAACACGAATAGATCTTCTTCTTCTTAAAGTATCTATCCGTTCCGGATGTTGGCGATCATCACGGCTATCTTTACTTTGTTTATTGCAGCGCGTAACAGTTCAGTGGTAGTCGTGTTATACCACTTTCGTAAATTTTGAAGCCAGGAAATGCGTCTTCTTCCCGGTCCACTCTTACCATTTACCTTCCCTTGGAGAATCAGCTGGAGAAGGCCGTAACGTTCTTGATTTCTCATTACATGTCCTAGATATTCCAACTTTTTAGTTTTGACGGTCATTAGAATTTCACATTCTTTCCCCATTCTACGCAGGACCTCCACATTAGTAACTCTGTCAACCCAGGATATACGTAAGATGCGCCTATAACATCACATTTTGAAAGCTCTGAGCCGATTCATAGATGCAACAGTCAGTGTCCACGCTTCCATTCCGTAGAGCAGAACTGTGAATATGTATAGTATAAATTCGATAGGATTGTCAGGGCAGACATTTTGTAGTTCGTTAACACTCGGTGGTAAGCGGCTATATATTTATTTCTTTATTAACACACAAAACCACTTCTCAATTATCATTTTTGATGGTTACATCTGTTGGAAGTCCGAACTAGAGAAGGTACACTCGCCTTATTGCGAAATGTATTATTAAGTACCGCTTGCAGCTTATCCGTGCCATTGAGGTATACCCTGAATGCCAATAGAGAGGCAGGCGGACATCGTTATTTCTTTTCGAAAGTAATATTCTTAATGCAATACGGCAACATTATGAAAACTCACCCACAAATAACCATTAAATCTGGTGGGTGGTAGTATTTCATGAGCTTACCGTCGGGTAACATCATGGCATCAAAACCAACGTGCAGTACATCTGTTAATAAACAAAATAAAAAAAGGTGGTTATCTGTGAGAGAAAAGCAAATGATAAAATCGGTTTATGAGGGATTGCGTAGAAGATATCCAAATATGCTTATAGAGGACGTCGCGACATTGTCTGGAGATTTAACGAAAGTATCGGCTCGTATGGTTTTCCGAATAATTCAAGGTAACAAACCTATCCAAAAACCAATCCATAAAGGACGTGCAAAAATTGTATTGGACGATAGTACGAAAAGTATAATTCGAAGAAAAGTTCATGGATTTTATTTTAGGAACGAACTGCCCACGTTAAAGGCTATTCAACGAGAAGTTAATGCAGACGCAGATGAGACTTTAAATAAAATATCCATGAGAGTATTACAAAGAACTTTACATGAAATGGACTTTCGGTATGTGAAGAGAAATCGGAAAAGTTTGTTGATCGAGAGAGACGAATTAGTGATATGGCGGAGAAAATATTTGCAAAAAATTCGTGATTTTAGACGACTTGGTAAAAAAGTTTATTATACGGACGAAACGTGGTTGAATGAGGGTCATACGAAATCCAAAGTATGGCAAGACTTGAATATTAAAAGTGCGCGACAGGCTTTCATTGATGGACTTTCAACCGGCTTAAAAGCACCCTCGGACAAAGGAAGACGTCTCATTATAACGCACATTGGAATTGATTCAGGTTTTTTACAAGATGGTTTAAATGTGTTTGCCTCAATCAAAACGGGCGATTATCATGAGGATATGAATTCGGATGTGTTTGAAAAGTGGTTTTCATCTATACTGACTCTTGTAGATCCTGGTTCGGTAATTATAATGGACAATGCACCTTATCACAGCCGTCGTATGGAAAAAATACCGACTTCTGCATCTCGAAAAGCAGATATAATAGATTGGTTAAGAAGTAAAAATATAGATTTTGATGAATCCATGATAAAGGTTCAATTACTTGATATAGTGCGCGAACATAAGAGTTCATACATCAGATTTGCAGTAGACGAAATGGCACGCGAGCATGGCATCACCGTATTAAGAACTCCACCGTATCATTGTGAATTGAATCCCATCGAGCTAATATGGGCACAAATAAAAAATGAGGTAGCGCAAAAGAATACAAACTTTAAATTAAAGGAAGTCAAATTATTATTAGACCAAGCGATACAAAATATAACCGCTTCCAACTGGCAGTCATGCATTAAACATACACAGAACGAAGAAGATAAAATGTGGGACGTAGACACGCGTGTTGATGTTCTTATCGAGCCCATTATCATTACTCCAGGAGAAGACAGTAGTGATAGTGAATTAACAACAGAAAGTGATTCAGAATAAAAATATTTCTTTAAAATAATAACTAATAGGTACAGTTCTAGAGATTTTTTGTTGCTACATTCGGAGACTACCTGTAAGATCCTTCGTCCTACCTGGTTATAATTTTCTAAGTAGGTATGTACCTAATAACTATATTATTATTATTATGGCAAGTTTGTTTTTCACAATTGTAGTTTACATGTTGCCTGGGTCTAGAATTATTATTTTCTGTAAAGAAGTTGGTATTTATATGTGAATATGAATTTTATTTAAAAAAAATATTGTACCTTCTACCGATCTCAAAGTCGATCACAAAGCGACTAAGTTATTTCGAAACTATTACTTATTTACAAATTCATTCACATTTACTTAAAACTCTCATGTAGAAATTGATTGTAAATAAAAGTTCAAAAGAAAAAACAAGGCTGTTTCGGGAATTCTATTATTTCCATTTTAATCGTATTTAATTGGAAATTTCCAGGTATTATATTTGTGTTCTTGGAAATTGCTCAATTTGAATGCTACGTCGTGTTTAGTTTAAAACGCATATAATGACTAACGAGGGTTTTTCAAAAGGTTAATCTGACAATTCATCTACAGTTTAATGTCTTAACGGTGGAACATTTTATAAAAAGCAGTGGAAGATATTCTATTGGGGAAATGCAAGGCGATACAATAGTTATTAGTTATTCTTACGTTTACTACTAAAAGTTTCGTTTATATTTTTAAGTTATTTTCTTTTTTGTTTGTTATGAATTTAAGATATTTATAAATAATAGGTTTTGTTTTTTACAAATTATTACGAACCAGAAGTATATTCGTGACATTTCATTATTATAAGGGAGAAAGTTTTGGATTTAAAATATAATATAATTTAGCACCTCGACACCGTAAGGTACAAAAGGACGGCTTAAGTAAGTAAGTATAATTTAGCATTTGAGATGTTGTAAAATAAACATGTACATATTTGTTAAACTAAAAATAATATAAATGAATGAAAATATTGTGTGTACATCTGGATTACACAATTAATTGTTAAGACGTAATATTTTGAATATAATATTTTTACATAACATTTTAACAAAATATATTTAACATAAATTAACAATTTTACCGTTGACGCAAAAATACTTTTATGTGCAAGTTTCCTAATATTTTCCTTATTTTAAAAATATACACGCCACCATTGAACTACACGCGTCTCTCATCTCGGACCCCTCGAGGATCTATCATTTCTAAGCGATAACCTGACAATCCTATTGAATTTATAGTATAGCAGTTCAATAGACGGCATTTTGTTTTTAATGATATGTCTCGACTGTTGAAAATGGTTCTCATTCTAACGAATGCTGCTTTTGCTTTTATTATTCGCTGTTTAATTTCTGTTGAGTGGTCCCATTGGCTATTTAAATTGGTGCCTAGATATACATATTGCTCAACTCTTTCGATATTCTGTTGGTTGATTGTAAGTTGAGCGTTTAGTATTGGTTTTTTACTAATTGTCATAAATTTGGTTTTCTTTATGTTAAGAGCTTACGAATAGATACAAAGTTTTAATAAAGACAGTTGGAAAGAGAAAAATAAAACGTAAAAATCGATACCCAACAAGACATAGATTTAACACTCTGAGTATTTTTTTTTAAATTGTATGCTTTTTACCATTTATCAATTTTTTCTGAAAACTTTAGAAAAGGATCGCTTGGAAATGCAAATAAGTAGAAAGTTGCAATAAGGACGGTTGAAAGAGGAAACAAAGAGGACTCTGTAGATACCAGAGCTGTAAAAGATACTTTTTAAAAGTATCTAGATACTTTTAAGATACTTGAGGCAAAAAGTATCTTAAGATACTAAGTATCTAAGATACTTTTTTGTGAAAGTATCTAAAGATACAAAATACCGGAAAAGTATTTAGAGTAAAAATATCTTAGATACTTTCAAGTATCTAAGATACTTTTAGTATCTAAGATACTTTTAAGTATCTAAGATACTTTTAGTATCTAAGATACTTTTAAGTATCTAAGATACTTTTAAGTATGTAAGATACTTTTATGTATCAAATATACTTAGATGCTTTTCTAGTATCTAAGATACTTAGATACTTTTGTAGTAACTAAGATACTTTTAGGGTATAATATAAAGGTACTCGGTACTCTACTACTCTACAGTAGATTGTCGATACTTTTGTTTTAAAAACATCATTTTAACCCTTTAAATTATCATACAATTTTAGTTTAAGCCAGCAGGTACTTTGAAATGGTATACTTTGGGCTTTGGGGTAGATAAGAAATAAAAGACGTTAAGTCATTACAAACTAATAACTATGTATTGAAAACAAAAACCCAACATTAAATTTTCAAAACAATATAAAATAAACATAAATTCGTGTGTTAAAAACAGCATAAGATGCATTATGCATTAAAAACAGAACATTCAACATAATTAAATTTTTAAACAAAATAGGATAGGATATAAAAAATAGTAACATTTTGGTAGCTAATAACTAGTTAGTATAACCACTAGCTTTTAGTAAAACTAAATTTTCAAAAGTATGATCAGACAAGGCATGACGTCGGGGTGAATTAATAAAAGTTGCAAAAGAAAACATTCTTTCAACAGCTGCAGAGGAAGGTAATGGCGTATTGAACTTTTTAAATAATTGTTCTATAATATTATATTTTTTTAACATTTGTATGTTGGTTTCAGAATCGGCCAAATATTGTAATAGTTGCAGCTCAGCTTGTCGTTTATAATCTAAATCAGTATAGCCAGTGTTTTCGTTTTGCGTTTGAAGATCGGAGTATTCGTAGTTAATATCAAATTCAAAGAAGTCGTTTTGCATTTTGTTACTTTTCATTACAGTAGTAATGTTATTTGTACTTACATCAAATTGTTTTAATTGTTCCTCATTTTCCTTAATAATTTTTATAGCTTCTGTAATTACCAAATCCTTAATTTCACTAAGGTCATTTTCGATATTCCTGATTCCTCGAAATGCAGTAAGCTAACGTGTTTTAAATAAAGGATTAATAACTGCAGCAATTATTGCAGATTGGTTAGTCAACTTAAGAAGTTTTTCAAATCTGGAGTTTAAAGATATTGTCAGAGCGTTCAAAATAGGTTCCACATATTTAAACTTATTGGTTTTAAGTTTTCCAATTTTAACAAACAAGCTTACGATTGATGGTGGAAGGAAACCGTAGTACATATTTTGTTCGCCTTGAAAAATGTCAAGTGCCAAAGCAAACGGTTTTAGTATTTGGCATAATTCTGCTAAATAATTTAGATCGGTATCTCTGAGCCGATCTTGTTTTGCAAAATTTAATTTTTCGTATAGAGATTCCAGTTTTTCTTTAGACTTAAGAATCTGGTTCAGAGCATCGAACATGGAATTCCAACGAGTCACACCCAACGAGATAAACGGATAATGCTGCGGGCCGGCGGGCGGGATGCAAAGAACAATACACATCGTCTCTCCCGCTACGGCCGGCGCGACAGGTCGAAGCTTGTCGGATCATAAAAAGTACCTATTTCTCAGGTCCTGAGTAAGTATCTAAGATACTTTTTTGTATCTAAGATACTTTTTTGTATCTAAGATACTTTTAGTATCTAAAGATACTTTTAAAGATAAAAGATACTAGATACTTTTAAGAAGTATCTAAAGTAAAAGTAACTTTTAAATGAACCAAAAAGTATCTTAAACAAAAGTATCTAAGATACTTTTAGTATCTTAGATACTTTTTTTATCTTTTTACTAAAGATACTTTCAGCTCTGGTAGATACCCAGCAAGGCATAGTTATATCCACTCTGAATATTTTTTAAAATTTCATGCTTTTTACTCCTTATCCAATTTTGTGTAAACTTTAGACAGCGCTCGCTTGGATACACGAATAGATACAAAGTTTTAATAAAGACAGTTGGAAAGTGAAAATGAAAACAAAAAAATCGATACCCAACACGGTACAATTTTATTCACCCTGAGTATTTTTTTAAATTGTATGCTTTTTGCCATTTATCAAAATTAAAACCGATCGATTGGAAATGCAAATAAGTAGAAAGTTGCAATAAGGACGGTTAAAAGATGAAACTAAGAGGAACCTGTAGACACCCAACAAGGCATAGTTTTATCCACCCTAAGTATTTTTTTTTACCTAGACAACTTCCAATTAAAAAATATACTTAGTAGTTAATACATTCATTAGAAATCCTTGAAAATAGACAATGTTTTATGGCATTTTTAAGAAAAATGACATCATCCACGTGTGTTGATGTTTCGCACTAAATATATCAGGAGACACCCTTGAATCAATTTGGTGGGAAATAAAATTCTACAAAGTAATTAAAATTGGATTGTCTGATATGATAGTTTTTCTGTTTTAACATAAAATATAACGGATGAAATGAACATAGAAATACATTACCTACTAAGTCTATTTTTTTATTGGGGAAGATGTCTTGGTAAGAAAAAAATACTTAGAGAGGATAAAACTATGGTTTGTTGGGTATCTACAGGTTTATTTTTTTTTCCTCTCTCAACTGTCCTTACTGCAACTTTCTACTTGTTTGCATTTCCAAGCGATCGCTTTCTAAAATTTTCAGAAAATTGAATAAATGGTAAAAAGCATACAATTTAAAAAATATTTAGAGTGAATAAAACTGTGCCTTGTTGTGTATCGATTTTTTTGTTTTCTTTCTCTCTTTCTAACTTTTTTTATTAAAACTTTATCTAGTCGTGTTTCCAAGCGAGCGCTCTCTAAAGTTTACAAAAAATTTGAAAAATGGTAAAAAGCATGAAATTTAAAAAAATACTCAGAGTGGATAAAACTATGCCTTGTTGGATGTTTATAGGCTTATCTTTTTTCCCTATTTCCAACCGTCTTTATTTCATGTTTCTATCCCAACGCCTTTAAAAGCAAAAATTAAAAACCAAGACCGATTTTTTGTACATCTTCGGTAATTAGATTCTTCTGACAAAAAAAATCTTTAAATTTAGCTAAAATTGCTGCTAAAAAAAACAACGAGAATTATAAGAAACATGGATAAACAGTGTATAAATATATTACACTTATAGCCCAGGGAAATAAGCATTTCAAAACAACAAAAAAAAAACCTATATGTTTCCTGCAGTCAATTTTTTGGACTTAATTAGTTTTTAACAAATTAAGGTCAAAAAACGGAAACTTTTTACTTTTATCGCCTATCAGCAAGAATTGAAGCATTTTAAACAAATTTTAGAAGAGACGAAACTTATAAGTCTTATAAAAACCTTCAAAATGGCGGTTTTCAAATGTTTCTATCGGTTCGAATTCGTTAGTCAAGGTGGGTGGACGTATTCGAGTTTTGTGAATTAGCTGGTGACTGTTTCTTGTAAAATATAAGAAGTGTAATTAGTTGTTAGTTTTGGTATTGATATTTACGGAGAGCATATTAGAGTTTTTTAAGGCGTAAGTGATGTCAGAAAAAACGGGCGGCGATAAGCCGCCCGATGAAAAAAACACTGATAGTGATAATAGCAGGTATGTTCAGCAAATAGATATGAATAACAGTTATAGACCAGGAGATAATGGACCATTTTATGTGTTTGTGGAACATAAAAATAAAAATTTAGGGAGACTTTTTCCAATTAAAATAGGGCACTTTCTACTTAAAGATGAAATTTTAAAAAAACATGTAATAGACATTAAACCGGTAGGAGTTAATAGGGTAAAGGTTATTTTTAATACCTTAGAAATAGCCAATAGTTTAGTTAACCACGAAGTTATATTAAAAAATGAGTTAATAGCATTTATACCTAAATTCTACACTCACAAAAAAGGAGTTGTCAGGATGGTAGATACTTTCTTTTCTGAAGAATATTTATTAACGGCTATCAAATCAAACAAACAGGTATCAAGTGTCAATCGTATGAAAAGGAAAATTATAGACTCTGATGGAAACGTAGTTTTGGTAAATAGACAAATGATAATAGTAGAATTTTTAGGAAATGAAATTCCAAAATGTATACAAATAAATTTATGCAATTTTCATGTTGAACCTTACATACAACCCTTTGTACAGTGTTTCAAATGTCTGAGAAATGAGAGATGCCAAAAGTGTACAGATACAAGTCATACAAAAGAGGATTGTAAAGAAAATAATTTGTGTATTTATTGTAATAATAACGACCACCCCTCAATTTCACGTATTTGTCCTGTATATGCAAAGCAAAAGTGGATAAAACAAATTATGTCAGTTGAAAACATTTCTTTTAAAGAAGCCGAAAATATATACAATAATCCATCATATGCGAAGGTGGCTACGAATAACCGTTTCTCTATTTTAAACAACGATAACAATTTTTAAACTTTACCTAATACTTCTGGCGACAGTCCATCATCTAATAGTACTTTTAAAAAACCAAAACCAGCTTCTAAAGTGAATACTGTTAAAACAATTAAACGAACACACCCAACCTCTCCTACACCAGATACGATGCCTGTAAAAAAATCTTTTAAACCTAGTCAAAAACCTAAACCCATTATACCTAACCCCTACAGAGAAGAATTTATGAACTATAAAGAGAAAACTGTAATGTTAATTACCTCCTTCATAAATAAATTTCAAAAAAATTTTCAATTACCACCAAATACTCTCATGGAATCTAATATCCGGGACTTTGTAGAAAGTGCGTTTGTTCCAAGTGATCCAAATGATGCCATGGAAACATATAGTGAATCAGATTCAAGTGAAAAACTATTTTACTGATTAAACTTTAAAAATGGCTAATAAACAAACAATTAAAAACCAATTAGTAATTTTGCAGTGGAATAGTAGATCAATAACATCTAATAAAAATAATTTGTTAAATTACCTTAATAAAAACCATGTTGATATTATCATACTTTCCGAAACTTGGCTTAGGTCTAATAGTAATTTTAATATTAAGGGATATAACTTCATTAAAAGGTGTCGTGATGACGGATATGGCGGAGTTGGTATATTTATCTTACAAACAATTAACTACCAAGAAAGTGAAATAATTCAAAATTTTTCAAGGGGCATTGAAGTATGTGCAGTATTTATTCCAGATATAAATATTTCTTTCGTTTCAGTATACAAACACTAAAAATAGTGTCAGCTTACGTTAGACCGCATGATCCGATTTTCAACGAAGATTTGAGCCTAATACTGAACTCAGAAGAGCCAACTATAATTATTGGAGACCTAAATGCTAGATCTCCCAATTGGTTTGACAGGACGACCAACCGAAACGGAAGATATCTCTGCAACCATCTCGAGAACAGACCGAACACATATGTCATCGGACCAACAGAACCGACATGTTTCCACGGAGAACTCCCTATAATTGCAATCCTACACAACGTGGGTCAACAATACGAGATACACTCTCTAAATGAAGGCGATTCGACACATAACCTAATCGTCCTGACCCTGGGCGCAACAGAATTGAACTATTTGCAGCCCCACAACAGAAAGAAAACAAGTTGGCCAAACTTTAGAAGAATTGTGAGCGAGAACATCGGTAACATCCCAACAATTAAGAATATTACAGAACTAGAAGACAGTGTAATAAAACTAGAACAAGCAATAAACAATGCTATCGATGCCAGCTCCAAAACCGAAACAATCACAAGACAAAAAGGAAGATTCAGGGATATAAGTATAGAACTTCAAAACCTAATCAAAGAGAAAAACCGGAAAAGAAGAAGAGCCTACCGCACAAGAATGGTAGAAGACAAAAGGATTGCAAATGAGCTAGACAGGGAAGTGAAAAAACAACTTCAAAATCATAGAAATGAAAGCTGGGACTCCTATATCGATGAGCTAAATCCTAACAAATCCGCCTTCTGGAAGTTATCTAAAATCCTTCGAAAGGACAAGAAACCCATACCTCCCCTACACGGAGTAAACGGGATTGTCCATACGGAAATCGACAAAGCCGAAGTCATGAAGGACGAACTAGAAAGGGCGTGTAGAAACAACGAAGACCCCGACGATGACATAGACTTTGAAGAAGAGGTAGAAAGAACAGCGAGAAGACTTAGAAGGAAAAAGGGCAGAATAGGTATTACACATACATCTCCCGAAGAAATAAAGGATATTATAAAAATGACAAATGCCAAAAAAGCCCCAGGACCCGACAACATCACAAATAGGGCGCTGAAAAATCTACCAACAAAAGCTATTGTTTATATCACTAACATAATAAACAACATGCTAAAACTACGATATTTCCCAGATAGGTGGAAAGAGGCACACGTAATAATGATTGCAAAACCTGGTAAAAACGGCACATTTCCGCAAAATTACAGACCTATCAGCTTATTATCATCTATAAGCAAGATAGCGGAAAGAGTTATACTAAAAAGACTCAATGAAGAATCACAAATGCTAGGAACCATACCAGAGGCTCAATTCGGGTTCAGAAGCGAACACTCCTGTGAATTACAGGTACTACGACTTACAGAATTCATCACCAAAGGATTTAATGAAAAAATGTACACAGCTACAGCTTTTCTGGACGTCAGCAAAGCCTTCGACAGAGTCTGGCACCATGGACTCATCTATAAAATGAATGAATTTGGTTACAGTGAGGCGATGACATGCCTCCTTGCGTCATATCTTGCCAACAGAAGGTTCAGAGTTCGAATAGGGGCAACCCTATCCGAAGTCGGGACCCTGGAGGCGGGTGTGCCTCAGGGAGCGGTGCTGTCGCCGTACCTGTACACCATCTATACGGCCGACACGCCAAAAGAGCCAGGCTCTCTGTTGAGTCTTTACGCTGACGACACAGCAATAGCTGTTAGCTGGAGAAACCCGGATCATGCAGCTAATCATCTGCAAAGAGCACTAAACAGATTCCAAAGATGGTGCATAAAATGGAAAATAGCCCCCTAAATCCAGATAAAACACAGGCTGTAATGTTTAGTCACAGAAGAAGTGTACCAAATCGCGAAATTACAATCGAAAACACCCCAGTAGACTGGACCAACCAGGCTAAATACCTAGGGGTACATCTAGATAAGAAGCTAACGTTCACTGAGCACATCAATCAGCAAATACGCAAAGCCAAAGCGTTGAAAAGTCAGCTCTCAACACTTATTGGAAGGAAAAGTAAACTACGATTTAAAACCAAAATCAGGGTTGCGAATAGTATTATCCTGCCAGTCCTAACATATGCATCCGCTGCGTGGGGACACACCTGTAAAACAAACAGGAAAAAGATACAGACTACTCAAAATCAAATAGTCAGAGATGCCCTTAAGATACCAAGGTACGTACCCTTGAGATATGTATATAGAGACTCAGGACAAACAAGAATCCTACGCACGCTAGACGAGAGAGCATATGAAATTTTTAACGGACTAAGAAACCACCCCAGCAGAATGTTAAGAGAGCTGACTAACTACAATGAAAACACAAGGACGGTACACAGAAGACCAAAACAACAGATAGCTCGATATAGGGAGAACCCGAACGAATAAATAAAGAATGAGATGGTTGCAAGAAGAACGAACAAAGAAATGCAGTCAATCAGAAAACACACCAAAAAAAAACTCTGGCGAGAGGGTACGCATTTCTTTTTTAGGTTTTTAGGTAATTATAAGTCCAATATACACCGGGGTGTGTGAGAGCACTATACACTTGGGAATGCACACCCCAATACACGCACACAAATAGGATTAAGGAAAAAAGGAAAGAATTGTTGCCCAGGCATTTTATAGTCCCGACGCCACAAGGAAGTCCACAAAAAAAAAAAAAAATGTGTTTTCTGATTAAATAACGTAAATTCATATTGATACATTCATACTTTTCATTAAACCGTTTAACGTAAATTTACCTTATATAGCAAATATAGAATTCTATATACCGCTCCGCGGACTAGGCCCTTAAGGCAGATCGAAATGAAAGATCTACTCGCGAAATCCGAGCACTGAGGTCATGTGCGGCATGCATGGGCTTGGTGGCCGGACCCCTCTCGGGTGCTCAGCCGGCGAGGAGAACAAAATTTATTTTGCCAAATCGGCGGCTGAGTGACCGAGCACACACTCTTTTCCGGACATAGAGTCATCAGCTCAGGCGGATGGCTCTATGGTCGGAACACACGCTCTTTTTTCTTTTTTTTAGGGACTCAAGTCCCGACGTAAAGCTAGTGTAAAATCAATTGAGTCAGTAAAGTAAATAGGGAGAAAAGCCTAGATGTGGCTACCCCTACAGTTAGGTGGCATCACCACATTCACTAAAAACCGAGGATGTCCTATTACCCAGGGCATCTTAAGTAAATTTCAGATCATAAGCCTCCTCACGTAAGTCACACGATGAGGAGGGGTGGTGGAAAAGCCTGGGGGTCAGATAGGTACCACTTCGACTAGCGAGGTATGACCGGTTTGATCTTCGGACATGTGGATCCCATTCTTACATTGGTATACACATGTTCCTAGGGGCAGGGTTGATCACTGCGTGTGTGTGTGTGTGTGTGTATACAAACCTTCAGACATAGCAGCCACAAAAAAAGATTGGTTAAACTTATTGGTACAGTTTGATATCTCTCGTACAATTTTTTGCGGCGATTTTAATGTACACCATTTTAGGTGGGGCCCTATTCCGGAAGATCGCGGGGGAAAGGATTTAACAGAAGCTTTAAATTTTTTGGAACTAATTACTTTAAATGATGGATCGCCCACTAGAGTTAATCCCAATGGTAATCACTCTGCAGTTGATTTAACTCTTATCTCCCCTTTTTTGGCAGATTTGGTAAATTGGTCCGTATATCAAGACACTTTAGGTTCTGATCACTACCCTATTCAGATTCAGCTTCAAATTGCTCCCATATCTATCGAAATCAATCCGGCAACCAAGTGGAATGACGGTCGTGCCGATTGGGCAGCCTTTCAAGCATTTATTGAAAATGAAATCAGTTCAAATTTATCTCTAAATGATTCAGATAACTGTCAAATAACAAAAAAATTATTTGAAGTTATATCTTCAGCAGCATCTGCATCCATGCCCGTTAAAAAACCTTTCATTCCTTCTGTCCCAAGGCCCTATTGGTGGGACAAAGAATGTTCTGATATAGCTGAAAGTCGCTCCCACGCACTTAAATTGTTCAGAAGACAAGGAAATATTACAAATTATCTGAATTACCAAAATATCGCAGCAAAGGCTAAACTCATTTTCAAGTTAAAACAAAAAAATAGTTGGATAACCTTTCTTAACCAACTCAATAGATCTACACCCCTTTCAAACATTTGGAATTGTGTAAAAGCTATAAGAAACAAATATCATAAACAAAAGAAACCTCCATTGCACGAAGATTTAATTGAGGATGTTCTGAATCAGCTGGCCCCGCCTTCGGTCTCTAATGTCAATGTAGACAATCAAAAAAATTTTCATTTTTGTTCTACTTCAGATACTATGTCTAAAACTTTTACTTATTCAGAGTTAATTTTGGCATTAAACCAAACCAGAAGCACGGCTCCCGGTTTGGATGGTTTCACATATAAAATTTTACACAATCTTCTAGTTTCAGCTAAACAAATAATTTTAAAAATTTTTAACAACTGGTGGGTAAAACAAGATTATGCTGAGGATTTAAAAAATATTGTTATATCTTTAATTAAAAAACCATCTAAAGATCCAAAATTACCCTCATCATATCGACCTATATCGTTAATGTCTTGTCTGACCAAGACTTTTGAACGCATGATTAAGTTTCGCCTAGAACATTTTATTGAAAGCAATTCTCTCCTACCCACTACACAGTATGGATTTCGGAGAGGCCGTAGTACGATAGACGCATTGACCCATATGGTTACAGATGCACAAATATGCTTATCTGATAACAAATACATGTTATGCCTATTTGTGGATCTAAAAGGTGCATATGATGTGGTTGATTTGAGTATTTTAAAAACAAAATTGTGTAAAATGGGTATCAGCAAACAGGTATCAAATAACTTAATAAATTTGTTTCTAAACAGAAAAATTTATATTCGTGACCACAGAAATGTACTCCACGGGCCAAGAACAGTATATAACGGTTTGCCGCAGGGATCAATATTGAGTCCACTTTAAAAGTTATACAGTACGCGGATGATGTTTGTTTCTATACTATCCATAGTTCATATGAACGATGTATTACAGATTTAGAGTATATTTTTTGCTGCATCCGTGATTGGTTACATACTATGGGTTTTAGTGTTTCACAGCAAAAGACAGCGGTTATGTGTCTTACTAGGCACAGACTTAAAACACCCGATTTGTATACCATAGGTGATTTTACTATACCCGTAGTAAAAGAATATAAATATCTTGGCATCCATATAGATAATAAACTCCTATGGACCAGCCACATAAAACACGTAAAGCAAAAATGTGAGAAAGGGCTCAATCTTCTGCGTGTAGTTTCTAAATATAAATGGGGTGCAGATGTTAAAATATCTCTTACTTTTTACAAGTCATACATCCGCTCAATAATAGATTATGGATGTACTATTTATGCCTCAACTAGCAAATCAAACTTATTAATCTTAGACAGAATTCAATATAAGGCAATTAAAATAAGTCTAGGAATTATGATGTCGTCACCGAATTGTGCAGTTCTCGCTGAAGCACAAGAACCGTCTTTGTGCCTTCGAAGAGAGTACTTAGCTAATAAACAGCTAATAAAGTATAGGACGTTTAGTACATTTATGGTCAAAAAAATATCAAATATAGTGGTCCAGAATCTTACAAACAAATATTGGAGAATTAAAACGTCTCTCCCTCTTGCTGATGCTTTTATTGACACTGAGAGACATAAAGAACTGATACATAGTCAAAAAAAATATCCTATTTACGAAATCAATTTTGCAGCCTTAATATTTAAACCAACCATTATAATTCCAAACTATCCAGATAATATATTTCTATCAAAATTAATTTTCAAATCTATACTCTGTAATTTAGGAGAGAATAAAATCATCATCTATACGGATGGATCAAAAAAAAGATTTAAAACAGGCTGTGCATTTTTAGTTTCTAATATTAACCATGTTGAGCAATATCAAGTCCCTTATTATTTATCGATTTTCAGTGCAGAGGCTATAGCTATTAGCAAAGCTTTAGATTGGTGCGAGATGAATTTACCTTTATCTGTGGTAATTGTAACAGACTCTCTCTCAGTTTTGAACGCCATTAAAAGCCCTCCTTTTAATCATTATAATAAAAATATTCTTCTATCTATAAAAAATAGTCTATATAAACTGCAGGAGTATGGTGTACGAGTTACACTAGTCTGGGTTAGAGGTCATTCAGGGATAACTGGGAATGAGTCAGTTGATATCGCAGCTAAAAAAGCACTTGACTCAGAATTGAAAGTAAACATGTGCAACCCATCAGATCTTATTAATTTATATAAGGCTGATGTAAGGGTTAGATGGGAAACTCAGTACAGTAAATTTTCAACTACATCAGAGAACCTCTATTTTAAACTTCAACCGGTTTTACCGACGAACATTCCTTACATCAACTCGTGGGATTATAATAGATATAAGTCATCAATTATATCACGTTTAAAACTTAATCATGGTCGCTTTCCAGCACATTTGTTTAGGATTGGTATCTTAGATTCTCCGTGTTGTCCTCACTGTCCAGAAAAACCTTTAGCCGATATAAATCACGTTTTCTTAGAGTGTCAAAAATATACTGCACATACAGATATGCTGTACCAAGAACTGAAAAAGTTTGTAAGTCTACCAACTAACATTCCTACTTTATTAGCACAACAAGAGAAAGAAATATACAACCTTTTAATCAAGTTTGTTGTAGAAGCAAAAATAGATATTTAGCTCATATATGGTTAAATATGTGTATATGTATATATGTGTATATAAATATGTGTTTACAAACATTATGTAATTAGAATCCAAACCTCTGTTTTACCCCATTTGTTAATACCTCCTGCCCGTGACCTAGTCTAGTTTGTCTTAATAAAAATGTCTTGATGGGTCCCTAGACAAGAAACGAGTGGCCATGTTTTTATCCCTATCCTATCCTTAATAATAATAATAATAAAAAAAAAATACAAATATTCTGTGGCAAATAGACAAGTTCTAATGCCATCCACTATCTACACACACACACACAAATGTTTCTATCCTTGTTTGTAGCTTAGAAAGTTGCAAAATAAGTCAACATTTTCGGTTTTTTTATAAATGTTAATACCTTTTTTGAAAATAAACTTATAACATTTATATTTTATGGAATATTGTGTCTTGTAGTGCTTAAAATATGGTCAAAATTTTAAAGTGATCGGTCAAATAGTTTAAAAGTTATTTTATATGATTATCCCAAATTAATTTATGGCATTTTTAAGAAAAATGACATCATCCTCGTGTGTTGATCATTCGCACTAAATATATCAGGGGCCACCGTTGAATCAATTTGGTGGAAAATAAAATTCTACAAAGTAATTAAAATTGGATTGTATTGGTATGATAGTTTTTCTGTTTTAACATAAAATATAACGGATGAAATGAACATAGAAATGCAGTACCTACTAAGTCTATTTTTTATTGGGGAAGATGTCTTGGTGAGAAAAAATATTTAGAGAGGATAAAACTATGCCTTGTTGGGTATCTATAGGTTCATTTTTTTTCCTCTCTCAACTGCCCTTACTGCAACTTTCTACTTGTTTGCATTTCCAAGCGATCGCTCTCTAAAATTTTCAGAAAATTGAATAAATGGTAAAAAGCATATTTTAAAAAAATATTCAAAGTAAATAAAACTGTGTTGTTTTCTTTTTCTCGAATATGCATTACGAATATGCATTATTTCAATAAATAAATTGTTAAAGAAAGTATTTAATTTGTTTAAACAATTTTTTTTTAAATTTTTATTGTAATAGGTATTTGAGATAATTTTTATTTGAAAACTTGAAATTGAAATTGAAATTTTATTAAAATGAAAATTTATACTTCTTTAATAAAATTGTAACTAATTTATTTATAATAGATTTTATTAAACAACAAATTGTCCTATCCAATTGTTTCTAAAAATAGTAATGCTTTGAAAATCTTAAATAACCTAGGTTTCATTTCTTGCTAAAAATGCTATAATAAAAACTAAAGTTAATAAATTATTTGCAGAAAATTTTTCAATTTACAATTTTATTAAAGAAGTCTACATTAATCATAAACATTTCTTTTTTACATTCAAACTTACCTTAAATATTACTAAAAAATTAAAAAAAAAAGAAATTTTTTTTTAAACAAATTAGGTGGTTTGTTTGACAATTTATTTATTGATATAATGCATATTCGTAATGTACGCAAAAAGCACATACCAGTTCAGTACAGTATATATATATATATATATATATATATATATATATATATATATATATATATATTGTTATGATGTGTTTTTTGTTTGAATGATGAGCAATGAGTATTTTTAATAATATAATATATAGGGTTTTTATCGCGGTTCTCAAAGAATTAGCTTGTAAGTACTTTTTTAAATTATCTTTATTATAACTATTATGAAACACACATATATATCTAACCTAGCCAATGTAAATTTAAAATAAACTATCTTTAAATTTATGTTCTTATAAAACTAATTAAATTCTATAGACAATGTTAAATTTAAACAAACTATCTTCAAAATTGAAATTGTTATGACACTAACTAAATTATATTAACAAAATTTTGTACCTTTCTTTCACTGAATGCCTAAATGAACTGTTTTCCACTATATATATTCTAATCACCACTGAATGTCTTCGTACTTCGGTTATCCTTGTTTTTGTGAAATTTCTTTTTCCAATTATCAGCTTCTACCAATTTAAGATATATTTTTCTTCACCAGCATTTATACACCACCAAGCAAACCAGCAAACAGCATTTATATTTATTCTTCTTTTCAATATACCAATATCCAATTATTATAAGTTGATTTATACTAATCTCCAACCATAATATAATTTAATTTCTTCCAATATACTTTTTTTAATTATATTAAACAATTGTACTATTTGTACTTGATTCACTGACTCCAACTAACTTTCATATTTCTTACTAAACTTTTCTGACTGACTTCTTGAAAATTCTGAACAATTTACTTCACTAACTAAATGTGTCTACTAACTTTCATAATGAACTGGCCTGACTTCTGACTAAAAACTCCCTCTTGAATCCAAATCACGGGTATTTATATCTTTTTTGGATATTCTAGAACCATCTGGTAAGATATCATGTTCCAATTTCGTTCTATTGAAAAATTTCGTTCTATTAAAAAATATCTGTTCCATCCACCCACATAATCATTATTCCAGAATGTTCGACCGTAAACAATGGTCACACTCTGCACTCTGGAGAATCCTGGTTAATGTTCCATTGATAATTTTGTTGACATTTAGGCTTTTCAGATCAGAATAAACATTTAAATCATTAAATATATATAAATTAAACATTTTAAACTAACATTATTATTATAACCCCACTTATATTCGTATTATGATTAATTTCTATCTGTCAATTTACTGTATAGTTGGTTGCCTATGCACATGGCTCACTTAAATATATTTACAACATTAAAATACAACTTTTTACACTTATTATATGCTAATTTATTAAAAATGCCCTCACATAAATATATTTTTATTAAATTCTCTAGTATATAACTTCTTAAAATAACCAAATACTTGTTATATCTAAAATTATCTAGTATATAACTTACAAATTAATTTTTTAAACAATACCTTTCTTTCTCCTATATCATATCAATATATATATATATATATATATATATATATATATATATATATATATATATATATATACATATATATATATATATATATATATATATATATATATATATATATATATATATATATATATATATATATATATATAGTCAGTGTTTTGAAATGTTTGTTTTTTACAGTTACTCCTGATGAAGCCATCAAATAAATGGCGAAATATTGAGCTTTAGAAAAAACAAAGATTTTTTATTTAATATAGACCACATACCCGATATTTCCAACATATTTATAAATTGTTTTTTGGTCGAAATAATCACGTTAAATATATACATATATATATATATATATATATATATATATATATATATATATATATATATATATATATATATATGGCGAATTGTTATTAACAGCGCAACAAATATATTTTAATTGTAAATTAAGAATTTTATCATAGAACAATTTCCAGTAGTAGAAAAGACAAAATATGTAGTTTAGTAATCTAAACCTTTGATTTGTCAAGTAAATGGTAGTACAAATTAAAATAGTTGTCAATAAGTTAATAAAAAGTTTTTTTTTTATTTAGAATTTCCGCATCAACCATTAAAGGTTATTAGCGGGTTTTACAGATTTTACAGTTGTTATTAAATATACTAATTACAAATTGCGTGTTAAATTACAAATAATAAATTACCAAATTACAAAATGATACATATAATATAACTTAAATTTTGTGTAGTAAACGTATGCCCTTGAAAATTGTAGTTTAGTGCCAATCCTAGTTTGAACGTTTTTAAGGTAAGCAGGTTAGCCTTATTAAATATACTAATTACAAATTGCGTATTAAATTACAAATAATAAATTACCAAATTACAAAATGATACATATAATATAACTTAAATTTTGTGTAGTAAACGTATGCCCTTGAAAATTGTAGTTTAGTGCCAATCCTAGTTTGAACGTTTTTAAGGTTAGCAGGTTAGCCTTATTAGAATTCCACATTTGTTACCAATTTTTTACATAGTGCTGTTTAATAATGAGCTGGATATCACTGAATTGAATTGTAGTCATTATTTCAGTTTGCTTGTCAGTAGCATCTTTCTTTGCTAATTCATCTACTTTTTCATTTCCTGCGATACTTGTATGTGATGGTACCCAGAAAAATTTAACGTTCACGTGTCTGTTTTGTAGGTGATAAAGTGCTAATTGTATTTGTTGCAGGATAGCACGTAATGGAAATATTTGCCTTAAGCTCTGAAGGACAGATAAAGAGTCAGTAATGATAAGAAAGTTTGAGCTTGCATGACTCTTACACATGACTAAATCTTTTAAAATGGCGATTGCTTCTCCCGTGAAAATGCTGCAGAATTGAGGGATGCGAACTGCATATTCAGACTTTCCTAGAATAAAGGCGGCTGCATGTCCGATTTTAGTTCTTGACGTATCAGTAAAAATCTTGTTATAACCAGTGTATTCTGATATCCGTTCTTGATATAATTTGTTAATGCTTATGGGATTTGTGGTACTCTTTGGATAGGCCGTAAGGGATATATCAATAGTGAGAAAATTAATAGTCCAGGGAGGTATAGTTCGTTGTGTAGGATAAGAATGTGTCAGCTGCTCCATGTCAAAACCATATCTCGTTAAACCTTATTTAAGGAGTGGATATTTAATTTGTTGATGGCAATGCGTAGATGTATATATTTTTAAAGAAGTGGATAGTTTGTGTTATTAGGGTTGGAAGACAGTCTCGTGGCATAATTTAAAGAAATGTGTTGTCTTCGTATTGATAGGGGGGATTCATCTAGGATAACCTGAAAACTTGAAACAGGACTAGTTCGGTAAGCACCCAGAATAAGTCTTAAACATGTGTTTTGTATAATGTCTTGTTTTTTAAGAATATAATTACTCGCAATTGAATAGCATATTGCACCATAATCCAGTTTACTTCGGATTAATGATTGGTATATATGCAGCAATTTTGGGGTGTCCGCTCCCCAAGATCGGTTTGATAGCATTTTAAGGAGATTTATTTTAGATTGGCAGGAAACGACTAGCTTTTTAATATGTTCTGCCCATGTTAGCTGACTGTCCAGTCTCAGGCCAAGAAAGTCAATGCTCTCTACTTGTATTAGGTTGATACTATTTAGAGTAAGTGTAGTTTTGCAATCAGTTTTTCTTTTATTAAATACGATGAAACGAGATTTATCACCTGAGAATGTAAAACCAGTTTTTTGGGACCAGTCTTCTAGTTTATGCAGAAATGATTGCAAAATTTTTGAGGCTAGTGTAATATTGCAGCTACTAGTATATACAACTAAGTCATCTGCATACAGATCTGTTTTCAAAGGTAGCTTTATCTCTTGAGCGATATTATTAATTGCTATTAAAAATAGAGTGGAGCTTAAGGTTGAGCCCTGTGGAATACCGTTTTTAAGACATTCTGTTTGTGAAGTAATTCCATTCACACGTACTTGGAATACTCTATTATTCATAAAATGTTTTACAAAAGCAAGAAAATTTCCCAGTTAGACATGGTTTGTAAAATGTTGTATCTCCATGCAGTATCAAATGCTTTATTTTTATCGAAAAATATGGCAATTACTTTCTGGTTATTTCTAAAAGACTCACATGTAATATTGTCAATAGCTACTACGGCATCATGAGTTGATCTGCTTTTTCTGAAACCGTTTTGAATATGGCTTAATAATCTGTTTTTTTTTTCAAGAAACCATATTAATCTGTTATTTAAAATTTTTTCTAGTAGTCTGCATGTATTATTTGTAAGAGAAATTGGAAAGAGGAAAGAGGGTCAGTTTTTGATTTGAAAGGTTTTAAAATGGGAATAATTGTTGATTCAGACCAGATTGATGGAAATTTTTTATTAAGGTAAATGTGATTGAAAATGTCTAAGAGAATTAATTTTCCTGTGTACGGCAAGTTTTTGATAAATATTATTAGTATATTATCAGGACCCGATGAAGTGTTTTTTGATTTATCTAGAGCTTTTTCAAATTCTTTATATATGATGGAAAAATCTAGTGGATTATCACTAGACTTCGGCAAATATGCATATTGCATATTTTGCATATTGTGCATATTTTATGCAAATATTTCATATTTTGGCATATTTGTATAAAAGTTTGCATAAAGTGCATAAAAGTTCAGATTTTTATACTGTATTTGAAAATTTTTAAACATACCAATTTATTTCAATTCTTGTATAAAATTTTGTAGTCATTTTAATCAAGAAATGATCTAAGTACGTAATCTCTACAGGTACAAAACATTTACAATTTCAAATAAGATCAATTTAAGTAGCCCTCAACATTCTTAGAAAGTCTCGGTCACTGAGGCATTCAGTTATTGGATAATCGCTAAGGGTTCGCTCATTTGCATTTTATGATCTAATCCCCAAATCTATCTACAATTTATTGTATCTTAACAGCAGGTAAACGGCTAATAGTTTTGTTCCTAATTTAGGGATTTTCCAAAATCTCCCAGTTTATTGAAATAGGTACCTAAACATTTCTAATTTGATGCTCAGATTTGTAAATCATTTTTGTTTTGATATTCAAAGCGTAAACACTCGTTGTGCGTAACAAAAAGGAAGATTGTGATTTTATAATGCCTAAAACAACCAGTGCTTCAACTTGGATTAAACCTTATAAAGAGCTGTCTATGGATATGGGAAAAATCTACTGTTCAGTCTGTGGCAAAATTGTAAGTATCTAATATTTTCTATTAAATATCTAATATTTCATACATACAAGGTGTTTCCAAATGACACTTACAACGTTTGACTGTAGATACTTCTCGAAAAATTGAACAAAACGATATAGTTAATGAGGGGTCAAACTTATTTACTTTTCGAGATACAGGTTGTTGAAATTAAAAAAAATTAAATTCTTTTAGTTAATAACAACAATAACTTTAAAAAATTAGCTTCCTTTAGTGAGAAAAAATTGTCCATGGTACAATACAATGGTGTGTATTTAGAAAAATTTTTCACCTTTACTTTTTTTTATGAAGTCAGCTATTCTAAAACACAATTATTTTTATTGTAATTGAATTAACAAAAAAAAACTTTTGTTGAATTTTAAAATAAGTTATATGATGTACTAATGGTTAGTAACAAAAACTAATTTGTGGATTAATACTGCATTTAAAACACTTAGCGAGTGTTTTTTTTTTCAAACCAGTTATTTGATTAACCAAAAACACCTTGTATATTTTTATATTTTAAAGGTTGGGTTAAAATAAAGGTTTTTATTTTTATTTATAGATAGCATGTGAGAAGAAATTTCAGATAGACCAACATGTGAGAACTGCTTCACACATTGCAAAAAAAGGAAAAATAGGAGGAAAACATCAAACTTCAATGGCTAAATGTTTCCAATCTACTTCAAAAAAATTAGATGAGCAAGAAACTTTTAATGAAGACTAGTGTCGCGCATTAGTGTCTGCAAACATACCGCTTTCAAAATTAGCAAATGTAAATTTTAGTTCGTTTCTAAAAAAATATTGCAAACTTAATGTTCCAAGTGATCGGTCTCTAAGAAGAAATAATGTGAACGGGCTATACTCGTCGGTGTTAATTAATATTAAGGAAGAAATTGCAGATAATTATTTTTACATATCTGTAGACGAAACCACTGATTCATCAGGAAAGTATATTGCTCATGTATTGATTGGTGTTCTTAAAGAAGATACCTTACCAAAATCTCATCTTATTTCATGCCAGCAACTTGAGAAAACAAATGCTTTAACAATTTCCCGTTTTATACAAGAAACATTAGCAACTTTTTTTCTTCCGACAACTATTCCTTCTAATAAATTACTGCTTATTTTATCGGATGCTGCTCCTTATATGGTGAAAGCAGGACAAAATTTAAAAATATTTTTCCCAGATTTAATACATGTTACTTGTGTAGCGCATGGATTAAACAGAGTTGCAGAGGAAATACGAAAAAAGTTTCCTCTTGTAAATACCATGATATCCAGTGTCAAAAAAGTATTTCTTAAATCTCCTATAAGAATTCAACTTTATAAAGAAATGCTACCTAACATTCCTCTTCCACCACAACCTATTTTAACGCGATGGGGAACATGGTTAGAAGCAGCTAATTTTTATGCAGATCATTTTGTTAAAATAAAGAACATAATTGATACGTTAACAGATGAAAGTTCCCAATCTCTTTTGGATTCTAAACAAACTTTTCAGAGTAACTTGCTTCAACAAGAACTTTCATTTATAAAATCAAATTTTAGTTTTGTTCAAAAAACAATTACTCAGTTAGAATCACCAAAACTGTCATTGTTCGAAAGTACAGCATTAATAAAAGAATTTGCGTCATGTTGTCGAAACGTTAGAGGTAATATTGGAAAAGATATTTTAAAAAAATTTGAAGCTACTATGGAAAAAAATAAAGGTTACCATATTCTTTCTGAAGTAGTCAGTGTTCTAGCTGGAAATATTTCGGAAACAATTAATTTAGAACCAAATGTTTTGGTTAGTTTGAAAAATGCTCCCGTTACATCAGTTGATGTTGAACGAAGTTTTTCCATCTATAAATATATGTACTCAGACAGAAGCCACAAGTTTTTGTTAGAAAATTTTGAACACCACTTGGTCATTTATTGTTACCATAATTCTAAATAAGTTTATTCATACTTAAAAATGATGTAGTTACTTAAAATAAATGTAAATCTTAATGAATAGTAGGAAATATTTAGTTATGTACACTTTTTTTTTTAAATAAAATTGTTACTATTTTACGATTTTTTTATTCATTTGTATGCATATTTTGTAAAATATTTGCATATTTTCGGGTAAACACGTGCATATTTATGCGCATATTTTCTACATTTTTATTTGCATATTTGCCGAAGTCTAATTATCACTATCTACTATAGATATTTCTGTCATTTCACGTTTATTTTTGAAATCTGAAAATGCGGGATCGAAGTTTGCATTGGTTGAATTTGTCTTATATATAGCTGACATAATATTACTAATTTCTTGTTTGGAAGATAATAATTTGTTTTTATAAGAAAGAGTGTTAATGTGATGTTCACCTCTTAGTGTACGTACTTTATTCCAGATTGTAGTCATAGGTGTTGATGAATTTATGGTGGAGACATAATTTGACCATTTTTCTTTTTTACTTTTTTTAATAAGATATTTAGTTTTTGCCCTAAGTTTTTCAAAGTTGTTAACATTTTCTGTTGCTTTATGTCTTTTTAAAACATTGAAAGCATGTTTGCTAGATTTCATAGCTAAAGCTATTTCTTCATTCCACCATGGTACTGGTTTTCGTTTACAAGGTTTTGTTTTTCCCACTGCAATATTAGCGCATTTTAGTATAATATCATTGAAGTGATGAAGAGATAAATCTATGCTTTCTTCTAGAATAAAGTTCGTAAGTTAATAATTTATTAGATCTCTATATAAGTCCCAGTTTGCTGAGTTTAATTTCCATTTTTGGTAAACAGGAATATTCGGTTGATCATGCCCAATGATTTCAATTGTTAGAGGAAAATTATCGCTATAATAAAGACTATTCCAAGAAAAACTTGTAGCTAATGAGTGATCACACAACGAAATATCGATGGCAGAAAAAGTACTATTGTGGGAGCTAAAATGAGTAGGTTTACCAGTATTCATTAATATTAGATTTTGATTATCTATTAATTTCTATAGAATTCTACCACATTTCTCTGTTTTTATACTACGCCATGTGATATTATGACAATTCAAGTCACCAAGTATTAGTTTGGGAGCAGGAATATCATCGATTAAGCGCTGTAAGTCTTCAAGTTCATTTTCATTTGGATGAGGGAGGTAAATGTTACATATGTTAGTAGGTCTACAGTTGATATTGCATGATATAGATACAGCAACGGCTTCCAAATTAGTGTTTAGGTGAATTTTTCTTGCTTTTACACAATTTTTTACGAAAATACTTACTCCGCCGATGGCGTGTTCTGTGTAGCGATTTTTGAGAAAGCTAGTATAGTTTTTAATATGTAAGTTTTTAGTTTTAAGATATCTTTCCTGTAAACAGATTACTAGGGGAGACAATTATTTCATTAAAATATTAAGAGATTCTACATAGTTGTAATATCCGTTTAGGTTCCATTGTAAAATAAATGTATTAGCCATTTTGGGTACCTGACTGAGAAACTGAGATATCACTTTCTATATCCGATGAGGAATCAGTGATATTGAGTTGTAATCTTTTTCTTAGCCTTGTTAATTTGGATTTTATATCGCGGTCTAAAATATGATTATGTGCAAATAATAGAATATTTTTAAATGATATCATATCCGTTGTGTAGTTTTCTACAATGGAGTTAGGGTTTTATGAGTTTAAGGCATTTTGTATCGCATCACAAATAACATTAAAATTAAGAGGAAATTTTGGGGACCTAGACTCAAATTTATTTTTAATGGTCTCTAACTCTTTAATAATATCAGAGGGTGAGGCTTTTTGGAGTTTCATTATGTGTTTAGGTTTTGCAAAAGGAGTTGTGGCAGTCGATGTTTCTTGTATATCAGGTGAGGTAGATATTTGTCTTTTGGTTGTGTGAGGAGGTACTTCGGTATTTAATGGAGGAAAATTTGTTTCATTGGTTTTGTCTGTTTACAAAGTGTGTTCTTCTAATGATAATTGATCAGATACTAAGGTTTCAGTGTTAAGAATTTGAACGTTAGTGTGGTCGGTATCCATTAGGGGAGGTTGTTGTGGAATTACAGTCTCAGGTTGATATGGGCTATTAATGTTGAGGGTTGTTTGTTGACATGTTGATGGACAATTAGTTTCCCGATGTTCTTTTGTTGCACACTTAGTGCAATTTAAGTTGTCGAGGGTAAATTATATACGGTAGTTGGTGTTGTCATAGTAAATTGTAACAAAGTCTGGGATAAGGATAGTATCATCAGGAGTAACAAACACTTGGCGGCAAAAGCTTAAAACATGGTTGTATGCAGTATCTGGCATGCCTACTTTCAAAAAAGTTTTTCTAGATACTGTTTGAAGTCCCAGCTTTTTCAGTTCATCTTCTTTCTTCATCAGTGTTTGAAACGGTAGGGCAGACATTAGAAATGACGAGTTTGTGGCTGGGGTGATTAATCTTCTAATTTCAATTTTTGTATTGTTCAATGTAAGTGAATTATCTGCTTGCAGTAAAGAATCCACGACATTAGTACTGGTGAGGTAAATATATACTCTATTGTTTGAGATACGTGAGGCAAATAGAATATTTTTTGGTTGCACTAAATTTCCCACAGCAATAATGTATTCATGAATTTTGACGCCATTGATACTAGAGAGAACAACAGCTTGCTCTTTGGTCAAATATTGGAAAGAAGTAAGGGCACTGACATATGTATTTTGTTGGTTGGTATGGTGAGATGCTCAAGCTTCTCCATCAGTATTTCCATCCATTTTTGAATTTATTCCGCATACTTCGCCAACTCGATCCTCGAGACGGCCCTGTCTCGAAAGCCGGTAGGAACAGAAGGTAAGAACAAAAAGTGGTTTCTTATCGGTACTCTTGGATATCAAGTTTTGAGGTTAAAGTATTAATCAATAGTTAATATTTAGAAATATGCTACTCACAGTTATGATTTATAGCAAAAATTAGCACACTAACTATACTGGTTTCACTGATACACTTTAAAAAAATATTTGTTTAAATTTTTAGAAAAATATTATTAATTCAGGAGACGACTTAGTTGCTGTATTTCAGTACTATCTCCAGGACCGAAACATAAAAATAAGTTTTAAATAAATATAATAAAATTTCAATTTAAATATTTAATTTTCTTGTAAGCCGTTACTTTTGTTATTCTGCAGCTGTGTAATGATGCAGTAGTCCGTAGAGTGACGAGTAATAAAAAGCATTGTTTTAAAAAGTCATTTGTAAATTTAATGAAATATTCAGACAACACTTTTCCTTGGTCCTTTATATACAATCTTTGTTTGGAGCCTTTTACTGCAACATTTCCCATTCTCTTCCCATACACATTATTCTATGTGTAACGTTTGAGCTAAGATTTTATGGTTTGTCAAAATTAAATAACTTCCTATAGTTATTTGGATTAAAAATTAGGTTACACTCGACTTGGAAATGTGTGATAGCACAGTTTTTATGATAGAAGGTTACCTGACATGGGGGTGTGGTTGATTATATCAATATTAGTTATTTACTTCTTCACACAAATTGCAACTCACACGCTATCTATTTTTAAAAACGAAACGCATTTTTGGGGACTCACACAAATAGTGTATTCGTCCAGGTACTAAACCAAGTATGGGAATTACCGCGAGCTACTCACTTGTCTAAATTTCTACGGTTAATCTATTGTTTCGTTTCGGTACGATTGCAAAGCAAAGCAAAGTAAGTTAATGTTTATGTTACCGTTGATTCACTTTCACCAAAAATGAATTATTTAATTAAGATGTCGTTTCAAATAGACCAATACCAAAAATGTCCAGAAGTTAGTTAAGGAAGTGTGGCGTAATTATTATAAGTTACAAAAAAAGTCCGACAAAAAACTTCATATTATTGCCTCTAAGTAAATTGAAGAAAATTTCCAAGCAGCGACTAAGAATAAATCCGATCTACTACTTTTTTTAAGATAAGTTATGAAACCTGAAATGTTTTGGTACAAAAACACTTTGGAGCTCAAAAGTAACCTTTATAGCAAAACAGATTTAACTGCAACGATGACGATTTGACACGACCAAACACGACAGACGTTGGTTGATGCGGTGTTGCCTAATCGAATATTATTTTAGAGGTTGTCCATTGAACTGTAATATTAATAATCCATAATTACTGTAATGAGATTATAATTATATTTATTATCAGAGCACTAATATTAGAGTTAAAATGTTTGAGGTAATTGATAAAATATGTTATTTGCTAAAGATATTAGTCATAATACTTAAAATGAACTGAATGGATGGAAGTCTATTAAATTAGAAAGCTAAATTTGTTTCATACTGAGAATTGTGCGATATTTAGTTAAAATAAATTGTTTCCAACGGTTGTGGAAATAAGCTTATAAAAATAGATTTACCTGTTTTTATTTTCAAAAATCATCAAGGTCGCTATTTTCGCTGATGGAATTTAATTGTAAATCGTCGCTATCTAAATCTTCCTCTGGATTAATAACAATACGATCTACGACTACATCAATTAGTGGTTCCTTTGATATCAATTCACGTTCAGTTGCGATTTGTCTGTTATTTTGTCGACTCCTCCACAGGAAAGGTTTGAAAAAATTCGTCCGACAGCTGCTGGATTGACGTAAATGTAAAGTTTACATTTCTGGCTCCCACCTGATTTCAAAGCTGCCCAAAACATTTGAATAGGATTTAAATATGAATAGTATGGTGGGAGTCTAAATACACCATGTCCTTGTGCTCGTATAATTCTATCGATTGAATATTTTACATAACGTGGTTTATGCAATTTTATTATGTTATAGAGATCAGGCTTTAACATAGAGGCAGTACATGCAATATTTCTTTCCCGAAACCATTATTGCATAACACACTTATCGTTGATAAGTGGGTTCGATGCAGATGTGGGACATTTGTCTTCCTGTGTTTTATAGTATGGCGCATTATCTAATACTATTACACTATTCGGAGGGAAATTACACAAATGATGTTCTTCCAACCATTTTTTAAAATTTACATAGTTCATGTCATTATGATAGTCTTCAGATTTTGACGTCGACTTCTACCTTAAATAAGAACCAGGAACAAAACCTTGTTCATTTCCTACCCCAACAATAATTAAACTTTGCTCTTTTGACACTTTTTTTTAAGTCCATTATTACTGGTCACACAAATTGTTTTTTGCAATATGGCTCGTAAGTAAATAGGTTTCATCAGTAAGCACTATAAATTTATTTGCATCTCTTGCTTTCTTGATTTTCCTCAGATATTGCAGCCTTAAATGTCTAATTTAGTGTTTCTCTATCAACATGTTTCTGTTTTTTCCAACGAAACCTAAATTTGTGAAATTCCATCCTCATACTTTCTCTACTTCCTGCATAATTCAATTCATTTACAAATTTTTGGTGAATTTTATTAATTGTGGAAACGTGTTTATCGCAACGATAAAAATCATATATTTGTCTCCGTAATATACTTTGATCACATGGATCTAGCTGGAGGACTTTTTTTGTCGTTTATTAGGTATGGTGAATCAGGGGGTTTCTCCATTTTCAACCTCACGACCTTCTTTAGCGATTTTTCTGACGCTGGATAAACTGAAACCTATAACAATTGAATATTATATTAACTTTTTCCTCTTATTCGATTATTTTCTATCTCTCTATAACACCACCTCTCGTTATGTTCGATTTATAACAAAAAATGGTAATCTAGGTATGCAAAACATTTATATATATATATATATATATATATATATATATATATATATATATATATATATATATATATATATATATATATATATATATATATATATATATATATATATCGAGAAAAGGAGTACGACCGTCAATCTAATATAAGCTAAGGAACACTCGAAGACTGGTGGGTTTTTCGGTCAAAGTGGAGAAATAAAAGACAAAGAAGGTGGCTACTTCAATCTATTTATTGAAGACGTTTCGCTTCTTAACCAAGAAGCATCATCAGTTCATCTAAAAAAAACAATATGAAAAACCAAACATCCATGGAAAAGTTATTATAAGTTGGTTACCTTAAAAAGATATGTAGCAGTCAAAGATATAAAATGTGTAAGTAATGTGTGTAATGTGTGTGTGTAATGTGTAATAAGCTTCTTTATATATATATATATATATATATATATATATATATATATATATATATATATATATATTATTTACATCCATTTTTTTATAAATACTATAACTCACTTTTACGGAGGTAATTAACAATAAAAACGTTCTACTAGAAACTATCAACTTACGACTTCCAATACTATAAGGCCACTTGAGTCACAATACGTTTTTGCTCAATAATAGTTCCTGTATAAGTAAAATTGTTTTTTAATGTGATTAATTGAAGCACACTAGACATATTGCAGTTTTGCCATCACATTCTTCAGAGTATGTTTTAACTTTTTTAACTTTTCTATCGGCCTTTTTACTAGTCTGTTATGTATGGTTTTCATGTACGGATATCCTTGGCAACGTTGCACTTGGCAAACGGAACCTCAAGTGACAGCGGTGACATGACATCCACACATGACAATGGACTACCTAAGTCCTGACGTCACAATGGGTGGGGATTTTGAAAACCTTTCCAAACAAATCTCGTTTGCATGTGTTTCTCCCGTAAGACTTTGGAAACGTTGATTTTTTTGATATTTAAAAAAATAAATAAGGATTTTCGCTCCCAAATATCTATTCTGTGCGATTGGTTTTATAGGTTGTTCGTAAATTTGTGAGGTAAGAGTATCAAAGTATTAAGATATTTACTGTCAAAGTTCATATTTTGAGGTTATATTCTGTGGGATTAAAACTTTAATCATTTTTGCTTTATTTCAAGGTATTTTGTTGTTGTTTTTATCCGATTATTTTAAAATTAATCAATAAATCTTTGAATTTGTTTACAAAGTTAAAAAAATTTAAATTTATTTTTTATTTTTTTTAGGTGGATTTTATCCCAAAAGTACTTTAGATATTCGTTTTTATAAGGATAGGACTGTTGTTTTATTATTACGTCCATCCCATTATTAGTAAAATGGTTATGTGCTTCGTTCCAAACTGTAAACATTACAGTGAGCAAAAAAGATGCAAATTTTTTGTATTCCCTTCGAAAATTTCAGAGAAGCAGAAGTGGATCAATCTCATTAGGTAAAAGTACTTATTAGTTTGTTTTAATATTGCTTATATTTTAGATATTCTGTGATTGTCTTTTCAGATTTATACTAAGTCTCTGTCATGATTTTTAAAGATAATTTAAAATGTAATTGTGCTATTTGTATGTTAGGCTAAAATTAATAACTTTATTTTGGTCTGTTTTCAGGAGGCAAGATAGAGAACCATCTAAGTACTCGTTAGTTTGTAGTTGTCATTTTGTGGATCAAGATAGGAAAAATGGACCTACAATTTTTGAGCATAACATAAAGAGAAAATTTGTGTTCTCTACTCCAGCAAAACGGTAAGCTTAAATCTGATTTAAATGAATATCTTAATATAATAGGAATATTTTTTTTAGCAAAAGACAGGCTCAGCAAATAAATTCCTCATTAAATGAAGGGGCAACTTCATCTTCAGTTGATATTGACCATCAACAAATAGTCCTGAACCAGGTCCATCCACATCAATCCACACAGAAAAAGTGGCTGTATCTCTACCAGAAAGAAGTAATGCATCTATAGGGGCGGAAAATTACTTTCTTAAAGAAGAAGTAAATCAATTAAGTGAAAAATTAAAAAATCTTTCATGTCGGTTTAGTTTTGAACAAATTAAAAATAATGATGCTCATATTTTAATGTACACAGGAATACCAACCAGTGCTCTGTACTTAACATTATTTGAAACTATGGAAGGTTTTGAGTTAAATTATTACGCAAACTGACAAGTAAAAATTTTACCCAAAATTGACCAAATGCTAATGACACTGATGAAATTAAGGTTAAATTTACCACATGAAGATTTGGCAATTAGGTTTAATTGCAGTACAGCGACTGTCACTAATATTGTGATGACATGGATATATGCCTTGCATGAAATTTTATTTAAACAACTTGTTTGTTTGTTCTTTTTCTTAGATATGATGTGATGATTTATCTATTCGTAATGTGAAAAATTCTTATATTAAAATTATACAATGAATTTCAAGTTCTGACTTTTTTATTCTCGCTTGACACACACAGAGATGATACAGATTAATTATTAGTTGCTATTGGCAACCTTGACATTTCCCCTTTTTAATAATTATGCAGCCACTATCTTGAACATGCCCCCCACCTTGAAAGGATCGCTTTCAATTTAACAGGTAAGCAAGTAAATGAGGAAATGCATTACATGCAATAAAAAAATAAACAAATACATCTTCAATAATTATTATAAACTTTTAAGTTTCAAAATCAAACAAATGTTCTTTAACTAAGACGCATTAACAGTTCTAGAACTTAAGACGTGATTGCACCTTCACTTTGATCACTAGGAACCGGAAGTGGACAAATGTTTGTAACAGCTCGCTTTATAAGTCCCTTTGAAGTTCTTATGGTAACCACTCATCTAACTCCATCAGCGCAGGGATGCAAAACTTCTACGCGCCCAAGACACCAGTTTAAAGGAGGTAAATTTCTTTCTTTGATGAGGACGAGTGTGTCAGTCTGAATTTTAGATTGGTTGACTTTCCATTTCTTCCGTTCTTGCAATTCGGAGACGTATTCCAGAGAACAACGTTTCGAAAAATGATGGCGAAGTTGCTGCAACTGCTGGAATCTAGACAAACTGGTAATGGATGAGTTTGATAGATTTATTTCTGGAACGGAATCCATGGCTCTTCCAATGAGAAAGTGAGCTGGTGTCAAAGGCAAAAGATCAGAAGGGTTAGAAGACAATGCACTCAAAGGACGAGAATTTAATACTCCTTCAATCTGAGTTAGTAATGTAACAAATCTTTCGTAATCTAATTTCGTATCTGTCATAACTCGTTTGAGGTTAGCCTTCACCGATTTGACTCCAGCCTCCCAGAGACCGCCAAAATGAGGAGAATGAGCCGGTATGAACTTCCAATTTATATCAGATTTAGCACACATATCAGGGAATTTATTACCATTGGTTTTCAAAAATTTACCCAATTCCAACAAAGAATTGTTGGCACCCACAAATGTGGTTCCGTTATCACTCATCATCTGACATGGTTTGCCCCTTCTAGCTATAAATCGTTTTATTGCCGCCATAAAGGCTTCGGTGGAAAGATCCGTTACCACCTCTAAATGAATGGCCTTTGTCGATAGGCAAACAAATAAACTAATATAACCTTTATATGAAGAAGCACCCCTATGACGACTAGTTCTGAGGGCAAATGGACCAGCATAATCAACTCCTGTAACAGCAAATGGAAATGAGGGGGTGACTCTTGATTGGGGAAGATCTCCCATGATGGGATTAACTTGATCGGGATTGAAGCGAAAGCAACGCAAGCATTCGCGAACCGTTCTCCTATCCAATGATTTTCCATGTAAAGGACCAACATTTCTCACGCACGTGAGCTAGGAGATGTTGAGGTTCTGCATGGCACAGCTTGAAATGCTCTTGACGGAAAAATAGAATAGTAAACTTATGATTAGATTGAATTAGAATAGGATGTTTCTTTTGATAAGAAAAGTTTGAATTACTTAATCTACCACCGACCCTGAGTAATCCTTCTGGATCTAAAAAGGGATTAAGTGATAAGATTCTGCTTTTAGAAGAAACTGCATTACCTGGTTATTATTCGACTGGTTGTTTTAATGCCTCCAAAGCTCTAAGATTGCTACAAAATTTATCAATTAAATTTCTGATTGAAAATGAACCTTCTTTATTGATTGCCTTTAAATTGAAGATGGCTTTAATATGGTTATGCAACAACAATTCCTTGTTAGAATATCTCTCAACCAAAAGATTCCATGTAACAGTCAAATTAGAAGCAGAGAGAGGTATAGAAGCAATGACTCTCTCAGCAGAACCTGTTATGCATGCTCTTAAATAATGTAATTTTTGTATTTCAGATATACTATTATTTTTTATAACTAACGAATCAAATAAGTTATGAAAATCTAACCATTCTTCTATGTTGCCACTGAATTTTGGCAATTCAATAGAAGGAAGTTTTATATTGGAGGTTGTATAATATGTATGATTGAATGCAAAATGTTCACTAGTAGGACTAGATGTACTGGAGGCACTAGCTGAGGTTGTTGTCAACAGTTGTTTTGCCTTAATTATAACTGAATAAAATGATGTTTCTAACGTTTCTCTGTAATTTATTTCTTCCTCAGTTATTGCGTCCAGTAAACTTTCTATTTTTAATTGGGTTTCTTGATATTGAGTATGAATACTATTCGCGTTTTCGATGCGCAATTCAATTTCAGCGCGAGTTGGCTCATTCATCTCACCGTGGGTTGAGTCCCTATCAATGAATTTAATAAATGAGGTTAATCGCACTTTAAGAGATGCTCTTATCTTTTTTAACGTAGGCAAATCCCCCATTTTAATTCAAATTTAAATGTTTTAACTATTATGTGTCAAAGTAAACTAACAATGAACAATAAATTTCAAGATTGAAGAAGTCTAAGTTAGAAAATTGAAATGAAAGGCAGATAAGTAAGGAACAAAAGCTCACTTCCCTGATTTTTGATGATTCGATGTCCCGTCCAGTGAAATCGTCAGTATGTGTTCAATCGGATTGTATACTTGACTTGAAGCCTGGGGCAAAGGAGCACTCGATGTATTTCTGCGACTGTCTCGTTCAACGTTGTCGGCTGATCTTGTAGGTTGTATGGCGTGGAATAGCACAAATATCCGGCTCGAAGGACCAATGTTTGTTTGTTCTTTTTCTTAGATATGATGTGATGATTTATCTATTCGTAATGTAAAAAATTCTTATATTAAAATTATACAAAATGAATTTCAAGATCTGACTTTTTTATTCTCGCTTGACACACACAGAGATGATACAGATTAATTATTAGTTGCTATTGGCAACCTTGACATTTCCCCTTTTTAATAATTATGCAGCCACTATCTTGAACACAACTAATGGAAAAGGTTCCCTCAAGAAAAAAAAATCAAGCATGCCTTCCAACTGCATTTTCATCATTTAGAAATTGTAGAATCATCTTAGATTGTACAGAAGTGTACTCAGTTACTCCCACTAGCATGGAAAACAAAAATTAACATATAGTTCTTATAAGCATCATAACACCTGGAAGGTTCTTGTAGGAGTAGCACCAAATGGTGTCATCACATATGTCAGCATTGCCTATCCTGGATCCACTTCTGATAAACAAATTGTTAAAAACTGTGGCATTCTAGACCCAATGACCTATGGTGATGTTATTCTAGCGGATAAAGGTTTCTTAATTAAAGATTTATTGCCTGAGGGGGTACACTTAAATATTCCTCCTTTTCTAAGTACCCCTCAGTTTACAGAGGAACAGGTGTATGAAACAGAAACCATAGCAAAAGCTAGGATACATGTTGAGAGGGCGATCCGAAGAATAAAGTGTTACAATATATTGCAGCAAATTGCAAATTTTTACATGTCTCAAATAACAGTGATATTTCAGTTATGTGCTGCTTTAACGAATTTTCAATACCCTCTTATTAAAGAAGTTGAGGAATATTACTCATAAAGTACTTTATTGGTGTTAGTAAGAGGGTGTAACATTTATTCTTGTGAAAATAAAAAGTGAATGTAGATGGTGAAAGATAAATTTGGATCTGTGACATCAATTAAATTTTGTACTTGGGCCTTTTGAAGTGTAAACTTTTAAAGAAATATTTATGTGTTGATGTATTAACTCCAAGTTACATTATGTTTATAGAGTATAAAAAATACAATAATAATGTTTATACAATTCTAACAAATAAAAATTATTAAACTGTGTCTTTTAAAAATTGCTTTATATTTAACAACAAATGTTTTTTTAACTTGGTTTTGAATCTTCAATGTTTTTTATAGCTTTAACTCTTGAAGGTATAAATATATCTTTACAAATCAACTGTTAAACAAATTTATGACATGCTAGCTTTGTTGTAATACAAAAATTATTTGATGATCAATTTATAATATGTTTTATTAAATTTTACCATTTGATCTCTTTTAACATGAAATATATTGTCACTTATTCCAAATTGTCTTCAAACCACGGATATAATTTTAAAATCTACCTACTGCTATGCTACTGCAGTTGCTTCTTGTGTAGAGCAGATAATTACATTGTTTACAACAATAATAAATTATTTAAATTTTTGGTATATTAAATATATTTTTTTAAATTCATCCTGAGTTTTTTTTCACGGGCAAACCCTTGTATTGTATATACTTAATGAAACACTATTTACTCTTTGAAAAGTTTATTAATGTTATAAAATTTACATATAAAAATAAATTGATTTTCTCACAATTTATCAATAAAAATTAATATAAGCAACAAAAGAAATAATGTTACAGCAGTAATGTCCACACAACTATACATTTATTGTTAAATAAAAAAAAATTGAAATACAATGGAACAGCCAGTTGATTCTGTTGATCAAAATTTACATTTAGTAATATAGAAAAAATAACCAACTTTTGCTATTAAAATTTATCGTAATAATAAATAGAAAATGCAACAATACAATAGTTTGATCAATGGTGGGTAATTTGGAAAGGTTTGATAAGCTTGGTTTGATAAGCTTGGTTTGCCTAAAAGGGACATGGAGGATAACAATTGTGGACTGAAACTATGTGAGTGTAATAAATAAGGACAGCATAGTTAGACCCCTGTGCATGCATCTGACCTGAAGAGTTGTGATGTTAAGAGAAGTTTCAATGTTAGAGTAATTGATTTCGTCAGCTGTATGGTGACCCTTAAATGAAATAAATCTTAGGAATTTATGTTGAACCCCCTCAATAGCCTGAATATAAACATTATGGTATATTAGGTTTGCTATTATTTTTATTACCAACAACAACATTGTTATTTTAAGCATTTACATTTAGAGATACAGAAAACTCATTAAAGAGAGTGGGGTATTGAGTTCTAAGATATTCTTTGTGAACTTTCTGAATAACTTTGAGATCTGGAGAAAACCAAACCGGAAATTTCTTTGTTGGATACTTTTTAACAGGGACATAAAGATCGATTGTTAAGCATATAAGATGGTAAAAAATATTGAAAATATCATCAAGAAACTTAGATTTTATCATCAAGAGATTTTAAACAAATTATCGCAATTAAATTGAGAAAGAAAACTTATAACTTCTAGGATGTTCATCACATGGAAATCTCTATAAAAATATACAGTACATGATTCACACTGAAATTCAAAAGAGATAGGTGAATGATGAATATTCAACGAAAGTAGGATTATTTCTGCTGTAAATCTCTATTAGCAAAAGCTGCTATCACTTTGTTGAATTAAATGGCCAAATATATGATCTAGGAAGACAAATTTATTAACTTCCTGTACTCTAATCAGTATCAATAGAGTGTTATTATATAATAGAAATATGCTTTATTGTCACTGAAAATTGTACAACTTTATGAACAAAGCTTACAAAAAGCCAAAAAATAACAATTAACATTTACTAAAATTACATAAATTGTCAATATCACAAAATATAAGATAATAGAATATACAATCCATTACTAAATTGCATAATAAAACCTTATGAACTAGTTTATGAATAAGTTTAAGTTGCAGCAACACATACCCAAATAGATATATAAAAATACATTAGTTGCTTGTACCTAAACATACTGTAATTTCTTAGTTATTCGTTAAGAAACTCTTCCACTGAATAATATGGTCTTTCAGATAGATAGGCTTTTGTCAATTTACGGAACTTAAGGAAAGAAGTTGTAGTTTGAGAGAGAGAGAGAGAGAGAGACGGTTGTATATTTTTGGAGAATATAATATAGATGTCTTAACTAGCTCAGTGGACAAGATACGTAAATACACATCAAAGCTTGAATTTCTGGTGGAGTAGTCATGATTAGGTCTTGCTGGAAAAACATGTAGGTGTTTACGAATTAAGCAAACAGTTTACAGAATATATAAACAGGGAAGAGTTTAAATCTCGTGATTTTTGAAGTAGTTTCTGCAATGTATTGTTCTTCTGAGGCCAAACAGATGTTATTACTCTTTTTTGTAATTTAAAAACAACATAAGATTGGGTACCTGTACTAGAACCCTAAAAAGAAAGGCCATATCGAAGAACCAAAAGAGATCTTATTGCATGAGGCCGAGGCTAATTTCCTACTTAACAAATCAATATGAATTTAAGGTTGCTGTCTATAAAAATACCAAGAAATTTTACAGAATTAACGATACTGCTCTGGCTGTTATTAAGAAGCAACAGTTGAAGAGCTCTTTTATAGGATAAGGCTATTGTCTTATCCATGTTAACAGAGAGTAAATTAGTCTGCCAGGTTTTTATTTTAAGTAGATCAGAAGTTATAATTGCATGAAGAGTTGCAATATTAGAGTTCCTCCTGGTAATACTGGTATCATTAGCAAAAAGAAATGTTTCCATCGATTTTTAAGTTAGTGATGTCATTTATAAAGATAAGGAAAAGTAGACAACCCAGTACTGAACCTTGTGGATATATATATATATATATATATATATATATATATATATATATATATATATATATATATATATATATATATATATATATATATATATATATATATATATATATATATATATATATATTATGTAAAACATAATGTACAGTTAAAAATAACCAGTCATTCATTCAACAATTTTGGCAAATATTGAGCCAAATAAAAATTTTCTAACAGATCAATATTTGGGGCCCAGGTCAAATCTTTTTCTATTATAACTGTAATTATCTCCTTCAACGTCCATATATATAAATAACAATTTTGTCGTCCAAAAATATGCAGGCAGCCTTGAATTTGGTGGTAGTAGTTATGTTCAGTATTAATTAATACTTCATCCTGATCATTATATGATATTATATATTTATCTGAATTTTTCAACTTTTCAGATAATTTTTCATTCCGAAATGTATATGGACACTTAACTTCTACAATGCCATCATCACCAATTAAACCATCTGGACTAGCTCCTAATAAGCCTGACTTTGTCAGCCAAATACCTGTAGGCTGCACATCCAAATTCAGTGTATTTCTGAGATACTCTATACCACTCTTTTCGTGTGTTCTTCCCCACTGAATTGATTTGATGCCATCCAAATTATAAGCCCTTAAAAATAATAAAAAAATATTTTACTTTAGCTAGATATGAAAGCAAACAAAATGTGTTTATTATAAATAATAGTGTACATTCTTAAAACATATCAACAGTTCAGTTAATCTCCATTACCATTTTTAGACATATGCAAACAATTAATTGAAAGAGAATCTGATGGAAAACCTTCAGAATTTAAGCATTGTATTTGATTGCAAATAATAAAATAATAGAAATGTAACAGTACATACCAATAAGTGTTTTAAATAAACTTTCTGGATACTTATTTCTCTTGCAACAAGAAATAATGGAGCCAAAGTTGCTAGAAGTAATTCTATATTTTCTGGCAAGAAACCATTTTTCATTGAGTACCTGGCCTGTTGTCTCATGTACTATTTTCTTTATCGTTGCATCATTTATTCGACAACATTTTAGAAAATGAGAATTTTTATCTGTTGAAATTTTCATTTCCTCTGAATAAATGATATCTTCAATTAATGAAATATCAATACTTTCGGCCTCTTGCTTTTCTTCCTGTAAAAGCCAAGTGGATCCCACAGTATTACCAAAACTACTTAATTTGATTTTTAATTGTTCTAATTCATTGGATGACATTTTTCTATTAAGGGCTTGATATGGCCTGGAAGGATATAGTGCTTCTGCAGTTTTAGTTTCTGTCTTACTTTGGACAGGAATGTTCCACGTACATGTTTTATCAGTAATTGATATATTGTAATGTCCAAAGAGAGCTATAGTGGCTATATGATGGCATTTAATACCCCTAGGACAGGAACAATTTGCAGCAGTAATTTGCCATGATTTATTCAACATAATCTGCAATGATAAAATTAAGTACTTAGATTCCCACATCTAAACTTAAAAATCGTTAACTTACCTCAACATTATAAGTTTTGTCTTTCATACTTGCAAATACTTCTCCCTTAATGATTAATAAATCAGGGTCAAACAACATTTTTTTCACATGATTTGATTCAAGGGCATTTTCACCCTTTCGTATAATTTTGTTGTCATTACTGAAAAATTCAGTAATACTGGATATCTTCAACACATGTTTACTAGCCATTATATGCTCAAATCTAAAAAATAAACTTGAAAAACTATTGCAATTTTCAACATTCAAAAAACATTTTTTTAAGTACTCACTATAGCAATTTAATAGAAAGATCTACAGGACAGTCAAGGTATGGTTCAAAGTATGAGAAGGAGCAGTCTACAAGCCACAAAGTTACTGACAAAAATACAGGTAACCATTATATTCAGTGTTATAAATGTGGACTTCAGCATATTAGGGGTAATATAGTGTCCTGCATTTTTCAGATATTGTTCTTTGTGTAACAAAAAAGGACACTACCGTAAATGTTGTCCTGATAATAACAACAAAGTCCATGAAATCAATGATAACGATAGTAGTTGTAGCAATTCTGACACTGATTTAACTGATGAACAGGTGCTAGTGTGGACTGTTAATGAAATTAATCCGAACTCTTCAGAATGGTTCCAAAAAATCATTATTAATGGTAAAGAGAGTATTTTAAAAGTTGATACTGGAAGTGAAGTCAATATATTGAGCAGTAGTGATTTTAAAAATTTAAATATTGATTACAAAATGCTTGAAAATACTAATAGTTCATTATCTAGCTATACTGGACATGTTATTAATGTTGTTGGTAAAATTTATATACCTTGCTCTTTCAAGAACATATTTAAAGATTGTCTGTTCTATATTTTAGATGATGATAAACAAAAATCTCTATTGGGCCTAAAGGCAGCAAGAGACTTTCAAATTGTTTGTGATCAGCCTCGTGTTAGTATGATAGATAATGAAACAAATCATATTATAAATAGTTATAAGAGCATTTTTCAGGTGTAGGTAAGGTCAACAGGTATTTTAATATAACTTTATCTAGTGATGCAGTGCCATTCATAAGTGGGACACGAAAAATTTCACTGGCTATAAGGAGCCAAGTTAAAGATAAACTTGATGATATGGTACGTAAAAACCTTTTTGTACCAGTTAGTGAACCCACAGAATGGCAAAATCCTATTGTAGTTTGTGGTTGTTCCGAAAAATAAGGGATCTGATATAAGAATATGTATGGATCCTGTGTATCTAAATAAATATGTTAAAAGAGAAAGGTTTCCAATTCCTACTCAAGATACTTTATTTGCTAAGCTTTCAGGGGCTAATTATTTCACATTATTAGATGCACCATCTGCTTTTCTTCAGTTGCCTTTGAATTATGAAAGTTCACTTTAATGTACTTTTACTACACCTTTTGGTCGTTATAGATATCTGAGATTACCATATGGCCTTACCTGTGCACCTGAAATTTTTCAAAAATATATGTAACTTTTAGATAGTATATCAGGAACAATAACATATTTTGATGATATTTTGGTTTTTGGATGTTCTAAAAATGAACATGATAAAAATTTGAAATGTGTTTTAGAAAAAATTAAACAGAGTGGCTTAACTTTGAATTTAGGAAAATCTAAATTTTGTCAAACAAAAGTGAAATTTTTAGGTCATCAGATTAGTAATATTGGCATTTCACGTGATCATGATAAAACAGAAGCTATTACAAAAATGACACCACCAAGTAATAAAAGAGTATAGTATATCTTGCAAAATTTATACCAAACCTGTCAGAACACACTAGTCCTCTAAGATGTTTACTTTCTAGTAAAAATGAGTGGCATTGGGGACATAATGAACAGGCATGTTTTGATAAACTAAAGAATCTTGTGGCGTCAGCCACTACTTTGCATTATTTTAACCCTGACAAAAAGACTATACTCTCTGTTGATGCCAGCCCATACGGTTTGGGAGCCATGGTCTCGCAAGATGGGTTTCCAATTGAATTTGCATCAGTGTCATTAACTCCAACCCAAAGGAGGTATAACCACATTAAAAAGGAGCTTCTTGGTATAGTGTATGGATGTGAAAGATTTTCATTCTATCTTTATGGCATAGATTTTGAAATAGAGAGAGACCACAGACCTCTTTTAGGTTTGTTAAAAAAACCTTTAGATGAAATGTCACCTAGGATCCAAAGACTGGCAATGCAATTAATGAGATATAAATTTTCACTAAAATATGTTCCTGGTAAAAATCTCAAAGTTCCTGACAATTTAAGTAGAGATCATTTGAATAAAACCATAAATACTAATTTTATAGATGATGAAAATAATTTAAAAGTGTATTCTATTGTAGCAACATCAAAAGAAAATGAAAAAAAATTGCAAAGTGCAATGGATACTGACCCATCTTTACAAAAAGTTAAATATTATGTTTTAAATGGGTGGCCTGAGCATAAAAGCTTTGTACCTTCTGAGGTGAAAAAATTCTGGTCTGATAGACATGATATATATATGTATTTATTAAATAATGTATTGTTTTATAAAAAAAGGTTAATTATTCCTGAAGAATTGAAGGGTGAATTTCTTAATGTTATACATCAGTCTCATCAGGGTGTAGTATCATGTAAGAAGAAGGGTCAAGAAGCAATTTATTATCCGGGATTGATGAAGGATATAGAAAACATTGTTCTGAACTGTCTGACTTGTCAAATGAGCTATAAGAGCAACAATAGGGAGCCATTAAAATCACATGATGTACCTGAAATACCTTGGCAAAAAATTGGTATTGATTTCATGACAGTAGCCTCACAAGATTTTTTAGTTGAGGTTGATTATTTTTCGAAGTTTGCAATTGTTAATAAACTAATGAACAAAACGGCTAGCAGTGTTGTAACACAATTTAAAAATATGTTTGCTATTAATGGACTGCCTTGTGAAATATTTTCTGACAATGGTCCTCCATTCAGCTCTCATGAATTTTTAAATTTTGTCCGTATATATAATATTGAAGTAACAACATCAAGTCCACAATATCCTCGTAGCAATGGCATGGTGGAAAGAACAATACAAACAATAAAAAACTTGTTTTCAAAATCTGTACAAACTAAGAAAGATCCATTTCTAGCTGTATTAGATTATAATACAACTCCAAAACAAAATTTACCTGCTCCTTGTGTGTTGCTAACTGGAAGAAATTTCAGAACCAACTTACCAGTCACTATGGAATTTCTAAAGCCCAGACATTCTAATAAAAGATATTTTACACAATGAGAGAAAATCAAAGAAAACAAAAACAATATTATGACAAAGGAACAAATAGGTTACCAGAATTAAAATCAGGACAACAAATTTTACTTCAAGAAAATAAAAGGAAATGGAACCCTGGAGTGGTTGTGGCAAAGAAAGGATCAAGGGATTACATGGTTAAAGTAAATGATACTGATTATAGACGTAATAGACACTATCTTAGACCTGTACGGTCAGAAGCACAGCAACATGCAAATACAAATTGTGAGCAAGCATATGTGAAAACTAGTCATGAAAATGATATTGTGATTACTGGAAGGACAAGTATGGGAAATATGAGAACAGTTCTTTGTCCAGATGTACCTGATGATACAAGAGACTGTAAAACAAATAAGACTATCAAAGATATTGATGTACCTTCAACATCTAATATAACATCACCCATCAATGACATTAATGTACCTTCTACATCATACAGTACTTCACCTGGTTTGAAAACCTCCAGAAGTGGTAGAGTCATTCGCCCTCCTGATAGATTTACCTATTGATATATTTGTGAATTATTGTTATTTATGTACTTATGATATATTATGTGAATTAATTTTTGTTTATTTTGTTTTTATTAAAGGGGACGTGTTATGTATGGTTTTCATGTACGGATATACTTGGCAACGTTGCACTTGGCAAACGGAACCTCAAGTGACAGCGGTGACATGACAACCATACATGACAATAGACTTAGGTCATGGACTACATGTGAACTGAAATAATGTTAATTTATACAATACTTATAAAGCTTAATAAATTAATAAAACCTATCGTAAGTAGCTTTATGTTATGTCCAACAGTCCTAAAGAGGTAAACATTACATGCTTCTTCTTAAAATTTTGTAACATCTTGTACATTTTATTCTCTTTGTATTATCTACATCGCTTTGCCTGAGATGGTATTTTTGGGTGTAACTTGTCGTGAGGGTTGCAACAATTCTTTATTTGCAAATTCCTTCGCGAACTCCAGTCTGAACTCAAGGATAGGTTGTCACTTTTTTTACGTTTTCTATTATTTAGCAATCAAGCATTGACTACTGCGGTATTAAATGAGGTATTAAATATTAATTCCACTGCTACTTTCCGGTACCATTTCAGAATTTTGCGTATTGGGCTTTGGTAAGAAGCCACTTGATCACTAAAATCAACACTCTTTTTCACCAAGTTATAATCGAGAATAGTTTGTGGTTTTAGTACTTCTGTATAATTTTTCTTTTCATTTGATTAAACCAAGATACAACTATTATGTTTAAATGTTGTAAGGATTAAAACTGGTCTTTTGTCGACCCATTTTATCACTTGTAAAATCAATACCTAATGGGGTTAAGTTTCATCGCGAGTAAGTGGTTGCAAATTTTTTAATCGAGATTTTGGTTTTATATAAACTGGTTCTCTTTCACGAAGCATTGGAAATATGGTTTACATTCTATATTTAGAAAAATCTTTTACTGCAAGTCTTGTTCAAACTAAACTAAATTAATACACAAAACAAATTAATCTACATATTTTTTTTTATAGAAATACACATTCCTGTCGGATTTTTATTAGTGCGGCATGAGTCACTGGTGTCTCGTATATCCGGACTCTTATCGCATTACAAACATAATTCTCAATTAGCAGTGCGGTACAAGATAAATTTAGGTCGTATAATCTTAAAGCCGTAATAAGACCATAAGACCGTATGTTATAAATAAATATATCCCTATAAGAATTATCTTGAAAGATGAAAAATATACAATAAAAATGTGCAATATTAAGTGTTATTTAAAAAATGGTAAGTTATTCACGGGCGTACAGTTAAAAACAAAAGTTTTCAGTGTTCTATTTCTTGAATATTATTATCTGGTATTCTGAAAATGTTGACATTTTTTCCTGGTCTTATCTTCCTCAACTAACGTCATCTTTCTTAATTGGTGGGTTGTGTTGTTCAGGTCTCTTTAAGTGTTTTTGTTGCTATCCATACTGAATGATCTTCTTTAGACAATGTACTAATGTAGTGTTCAAATGTGGCATTGCGTGCATCATGTAGCGCTGATCTTAATTGTCTGATTAGTCGATTATATTTCTGTTCGTCATTAAGATTTCGGCTTTTTGGTCATCTACCTCTTGCTCTTCATTTTTCGACTATTAGTTTTCGACTAGTAAGCCTGAATGATATTATGTACACAGGGCCGAAATTACAACAAGATTTGACAAATATACTATTACGATGGAGATCCAATAAGGTAGCATACTCAGCGGATCTGGAAAAAATGTTTAGACAAATCAGAATGGCAGAAGAAGACCAAAAATATCAAAAAATTTTGTGGAGAAAGGACACAAAGGACCACATACAAGAGTATAACTTAACGACGGTGCCATACGGCACGGCCGCAGCACCCTTTTTAGCGTTAAGAACAATACAACAATTACAAGAAGACGAAGGAGCGAGGTTCCCGTTGGCATCGAAAATTGTAAAAGAAAACATGTATGTAGACGATATACTAGGAGGAGCTGAGACAGTGCAGGAAGCAGAAACAGCCCAAAAGGAATTAATACAACTGTTCAGAAAAGGAGGTTTCATTCTTAGAAAATGGTTGAGCAACGAAGAAAAAATAATGGAGAACGTACCGGAGGATATGAGGAACGTAGACTCCAAGGCATTCAAACAAGAAGAAGTACGGAAAACGTTAGGGATACACTGGTCACCTAAAGAGGATATAATCACATTCAAAATAGGGATAACGACGGCAAAGAAAATAACGAAAAGACACGTACTGTCAGAAGTAGCAAAATTATACGACCCACTGGGATGGATAGCACCTGTAGTAATTCAGGCGAAAATGTTCATACAGGAATTATGGGAGCAAAAGACCAGTTGGGATAAAGATTTAACTAGCAACCAACAAAGCAGGTGGAATACATACCAGGCGCAATTAGTAAATCTGGAGAAAATAACATTGCCCAGGTGGAACAACTTAAGCAAGATAAACAGAGTAGAACTACATGGATTTGCAGATGCGTCTATGAAAGGATATGGAGCGGTAATCTACTCAAGGGTATTAGGCCCAGAAATTAAAACGAATCTAATGATAGCAAAATCGAAAGTCGCACCATTGAAAGGGAAAACGACTTTACCGAGGCTCGAGCTGTGTGCCGCGGTACTACTAGCAAATTTAATGAAGAAAACCCTACAAGCATTGAACAGGGAAAACATTGAGGTATATGCATGGTCGGACTCAACGATAACCCTGGCTTGGATAAGGGGATCATCAAAAAGGTGGAAAATGTTCGTCGCCAACAGAGTAGAGGAAATAAGACGCGTTATAGGACCGAAAAATTGGCATAAGGTAGATACAAAGGAAAATCCAGCGGACATCCTCTCACGTGGAAGTACCGCATCAGAATTATTAGAAGCAGAGCTATGGTGAAAGGGACCAACTTGGCTGACTAGTAACAAAACTTTAACGCAGGAATCAGAAGAAATACCAGAGTGTAGCAGTCACAACTGCTAACATATAATTAATTAATATAATTTATTATTAAAATCCTAAAACCCCTCAGAATCCCGTTTATGAAACGTTTATGGGCAATAGACGAAAACGATGCGCAAGTGTAACAACTACAGGTCAAGAGGCGCTCAGCTAAGGTCAGTTTTGGTCAACAACTCACACTGAGAGGTTTATTTCTCCAAGCCTTTACCGGCACTTTTCGTCTTAAAATCGGGTAGAAAATCTGGGATTGGATTTAAGATTTTCCCCGAACATCAAGGGAGAAATTGGAACAAGTGATAAAAATCTTGATTGAAAAAAACCGGCTTCCAAATTTTCAGAAATGAGTATTTAAAACCCGGTTTCCAAATCTACCGAAATAATTATTTAAAACCCAGATTTCACCCGATTAGGATAACGTTTAATATTAGAATTAGTTTAACCAAACACCTAATTCAACCCATTGGTAACCAGGAACCGATTGTCTCCAGAACCACAGCGTTTATCTTCATTCGTTTTTTTCGGAGCCTCAAGGATCGTCAGGAGTCTTAAGGGGACTTATCCAGGACAGCTGTAGTGTTGTGACAGACATTAACAACTAGTTTCTCAGGGTTAAGATTTTTCTTGTAATTTACAACTTTGTATATGCATATACCAAGGTTAGTACTTATTACAGTTTTTGTAACATCTATAAAAAGTTAGGTAAATAGTTATTAATTAATAAAATTAGATTCGTTGTTAGGGAAGGGGTTCATGATTTTTGTATAGCGGTTTTTAAAAGGGAAGGGAAGAAATTTATGTATCAGGGTTTTTAAAAATTATATATATATATATATATATATATATATATATATATATATATATGTGTATATATATGTGTATATATATGTGTATATATATGTGTATATATATATATATATAAGTGTAATATCATACCCTTATTCATGTGAAGAGATAGCAGTTTGAATTCGTCTAAAAAGAGTTTATTATCGTTAAAATTCTACAATATAAATTATTAACAATAATAACATAACTAAAATAACTTATCAAATATACAAACCTAAAAAGAGAATCAAGAACAATGCTATTTCTTACGCCATTAAGTAATTTGACAATTATTGTACCATACAATTTACAATATGTCAATGTCAATAAAACTTAAACAGTCATACAACCTAAAACTTTAAATAACTAAAAATAACTAAGCCCTGCTGTTTCACTTAAAATAAACATAGGTTTACTTTTACATCCCCCTACCAAAAAGGTATGATAAACCATCTAAGTATATGGTTTATCACAAGGCATCAATTTTGAAATATGGAAATAATTCATATCATTCTTTTTGTATCCAATATCTACTTCATATAATGTATTTGAAATTTGTTTTTTTATTTGAAATGGACCTACTCTTACTTCGTCAAGTTTTTTTCTATTTAGTTTTGATTTATTTTCTACATATGCCCAATCTCCCTCTTTGAATTCATAGGATTTTCTATTTTTGTCATACAGTTTTTTATTATATTCATGATGTCGTACCGAATTTTTATAGGCTATTTCTTTATCTTTTGATACATTTGTTGTCTAACACAGTTCCTCGGGAACAATCGGATCTGCTTTTCCAAAAAGCAAATATTCTGGGCTATATCCGGTTACAGAATGATCTGTTTTATTGTATTCCTCTATACATTCTTCAGCTATTTTTGTCCATGCTCGAATTATAGTTTCATTTTGTTTGCATCTTATTCTGTTAACTAATGTCTGATTAAGTCTTTCATTTAATCCATTCGAGAATGGACAGTCTACTGCTGTAAAAATTAATTGAATATTTAAATGTTTCATATGATTTCTAAATATTTTGGAATTAATTCCTGGATACTGATCTGTTAATAATGTTTTTATGGGGTGTTTATCTTGAATTTTGGCGATTAATTTTATGAAATCATCTGTGGTCTGATTTTTAGAAGTAACTGCAAACGCATATCTGGTGAAGTGATCTACAAGTAAGTGGAGGTATTTTTTTGTCGAACGATTGCCACCAAATCCTCCTATTGTATCTAAGGACATTATCTGAAAAGGTTCTTTTGCTGGACCCAATTGTAACAGAAGACCATATTTTGGACCGATTCTTGTTTTATTTTTACAGCAGATCTCGCATTTTTGACAGATATCCTTTGCTAGTGAATCTATATTCTTAATGTAGTAAAAATTTCTAATTTTGTTTGTTACTTTACCAGCACAAATATGACCATAAAATTTGTGAACTTTTGTTATTAACTCTTTTCCAAAATCTTTGGATAAAATTATTCTTTTTTCATTCTTCCTTAATTTATAAAATATATCTTGGTTCAAAATTGTTCCTCTCATTGTATCTATAACTTGTCGATTATTATTTTGGTCTTGTTTTATCTCAGTTAATGTGACTAGGTTTACTGTTCTTATGAATGTTTCTGCATTTTTCATATTTTCCAACACTGGGTTTCTAGAAAGGCAGTCTGCTTCTACATTTTCTTTTCCAGGTTCATATTTAATGTCGAAGTCAAATTGTGAAAGAAAATGTGTCATATCTCCTAATTCTTCATCTGGTCTTGTACGAAGTTCTCTTCCCTCAAGGGGTTTATGATCAGTAATAACGAGAAATTTTCTTCCCATTAGCCAGTATTGCCAAAATTTTATTGCTTCTTTAATTGCCAGGCATTCTAAAAAAATAGCCTTTTTATTTTTTTGATATTTGTTCAATTTTTTTGAAAAGTATGCTACGGGTTTCATTTCTCCATCTCTTTGTTTTTGTTTCAGAACCGCACCAATTCCTAGAACACTAGCATCTGTATATATAGTTGTAGGAGCATTTGGGTTAAAAATGGCTAGTATAGGTTCAGAACAGAGGATATTCTTTGCCCTATCAAAAGCTGTTTGGCAGCTTAAAGACCAGTGGAATTTGATATCTTTTCTAAGTAAATTATGTAGTGGCTCTAATAACCTAGCTGAATCTTTTATATATTTGTGGTAAAAATTTACTTTTCCCAAAAACTGTCGTACTTTTTTTCTCGTGTCTGGTGCTGGAAAATCTCTGATCGATATTAAATTATCATGTAACGGACGAACTGAATTGTGTCCCACAATGTGTCCCAAATATTTAACCTCTTCTCTTGCAAAATTACATTTTAGAAGTTTGAGCCTAAATCCCTCTTCAATAATTGCTTTCATAAGTCTTTCTATATGGTCTAAGTGTTCTTCAAATGATAATGAGAATATTAAAATGTCATCTATGTAGTTTATACAAAATGAATTTAAATTATGCTTTCTGATAATATTACTTAAAATTCTTTGAAATATTGCGGGAGATGTTTTAAGCCCAAAAGGTAAGCATTTCCATTGCCAATGACCACTTTGGGTAACGAAGGCTGTCTTGTATTTATCTTTTATCCGAACTGGAATACACCAAAAAGCAGAATTTATATCTAAAGTAGTAAAGAACCTAGCATTCCTTGTTTTGGTCAAAATCTCGTCAATTAAAGGAAAATGTTGGGGTTCAGGAATAATTAATTTGTTTAACTCACGAAAGTCAATGCACAATCTTGTTTTAGATCCTTCATCTTTTTTAAAAGCCAATGTAACAGGTGCTGCAAAAGGTGAAGATGATTCTTCTATTAAATTTGCTTTTAATAATTGTCCTATTTGAAATTCTATCTCTTTTTGGTCTTCTATCGAGCATCTATAGGGTCTTTTTGCAACAAATTTATGTTCTAAAAGTTTAATTTGAGCTTCATTATTTTGAACCTGCCCAATGTCAAATTTATGTTTTGCAAAAATATTGTCATATTTATTTAGTAATATTTCTATTTTATTTTTCTGATATGGCAATAAATGTTGTAATTTTGCTTCAAAAAGTTCTGTGGGAATTCCCTCATTAAAGTTTATGGAGTATTCTGTAATATTAATATTATAATTAAATTTTTCGATTTTTTCTTCAATTTTTCCGTATAATCTTTGATAAATCTCTAAATCAAAATCTTGTTTCATTTGAAAATTTAAAATAGAATCTAATCCGAGTAGAATATCGTACTCAAAATATTCATCATTAATTACAAAAAGATTAATATTTTTCTCAATTTTATTAATTTTCAGTTTTGCAATTAGTTTTCCTGTAAAATTTGTTCTGCCATTTATAGTTTTAAACATATTCCTATTTTCTTGAATATCTAATCCTAACTTTCTTGCCACCTTCGAATTCAGAAGAGTAACATTTGAGCCTGGGTCATAAACTCCACATAATTCTTTATTATTTAGGAATACTTTTAATTTGATCAATGGCAGCAAATCTAGTTTTTTTGTTCAGTTACTGTTTCATTTAATGTCTCCTGTATAGAAATATTATTAATATATTTAATATCATTTGATTTGTTTTCTTTTGTTACCTTTTTATCTTTTTGCTTTAAACGGCATATTGCCTCTGGATGAAACCTCCCAGGGAATCCTTTTCTATCACAATATTGACAAGTAGTTTTCTGTTCTTCTGGTATTATAGTAGATTTTTGATAAAAATTTGGTTTTGTCTCCAATTTATTCTTCTTTTTTATAACTAAACTTTCCAATTTTCGTAATTCACCTACCAATTTTTCCATTGTTGTAACGTCAGCTCTATTAATATTATCTTGTATATAAATTGGCAAATTTGTTACAATTAAATCAATTAGTATATCAATGGGAAAATCATTCTTTATATTTAGCAATAAATTTTCTTTACGAAACGCATAATCAACAATACTACCACCTATATACCTAAAAGAATAAGCTTGCCTATGATTATGCCAACCTGTTTCACAAAAACTATCTAAAAAATTAATTTTCCATACCTCAAAACTGTTATCTAAGCCTAATGTTATTATTTTTGATTCAAACCATTCTTTTGCTATTCCATCAAGAAACAAACGTAGAATCAAAATCTTGTCTTCATCAGCAACCACCTCACATCGCAAACATTCTGATTCGAAGGTCTTGAGCCATGAATTCATTGGAACATTATTTCCATCAAAATTTCGAAGTACAAAATCATCTTTTATTTTTTTTAAATTTTTCTTTTCAACTTTAGGTAAATTTGTGTCATTAAATTTCTGGAGAAACTCAGCAAATGATGGAAATTGTTCAGCTGTTTCTATCTTCTCATACACTGGTAATAAGGTCTGTTGTAAGTACTCACTTTGATAAACCACATCACCATCTGAATCAAAATAAATCTCCTTCAAATTGTCTTCTAATGCTATAGTACATGTTCTAAAGGATCCTCTTGTTTTCATAGATGCTAATATATTCTTCACTTTTTTCAGATGAAATAGTTCAGAATGATCAATTTGAAGTTGTTTTTCAAAGGGGATTTCATAATAAAAACGGGACCCTGTTGGCTGCAGCCACTTAAATTTATATACATTTTTCTTACTATCACTACTGTTTGCTTCTATAGCCATGCAAATTCTCATTGATGTAAAATTCATTCTTAAATATCGTTTTATCCAAATAACGGCTTGGAAATTTATAGTTATCACTATATTTTTTTTTTATCAGCTTAAGTTCTTGATTTATAAGTGTAATATCATACCCTTATTCATGTGAAGAGATAGCAGTTTGAATTCGTCTAAAAAGAGTTTATTATCGTTAAAATTCTACAATATAAATTATTAACAATAATAACATAACTAAAATAACTTATCAAATATACAAACCTAAAAAGAGAATCAAGAACAATGCTATTTCTTACGCCATTAAGTAATTTGACAATTGTACCATACAATTTACAATATGTCAATGTCAATAAAACTTAAACAGTCATACAACCTAAAACTTTAAATAACTAAAAATAACTAAGCCCTGCTGTTTCACTTAAAATAAACATAGGTTTACTTTTACATATATATATATATATATATATATATATATATATATATATATATATATATATGTATATATATATATATATATATATATATATATATATATATATATATATATATCTTTCCGAGTCTGTTGACCATAATTTTGTTCCACCATCAGTTTTGTTAGTTGTTAATATTATAAATATATTTGTTACAAGTAGTTTTGCTTTTATTTCAGTTCCTGCTTACAGTTATAATATAGCAGAACAAGGTCAATAGTGTCTTTTCGGTTTTTAAACATTATTACAGGGTATTAAATCAATAGTACTTTATTCCTTGTTGTTCATAACTTCATTTATTTTTTTGTTAATTTCCTTCAGAAATTAGCTGGCGCCCATTTTAGTATTTTCCTAGGCATCTCCGTATATTCTCTTATCTTACCCCTTTTATAGTTCCAGATTTTCCGGTGCATTATTATATTGTATTCTTTTGGTTAAAAGATCTCTTTTCCCCTTATCTCAAAGCCAAATTCTAGTGTAGTGAGGCTAGCCCGAATTCGTGCTTGAGGTTTTGTGTCTCTGTGTTCTTTTGAGCTAAGCCATTCTTTTTATTATAACTTCTTTGCTAGTTCTTCTCTAATTGATCATCTCCTTCTCCATATACCACCCCTAAATTTTATTTAGGTTTCAATTGGCGCTTTTGCGTTTGCAATTTGGTTAGGTTTCAATTGGCGCTTTTGGCGCAAACGTGGGGCCTCTTTTTTTTTGCACGTACTTTTGGCTTTATATCTATGGGTTTTTTTTTCTCCCACTTTAATTTCTGGTTGTGTACCTTTGGTGTTATATTTTAATTTTCAGCTGTTTTCTTTAACTCTTGGTTTCTTAACTGCAACATTGGTTTTTGTATTTCAGTATTTAGTTTATCTACATTATCTATTAAATATACCCGTAGTACCCTTGTTTTTGCTATAGTGTGGGTAGACTGAATAAATTGCTTTTTTTTGATTAACTAAATATCCATATTGGATTAATAATAAATAACATAAGTATATATTAAAAAGGAAAATTATTTAAATATTTTAAATTTAACTATCTTAACACTATAAAAGTCCGGAGTAGCACCAAAGTAATTCACCACTGTCTGGAAGTACCATTTTTTGAAATTCCTAGGTTTCTCAGGGATTGTAGCCGTACCTTGCATCTGAGTTCACGACTGGATAAACAAGCAAACATTACTGGTAAAATAATTCAATTATAATAATAACCTGGAAACATAGAGTAAGTTAGACTTTACCTATTTTATCATAGTTTCCCTCATATATTTTCTGGTATATTTCCAAGTTGTATAAACTGTCTGCTTTCAAGGTAGAGCATCTGTTAGGTCCAGAATTAGAGTACGAGTTGAGAGTCCGGCACTTAAACGATCCATCTTTGACAACAGTGGAAAGGAAAAGGGTAGTGTTGCGTGGTGCATTAAAGCAAGCTGCAGCAAATCGGAGTTATGCTGTTCTGTCTGCTTCCCATCTTAATTTTAAGGACGAGATTGCGGAACTAGAGGCTACTCTTGCAGATCTGGTGGTCAAAATTGGTTCTTTTGTTGGTTCTCCTAGTGATACTGCCTATGCTCGCTATACTTCTCGCTTAGGTCATGTTGCAGCTAGAGTCCATCTGTTAGAAGCTACAACAGAGGAAGAGGAGGAAGTGAAGAGGTCTCTTAATTTCAGGGTTCTGATTCTGGAAGGTAAACTTGATTGTAAAGTGATTCCACAGGCACAGTCAACTCCTCATAATGCTAGTGTTTCAGTAAATTCATTTCCCTTTGTTAAGTCTGCTCCTATTCATAAATGGAGTGTCCATTTTTCAGGTCAAGATACTGAAAATGTTGTTAGTTTCTTAGAGAAGGTAGAATGTCTGCGTATAGCGCGTGGTAACAGCGAGGAAGAGTGTTACTCTTCTGCTGCCGATTTATTTAAGGATTCAGCCTTCACTTGGTATCTCAATAACCGAGGTAGTTTTGCTTCATGGCAAGAGTTAGTTGCCAAACTTAGGTCAGATTTTCTTCCATATAACTATGAGGACAACCTTCTTGATGAAATTAAGTCTCGAAAACAAGCTCCGCAGGAGAAGGTAACTATATTTGTAAATGAGATTGTTAGTTTGTGTAAACGGTTGGAGACTCCTTTGTCTGAGTCACATATCATAAGGATCATTAGAAAAAATTTGTTGCCATCGTATCATTCTAGTCTGGTACTAATAGATATTTCTTCAATTGCTGACTTAACGGAAAAGTGTAAGAAGTTAGAGGAAGTTTTGTCATGGTCTTCTGACAACGTGTCCAGAGTCCCTATTCATCAGAATTTCAGAAATAATGACTCATCCTATTCTGGTAGGCCTAACTATTCTCGGTCTGGTAATGTCTCTTCTTTTAATTCGAAGCTTACCTGTTGGAATTGTTGTCAGTCAGGACATGGGTATTACGAATGTCCTGAGCCTAGAATTCGGTTCTGTTATGGTTGTGGACGTCAAGGTGTCCGTAAATTTGAGTGTGAATCCTGTTCGGGAAACGACAGAAGGGGTGGGTTGGCCCTGGCTCCTACTCCTCGTCAAAATACAGGGAATACAAACACTGTCCAAACTCCTTAAAAACCAAGGAACCGGTTTCTCGAGTCTGGATGCCCAAGCTTCCACAAGCCAAACATCTCACGCTCTACCGAAAGACAAAAAACCACAGAACGGCAAATACCAACCGAAGAGAGGACAACGTTAGTTGAGCATGAACACCGTGATTCTTCTGTAGTTTCTTCAAGTAATCTCTTGTCTTCATTTGTTGATTTAGATATAAACTCATTGTTATTTCGAAAAAACAAGGATAATCGTCCATATCTTAAAATATCTATCTTAGGACATTCTTGTTTAGCTTTACTGGACACAGGTTCTAATATCTCTATTTTAGGTTCTCTAGGTTTGGAATTTCTCCAGAATTCAAATGTAAATATAGGAATAGATCAAAGTTTGCAAGTGACTACAGCTGATGGTCAAATTCAACCAATTTTAGGTCAATTCACTACTGAGATTTCTGTTAGTTTTTGTAAAAGAATGATTACATTCTTTGTTATTCCTTCAGTTAAGAATTCAGTCATCCTAGGTATGGATTTTCTGAAAACTTTTAATAGTGAATTAAATTTTACTGAATTTTCCTTATCTGTGTCTTCTTTCAATATCTCTTGTGTCAATGCTGTTAAAGATATGGGTCGACTTAATGCTCAGGAATTAGAGCAGTTAAATAGTGTCATCACATCATTCTCTTCTATCTCATCGAAAAATCAGTTAGGCCGAACTCATCTCATCGAACATCACATTGATGTTGGTTCGTCTAAGCCCTTCAGGCAATATCAATATCCCTTGCCTCAAGCCTGGCATGAAAGTTTAGTAAAGGAGGTAGATGAAATGCTTAAGTTAGGTATTATTGAGCCCAGTACTTCTTCTTTTTGTAGCCCTCTGTGGCTGACAAAAAAGAAAGATGGGACTTTTCGTGTCTGTTTTGACGGACGTAAACTTAACGGTATAACTATGAACAGAGATGCTTATCCTATACCTCGTATAGATATCATCCTAAGTAAATTACAGAATGCAAAATTTATTTCATCTATCGACTTAAAGAAGGCGTTTTTACAGATTCCTCTCAGCGAGGAGAGTAAAAAGCTTACTGCCTTTGCGGTAAATGGCAAAGGATTGTATCAGTTCACTACAATGCCTTTTGGTCTTGTGTCTGCTCCTCAGACTATGTGTCGATTAATGGATTTGGTAATAGGTCCTGCTTTAGACCCATTTTGTCAATACTATCTTGATGACATTCTTGTCATTACTCCTGATTTCGAAACTCATATCTCTGTATTGCAGCAGTTGTTTCAGCGTTTAAAAGACGCAAATTTGACTATTAATTTGGATAAAAGCAGCTTTTGTCGTGACTCTATTAAGTTTTTAGGATATGTTGTAGATTCTCAGGGTCTTCGTACTGATCCGGATAAGATGTCAGCGATTCGGGATTTTCCTGTGCCTAAAAATACCACTCAGGTCCGTCGATTGTTAGGAATGGTTGGTTATTATAAGAAGTTTGTTAAGTCTTATTCGACCTTGTTGTCTCCTATCACAGATTTACTTCAAAATCGGAAAAAGGGACAAAATATTGTGTGGACTCCTGAGGCTAATGAAGCTTTCATTAAAATCAAGGAGGCTCTCACAAATTCTCCTGTTATGGTAGCCCCAGATTTTACTAAGCCTTTTTATCTGATGACAGATTGTTCTAACACTGCATCTGGAGATGTACTCTATCAAATGGTAGATGGAGAAGAACAACCTATAGCTTATACAAGCAAGAAATTAAATAAAGCCCAGAAAAATTATACTACAACTGAAAAAGAGTTGCTAGCTATAATTACTGGTATTGAACATTTCAGATATTTTCTTGAGGGTCGTTCTTTCACGGTCATAACTGACCATAGTAGTTTGGTGTGGTTACAGAATATGAAGAACCCATCTCCTCGTTTGGCTAGGTGGATTTTGAAATTGGCACAATATGATTATAAGATTGTTCATCGTAAAGCTGCAGGTGTAGTAGTCGCTGATGCACTCTCTAGAACGTTCGATATTAATTTGTTAGATTTATCTTCCTTGCAACCAGATGACTGGTATCGAAAAATGTTGTATGATGTACAGAATGTACCAGGTAAATTTCCTGATTTTAAAGTTGAACATGGTGTTTTGTATAAACATGTCTTAAGTTCCATGGATGCCCTTACTGGAATGTCGGATTGGAAGATAGTCGTTCCAACTCCTAATAGAGCAGAGGTTTTGGCCACTTTTCATGACCATCCTACTGCAGCTCATTTTGGTTTTTACAAAACTTTCCGTCGTATATCGGAACTCTATTACTGGCCGAAGATGCGTCAAACTGTACGTAGCTATATCGCTAAATGCAAAATCTGTGCTACATGCAAACCGACAAATCTTCCCCAACCAGGTTTAATGGGTAGTTATCGACGGATTGATTTTCCATTTTAACTTATATCTTTAGATCTCATTGGTCCTTATCCTAGGTCTTATAAAGGTTCTCAGTATGCCTTGGTAGTTGTTGATTATTTTACAAAATTTCCTTTGGTTCATACTATGTCTAAGGCAACTACTTCATCCATTATCAAGTATCTTGAGAATGAGGTTTTCTTAATTTATGGTGTTCCACAGATCGTGTCTTGCGATAATGGACCACAGTTCACAGCTAAGGCTTTTCGCGACCTCATGCCTAAATATAATGTCCAAAAGATCTGGTACAATGCGAACTATCATCCACAAGTCAATCATACCGAAAGAGTTAATAAATCAATCGTGACTGCTTTAAGGTCATATTCCTTTCCTGATCAAAGAGCTTGGGATACTCATATCCACTCTATAGTACAGGCTATCAGGACTTCTTCTAACGAAATAACCAAATGTCCTCCATCTTATTTGATGTTTGGTCGTCATGTTCCTCTTTCTGGTGATTATTTTGGTACAATTTCAGAAAATGCCAATAACTTTCCCACTATATCAGATAAATTACACCGTTTAGAAGATATTCAGCATCTTCCTGATATTTATGTGGATGTTCGCAAACGTTTGAAAGCATCTTATGCTAGAAATAAATGCCATTATGACTTGAGAAAACGAGAATTATCCTTCAGAATTGGAGATTCTGTGTTGAAAAGAAACTTTGTCAAATCTGATAAAGTGAACTTTCAATCGGCCAAGTTATGTCAGAAGTACATACCTTGCACAGTTATTAAGGTCATTTCTCCTTTAATTTATGAGTTGAAGGAAACTTCCACTGGCAGGAAACTAGGAAGGTTTCATGTCAAAGACTTACTGGAGGACAAGACAGTAGGTCCACATAACTTGTCAGATAATTTGGATTCTTCATCTTCAGATGAAGATTAACTGGTCCCTTATCAATGCTGTCCCAGTTTGGTTGTTTAAGATCGGTTTATCTATTTTTGTTTACCTGGCATAACAATAAGATGTTGTGCTATTTTGCCTTCTATTTTTTTTATCTTATCTTAATGTTGGTTATTATCTTAGTTTATGGACTTGTTAATTTTGTTGTTTGTTTTCTCTTAAAAGTCCAACTGCATATCATAGGAGTACAGGATGGATATATGGGAATTTCCCCATCTTGAGTTCTGAGTTGAATAGATATTTACAGGGATAATGCGGAAAACATTCCAAATATTTTCTTTAATAGTGTTGTATGGTTTTGTGGACCATGGCCATAAAGCTTATGTATTAATATTCACTTACTGTGTCGGTGTTTTAGCGTGGGTTCAGGATTGATCACCCTGGATGTGTGCCCTCACTTGGCTCAGAAATATATCAATACATATTAGTTGTTTCTTGAATGTCTCTTAGGTTGAAATTAGAATGTGTCATTTAGAATTGGATCGTTCTGATATTCAGCAGTAAGTAAGTCTGTTTAACTTGGTTTGTTATCTCCTATGTTGTTATCTTCTCAAGAATTTGAGTTTAACATATCTTAGTATCTTGAGTTTGTACCTATCTACCTACCATTTGTACGGATTGGTAGATGTGAGTTTATCTTTACCTTGAGTGTACCTTTATCTTTACCTTAATTGAGTTTATCTCGTACCTTTACCTTAATTGGTTTATCTCATACCTTTACCTTAAGTTAGTTATCTTTACCTTTACCTTGATAAGTTTATTTCTTATCTATATCTTATGAATATATATCTTATCTTTATCTTGATTATGGAGTCTTAAAAATCTGTCCTTTACTGTTCTTGTCGTGAGTAAAGAATTGGACCACGTCAATAGTACAGTTTGGGTATTACAGTTAGGATCTCTTTTATCTTTCCTTCTACCAAGTGTATAGCTGGTAGAAGTGAGTTTTGTGCATATCCTCTACCATGAGTAGATCTGGACTTGCAATTATCTTTTACCTTTTGTGCATATTCTTTACTACGAGTTGGGATTGCAGTTAACTTACTTATTTTTTTTTTAGCATACCCTATACCATGAGTATAGTGGGCTTGCTAGTATCTAGGCTTGCTAGTGCCTTTACCGATTGTGTGTTTTTCCTACCGCTGCTAAAGCAAGTAGATGTATTGAATTATCTTTTACCTTGAATTTTCGAATATGTTGCTGATATCCAGAACCATATCATATAGATGTTTAGGTTTGTAGTAATATAGTTTCAACTAGTCCTAATAAATTAAGCCCTCATTGAACTCTTGGGTGATTAATAGAATCTGTTCGCTCTAGTGTCAACGTTGGGTAAACTTGATAGGACTTTGTTTGAGTTTGTGTTGTGAATGGTTCTTGGTCCTATCTTTTAGAGGTTGTTAACACACCTCAGTAGTGTAGTTTATTTATAGTTTTACTAATACTTGGAAATATAGAATTTAAGTATTGTCGAAGGTTAATTTACTCTATATAAGGTTGAATTGAATTATATTGAATATATTGGTATTGAGATTGATATTGCTATAAAGTTATTGAATTATATTTAGAAAGTACCTAAGTGATTGGGTTATATGTTTTTTTTACTTTTCTTAATACTTTGTCTAAATAAATTAAATTATTTTAATTTTTTTTGGTAAATTACACATTATTAAATAGATCACATGCTGTCTGTCTACTGTACGTCTGTCAGTGTCATTACTTTTATCCCATCTCCTGAGTAAACAGTGTGGCTGATAAGCTCAAAATCCTTGTGATTGACACCACAACGTTTCGGCTTCATCGTATTCATCGTCTGGTTTGTCTTTAAGGCTAGATTGTCCTAGACAATAAAAAAAAAGGAAACTTCTGGTAAGTGGAAAGTTTTCCTTTTTTTTTCTGGAGTTGAGGGAGGATGTAGCAGTCACAACTGCTAACATATAATTAATTAATATTATTTATTATTAAAATCCTAAAACCCCTCAGAATCCCGTTTATGAAACGTTTATGGGCAATAGACGAGAACGATGCGCAAGTGTAACAACTACAGGTCAAGAGGCGCTCAGCTAAGGTCAGTTTTGGTCAACAACTCACACTGAGAGGTTTATTTCTCCAAGCCTTTACCGGCACTTTTCGTCTTAAAATCGGGTAGAAAATCTGGGATTGGATTTAATATTTTCCCCGAACATCAAGGGAGAAATTGGAACAAGTGATAAAAATCTTGATTGAAAAAAACCGGCTTCCAAATTTTCAGAAATGAATATTTAAAACCCGGTTTCCAAATCTACCGAAATAATTATTTAAAACCCAGATTTCACCCGATTAGGATAACGTTTAATATTAGAATTAGTTTAACCAAACACCTAATTCATCCCATTGGTAACCAGGAACCGATTGTCTCCAGAACCACAGCGTTGATCTTCATTCGTTTTTTTCGGAGCCTCAAGGATCGTCAGAGTCTTAAGGGGACTTATCCAGGACAGCTGTAGTGTTGTGACAGACATTAACAACTAGTTTCTCAGGGTTAAAGTTTTTCTTGTAATTTACAACTTTGTATATGCATATACCAAGGTTAGTACTTATTACAGTTTTTGTAACATTTATAAAAAGTTAGGCAAATAGTTATTAATTAATAAAATTAGATTCATTGTTAGGGAAGGGGTTCATGATTTTTGTATAGCGGTTTTTAAAAGGGAAGGGAAGAAATTTATGTATCAGGGTTTTTAAAAATTATATATATATATATATATATATATATATATATATATATATATATATATATATATATATATATATATATATATATTGTTATGATATGTGAATCCGATGCAAGAAAACTACAAGTTGCTCTTATTTACCGGCTAGCTTTATGAAGATAAAAATAATTTTTTTAAGTTGATTAATTTGTAATATTGTTAAATTTAGAAATGCTTTTAATAAAAATTATTGAACTCCTGAAAATAAAAAAAATTTGACAAACATTTATTCTACTCACCTTGTATTCTCTAAATCTGTATTTTGAATTTAAATTTTTTTTACTTATTTGTCTTAGAACATGCAGACTCTTAACTCAAGCGAGTTCTGTGACCTGTACTGCTTGATAAAGCTATATAAAATTATATAAAGCAAAAATCACCACACAAGAAGTTTTATTTTTAATGTACTGTGCAATTATTCACAAGTGATCAATTAAATATTACACAACGATATCTTGTATAATATATAAAAAAAATTATTTAAGATTCTTCCAATAAATAAGCCAATACTTAAACGTTTAATACTAATATGAATGGATTTAGATTTATGACGTAATACAATATTGAAGTAAGTATATGAAATTAGTGTTTTGTGAAGTTGCAACAAGAAATACTTGATCTAAGATCTAATACGTGTTTGTTTGTCAAAGTATTTATAACCTCACTTACTATCTTTTTAGAGCGAAAACAAAGGTTTATAATCCTTCAATTTTTTTAGTTTAACTGTTTTGTTTAATGATTTTAGTAAGCAAAAGAAACGGTGAATTATATTTGGTTAATATTACAAAAGCGATAATAAAATTTTTGTGAACTTGACTTCAAATTATTTTGTTTTTTAACACAAAGATGATTTAGAATGATATAGGCTGCTTAAAAAAAAAGGTAAGATTATTTCTAAAGAAATTTCAAAACTTGCGTTTAACTTTATTAAAGTTCACTTTCGTCTTTCAGATAATCCCTTCTCTAAAAATTTTATGGAAATCTTCAATAACAAAGATTGCATCTTTCAGTGACGTCTTCTAATGGATTAGGGCCGCAAAACTATCAGAATTATCTCTCCAATGGTTGAGAAATATTTATAAGTACCCAAAATGAATTTTAAATGATCTTCAGTCAAAAATAAACACCAAACGGTCTCTTTATTCAGCGAGAATTCAAATGAGTGGAAAAACTCACCTTTCTGGTAGCTGTGGACCTCTTTATGATGACTGCTAACAATTCCCTTATCGGAAAATATACTGTTAATCTGCAGGCTTTGCTAAAATTTAATCAGAAACGATGGTTTCTTATCGGCAAGGTAATTTGAATATACTTTGTTATAATTCAGGACTTTTTTAAGGTTTTTTAAAATACTTTTGAAAAATTGTGACTGCTGAAAAATAATCAAAAATTTTCTGCCTCTTCGTAACTATTGATTTTCTATCTTTTATTTTTCATTGCTTACCAGATCTCCAAGCATTTTGACAATGTTTTTTAAGATCTGACAGGATTTTTGTATATTTTTGACATTTATGATTAAAATAAAAAATATTTTAAATTTTCATAAATTGTTAAATCTTGAGAACTATATTGACTTTTGAAATGAATTGAAACAAATACTAGAGAATTTAAGCATTCTTTTGACATATAATTTCTACAACAAATTATAATTTAAATATTAAAATTTTTACTAACAAATTTGACATACACCAATTTTAACATGAATTAGTTGCTTTTATTTTGCTTTTATTTAATTTTAAAGCTATCTGAAAGCACTTTTGATATTGAATCACTGAGAATTGTCTTCAGATTACCTGTCCATTAAATATTATATCATTCTGAACTCTTATTTATGAGCTATATCCTATTTCACCTCCTAACACGTTTTATTTTCCGAGCTCTATCCATGTTAACTGTATGTTTACTAACAAATTGAAACTTCTTACTTTGTGAATAAATGACTTAAATATTTTATCTGTTTTAGGACTGTTGAAGATTCTATTGACTTGTATATATTAGAATTTGGATTATAATAAAAATTGTAATTAATTAATAAATACAAATTTATGGTTTTTATTTCCACTCGATCCGAAGTGGTTTGATATTTGCTTTTTGTATCTTTATGTTGTGGCTATATTGGCTTATTCTGTAAGTATCTCTTACATAAATAATATAATATATATATAACGAACAATAACTTAAGTTTAAATCATAATCAATTTCATGATCAACAATTGTTTTTGGTTTAATTTTTTTTTTTTATATATTTTTTTTTATTGAAAAGTGTTTATCAACCAACTATAACTCAGTGGCTATAATAACTCACATATTAAAAGAATCTTATTTCTATTATGCTGAATTTGTTTATAATAAACCAACTGGTTTTAATTATAATAATAATAAAATTATTTTGAAAACATTAATTAAATCTGGTGATACAATATAGTCCTTATTGGTTTGTTACATGTCTGTGAATTCTGCTTATTTTTGCTTTTAGTTTCTTTCTTATTGTTGAATCTAGTTTCAACTATTAAATTAACAACAATAATACAATTGTTTGAGTTAAATATATATGTGGTATATTCAATATTGTCATTTTGTTTTATGTTCATACTATTCATAAAAAAAACTGTTTAGGAGCTTTAATTTCATAACAATTCTCCAAAAATTAATATTTCATATTTGACAATTTTTTTGGCAAATATCAAATATTCATTTTTCTTTGACTGGTTTTTTTGCAAGTTGTGTGATTGTTTCTCTGAACGTCGACACAAGTGTATGTTTCAGTGATTTTATGAATGTGTGATGGTTAAAAACAATTAAATTTTTGATTCAGTTGCATATATATGGTATACAATTATGCTGCAGATAGTTTGAATGCTCTCTTTGAAAAAAAATAATAATTAGTTTTGTTCTTTTAATTTTGCATTTGTAAGCTTAGGTTGCTTTAGTTTGTTTTATTAATGCATGTTTTATTTTGAATATATACAAAAAAATATAGAGTTTAAGTTTTATTTAAGCACGTGTGAGCTGCATTTTGTGGTTAGAGTGTAAGCTAGTTTGAATGTGACTTTATTATCATTCGGTTATTTTTAATAAGTTTTCGTTGAGGGTTGAGTTTATATTCTACTTTTGAATCCATTTTATAGTTGTTTTTCTTCCTTGGTTTCTTAGAGTTCTGCCATCTTCGTTTCAAATTTTTCCTCTCCAATCCTTCTTCTGTAATTCCATTCCAAGTTTTATTATTATACTGCATAATTATATCATTATAATCTTTCATAATTCATCATAATTCATATTATATTATATATCATATTCATAATCATAATATCCGCAATAATTCATATTTCATCATTTTTCATAAATAGCATTATTATTATTATTATTATTCCATCTTCTGTATCCCATTCATGTCCTTTACTTAAAAAAAAAATTGTTTCATTTTATACATATAACTTAAAATTAATAATGTCTTCTTATTTCTTCACTTATTGTTCATATTTGTAAATGTCTTTTATGTTAAAAACTCCTCTAAGATACCCACTCTCAGGATATTTCAATAAATAACTATTTTCTCCATCTTCTGTTTCAACTTCATAAGGTCCCTCCAATGGTGGTAAAAGTTTGTTACAAATGTTATCTCTATAATTGCTTACCCTATGTGCTCTAATTAATACTAGTTCTCCTTTTTGAAATTTTTGGTTTGTTCTCATCTTCCTTTTGTTTTGTCTTTTCAAATATTTCTCTCCATTCTTGATGATTCTTAGTTTTACATCTTGACAAATTTGGTCATATTCAGGTTCTATTTCTATAATCCAAGGTCTTTCTGGTCTTATCCTTTTCATTAGAAATAGTGGTATCTCATTAGTCACAGTGTTTGGTAACTGATTTATGTATTGTTCTATCCTTAATAAATGTTGATCCCATACAGTGTGTTTGTTTTCTATTGATATTCTTAAAAATTTTATCACTTCTTGAATATATCTTTCCGAAGGATTTGATTGAGGATGTCTGATGCTTGTAAAACTTAATTTGGTTCCATTTCTTGTCATAAAATTCTTGAATCGGTCGTTTTGGAAATATGTGGCATTATCCAGTATGCATTGTTTAGGTTTTCCTATTTCTTCAAAATAATTGTTTAAATTATTTATGATAGTGTTGACTTTTGTATTTTTACTGGAATAAAGTTTGATGAATTTTGAAAATAAATCTACGATTACCATGATATGTTTATGTCCATTTCCTTCCGTTTGTATCAAGTCACTCAAAAAATCTATAGCTATTATATCTAAGGGCTCTTGTGCTATTATATTTTTGGGAGTATTCCAATTTGAAAAATTCTTCGATTTTTGTCTTTGACAAGTATGACATTTTCTAGTCAAGTTTTTGATTATGCTTGTATCCTTCTTGGTGATATAGTTTTCTCGAAACATTAACCATATTTTCTTACTACCCGCGTGTCCATTCTTTTCATGTAAATCCTTCAGTATTTCTTCGGCTAAATTTTTGCTGATGTAATATAACTCTTGCTCTCCAATTCTTTTAATGTAAATTTGATCTTTCAATATACATCTTTCCTTTTCTTTCTGTGTTAAATTTTGCTGATCTTCTCTAATGGCTTGTTTTGAGTACATTCCCTCCTGTTCTTTTAATATATTTAATCCGATTTGAATTTTTCTCTCTTCTCTTGTTCCTTCCTCTTCGTTCCTTGTCAAGGCATCTGCAATGACATTATCTCTTCCTTTTATATGTCTAATTTCGAAGTTATATTCTTGAAGTAGTAAAGTCCCACGATGTATTCTATTATTAAGCAATTTGTTATTCATGATATTTATTAACGATAAATGGTCAGTTTCAATATAAAATTTTGATCCTAATAAATAATACCGAAATTTTGTTACACAAAATAGTATGCTAGCAAATTCCAATTCGGTGACACTATACCTCTTCTCGTAATTTCTGGTTACACGTGACACAAATGAAATAGGAACTTCTTCATCGTCCTGGACTTGTAACAACACTCCTGCAAATTTGTGCATGGAAGCATCTGTCTGTAGAATGAATGGCAAATCGTACCTGGGGTGATAAATTCTTAGATTAGTCCGAAATATGTCCTTTAAATTTTGAAAGGCCTGGTTTTGTTCTTCTTTCCATTTCCATTTTTGATCCTTCTTCAATAGTTGAATTAATGGTAATTCTTTCTCACTCAAGTCTGGAATTAATCGTTTAAAGTAGTTGATTAGGCCTATAAATCCTCGTAAATTTTTCAAATTTTTCGGTGCTGGATAGTTCATTATTTTCTCAATTCTTTCTTCGTCCATAGAAATACCACTTCTGTCTAATTTATATCCTAAATACGTGACCTCTTGTTGATAAAACTGGCATTTGTTTAAGTTAATTTTTAATCCTGCTTCATTCAATGCATTCAACAAAATATTTATGTGTGTTAAATGTTCGTGTGATGTGTGAGAATAAATGAGAATATCGTCAATGTAGTGTATAATAAAGTCTTCGTATTGATCCAAAATTTGATGTAAAGCACGTACAAGAGCTGAACATGCACTTTGCAAACCGTATGGAACTACTTTAAATCTATATATTACCCCATCTATCGAAAAGGCTGTAAAATCCCTACTATCTTTATGCAATGGTATCAACCAAAAGCTATGCTTCAGGTCAATTTTTGTAAAATAATTTGATTTAGTTATTTTTCCAAAGATTGCATCTACACTTTGTGGTGCTTCATATTGTGGTGTTGAATATTTGTTAATGTTCCTGGCATCGAGGCATAATCTTAACTCACCATTGCTCTTCTTCACTACCACTATAGGGTTTATGTACTTTGAATTGCTGTTTTCAATTATTCCGTTTTGTAACATCTTCTCTATCTCCTTTGAAACTTCTTTCCGGTATTTATAAGGAATTGGATATGTCTTCGATTTAAAATTTTCTATTCCTTTTACCTCAATTTTATGCATGTACTTTTCAGCCACTCGGTTTTCGGATTTTATCAAACCATCATATTTTTGCAACAATCTTCCTACATCTTCTTTCCATTCTTCTGCACATACTAAATTTTCTTCCAATTCCATTTTACTTTCTTCTGGTTCATTATTTATAAAATTGTAGTTTGTATGATTTTGAATATTGTTAATTTCCTTTATCTTTAATTCCTCTTGTTTTGATTCCTCGTCTTCTGTATTTCCAAATTTCAGTACTTCTTCTTGAATTTGTAAAGTTTTGTTTACATAATCGATGACCATTCCATTTCTGTCCATTTCGTCTGTCCCAATCAAAATATCATGTCTCATGTTTTCTACTATTATGAATTGCATACTATATTCGGTTGTATCAAATAATACTTTTCCCACTATTCCCTTCTTTGCTTCATATAGTTTTTTGTTGTTTGCACCCACTAGATTAACCTTTGGAATTGAATAACAATATTTTTGAAAATTTAATTCATTAATAACTTTATTGTCAATTAGTGAAACTTCAGAACCCGTGTCTATTAAAATTTTAACTTGTTTTTGAAAGAATTTACCCTGAATTAAAATTAACCCTTGCAAATTTTGATTTTTCTTTTCTTCCCCAAATGTTATGAACTCCCTTGGATGCTCATAGTGACATACGGCCGCATTTAGCAGGTGCTTTATTGAAAATTTGGTGATTGTGAATCTGTTGTGTATTGTGTGTCAAAGGGTTGTGATGGTGATGATGTGTTGAGTGTTTCAATTGGTGACTCTTGTTGACTGACGTCGGTGTATGATTGATGGTGACTTAGAAAATTCACTTGTCTTTTTTGGTTATTTCTATTTATATCTTCTAGACTTCTAGTGTTATGGTTTCGATTGTTTGTGTAGTTTTGATTTGACTGTTGTTGTGAATTGTTTGTCTGATTCTGTTGAATGGCACTGTTTGAAAATGCATGATTCATATTGCCATTGGAGTTAAAGTTTCTGTTGTTATTATTGTAATTATTTCTGTTAAAATTTCCGTTGTTTTGATTATTGTAATTACCGTTTTGATACCGTCCATTATTTCCATAGTTATTGTTGTTAGTTTGATTGTTACGATTATAGTTTTGGCGATTAAAGTTCTGATTATTTTGGTTGCGGTAGTTATTATTATTATTCCTAAAGTTCGAGTTATTATAGTTGTTGTTACCATTATTTTGTCTATAGTTATTGTATAGTTATTGTTAAAATTACGATGATTATTGAAATTATTGCTGTTCTGATTATTGTTTCTGCTGTAGTTATTGCTCCCATTGAAGTTGTTATTATTGTTATTATTTGCTTGGTCATTGTTTTGATACATGGGGTTTCGTTGCTCATGCATCATCAAAAATTGGCACAGTTTGTCTATTTCTTTAAAGTTGTATAACATCATGATATCTTCCAATGTCCGATCAAAGTGTTGCACGATACAACCCACAATGTATTCTTCGTTAAAACCACAGTCTAAGTATTGAGCTGTGCTGTAAATTTGCATGGCGTACCGGTGGTATGACATGCTACGATTTGGGTTGTATTTGCCACTTAACAGCTCGTTTTTGATTGAACGCTGTTGTGCTTGACCCCAGAAATATTCACTGAATTTGGTCGCAAAGTCTTCCAGATCCACCAACTCATTTTCTTTGTTCGAAAACCATAGTAACGCCTCATCCGTCATCTGGTTTCTGATGAATTCTTTAAAGTCTTCGAAATTTCTGTAAGATGCATATCTGTGCCTAAGGAATTTCATGAAAGGTACTGGATGCTGCTGTTTTATTCTTCCACTAAAATAGATTTTACAATCTCTTTCGACCGTTTGTACAACCGGCCTTGCATCCAATTCCTTCTGTGTCACTTCTTTAAGAGACTCTTGTACTCTCCCAATTTCTTTCTCCATTATCTCTTTGGTCTTATTCATATTTTCATCTATTTCATCTTCTTTTTTCTTCCACTGTTCATTAATGTCTCGTCGAAATATCTCTTCCTTCTGCTCAATATGATGCTCCAGCTGTACTGCCAACACTCCCATTTGTTCGTCAATATCTTCGAACTTTTTTTGGTTATTTTGTTGTTCTAGCTTCAAATTTTGTTCCATTAATTCAATCTTTTTATTTTGAGTTTCATTATTCTTTTCCAGCTGTGCCGATAACACTTCCATTTGTTCTTTGCACTGCTCTTCCATCTTGGCCATTTCTAGGGTTAACTCTTCTTTTACTTCTTCTATCTTCTTTCCCAACTTATCCTCAACCTGTTGTGCCATCTGTTGTATTTTGTCATCAAAATTTTGTGTTATTTCCCGTTTTATTTCTTTTTTTGTATCTTCAAGTTCTTTTGTCATATGTTGTTTATTTTCTTCTGCTTTCTGGTTTATATTTTGCTCAGTTTTTTTTATTTCCTGTAACAAAATTGCCATCATCTTGTGAAAGTCCAATTCATCCTTCTTTACGGGCTGAGCTTGGTCTCCACTTGCCATTTGCCTTTCCATTTGTGCTTCTTCTGGCTGTCTTTTCTCCTCCATTGTCTCCTGTACTTCTTCAGTCTCTTTAATTTGTTCTTCGGTTCTGTCTGTCACTTCCTGTTCTTCTTCTACGTTCTTATGTGATCTAGTCTTTCTTTTGTCCATGTTTATTTTTATTTAATTTCAATTCACTCAATAAACTTATTATCTACACAAATTATACTCTTAACACCCTGTATATTATGTTATTAAATGTTTAAGGTACACCACTGGTTAATACTTTGTTATAATGCACTACCTGTCACCGTCCAAATACACAGCCACACGTTGGGCTCGCCAAATTGTTATGATATGTGAATCCGATGCAAGAAAACTACAAGTTGCTCTTATTTACCGGCTAGCTTTATGAAGATAAAAATAAATTTTTTTAAGTTGATTAATTTGTAATATTGTTAAATTTAGAAATGCTTTTAATAAAAATTATTGAACTCCTGAAAATAAAAAAAATTTGACAAACATTTATTCTACTCACCTTGTATTCTCTAAATCTGTATTTTGAATTTAAATTTTTTTTACTTATTTGTCTTAGAACATGCAGACTCTTAACTCAAGCGAGTTCTGTGACCTGTACTGCTTGATAAAGCTATATAAAATTATATAAAGCAAAAATCACCACACAAGAAGTTTTATTTTTAATGTACTGTGCAATTATTCACAAGTGATCAATTAAATATTACACAACGATATCTTGTATAATATATAAAAAAAATTATTTAAGATTCTTCCAATAAATAAGCCAATACTTAAACGTTTAATACTAATATGAATGGATTTAGATTTATGACGTAATACAATATTGAAGTAAGTATATGAAATTAGTGTTTTGTGAAGTTGCAACAAGAAATACTTGATCTAAGATCTAATACGTGTTTGTTTGTCAAAGTATTTATAACCTCACTTACTATCTTTTTAGAGCGAAAACAAAGGTTTATAATCCTTCAATTTTTTTAGTTTAACTGTTTTGTTTAATGATTTTAGTAAGCAAAAGAAACGGTGAATTATATTTGGTTAATATTACAAAAGCGATAATAAAATTTTTGTGAACTTGACTTCAAATTATTTTGTTTTTTAACACAAAGATGATTTAGAATGATATAGGCTGCTTAAAAAAAAAAGGTAAGATTATTTCTAAAGAAATTTCAAAACTTGCGTTTAACTTTATTAAAGTTCACTTTCGTCTTTCAGATAATCCCTTCTCTAAAAATTTTATGGAAATCTTCAATAACAAAGATTGCATCTTTCAGTGACGTCTTCTAATGGATTAGGGCCGCAAAACTATCAGAATTATCTCTCCAATGGTTGAGAAATATTTATAAGTACCCAAAATGAATTTTAAATGATCTTCAGTCAAAAATAAACACCAAACGGTCTCTTTATTCAGCGAGAATTCAAATGAGTGGAAAAACTCACCTTTCTGGTAGCTGTGGACCTCTTTATGATGACTGCTAACAATTCCCTTATCGGAAAATATACTGTTAATCTGCAGGCTTTGCTAAAATTTAATCAGAAACGATGGTTTCTTATCGGCAAGGTAATTTGAATATACTTTGTTATAATTCAGGACTTTTTTAAGGTTTTTTAAAATACTTTTGAAAAATTGTGACTGCTGAAAAATAATCAAAAATTTTCTGCCTCTTCGTAACTATTGATTTTCTATCTTTTATTTTTCATTGCTTACCAGATCTCCAAGCATTTTGACAATGTTTTTTAAGATCTGACAGGATTTTTGTATATTTTTGACATTTATGATTAAAATAAAAAATATTTTAAATTTTCATAAATTGTTAAATCTTGAGAACTATATTGACTTTTGAAATGAATTGAAACAAATACTAGAGAATTTAAGCATTCTTTTGACATATAATTTCTACAACAAATTATAATTTAAATATTAAAATTTTTACTAACAAATTTGACATACACCAATTTTAACATGAATTAGTTGCTTTTATTTTGCTTTTATTTAATTTTAAAGCTATCTGAAAGCACTTTTGATATTGAATCACTGAGAATTGTCTTCAGATTACCTGTCCATTAAAGATTATATCATTCTGAACTCTTATTTATGAGCTATATCCTATTTCACCTCCTAACACGTTTTATTTTCCGAGCTCTATCCATGTTAACTGTATGTTTACTAACAAATTGAAACTTCTTACTTTGTGAATAAATGACTTAAATATTTTATCTGTTTTAGGACTGTTGAAGATTCTATTGACTTGTATATATTAGAATTTGGATTATAATAAAAATTGTAATTAATTAATAAATACAAATTTATGGTTTTTATTTCCACTCGATCCGAAGTGGTTTGATATTTGCTTTTTGTATCTTTATGTTGTGGCTATATTGGCTTATTCTGTAAGTATCTCTTACATAAATAATATAATATATATATAACGAACAATAACTTAAGTTTAAATCATAATCAATTTCATGATCAACAATTGTTTTTGGTTTAATTTTTTTTTTTATATATTTTTTTTTTTATTGAAAAGTGTTTATCAACCAACTATAACTCAGTGGCTATAATAACTCACATATTAAAAGAATCTTATTTCTATTATGCTGAATTTGTTTATAATAAACCAACTGGTTTTAATTATAATAATAATAAAATTATTTTGAAAACATTAATTAAATCTGGTGATACAATATAGTCCTTATTGGTTTGTTACATGTCTGTGAATTCTGCTTATTTTTGCTTTTAGTTTCTTTCTTATTGTTGAATCTAGTTTCAACTATTAAATTAACAACAATAATACAATTGTTTGAGTTAAATATATATGTGGTATATTCAATATTGTCATTTTGTTTTATGTTCATACTATTCATAAAAAAAACTGTTTAGGAGCTTTAATTTCATAACAATATATATATATATATATATATATATATATATATATATATATATATATATATATATATATATATATATATATGTGTGTATATATATATGTGTATATATATGTGTATATATATATATGTGTATATATATATATATATATATATCTTTCCGAGTCTGTTGACCATAATTTTGTTCCACCATCAGTTTTGTTAGTTGTTAATATTATAAATATATTTGTTACAAGTAGTTTTGCTTTTATTTCAGTTCCTGCTTACAGTTATAATATAGCAGAACAAGGTCAATAGTGTCTTTTCGGTTTTTAAACATTATTACAGGGTATTAAATCAATAGTACTTTATTCCTTGTTGTTCATAACTTCATTTATTTTTTTGTTAATTTCCTTCAGAAATTAGCTGGCGCCCATTTCAGTATTTTCCTAGGCATCTCCGTATATTCTCTTATCTTACCCCTTTTATAGTTCCAGATTTTCCGGTGCATTATTATATTGTATTCTTTTGGTTAAAAGATCTCTTTTCCCCTTATCTCAAAGCCAAATTCTAGTGTAGTGAGGCTAGCCCGAATTCGTGCTTGAGGTTTTGTGTCTCTGTGTTCTTTTGAGCTAAGCCATTCTTTTTATTATAACTTCTTTGCTAGTTCTTCTCTAATTGATCATCTCCTTCTCCATATACCACCCCTAAATTTTATTTAGGTTTCAATTGGGGCTTTTGCGTTTGCAATTTGGTTAGGTTTCAATTGGCGCTTTTGCGTTTGCAATTGAATAGGTTTCAAGAGACAAATGAGGAGGAAGTCAAAACGAAAATAACGGTGCACACGACAACGATAAAGGAGGACATATGCGAGAGATTCTTAAATTTAGAAAGAATGAGAAGAGTACTTTCATATTGTAGGAGATTTGCAGACAAATGCAGAAAAAAGAAGGACAATGGAGAAAGTCAGCTTACAGTCCAAGAATTAGAGGAAACGCTATTAAAGGTGATAAATCACACACAGCAAGCCTACTTCAAACAAGAAATAAATAAGCTGAAGAAGAAACAGCAATTAGACAAGAAAAATAAATTAGCGTCATTGGTACCATTCCTGGATAGACAAGGAATTCTAAGTGTCACCGGAAGACTGAGACACACGAATCTAAAGTACGGAGAAAAACATCCGATAATTTTTAAGGTGCAGGAGGTATAAAACCCAAGCAGCACAACAATTAATGGGAGATCTACCGAAAGACAGAGTGAACCCGAGTCATCCCTTTACTAACACAGAGATAGATTATGCCGGGCCAATAAAAATAAGTACCACGAGAGGCAGAGGACAGAGGAGCTATAAGGGCTACATCTCAGTATTTGTGTGTCTGTCAACGAAGGCAGTACACCTTAAGGTAGTAAGCGATATGTCTACGGATGCATTCATCGCAGCGTTCAAGAGATTTACGGCACGCAGAGGACAGTGCAACAACGTATACAGCGATAACGGAACCACATTCGTAGGAACAGCAAATTTGTTGAAAAAAGAAAATCAAAAAATAGATGACGAGATAAAACAAGGATTACTGGCACTAGGTACCCAGTGGCATGTCATATCTGCATATGCACCACATTTCGGAGGATTATGGGAGAGCGCAGTGCGAATAATGAAATATCACTTGAAAATAATCATCGGGGAAACAGTTCTAACATATGAAGAATTGAGTACGGTGCTGGCACAAATAGAAGCATGTATGAACTCGAGACCATTATGTGGGTCATCAGAAGACCCTGAAGGGAAAATAGCCCTGACACCAGCTCACTTCCTTATAGGGAGAGAAATTATATCACCAAATCGGGAAGAAGAGCTTACGACTTATTTGAAGATGCCGACGAGGTGGAGATTATTGGAGAAAATAAAAAGAGACTTCTGGAAAATTTGGAAACAGGAATACCTGCACCAACTACAACAGAGAAATAGATGGCATAAGGCGCACGCTAACATAAAAGAAGAAGAAATAGTTATAATTAAAGAAGAGGATACACCTCCAGGCAGATGGCCATTAGCGAGGGTAACAGAAACACACCCTGGAGCGGAGGGATTAACCAGAGTAACAGTGAGAAAGGCAAACGGGAAACTGACTAAAAGACCCATACATAAACTAATACGACTGGAAGAAGAGAAACAGGAAAAGCCGAAGAAGGCAGCAGCACTAAGATGGAAGAAAATACTAGTAGCTATAATGTTTTTAACGATGTTAAAACCCATAAAGGCAGAACCGTATAAAATATATAATCCGGTACCAGGATTTTTCACAGAAGACCTTGGAGAGGTCGTCATAGACCGGGGAACATTTCGAATAAAGGTGTTACTCGAAAAAGGAAGAATTCGAACAGAGCACCAACTAATAGGAAATATGATACAAGGCGTACGAGAACTGTGTCATGAGATAAAAATCGTGAATTGTAAGGATATAATAGAGAAGTTTATTGTCAGGCCATGGAGTGGGGTGTCAACTTTGGAAAAATGGCGTGCGCCCTATTCTTCATGCTATGGCATGCTGGACGAGCCATACAGTCTGTAGTCAACACCCCGAGGTATGAGCGGGAACACAAAGTGAATAAATACTCATACGCTTATGAAACGCACCTGGCGGATCATAAGGGCCTTCACATTTTACTCTTTTTCAACTTGTCTTGAGTGAAATGTCTTTAATCTTTCCTATCAGCCTCTCTTGGCTAACTCTTGTTTCTTCCGACCCCGAATGGCGATTAGGTTTCCGAAGGCAGACGGGTCACTATATTTCCTTCTTCTACTACAACTCTAAAACTCGCCAACACGCTTGGCCAGCGCGGCGTTTCAAGGCCAAATTTCCCCTCATGATGGATACATCAAGTGTACGGCCCTCAGTCCCCGGCGGTTCCAATTTCCCTGACCAAGGTGGCGGTCAGAATAGTGTTGGAGCAGAGGGTGCTAAGAATCACCGGAAGAGATCAGGCCACCAAAACAAACGACAAATGCATATATGTGCCTACAATGTACAAACTTTATCAACAGAAGCATCAATGATAGAACTGGAGAATGAACTACAACACATAAAATGGGATATAATCGGTATAAGTGAAGTTCGACGTCGAAAAGAAGATCAAATAATACTTAAGTCTGGAAATATGTTCCATTTCAGAGGAAACGAAGATTCATCTGTTGGAGGAGTGGGTTTTTTAATCCATAAAAAATGGGTACCAAACATAATCACAATAAAAAGTATATGTACCAGAGTCATTTATCTTATTTTTAAATTAAACCCAAGATACAAACTTAAAATTATACAGGCTTACGCACCAACTACGAGTCACCCGGATGAGGAAGTTGACCAATTTTATGAAGATATCAGAGCAGCTATACAAACTTCAAAAACACATTACACATTGATAATTGGAGATTTTAACGCCAAATTGGGATTCAAACAAGATGATGCAGAATCTGCTATGGGAAACTTTGGATTTGGTGAGAGAAATGAGAGAGGTAACAGGCTTCTTGACTTCTTACATCAGGAAAATCTCTTTGTGATGAACTCATTCTTCGGAAAGAAACCCCAACGTAAGTGGACATGGAAGAGTCCGAACCAAAGAACAAAAAATGAGATTGATTTCATAATATCAAATCGGAAAGATATTGTTCAGGATGTAACAGTATTGAATAAATTTTCAACAGGGAGCGACCATAGACTAGTTAGAGCAAAAACCACTTTTAACACTGAAGTTGAAAGAACAAAAATGATCCTCAAAAAGAAAAGTGGAAGGTGGCTGTTCCCAGAAGATATAACACTTTACGAAGAAAATATTAAGACTAGTTTGGATACACACGACTTAGAGAATATCAGCATCAATGAAATGAACAATAATATTACTCAAATATTGAAAGAAGCTGAAAAGAAATACTGTCCTCGTCCTGAAAATAATAACAAAAAATTAAGCCACAACACAAAACATCTTCTAGAGGAAAGAAGAAAACTTAGGGAAAATCAGGATCATAACCAAAATGAACTAAGAATTTTGAATAAGACAATTAAAAAGGAAGTTAGAAAAGATCTGAGACGATACAATACGATGGAAATAACTAGAGTAATAGAAGAAAACAAAAGCTTGAAAGTACTCAGACAGAGCATGTCCATTGGAAGAAAAAACGTCCACAAATTAAAAAATGAACAGGGGCAAATCATTGAGGATAGAATTCAAATTATGAATACGATAGAGAGTTTTTATAGACAACTATACAAAGAACAGCAATGTAACCGGAGTGGATCATTACCAAAGATAATCAATCAGGGATCTGAAATTTTACCGGACGTAACACCCAATGAAGTTCGAAGGTCAGTGCAAGAAATGAAAAACAATAAGTCCCCCGGAGGCGATGAAATAGTGGCAGATGCCTTGAAGGTGGCTGGAAAAAGATTATGGCAGGTCCTTGCCAAACTATTCACTAGATGTTTGCAGGAAGCAATAACACCAACCCAGTGGTATAACGCAGAAATTATCATACTTCATAAAAAAGGGGATGCTACCGACCTCAGGAATTACAGGCCCATAAGTCTACTTTCACATATTTATAAACTATTTACAAAAATAATTACGAAACGACTAGAAAATAAACTGGAATTTTATCAGCCCATAGAACAGGCGGGTTTTAGAAAAGGCTATGGAACAAACGATCACCTACTGGTAATAAAAAATCTTATAGAAAAATGCACTGAATATAATAAACCACTAGCTTTAATATTTGTCGACTATGAAAAGGCATTCGACACCGTAAATCAACAAAAAATGTTGGAAGCCTTGACAGAATGCCGAATTGACTATCGGTATTTAAATATAATTAAACATATATACCAAAACGCAACAGCCAGTGTTAGAGTGGGTGATCGTCAAACCCAGAAATTCCCGATACAACGTGGAGTACGCCAGGGGGACACCATATCGCCGAAACTGTTCACTACGCTTTTGGAATATATATGTAAAAGGGCAAAACTGACCGACAAGGGCATAAACATAAACGGAGAAAAGCTTAGCCATCTAAGGTTTGCAGATGATATTGTACTAATAGCTGATAGGATAGATGAGGCCAAAGAACTTTTAAATCAGCTCTACCTTTCCTCGCTAGAAGGGGGATTGAAAATAAATATATCTAAAACCCAGATGATGACAAATCTTGTAGTCAGCGAAGATATATGCGTAGGAACAAGATCCATAGACCAGGTAATGGCCTATAAATACCTAGGTCATGAGATTCGCATAGGAAAAGATAACCAAACCGTTGAGCTTCTCCGTCGTATAAGACTGACTTGGGCAGCCTTCGGCAAGCTGAACCATATTTTCAAATCGTCTGATATACCAATATGCCTTAAAAGAAAAACGTTTAATCAGTGTGTTTTGCCAGTGTTAACTTACGGTGCCGAAACGTTGACCATGACAAGGAGAACAGTTCAAAAGATCCGTGTGTGTCAAAGGGCGATGGAGCGTGCTATGTTGGGCGTTTCACTACGAGACAAGATCCCAAATCGCCAGCTACGACAAAGAACAGGAGTGGCTGATGCAGTAGAGAGAGTAGCAACACTGAAATGGAACTGGGCAGGTCACGTGGCTCGAATGACAGATAATAGATGGACAAAGCGGATACTGGAATGGAGACCAAAAGATGATGCCTACCGAAGCAGAGGTCGTCCACCAACACGTTGGACTGACGATCTAAAACGTTGTCATAGGAATTGGATGCAAGAGGCACAAGATCGAAATAGATGGAAAATTATGAGGGAGATCTATGTCCAGCAGTGGATAAGCGAAGATTGAATGATGAATAGAGAAGTTAGAGGAAGGACAAAGAAAGGCGGAGTCAGTAAGCGAGGGGTTGACAGTAGAAATAAAAGGAAGGGAAAGAAGAGGAATATTAGGAACAATATTAACCTCAGTATTTGGAGTCAATGACGAAGCCTACAGTAACATTGAAGCATTAGATAATAACCAAAAGGAGCTAATAAAGGGATCAGAGCACCAGGCGAAGATAATGTTAGAAACAATAACATCAATCAATCACACAGAGAACAGGATAAACGAGCAAATGAACAAGTTTAACAAAGCACTAATCACAGGTCTACAAGAAATATCTAAAGGACTTAACGAAGTAGAAGACAAAGCACAAAAAGTAGAAACCGAATATAGCACGTTACGAATACAAACGATAGCATTACAAGTTGTGGACTTCATTAACGAATATACTCAATTTTACGAGGGAATATTAAACCTTCACTATAACCACGGACACTTCATTGATATAGTGAAACCGGGTGAAATAACCAAATTAATGGGGAAAGCAGGGCAGATACTGCCTCAAGGGGTCGAATTACGACGACAACCCATTATAGAAACAGAAGTCAGTCATGACGACAGATATATAAAAGTCATCGGCTACTTCATAGTGACAGGGAAAAATAAGTACAGCATGCTCAAAGTCACGGCCATACCACTTAACGTTGAGGGGTCGGTGTTGCGCACATTTGTCGCCCCAAGGAATCTACTGGTCGTAGATTATAACACACTGCACTACTTCGAATTGACCGCGGAAGATAGAGAAAGGTGCTTACTGTTGACAAAGGCGCAGATAGCGTGCTCACCAACGGCTATAAGAAACATGGATACCCAACCAAACTGCATACTTGAAGAAATTTATGAGCGATCTAAGAATAGCACATGTCCAGTGGTAGCCAGGACAATACAGACAGCTCAATGGAGTAAGATGGGTACTCCCAACCTCTGGCTAGTTATCACGCCAGTCACGATACACATATCCATTATTTGCGATGGAAATCGGAGCGAAAGAGTACTGGAACGAGTCACATTCCTGAAGCTTTCACCCAAATGTATCGCCCAAACGAAAAATATTACATTACTCCCCACTAGCAGTGGGGTGGACAGAGCAGTGACGAGTTACCTGAAGTCGCCAATCACTCCCGTGGCCCAACTGGTGGCGAGGACACCCCGCAAGTTTAACACGCCTCTAAACACCTACCTTGACATACCAGGAGGAGAGATACGTTATGTGTTACTTGAGGAGGAGAGTCTGGAACAAGAAATGACGCATACGCAGTGGCGATCGATTCACGAATCTAATTGGCAATATTTTGTGGCCACCGGGATCATTACTATAATGGTAATAATTGGGATACTCACGTTATGGAAGTACCGTCCTGTTGCACCACTATGTCGTTCAGGGAATCCACAAACTCAGACCAACGAACAGGAAGTGCCTGTATTAGTTAGTAATCGGCACAACAATGTACCGTCGACTTCCCAAGTTGACATCCCACTTTCCACATTTTCATCCAATTGCCCTAATTTTAATCTAGAGATAGAGTCGGACATTGATAGCTAGGGTACGGTTGGAAGATTATTGATTATTCTTAAACTATTTATAATTTATCATGTTTGAATTTTACTATGTTATGTAATACTTATATGTAAACTTTGAGTATTGACACTTGGGCCAGATTTCCCGATTCCGCAGTATGTCCAATATCAAATCTCCGCCAAAATATTGACCCAATTAAAGTTTATATAAAACTAATATCTCTTGCCTAGAAAAGCATTCAATCAATATTCACTTAACGAACTTGATAGTCTTCAACGATCAACTTCATCTGTCTCTACTCAAAGTAATCCCGGGTCAACACCCATAGTGTACGTCTCAACAATAAACTCTGCTACTATTATTTGGTGTTTCCATTACAACTGAACGAACATCTTCACTGAGCCAACGAAGGGGATTTGTTCAGGATTCAATTGAATGGCTCAAATATAGTCCTATAATAAAACAGTTTTTAATTGAAGGCGATTTTTTAGCAACATCGCATTTAAAGCGACGAAAGAATATTTCCCTTATCAACTTTGCAGGGGCATACCAAAGTAAAATTTTAATTATTTATTTAAATACATAAGTAATTACCTAAAAATTGAATCTAAGACCGATATAATTATTAAATTATTATGTGTGTCTTGACGGATAAAGTAAAAGCCATATAAGAAGAAAGGTTAGTAATTAAGCAATGATCAATGGGCATCAAACAATTTTTAAAATTTAATTTCAATCACTTAAAAAGTAAATTATGTAATTTCATATATTTTATTAGTGTTCTGAAGCTATTTTCTTGTGATATTTTTAAGTAATTACTATTTAAATGGTAATAAGCCATAATTAAAGGTTGAAGTAAGTTTATTGACGTCTCAATTTCCACTCCGGGAATCGTTCTCAAAATATAAACAGTAGTAAATTAAACAAATTTTGTTTCTTTTTTAATTTCTTTCTTAATAAAGAAACAAAATTGGTTTAATTTACTAATGTTTGTATTTTGAGAACGATTTCCGAAGTGGAAATTTAAACGTCAATAAACGTACTTTAACCTTTAATTGTGGCTTATTCCCATTTAAATAGTAATTACATATATTTTATGTTCCGTAAGAAAATTTGCTTTTGTTCCGTTAAAAGCAAATAAAATGAATATAATATTTATATATAATTTATTGCACACAATAAAATTTATTTTATTAATGACGGTTTTAATATAGAAATCATTCAGTTTACTGTGCTATACTATAACTCTCCATATAATATAATCTCTCTCCTATGGCGCTACAGCCCACATCAGGCCCTGTTCTCTCCCAGCATCCTCCTTTAAGCACCCCTTTTCTTGGCTACTCTCTTCCAGTTATCCACCCTCAGTATCTCTTTAGCATCGGTTCTTACTTCGTGTATCCACTGCTTCCTTGGATTTTATACTGGCCGACGTCCCATCATAGTTTCACTAAGCGTTCTAAGATCCTACTAGGTGATCTATTATTATCTAAAAGCCGCCCAAAATAAGATGAAAAGAGTAACTACTAGGGAATATATCAAAGATACTTGATGTTTATGAAACTATGTTTTCATCAACATAGACACTTCCTCTGTCAAATTAACCTAAAATAAATATAAAAAATAGAAGAGACATGGAAACCGTAGTAATAAGTTTTGACAGAAAGAAAAAGAAAATCAAATTAATAATGTCAATATGTTAAGTAATTTTGATAATTTTACAATACAATCCTCACAAGGATTGTGTCTAATTACATTTATAAGCTCAGCCTTAACCATGTCCTTGGAAAATGGAATTCCTTTTTGTCTTAACCAACTCTGCATATTTGCTTTTCTGGTGGCCATAGTTGGCAGATGTTTTACTAATCGGCTATGATAAGAAGCGTTATCCATCACTATTATCGAATTAGGCTCGACTCGTGAAAGAAGGGATTGAAACCATTTTTCAAAACGTTGGGCTTCCATGTCTTCATGGTAATCCCCCGTTTTCTTAGATAAAAAAATTAGTGCACTATCTTCTAAAAATCCACTCTCACTACCTATATGGGCGACAGTCAGTCGTTGCCCTTTACCCGTTGGTCCTCGTAACCCTCTTGATAAACCATCCACAAATGCTTGACGATAACTCGTTATAGTAGTATCTTGCCAGATCTTAGATACTGTGTGACCAGTATTTACCCACGTTTCGTCCAGATAGTAATTCTTTTTGTGGGCAGAACGAACCTCTCTAATAGAGCGAAGATCTCTTCGTCGCCATGAGACTATATCTTCTCTTTCTATTAAGACAGATTTACGGGATCTTTTGGCATATACAAATTTTAAATCTTCTTTTATTATTATCCTTAACGTCTGTTTGCTCATTTTTGGAATCAGACCATTTTCTATTACCTTTGTCCTAATGGATTCGAGGGTTGGCGCTTTATTCTCAAAAAATAAACAATGAATAGTAGAGCGTACAAAATTTTTCTAATACTCGTTCAAATTAATTGTTTTTCTACCACGACAATGTACTTTTGGAGCTTGCACAATCCCAGTCACCTTTTTTTCTCTACAATGCGTTCTATTGTCGATACGGATACTCCCGTTAAAAATGAACACTGAGCTACAGCTTCTACTGTATGAAGTGTGCTTTTTCAATTTTCATACACTCTACAGACAATCTGCTTTTTTTCTACCGACATAAACTTCCGTTTTCTTTGTACATTACTTGGACCCGCTACGCCATCCATCTTAATGCTCTAAAAAGAATAAACATCAATCATAATAATCTGCTATGTATTTGTTGTTTACTTATCACAAAAACTATTTTAAAATTAATAAATAGTAAATAAATAATAATAAAGTTTATTTAAAAAATACAGGGATGAGTGCCTTAAGAACCGGCAAAATAACGCAAAAGATAGAAAACATAATACGTTGTGAAATAAAAAGAAATGAAAGTAGTAGAGGTGAGAAATTATCGATATAAACCTATAATTTACTTTACATTACATTAGATCTATCGAAAGTTTCCCACCTTTAGACGTTAGCTTATGAGCTGGTTGACTTCAGTCATAGTAATACGTATCACGTAATGTAAGTAAAAACAGTTTAAGTCTGACTATGTTTTTATCCAAAATTAAAGTAATGATCAATAATAAACTGTGATTTGAGACGTCGAATACACTCTTCTCAATACAGAATTATCATAGCTTGTTATTCTGTATTCGTCAACACAGAACTAATTATCAAATTACTACTAATTAAACTGTTTACTTACATTTGCTTTATTGCCTTCAATCAGTTTTTACTTTATGCGAAATTTAAAAAATGTTAATGTTCGACGTCATACTTGTAATATTATGACTGAAGTCAACTAGCTCATAAGCTAGTTTTGCGTTATTTTGCCGGTTCTTAAGGCACTCATCACTGTATATAAAAGAAAGTCACATGCACAAGAAACAGAACACACCCCACCTATTGACATATAAGAATGTGAAACGAATCAAATATGTCATCTCATTACTATTTTTTCCAAGGACGTAAATATATAGCCAAGCGAAATGTTGATAAGTTTACCGATGTTTTAAAATATTTAACTAAACTGGTCCAACTATACGCTCGAAAAACGAACTGGTATGCACAATTTATATTGTTACGTGGGCAAATGTTATGAAATTATTTTGTATATTTTAGTTAGGTATTTACATTGTCGAAGCATACACAATAAAAACGACCACGGTAAGATTTTTCTCCTGATATTTAGAATTGTTGCCGTTAGCTCTCAGTTAAATTTGTAAATGAGTCACCTTTAATTGAAATCTGTCCGACTATAAAAGAAACGGATGGTAAAAAGAGAAAAATCAAAGAAGCGGCTCTAATTATGCTAAATGAGACCAATTGTCCAAAGGAAAATACCAGTATTAGTAAGTCGGTAAAATATAGAGGATACATCATTTATGTTTTTTAAATACCAAACACATAAAATCAGAATTTGGTGTTTATTGAAAGTAAACTAAATGCACGACCAAATACTTACCATGTCGGGATTGTATTATGAGGTTTTTTCCTGGTTTTTCCCTCATAATTTACTATGGAATCACAAACAGGAGATTTTCACTGTCATCACGGCATGTGTTTGTCTTTTTAAAGACGAATTATATGCTATGATTTTTTCTGACAGATATTCTCAAGTTAAAGTTGATTTCATGTAATCGAATGAACTATCTTACAAGTAAAGTCGTCCCAGGAACGCAACTCAACAATATTGGCAATATCATTTTAAAGTCGTCTACTTTAAAATGTATAATGTATGTCTGAATTGTCAATATAAATGAGTCAGATAAAATTAAATTATTAGAAGAATTTTTCACCAAGTAACAAAAAAACAAAATTTGTTTAATTAACTAATGTTTGTATTTTGAGAACAATTTCCGAAGTGGAAATTGAAACGTCAATAAACGTACTTTAACCTTTAATTGTGGCTTATTCCCATTTAAATAGTAATTAACTGTAAATAGGTAAAAAATCTGTTATTTGTTTTTTGATTGTTACAAGAAAACCATACCTGATAGAAAAAAAACAACAATAAAACAACTTTTGTTGAAGTATATTACTAAGGAAATCACTAGTATAACAGACCAGCATATCTGTGTATGATTGACTTAAAGAAAGCATTTGAAAGATACAGGGAAAAACGAGGTATGTCAAATGACGGGCGAAAATGAGATAATTAGACCATATAGTGGCACAACCCGGATACTATTTTATGTAAAAAATTCACATTGATGAAAGAAGTTAGTCAGGATGTAACACATATTTTTATATTTATTATACAGAGTAAAAAAGGAGGCATATCCGAGCGCTACAGGGAAAAAAGGAAGGATGTCAATGTCAATGTGACCGACGCCGACGAAGCGGTTAATACATTTAGTTTGTACTTGGTTCAGAGGTGTTTAGAGGTTATGTATGTTTATGTACTGAACCTGAAAGGAGAGTTATCGAGTTGTAAATATGTCTAGTGATAGTGACGAATTTATGAAATGTGATGTTATGGACAAATGGGAAAATAATTGGAAGAAAAGTAAAAAATAAGAACGAATTCATGAAGTAAATAAAAAATTAAATCGACAAAGCCATGTAATAGGACCGGATTGTAAGCACGTTAGGTTTAAGTGTTTTCTACAAATACTGGAACAAACAAGAATTCAAATTATTAGAAAGTTCCACCTCATGAAGTCGACAGATGCCCAAAATATATACTTATGCAGAATAATTACTGTACAAACTGTACAGCAAGGAATACCACGAGTATCAGAGGATTCTGATGATGGACGTCTTCATGATGCAACCTTTAGTTATAGAATCCGTTATAATGTAAAGGACGATACACAAGAAGTCTAGTATGTCAGAAGGCCTTTTTGGCATTTCATGGAATTGGGAAAAAAAAGTTAGAAGTTCTACAAAACTCAATAAAATTGACAGGTCACGCTCTAAAAGATACTAGAGGAAGACATGAAAACCATCGTCATCAAGTAACAACAAACAAAACACTGTAAACTGTTTGGAAACAAAAAACTGTATAATGCAGCATATAGGGTCTTTCAGGGGCAGAAAAAGTCAATACAGTTTGAAAGACTCGTCGAAATTATACTTATCTGAGGATTTAAATATTAACAAAATGTACACAATGTACGTAGAAAAATTTCCAGACATGCGTACTTCATACGAAATATATAGAAGTACTTTTTTAACTCAAATTTAATATTTTCTTTGGTTTTCCAAGGTCCGATACGTGTATGTTGCTATGATCCTCAGTAAAAAAGTAACGAGATCAGTAAGAGGCTTCGGAAAGAATTATAATGCTGCAGCTATTGACAACCCATGGAACAATGAACTTAATTCAGATTTATGAGCCAACTGCTGACAAAAATGATGAAGAAATAGAAAACTTTTATAGCGAACTTCAAAAAACATTACTTCTCACAGCATCTAGAGATATAACAGTGATCATGGGTGATTTCAATGCAAAAATTTTCGAAGGAAAGTGCCAACCTAATGTAGGACCATATGGGCTTGGTAAACGAAACGACAGAGGAGATCGCTTAATAGAATTTTGCCAGGAGCATAATGTTATATCCGCAAATACATTTTTTTAATTACTCAAGCGACGTATTTATACATGGAAATCGCCAGCTGACAAAGACAACAAAATCGTCAGAAATCAAATTGACTACATCCTAATAAAACACAGATATCGAAACACAATTCAGGCAGTAAAGGCATATCTAGAAGCAGACGTATCCTCTGATCACAGTCTTCTTATTGCTAGGTTTCAACTTCAACTAAAAAAGATGCAAAAAAGCCGCAACAACAATAAACTTAACATACAGAAACTAAAGTCAGAAGAAACAAAAGAAAATCTGAAACACGAAATGAACACAAATCTAGATAGAAACCCAAGAAATAATTGCAACGTAGAGCAGCAGTGGCAATTCTTCACAACCTCTATATTGGAGCCAAGTAAGAAAGTACTTACAACAACCAAATGTAAGAAAAAAGAGTGGATGACCGAGGAAATTTTAGAGTTGATGAATGAAAGGAGAAAAAACAAAACTATCAATACGATCCACTATAAACATCTTTAAAATCAAATAAGAAGAAAAATTAGGGAGGCTAAAGAAACCTACTTCTCTGAAAATTTTAAAGAAATAGAAGAACTGCAAAACAGATATGACAACTTTAATCTACATAAAAAAGTCAAAGAACTAGCCGGAGTCGGAAGTAGAAGAACCTCGAATATATTGCTCGACAAAAATGGAAATATTATATTGGAGACAGAACAAAAACTATGACGATGGAAAGAGTACATCGAGGAATTATTTTATGACCAGACAGAAGCTAGTACATCTGTAGACAGCCAAACGGGAGATGTAGGCCCAGAGATAACCAAATCCGAGGTTAGTCAGGCATTAAACTCAATGAAAACCAATAAATATGCTGGTCCAGATGAATTAGCAAGCTAGCTATTAAAGTTGGTCAACGAGAAAAACCTGGACATAATAGTAGAACTGTTCAACGCTATCTATACTACGGGAATCATCCCTAGAGAAATGTTGACATCAGCATTTGTGTGTTTGCCAAAGAAAGCGAATGCCAAAGAGTGCAGTGACTATCGAACCATAAGCTTAATGTCACTTACCTTGAAAACTCTGTTGAAAATTATCCACGCCAGAATTCACTCTAAACTGGAGCTGGATATTAGTGACACACAATATAAGTTCCGCAATGGTATGGATACCAGAGACGCACTATTCTCCTTCAACGTGCTAACGCAGAGATGTTTGGATGCTAACCGTCCTCTTTACGTATGTTTTATAGACTACAATAAAGCGTTTGATAAAGTAAAACATGACCGACTCATGGAAATTCTAAAAAATAAAAACCTAGATGAAAGAGATTTAAGGCTAATAACAAACCTTTATTACAATCAGCGAGCAATAGTACGAATTGAAAAAGAGACATCTGAAGAAATGGAAATAAAGAGAGGAGTTAGGCAAGGCTGCATACTATCACCTCTATTATTTAACGTTTATTCTGAAGAGGTAACTCGAGAAATTCTGGAAGATGAAACAGTCGGCATAAGAGTAAATGGAGTCTTAGTTAACAATATCAGATATGCAGATGATACAGTAATAATAGCCGATAATTTACAAGACCTAGAAAGACTTATAAGTAAAATAGTAATGTGTAGCAGGGAGTACGGACTCTCGTTCAATATCAAAAAGACGAAGTTTATGAAAATTTGTAAAAACAACCATAATACTAACGAAATCTTAATAGTAGAGGTCCAGCAGATTAAAAGAGTAAAAAAGTACACTTACCTAGGAACACTTATAATAGAAAATAATGACTACACTGCAGAAATAAAAGTCAGACTCGAAAAAGCACGTTGTAATTTTATGAAAATAAAAAAGGTCCTATGTGGCAAAGACTTAACATTAGCTCTTAAAGTACGCCTAACAAGATGTTACGTATACAGTGTACTATACTATGGAGTGAAATCATGGACGTTAAATCTAGACACAATGAGACGACTTAACGCCTTTGAAATGTGGACCTATAGAAGAATTTTGAGGGTTTCCTGGGTAGATAGATTTACGAACAATGAAGTACTGAGCAGAATAGGTAAAGAGAAGGAAGTTCAACTTACAATTAAAAAAAGAAAGCTACAGTATCTCGGACATGTGATGCGGGGCGAGAAGTATGGCATCCTGCGACTCCTGCAAGGAAAGATATATTTCACTTTAAAAGATACCAATTTACAATTTTAATTCAATTGGCAATTCCTTAAGTGGCCAATCACTGTACCCGTTACCCTATTTCACTCCGTTGTAGCCTAATATGCCTAATTGTAGAAATAACTATTCTTAAATTATATTACGTTTTTTGTTGAATAAACTAATTTAAATAAAATACTATTTACACTTTTTCTTAAGGTTCCTTCTTCATTACGGAAGGGTGGCTATAACTACAGCAAATTGCTCTCTATGCTGAGCTGTTCTTAGTATCGAATGTGTGTCCATGCCTGTCCAGTCTCTTACATTCTTCAGCCAGGAGCATTTTCTTCCTTCTAGTTTCCCTTCCATTATGAGTCGTAGAAAGTTATATTTTTCTTCTATGTAAATATATTCTAGATAACTCGTTTTTCTGTTATTTACAATATTTAGGAGTTCTCTCCCAGTCCTTATTCTTCTCACAGCACCTCGTTGTTGGTCACGTGCTCTGTCCACGAAATCTTCAGCATCCTTCGAAAAACACACATTTCAAAGGCTTCTATACGCCTCATACTTGTAATTCCGAGAGCATATGTTTCCACTCCGTATAGCAATAAGGAATAAATTAATGTTTTTACAAATTGATGTTAAATATCCAACGATAAGATAGAGATACATTCATTAATGTTTACACTTACATTGAGTTATTGCATTTAAATTACTTAACTTTAGGATAGGATAGGTGGGTTTAAATAATTGTATTTAAAATACTCAGTTTAAATTGACAGTCCTTGATTTTTCATTATTTATATTTTAATAACTTTCCTTTGGTTTAATAGTCTTGTACACTTGATTTTACGCTCATAGAGTATGTGGATTTAAATTATTTTTTTTTATTTAAGTTTAAGACCCCTTAATGTTTTACCCTTCTTTGCACCCGTAGGTTATTTGGGTTTTAATAACTTCTCATTGGTTTAATATATCGCTTAAAATAATTATTGAGAAAATGGTTCCCTTACACATAAGACACGAATCATATCAATCGTAAAGGTGCAAAAATCTAAATCCTATATCAAAATCACTCTCAAGACCCATCCCTCCCGACAAAAATTTCTGTATCCGCGGTTTCTGTTCTTGCTGCTTAAAAACAATTGCATTTGCCATCAACTGCCTTGCTTGTTCAGACAAGACTTTGCCTTGCCTTTTAATCCTTTTAATCTCTTTTAGTCTTGGTTAATCATTTATGTTAATAATGTAAAAACTAAAATCAATCACAATAAGAGCTGTTTCAATACAGCAAAAGAAAAAACAATAATTTTTGATTTGATAAATTGACAAAATTTGAAAAATGATTTTTTGCTATACACTGCGCATCCGTGATGAAGCCTAATATATAAAGAAACAAGTCTTAAGCTATATTTGACGATTAGTACTTGAGCTTTTGATAAGGTCAGTGTTTACTAATTTAATCTTTAGTTATAGAGAAAAATATAAGTGGCAGGGACAGGTCAATTCCAAAGTAAATCGTGCACAAACACTTTATATACACTAGTTATTAGTGACAGAATTCATTTTTGCGTGCTTTTGAAGTATCACCTCCACCAATAAACAATTGACATACAAAAATATAGGTAAATATAGGCACGTAAATATTGGTAAAACAGAACAGGCAAATTTTAGTACATCTTGTAAGAGTTGCCTTGCCTCCTCGGGAAACTGTATATGCTTCAGAATTTTAACAAATTTACACCATTAGTTTGCGGACAAACTAATGGCCCAAATTTCTGACGGTGAGGCTGTAATGGAAAGAGAATATAACGGTTTACAGGCTGGAGTTCCAGAAACTTATACAAGTGCAACATTTATTCACTGTAATAATTATACGGAGTTCATTTATATTTATCTTAATCTTTCAGTTTTATTAATCAAGTTATTGTTATCTTGCATAATCTCTCTTAAAAAGTTTTTGTTTTGTTAATTAAAAAAGCTTTTTTTTCTTTTTTTTTTGTCATGTATATATTATAGGCTATTTCATTAATAATTTTAATATAGATTCCTGGGCTCAAAATACTACGGTTTAACCCAAACCAATTAATTAAAATGTGTCTCCTTACTGAGTTACAGGGTGTTTTATTTAAAAATTTAAAGACTATTTTTATACTCAGTACTTTAAAACTCTTTGACATATCCTTGTGAAACTTGGCAGGTAGTGTAAGTACTTTACCTTCTAATCTTCTTCTCCTTCAGGTGCCATCTCCGCTACGGAGATTGGTAATCATCATAGCTATTTTAATTTTTGAGGCAGTAGCTCTAAATAGTTGTTTTGAGCTGCATCAAAACCATTATCTCAGATTCTTAAGCCATGAAATTTGAGGCAGTAGCAGTTAATTTTTGAGGCAGTAGCTCTAAATAGTTGTTTTGAGCTGCATCAAAATGATTATCTCAGGTTCTTAAGCCATAAAATTTGTCTTCTTCCGATGCTTCTTCTGCCATCTATCTTTCCTTGCAGGAGTCGCAGGATGCCATACTTCTCTCCCCACATCACATGTCCGAGATACTGTAGCTTTCTTTTTTTAATTGTAAGTTGAACTTCCTTCTCTTTACCTATTCTGCTCAGTACTTCATTGTTCGTAAATCTATCTACCCAGGAAACCCTCAAAATTCTTCTATAGGTCCACATTTCAAAGGCGTTAGGTCGTCTCATTGTGTCTAGATTTAACGTCCATGATTTCACTCCATAGTATAGTACACTGTATACGTAACATCTTGTTAGGCGTACTTTAAGAGCTAATGTTAAGTCTTTGCCACATAGGACCTTTTTCATTTTCATAAAATTACAACGTGCTTTTTCGAGTCTGACTTTTATTTCTGCAGTGTAGTCATTATTTTCTATTATAAGTGTTCCTAGGTAAGTGTACTTTTTTACTCTTTTAATCTGCTGGACCTCTACTATTAAGATTTCGTTAGTATTATGGTTGTTTTTACAAATTTTCATAAACTTCGTCTTTTTGATATTGAACGAGAGTCCGTACTCCCTGCTACACATTACTATTTTACTTATAAGTCTTTCTAGGTCTTGTAAATTATCGGCTATTATTACTGTATCATCTGCATATCTGATATTGTTAACTAAGACTCCATTTACTCTTATGCCGACTGTTTCATCTTCCAGAATTTCTCGAGTTACCTCTTCAGAATAAACGTTAAATAATAGAGGTGATAGTATGCAGCCTTGCCTAACTCCTCTCTTTATTTCCATTTCTTCAGATGTCTCTTTTTCAATTCGTACTATTGCTCGCTGATTGTAATAAAGGTTTGTTATTAGCCTTAAATCTCTTTCATCTAGGTTTTTATTTTTTAGAATTTCCATGAGTCGGTCATGTTTTACTTTATCAAACGCTTTATTGTAGTCTATAAAACATACGTAAAGAGGACGGTTAACATCCAAACATCTCTGCGTTAGCACGTTGAAGGAGAATAGTGCGTCTCTGGTATCCATACCATTGCGGAACTTATATTGTGTGTCACTAATATCCAGCTCCAGTTTAGAGTGAATTCTGGCGTGGATAATTTTCAACAGAGTTTTCAAGGTAAGTGACATTAAGCTTATGGTTCGATAGTCACTGCACTCTTTGGCATTCGCTTTCTTTGGCAAACACACAAATGCTGATGTCAACATTTCTCTAGGGATGATTCCCGTAGTATAGATAGCGTTGAACAGTTCTACTATTATGTCCAGGTTTTTCTCGTTGACCAACTTTAATAGCTAGCTTGCTAATTCATCTGGACCAGCATATTTATTGGTTTTCATTGAGTTTAATGCCTGACTAACCTCGGATTTGGTTATCTCTGGGCCTACATCTCCCGTTTGGCTGTCTACAGATGTACTAGCTTCTGTCTGGTCATAAAATAATTCCTCGATGTACTCTTTCCATCGTCATAGTTTTTGTTCTGTCTCCAATATAATATTTCCATTTTTGTCGAGCAATATATTCGAGGTTCTTCTACTTCCGACTCCGGCTAGTTCTTTGACTTTTTTATGTAGATTAAAGTTGTCATATCTGTTTTGCAGTTCTTCTATTTCTTTAAATTTTTCAGAGAAGCAGGTTTCTTTAGCCTCCCTAATTTTTCTTCTTATTTGATTTTAAAGATGTTTATAGTGGATCGTATTGATAGTTTTGTTTTTTCTCCTTTCATTCATCAACTCTAAAATTTCCTCGGTCATCCACTCTTTTTTCTTACATTTGGTTGTTGTAAGTACTTTCTTACTTGGCTCCAATATAGAGGTTGTGAAGAATTGCCACTGCTGCTCTACGTTGCAATTATTTCTTGGGTTTCTATCTAGATTTGTGTTCATTTCGTGTTTCAGATTTTCTTTTGTTTCTTCTGACTTTAGTTTCTGTATGTTAAGTTTATTGTTGTTGCGGCTTTTTTGCATCTTTTTTAGTTGAAGTTGAAACCTAGCAATAAGAAGACTGTGATCAGAGGATACGTCTGCTTCTAGATATGCCTTTACTGCCTGAATTGTGTTTCGATATCTGTGTTTTATTAGGATGTAGTCAATTTGATTTCTGACGATTTTGTTGTCTTTGTCAGCTGGCGATTTCCATGTATAAAGACGTCGCTTAAGTAATTAAAAAAATGTATTTGCGGCTATAACATTATGCTCCTGGCAAAATTCTATTAAGCGATCTCCTCTGTCGTTTCGATTACCAAGCCCATATGGTCCTACATTAGGTTAGCACTTTCCTTCGAAAATTTTTGCATTGAAATCACCCATGATCACTGTTATATCTCTAGATGCTGTGAGATGTAATGTTTTTTGAAGTTCGCTATAAAAGTTTTCTATTTCTTCATCATTTTTGTCAGCAGTTGGCTCATAAATCTGAATTAAGTTCATTGTTCCATGGGTTGTCAATAGCTGCAGCATTATAATTCTTTCCGAAGCCTCTTACTGATCTCGTTACTTTTTTACTGAGGATCATAGCTACATACACGTATCGGACCTTGGAAAACCAAAGAAAATATTAAATTTGAGTTGAAAAAGTACTTCTATATATTTTGTATGAAGTACGCATGTCTGGAAATTTTTCTACGTGCATTGTGTACATTTTGTTAATATTTAAATCCTCAGATAAGTATAATTTCGACGAGTCTTTCAAACTGTATTGACTTTTTCTGCCCCTGAAAGACCCTATATGCTGCATTATACAGTTTTTTGTTTCCATAGAAACCTGATGACGATGGTTTTCATGTCTTCCTCTAGTATCTTTTAGAGCGTGACCTGTCAATTTTATTGAGTTTTGTAGAACTTCTAACTTTTTTTTCCCAATTCCATGAAATGCCAAAAAGGCCTTCTGACATACTAGACTTCTTGTGTATCGTCATTTACATTATAACGGATTCTATAACTAAAGGCGGCATCATGAAGACGTCCATCATCAGAGTCCTCTGATACTCGTGGTATTCCTTGCTGTACAGTTTGTACAGTAATTAATCTGCATAAGTATATATTTTGGGCATCTGTCGACTTCATGAGGTGGAACTTTCTAATAATTTGAATTCTTGTTTGTTCCAGTATTTGTAGAAAACACTTAAACCTAACGTGCTTACAATCCGGTCCTATTACATGGCTTTGTCTATTTAATTTTTTATTTACTTCATAAATTCGTTCTTATTTTTTACGTTTCTTTCAATTATTTTCCCATTTGTCCATAACATCACATTTCATAAATTCGTCACTATCACTAGACATATTTACAACTCGATAACTCTCCTTTCAGGTTCAGTACATAAACATACATAACCTCTAAACACCTCTGAACCAAGTACAAACTAAATGTATTAACCGCTTCGTCGGCGTCGGTCACATTGACATTGACATCCTTCCTTTTTTCCCTGTAGCGCTCGGACATGCCTCCTTTTTTACTCTGTATAACAAATATAAAAATATGTGTTACATCCTGACTAACTTCTTTCATCAATGTGAATTTTTTACATAAAATAGTATCCAGGTTGTGCCACTATATGGTCTAATTATCTCATTTTCGCCCGTCATTTGACATACCTCGTTTTTCCCTGTATCTTTCAAATGCTTTCTTTAAGTCAATCATACACAGATATGCTGGTCTGTTATACTAGTGATTTCTCAGTAATATACTTAAACAAAAGTTGTTTTATTGTTGTTTTTTTTCTATCAGGTATGGTTTTCTTGTAACAATCAAAAAACAAATAACAGATTTTTTACCTATTTACAGCTAATTACTATTTAAATGGGAATAAGCCACAATTAAAGGTTAAAGTACGTTTATTGACGTTTCAATTTCCACTTCGGAAATCGTTCTCAAAATACAAACATTAGTTAATTAAACAAATTTTGTTTTTTTGTTACTTGGTGAAAAATTCTTCTAATAATTTAATTTTATCTGACTCATTTATATTGACAATTCAGACATACATTATACATTTTAAAGTAGACGACTTTAAAATGATATTGCCAATATTGTTGAGTTGCGTTCCTGGGACGACTTTACTTGTAAGATAGTTCATTCGATTCCATGAAATCAACTTTAACTTGAGAATATCCGTCAGAAAAAATCATAGCATATAATTCGTCTTTAAAAAGACAAACACATGCCGTAATGACAGTGAAAATCTCCTGTTTGTGATTCCATAGTAAATTATGAGGGAAAAACCAGGAAAAAACCTCATAATACAATCCCGACATGGTAAGTATTTGGTCGTGCATTTAGTTTACTTTCAATAAACACCAAATTCTGATTTTATGTGTTTGGTATTTAAAAAACATAAATGATGTATCCTCTATATTTTACCGACTTACTAATACTGGTATTTTCCTTTGGACAATTGGTCTTATTTAGCATAATTAGAGCCGCTTCTTTGATTTTTCTCTTTTTACCATCCGTTTCTTTTATAGTCGGACAGATTTCAATTAAAGGTGACTCATTTACAAATTTAACTGAGAGCTAACGGCAACAATTCTAAATATCAGGAGAAAAATCTTACCGTGGTCGTTTTTATTGTGTATGCTTCGACAATGTAAATACCTAACTAAAATATACAAAATAATTTCATAACATTTGCCCACGTAACAATATAAATTGTGCATACCAGTTCGTTTTTCGAGCGTATAGTTGGACCAGTTTAGTTAAATATTTTAAAACATCGGTAAACTTATCAACATTTCGCTTGGCTATATATTTACGTCCTTGGAAAAAATAGTAATGAGATGACATATTTGATTCGTTTCACATTCTTATATGTCCATAGGTGGGGTGTGTTCTGTTTCTTGTGCATGTGACTTTCTTTTATATACAGTGATGAGTGCCTTAAGAACCGGCAAAATAACGCAAAACTAGCTTATGAGCTAGTTGACTTCAGTCATAATATTACAAGTATGACGTCGAACATTAACATTTTTTAAATTTCGCATAAAGTAAAAACTGATTGAAGGCAATAAAGCAAATGTAAGTAAATAGTTTAATTAGTAGTAATTTGATAATTAGTTCTGTGTTGACGAATACAGAATAACAAGCTATGATAATTCTGTATTGAGAAGAGTGTATTCGACGTCTCAAATCACAGTTTATTATTGATCATTACTTTAATTTTGGATAAAAACATAGTCAGACTTAAACTGTTTTTACTTACATTACGTGATACTTATTACTATGACTGAAGTCAACCAGCTCATAAGCTAACGTCTAAAGGTGGGAAACTTTCGATAGATCTAATGTAATGTAAAGTAAATTATAGGTTTATATCGATAATTTCTCACCTCTACTACTTTCATTTCTTTTTATTTCACAACGTATTATGTTTTCCATCTTTTGCGTTATTTTGCCGGTTCTTAAGGCACTCATCCCTGTATTTTTTAAATAAACTTTATTATTATTTATTTACTATTTATTAATTTTAAAATAGTTTTTGTGATAAGTAAACAACAAATACATAGCAGATTATTATGATTGATGTTTATTCTTTTTAGAGCATTAAGATGGATGGCGTAGCGGGTCCAAGTAATGTACAAAGAAAACGGAAGTTTATGTCGGTAGAAAAAAAGCAGATTGTCTGTAGAGTGTATGAAAATTGAAAAAGCACACTTCATACAGTAGAAGCTGTAGCTCAGTGTTCATTTTTAACGGGAGTATCCGTATCGACAATAGAACGCATTGTAGTGAAAAAAAGGTGACTGGGATTGTGCAAGCTCCAAAAGTACATTGTCGTGGTAGAAAAACAATTAATTTGGATGAGTATTAGAAAAATTTTGTACGCTCTACTATTCATTGTTTATTTTTTGAGAATAAAGCGCCAACCCTCGAATCCATTAGGACAAAGGTAATAGAAAATGGTCTGATTCCAAAAATGAGCAAACAGACGTTAAGGATAATAATAAAAGAAGATTTAAAATTTGTATATGCCAAAAGATCCCGTAAATCTGTCTTAATAGAAAGAGAAGATATAGTCTCATGGCGACGAAGAGATCTTCGCTCTATTAGAGAGGTTCGTTCTGCCCACAAAAAGAATTACTATCTGGACGAAACGTGGGTAAATACTGGTCACACAGTATCTAAGATCTGGCAAGATACTACTATAACGAGTTATCGTCACGCATTTGTGGATGGTTTATCAAGAGGGTTACGAGGACCAACAGGTAAAGGGCAACGACTGACTGTCGCCCATATAGGTAGTGAGAGTGGATTTTTAGAAGATAGTGCACTAATTTTTTTATCTAAGAAAACGGGGGATTACCATGAAGACATGGAAGCCCAACGTTTTGAAAAATGGTTTCAATCCCTTCTTTCACGAGTCGAGCCTAATTCGATAATAGTGATGGATAACGCTTCTTATCATAGCCGATTAGTAAAACATCTGCCAACTATGGCCACCAGAAAAGCAAATATGCAGAGTTGGTTAAGACAAAAAGGAATTCCATTTTCCGAGGACATGGTTAAGGCTGAGCTTATAAATGTAATTAGACACAATCCTTGTGAGGATTGTATTGTAAAATTATCAAAATTACTTAACATATTGACATTATTAATTTGATTTTCTTGTTCTTTCTTCTTATATGGCTTTTACTTTATCCGTCAAGACACACATAATAATTTAATAATTATATCGGTCTTAGATTTAATTTTTAGGTAATTACTTATGTATTTAAATAAATAATTAAAATTTTACTTTGGTATGCCCCTGCATAGTTGATAAGGGAAATATTCTTTCGTCGCTTTAAATGCGATGTTGCTAAAAAATCGCCTTCAATTAAAAACTGTTTTATTATAGGACTATATTTGAGCCATTCAATTGAATCCTGAACAAATCCCCTTCGTTGGCTCAGTGAAGATGTTCGTTCAGTTGTAATGGAAACACCAAATAATAGTAGCAGAGTTTATTGTTGAGACGTACACTATGGGTGTTGACCCGGGATTACTTTGAGTAGAGACAGATGAAGTTGATCGTTGAAGACTATCAAGTTCGTTAAGTGAATATTGATTGAATGCTTTTCTAGGCAAGAGATATTAGTTTTATATAAACTTTAATTGGGTCAATATTTTGGCGGAGATTTGATATTGGACATACTGCGGAATCGGGAAATCTGGCCCAAGTGTCAATACTCAAAGTTTACATATAAGTATTACATAACATAGTAAAATTCAAACATGATAAATTATAAATAGTTTAAGAATAATCAATAATCTTCCAACCGTACCCTAGCTATCAATGTCCGACTCTATCTCTAGATTAAAATTAGGGCAATTGGATGAAAATGTGGAAAGTGGGATGTCAACTTGGGAAGTCGACGGTACATTGTTGTGCCGATTACTAACTAATACAGGCACTTCCTGTTCGTTAATCTGAGTTTGTGGATTCCCTGAACGACATAGTGGTGCAACAGGACGGTACTTCTATAACGTGAGTATCCCAATTATTACCATTATAGTAATGATCCCGGTGGCCACAAAATAATGCCAATTAGATTCGTGAATCGATCGCCACTGCGTATGCGTCATTTCTTGTTCCAGGCTCTCCTCCTCAAGTAACACATAACGTAGCTCTCCTCCTGATATGTCAAGGTAGGTGTTTAGAGGCGTGTTAAACTTGCGGGGTGTCCTCGCCACCAGTTGGGCCACGGGAGTGATTGGCGACTTCAGGTAACTCGTCACTGCTCTGTCCACCCCACTGCTAGTGGGGAGTAATGTAATATTTTTCGTTTGGGCGATACATTTGGGTGAAAGCTTCAGGAATGTGACTCGTTCCAGTACTCTTTCGCTCCGATTTCCATCGCAAATAATGGATATGTGTATCGTGACTGGCGTGATAACTAGCCAGAGGTTGGGAGTACCCATCTTACTCCATTGAGCTGTCTGTATTGTCCTGGCTACCACTGGACATGTGCTATTCTTAGATCGCTCATAAATTTCTTCAAGTATGCAGTTTGGTTGGGTATCCATGTTTCTTATAGCCGTTGGTGAGTACGCTATCTGCGCCTTTGTCAACAGTAAGCACCTTTCTCTATCTTCCGCGGTCAATTCGAAGTAGTGCAGTGTGTTATAATCTACGACCAGTAGATTCCTTGGGGCGACAAATGTGCGCAACACCGACCCCTCAACGTTAAGTGGTATGGCCGTGACTTTGAGCATGCTGTACTTATTTTTCCCTGTCACTATGAAGTAGCCGATGACTGTTATATCTCTGTCGTCATGACTGACTTCTGTTTCTATAATGGGTTGTCGTCGTAATTCGACCCCTTGAGGCAGTATCTGCCCTGCTTTCCCTATTAATTTGGTTATTTCACCCGGTTTCACTATATCAATGAAGTATCTGTGGTTATAGTGAAGGTTTAATATTCCCTCGTAAAATTGAGTATATTCGTTTATGAAGTCCATAACTTGTAATGCTATCGTTTGTATTCGTAACGTGCTATATTCGGTTTCTAGTTTTTGTGCTTTGTCTTCTACTTCGTTAAGTCCTTTAGATATTTCTTGTAGACTTGTGATTAGTGCTTTGTTAAACTTGTTCATTTGCTCGTTTATCCTGTTCTCTGTGTGATTGATTGATGTTATTCTTTCTAACATTATCTTCGCCTGGTGCTGTGATCCCTTTATTAGCTCCTTTTGGTTATTATCTAATGCTTCAATGTTACTGTAGGCTTCGTCATTGACTCCAAATACTGAGGTTAATATTGTTCCTAATATTCCTCTTCTTTCCCTTCCTTTTATTTCTACTGTCAACCCCTCGCTTACTGACTCCGCCTTTCTTTGTCCTTCCTCTAACTTCTCTATTATATCCTTACAATTCACGATTTTTATCTCATGACACAGTTCTCGTACGCCTTGTATCATATTTCCTATTAGTTGGTGCTCTGTTCGAATTCTTCCTTTTTCGAGTAACACCTTTATTCGAAATGTTCCCCGGTCTATGACGACCTCTCCAAGGTCTTCTGTGAAAAATCCTGGTACCGGATTATATATTTTATACGGTTCTGCCTTTATGGGTTTTAACATCGTTAAAAACATTATAGCTTCTAGTATTTTCTTCCATCTTAGTGCTGCTGCCTTCTTCGGCTTTTCCTGTTTCTTTTCTTCCAGTCGTATTAGTTTATGTATGGGTCTTTTAGTCAGTTTCCCGTTTGCCTTTCTCACTGTTACTACTCTGGTTAATCCCTCCGCTCCATGGTGTGTTTCTGTTACCCTCGCTAATGGCCATCTGCCTGGAGGTGTATCCTCTTCTTTAATTATAACTATTTCTTCTTCTTTTATGTTAGCGTGCGCCTTATGCCATCTATTTCTCTGTTGTAGTTGGTGCAGGTATTCCTGTTTCCAAATTTTCCAGAAGTCTCTTTTTATTTTCTCCAATAATCTCCACCTCGTCGGCATCTTCAAATAAGTCGTAAGCTCTTCTTCCCGATTTGGTGATATAATTTCTCTCCCTATAAGGAAGTGAGCTGGTGTCAGGGCTATTTTCCCTTCAGGGTCTTCTGATGACCCACATAATGGTCTCGAGTTCATACATGCTTCTATTTGTGCCAGCACCGTACTCAATTCTTCATATGTTAGAACTGTTTCCCCGATGATTCTTTTCAAGTGATATTTCATTATTCGCACTGCGCTCTCCCATAATCCTCCGAAATGTGGTGCATATGCAGATATAACATGACACTGGGTACCTAGTGCCAGTAATCCTTGTTTTATCTCGTCATCTATTTTTTGATTTTCTTTTTTCAACAAATTTGCTGTTCCTACGAATGTGGTTCCGTTATCGCTGTATACGTTGTTGCACTGTCCTTTGCGTGCCGTAAATCTCTTGAACGCTGTGATGAATGCATCCGTAGACATATCGCTTACTACCTCAAGGTGTACTGCCTTCGTTGACAGACACACAAATACTGAGATGTAGCCCTTATAGCTCCTCTGTCCTCTGCCTCTCGTGGTACTTATTTTTATTGGCCCGGCATAATCTATCCCTGTGTTAGTAAAGGGATGACTCGGGTTCACTCTGTCTTTCGGTAGATCTCCCATTAATTGTTGTGCTGCTTGGCTTTTATACCTCCTGCACCTTAAACATTTTGCTAGATGATTTTTCACGGTTCTTCTGCCGTTGATTATCCAGTATTTCCTTTTTATGTACTGTAGTGTTTGTTGTAATCCGCTATATAGATTTCTTGCGTGACTATCTGTTATAAGTAACTTTGTTAATGCACTATCCTTTGGCAAAATTATCGGATGTTTTTCTCCGTACTTTAGATTCGTGAGTCTCAGTCTTCCGGTGACTCTTAGAATTCCTTGTCTATCCAGGAATGGTACCAATGACGCTAATTTATTTTTCTTGTCTAATTGCTGTTTCTTCTTCAGCTTATTTATTTCTTGTTTGAAGTAGGCTTGCTGTGTGTGATTTATCACCTTTAATAGCGTTTCCTCTAATTCTTGGACTGTAAGCTGACTTTCTCCATTGTCCTTCTTTTTTCTGCATTTGTCTGCAAATCTCCTACAATATGAAAGTACTCTTCTCATTCTTTCTAAATTTAAGAATCTCTCGCATATGTCCTCCTTTATCGTTGTCCTGTGCACCGTTATTTTCGTTTTGACTTCCTCCTCATTTGTCTCTGGTATTTCTTCTGATTCCTGCGTTAAAGTTTTGTTACTAGTCAGCCAAGTTGGTCCCTTCCACCATAGCTCTGCTTCTAATAATTCTGATGCGGTACTTCCACGTGAGAGGATGTCCGCTGGATTTTCCTTTGTATCTACCTTATGCCAATTTTTCGGTCCTATAACGCGTCTTATTTCCTCTACTCTGTTGGCGACGAACATTTTCCACCTTTTTGATGGTCCCCTTATCCAAGCCAGGGTTATCGTTGAGTCCGACCATGCATATACCTCAATGTTTTCCCTGTTCAATGCTTGTAGGGTTTTCTTCATTAAATTTGCTAGTAGTACCGCGGCACACAGCTCAAGCCTCGGTAACGTCGTTTTCCCTTTCAATGGTGCGACTTTCGATTTTGCTATCATTAGATTCGTTTTAATTTCTGGGCCTAATACCCTTGAGTAGATTACCGCTCCATATCCTTTCATAGACGCATCTGCAAATCCATGTAGTTCTACTCTGTTTATCTTGCTTAAGTTGTTCCACCTGGGCAATGTTATTTTCTCCAGATTTACTAATTGCGCCTGGTATGTATTCCACCTGCTTTGTTGGTTGCTAGTTAATTCTTTATCCCAACTGGTCTTTTGCTCCTATAATTCCTGTATGAACATTTTCGCCTGAATTACTACAGGTGCTATCTTCCCAGTGGGTCGTATAGTTTTGCTACTTCTGACAGTACGTGTCTTTTCGTTATTTTCTTTGCCGTCGTTATCCCTATTTTGAATGTGATTATATCCTCTTTGGGTAACCAGTGTATTCCTAACGTTTTCCGTACTTCTTCTTGTTTGAATGCCTTGGAGTCTACGTTCCTCATATCCTCCGGTACGTTCTCCATTATTTTTTCTTCGTTGCTCAACCATTTTCTAAGAATGAAACCTCCTTTTCTGAACAGTTGTATTAATTCCTTTTGGGCTGTTTCTGCTTCCTGCACTGTCTCAGCTCCTCCTAGTATATCGTCTACATACATGTTTTCTTTTAAAATTTTCGATGCCAACGGGAACCCCGCTCCTTCGTCTTCTTGTAATTGTTGTATTGTTCTTAACGCTAAAAAGGGTGCTGCGGCCGTGCCGTATGTCACCGTCGTTAAGTTATACTCTTGTATGTGGTCCTTTGTGTCCTTTCTCCACAAAATTTTTTGATATTTTTGGTCTTCTTCTGCCATTCTGATTTGTCTAAACATTTTTTCCATATCCGCTGAGTATGCTACCTTATTGGATCTCCATCGTAATAGTATATTTGTCAAATCTTGTTGTAATTTCGGCCCTGTGTGCATAATATCATTCAGGCTTACTGCCGATGAGCTTTTGCTTGATGCATCAAACACGGCTCTTATTTTCGTTGTAGTACTGTCCTCTTTTCTCACTGGATGATGAGGTAAGTAGTACCCATCTCCCTGGTTTTCTGCTATTACCATATGACCTTGGTTTTTATAATCTTCCATGAATTGTCTGTAATTCGCTTCTAACTGTTTGTCTTTTGCAAACTTCCTTTCTAGTTGCATCAATCTGGCGAATGCTTGCTGTTTAGATTCTCCTAACTTTGCGACGTCTTCCCTAAACGGAATTTTTACTTCGTATCTCCCTTCTTCATTCCTTTTTACAGTCTGTCGATACAGTTCTTCACATTCTTGTTCTTCCACTGAGAAACTTGTGTCCTGATTTACTTCTTCTAATTCCCAGAAGTTCTTTATTTGTACGTCTATTTCTTGTCTTGATATCATACAGCATACTTCCGCTTTTATATTCTCCCTTTCTCGTGCTATTCCCGAAACTATCCATCCTAGTTTGGTGTTTTGACTCAGGAGTCCATTACTTATTCTGTGCATCCCTTCTGTCAATATGTAACTGTATTCTTTTACTCCTAGTAGTAAGTCTATCTTCCCTACCTTGTAATATCTTGGATCTGCCAGTATTGCATTTTTCTCGTTATAGTCCGGTAGAATTATATCCTGTTCCGGTAAATTCCTTGTTATCTTCGGTAGTACTAGTGCTTCTATTTCCATCTCGAAGTCACTTTCGTAATGAGTTTCGATTATAAGTTTCATACTCCAGTTGGCTGTTTTTTCTCCTGACGAGCCTATCCCGGATATGGTCGCCCGTATGGGCTTCCTTGTTGTTCCTAGCGTCGTCGCAGCTTGTTCCGTTATAAATGCGCATTGTGACCCTTGGTCGATTAGTGCTCTCATTATGTGTGAATCTCCTTTCGCATCTCTTATGTGTACCACAGCTGTCGCTAGTAATGCTTCACCTTCCTTATGGCTTGCACAGTTTACTGAATTCTGCCCTCTTTGTTGGCCGTTGCTATTCCTAGGCCCATTGGTATCTTGTGTATTTTCTCGCCTTCCGTTATTTTGTTCTCTGGCGTTGTATGGATTATTATTTCCTCCTCTGTACCTATCAGCTTGGTACCCGTTTCTTCTAATGTTTGAATCTCTTCCATTTCTTTCTTGTGTTTGTTCTCCTTTCGTTCCATTGGAGTTTCTTTTGTTGCTTGTGTTTCCTTTTTCATAATGCAACATATGGTGGTGGTCTCCCCCACAGTGTCTGCACCTATATTGTGAATAACATTGTTTTTCTTTTTTATGTGCTAGGCAGTTTGTACACAATCCTTTTTCTTTTATCATCCTGTTCCGGTCTCTTACATTGAGTTCCTGAAATTCTCTGCAGTTCGGTACTCCTTGATCTCCGTTGCATATCACGCAATGTGTTCTTGGTTTCCTAAGAGATCCTCCTTGCTTCTCATGTCTTTTTTCTGACTCCAGCAGTTCCAGTGTCTGAAACCTTCGCTGTAAGAATGTTTGTGTCGATTTGTATGTCGGTATCTCTCTACTGTCTCCAATGTGGTTTTCGTACAGCCTCCTAGTTTCATTGTCCCATTTCGTTATGATAATTCGGGCTATCAATGGGCTCCACGCTTCCGTGTCTGTTCCTAACCCTCCTATGGCTTTCAGACTTTCGTGGAAGGTGTCATGTAGTGATTTCAATGCTCTAGCAGAAGATTCCTTTACTTCCTGCGCTAGTAGCATCCTGTCCATTAATTTAAACAATATCATCCTTGGGTTCTCATATCTATCTTTTAGCATGTTCCAGGCCACTTCGTAGTTGGCCTCGGATATGTTTAAGTGTTGTATCATTCTGTTGGCTTCCCCTCTTACTTGAGTCTTTAGGTACTGCATTTTTTCTGCGTTTGATAACTGGTCGTTTTCATGTATTACTTTAGTAAACAGATCATGGAAAGTTCTCCACGTTTCATATCTGCCTTCATACACAGGGATTTTTACCTGCGGCAATGTCACACCGTCCCTTCTCTGTGTGCTTTCTGGCCGTTGCATTCCTGGCCTTATTTTCTTTAAAACTTCCCTGACTTTCCTCTTTAGATGATTTATTCTCTCTACTTCTCCATTATCTGTAGCGTCTAGTTCCTCATTTACTGCTGCTTCAATCATTAGTGTATTCACCTTTTCCATGTATTCTCTTAACTCTGACTGCAATTCTTCATTCTTCTGCAAGTCTTGTTAATTTTCTGGCCGTAATAATTCCTCGATTCTTTGTTTTCTTATCTGTATCTCCTTTACTTTCGGTGCTTTTCCTCTTTTCAGCACCCTTCCATATTCTTCCAACAGGGTTTTCCCCTCAATGTATATCTTAAATACCTGATAATAGTATTTTGTTTCAAAATATTTTTCTTTTCCCCTTCTAGCAGCTTTTTGTGGTTATTTAAAAATTTTGCCCAATATTCTTCTAATTTTTCCTGTCTATCCCGGATGTATTGTTGATTTTTCCGAGATTGGGAATCCTTTTTTGTATTTGAAACGAGTTTCGTTATTTCTGTTCCTATTTCCGCTTGCTTAACGTATATACTTTCCATGATTATTTTTATAAATTTTTACATTCAGCGGTAAATATATTAGACAATACGAAATGTACGTTATTTATTAAATAAGTATACCTGTACTATAACACTTTCTTTTCTATCGGAATGTGCAATTTAGCGAAATATGAGTTTGACCTTGCCTGCTGTGCTATTCTTTGTACTGAGGTAGGTCAAGATGTAAACGACACACTCTCACAATGATATATATCAAAATGAATGAAATTATTTGCTACGTAATTATTTTAATTTTTCGAAATAAAGTATTTAATTGAAATTAAAAGCAAGCTATATGTATGAACGTTTCTTTTTCCAAATTGTCATACAAAATTACTGTTTAGTAAATTATAGTTGTGAATGACGTTTATTTTTGTTTTATCAATTCTCTGTATTATTTAAATGGTATACATTCTAAAGTAGATTATTATACGATTGATAGAGTGGAGATTTTTGTTCTAAATTGTTAAATTGTAATAAAAAAAAAAAAACTTGTTAAATTGTAAGATTGTAAAAGTTGGAAGATTTTGTAATTATTCAAAAACTTACGGTTTTTTGTGTTCTTAGACGTTGAGGATCCCTCGCTTCTGGTGGGTTCTGCAATTGGTCCTGTCCTTTGGCTGCTCTGCGGCTCTAGTATGGCTCTCGGCTTTGGTACTGCTCTCGGCACTAGTATGGCTCTCGGCTTTGGTACTGCTCTCGGCTCTAGTATGGCTCTCGGCTCTGGTACAGCTCTCGTTCTCCCGGGTCTAGTGGTCTCTCTCTGCTACTGAGGGTGTTGCTGGCGTGGACTGTATAGGCTCTCTCAAACTTCCTTGAAGTATTCTGTTTCTCGATAGGACCATGAACAAATCCCCTTCGTTGGCTCAGTGAAGATGTTCGTTCAGTTGTAATGGAAACACCAAATAATAGTATCAGAGTTTATTGTTGAGACGTACACTATGGGTGTTGACCCGGAATTACTTTGAGTAGAGACAAATGAAGTTGATCGTTGAAGACTATCAAGTTCGTTGAGTGAATATTGATTGAATACTTTTCTAGGCAAGAGATATTAGTTTTATATAAACTTTAATTGGGTCAATATTTTCGCGGACCTTGCGTGACATGTGTATTTAATTTATGTAAATTGTTTAACTTTGTCAGCACTTTTGACTGATGTCCAAATTATATTATTGATAATTGACCTAATGTGTATGTAACCTAATTAACTACGTGTGTGTATTTAATAACAAATAGATTCATTCGGTCTACTGGGTGATAAAATTATACTGTCCAATTTCGGATATGAATTCTAAAGATTTGATATTGGACAAATCCTATGTTGAATTGTCAATATAAATGCGTCAGATAACATTAAATTATTAAAAGAATTTTTCACCAAATAATAAAAAAACAAAATTTGTTTAATTTACTAATGTTTGTATTTTGAAAACGATTTCTGAAGTGGAAATTGAAACGTCAATAAACGTACTTTAAACTTTAATTGTGGCTTATTCCCATTTAAATAGTAATTACGGTAACATGCTACAAGAAAATAGCTTTAAAACAATACTATTTACAGCTATAGTGAAGTCGCTTTACCCTGTCGTATTTAGGATTAACGGCCGAAAAATAATTTATGACTCTAGTTACAGTCACTCTGTTATGCTTTCCCTTTTCTACCTGCTTTGTGGTACCGAACCTCCTACTGGTCGGCTGTAGTACTTGAGGATAAATCAGCGCTACCAAAACATCTTTTTTATAAATCGTGAAAAAACGCAAATTGAATGCTTTGTGATGATAATTTATTGAAAAACTTTTATAATTTTATTTCAAATGAAATTGTCTTGAGGAGTGCATCCATTTCTTGCGGTCGCATACCTGGATAATTTTAGTTGTTATATTTGCAAAAATAGTAAACAGTCTACGGAGTCGAGGCTCTCCATTGACCGGACTCATCGGCCAATGACCGACGCGCACTGCCACCGAGGCCCCGCCCCCTCATGTATATATTCAGAGAGCTCCGAAAAATCTCGCTATTAGTATTCAACGATCGCCGGTTTTCAATAGTGACAATGGATAACGTACAAGAAAACGATAGAACACCTAAATATAAGTTTTTATCTCCAAGTGAGCGTTGAATTGTGTTGAAAGTGGAAAATTATTTTATTTTAGAAAAAATTAACATGGGACCAATTACATCAGTACTGGCAGTCCAAAAAAGGACAAGTGCAGCTTGTGGAATTTCAGAACGAACCTTCCAAAGAGTTCGCAAAATGAGTGAGGAGGAATTAAGTAAGGAAAATAAAAGAATTCGTTTGCATCCAAAAACCCTCGACTTGCCACAAGGTATTAAAATCTCAATCAGAAATATCATTTATGACATGTACAAAGCAAAAGAACATGTTACAAGAAAGACACTTATTCAAAAAATAAAGCACAGAGAACTTTGTGATATGGGTTTGACCAGTTTATCAAAAGTATTAAAAGCTATGGGTTTTAGATACAAAAAAATCAATAATCGTAAAGTGTTGTGCGAGCTGTTCAATGTTGTTGGAAAGAGGTGGAAATTTATAAGAAACTAATTAAAAAACAAGAATTCCGAATTTGCCAGATAATTTGTGTGTCTTGACGAAACATGTATTTTTGCGAAAGGAAATAATATCAAATCATCCTGGCAAGATGATTGTACCAAATGCTATTCGAGTACTAGTGCGAGTAATGGCAAAAGATATATTATATTGCATGCAGGAAATACGGAAGGTTTTATACCCAATGCTAGTCTTATATTTTCTTCGACAAAAAAAACTGATGATTACCACGGAAATATGGACGCCGATATTTTTGAACATTGGTTTGAGGAAAAATTATTAAAAAATCTGGAAAATCCGTCATAGTAATAGACAATGCTTCGTATCACACCAGAGAGGAGGAAAAGTTTCCCACAAGCAGCTGAAAAAAAAAGACTTAACCCTGCTGTACCGTTCGAATCAACTATGCAAATGTACTGTTCGGGTCAATATGACCAAACTATGGTTTACGGTCCTTAATCAAAATAAAATAAGCTAATGGTGCTAAACAAAACTTTATTAACAAAAAATTATTATGTTGCTAATGTTAAACCTTAATACCCAAATTAAACCTTATTAACAAAAATGTAAGACATTTTTTTCTCTTTAGGCTTTTCCCAGAAAAGCCTAAGAACAAATATCTACAAAATTTAATTTTAATTTACAACTGGGACAGTAATAAAAAGAATGGGTTTTACAAATATGTTTGTGACATCCACAACATAAAATATTAGTCTTGTTATCGTTTTTAGAGCAAAATTTACAGCGTGCTCGTTTAGCAGGCGGAGTTGGATTGTTCATAGACGATTCACTAGAATTTCCATCTTATCTACTCGCTTCTGTTCGTGTTCTTTTTACCAGTTCTTGTGAGTCTTTAGTTCTTGGTAAATTTTTTCTGGAAAAGATAAGTGGTTTCAGTGTTTTTCCCAATTCCTCAAGAAAAATTCGCCGTTTTGTAAGTTTGTTGGTGTTCCAACAATCAATAAGCTGATCTAGAGTAACCACTGCTCCCTTACTGGAATTGTAATCTAAAATAATATGGGGCTTTTTTTCATTTCTGTCAGTTATAGCCTTATCATAATGCAAAGTACTCATACGAATAACATTTTTATTCTTTTTAGGAATATAGTTAACAGTGGTATCTTGCGTGAAGTAAAAAAGACGAACTATGAACTTCTTTATTCGCAATTTGTGCTGGAAGCTCTGGCTTATTTTTTCTTATAGTCCCTAGCATTGTATTTTTTCTTTTTAGAAGAAGTTGTCCTAAATTCTATGATGTAAAAAAGTTATCACAAGTAATATTGTGGCCTTTCAAATCACTACACAAGTCGCACACCACACGCATTCCCTGATTCCGTTCTGGCGCGGCACCTGGATCCTTTCCTGTATAAATCTGCAATTTTAGAACATACGAACTTTTACTGTCACATGAAGCTCAAATTTTTATGCCATATTTCGCTGGTTTGCTTGGAATGTACTGTTTGAAGGGACAGCGGCCTCTAAAGGCAACTAATTGCTTGTCGACGGTAACATTTTCATCAGGGTTAAAAAATTTTGGTAATTTTCTACCCATTATTCCCAAATTTCACGTAATGCAGCAAGTTTATCAGTACGTCTCCTATCATGTCTAGTAGTCTTGTTGTCAAAACGTATTACTTGCGAAATTTTTGTAAATACTTCCAGGGACATTGTGGCTCGAAATACACTACGACCCGTTTTTTTATTCCACAAACTTTTAGTTGATTCGCCATGGGACTTAAAAACTCCAGCTTACAATAAAGACCAATGTATGCTTGAAAACCAATTTCATCCAAGTCTTTCCAGTTGGTTTCAAAAAACGCTGTCCTTCCATGTTGCTGATGCACTCATCACTCTCTGACACGTTTGCGAGTTCGCGAAGCTCATCTTCGGTTAGCGTTCTTCGATGCGACATTATCAACATGCAAACATAGAGTGAAATTTAAAATGTAAAATGTAAGTAAATGCGCTTGGCATATCAGTGTCCTACCAGCCTGACAAACTGTTAGAAAATATATACAATACTGCCAACTAAACATACGTACACAGGTCATTTTTAACGGTTTAAATACGTGGGTCATATTGACCCGTACGAACAATTTAATTTTTATCAAAAAATTAGGAAGTTGATTTTTTATCTCGCATGCAATTGAAAGACCTCATAATAGGTAATAAAGTCACGAAACACCAAAACTTTACGCCGCGTAATAATTTGCAAAATTAGAAATAAATTTTTTTTGGGTCAAATAGACCCGAACAGGACAGCAGGGTTAAGAAAGTGGCTGTCGGAGAAAAATATAGAACACGAACATCTAGTTTTAAAAGCTGAATTATTAAATAAGTGCAAGGAACACATTACTGAGAAAAAATTTGTCGTTGACCAAATGGCACTAAAATATGGTCATAAGGTCCTAAGACTACCACTGTATCACTGCCAGTACAATCCATTTGAATTGGTGTGGGGCATCACTAAAAACTACTATGATAAACATGCATGTAAGACCACCGACGAAGCCAGCGTTTTACAACTCTGGCAAGATGCACTAAACCAAGTCAATGAGGAACAATGGAGGAAATGTATTGAGCATACTGAAAAAAAAAAAATTTAGAGTCATATGAAATAGAACAAGTTATTGATGAAGTAAGACCTTTAATTATTCGTAATTATGAAGATTCAGATGAATCGGATAGCGAGTCAAATAGTGATGATACCTGTCCATAGATTAAGACGTAGATAGAAAAATTAACACAAAAGGGTACCAACCACCAAAAAAAAAAAACAAAAACAAAAAATAAAACAAAAACCGCATGCGGGAAAGAGCCGGAGGCACGCCGCACGACGCTCTTGAATGCAAGCACCAAAAAAAATTAGATTAGCAAGTAAGGTAGATTAAGGACATGACTGGTTATTAGACGACGGATGAAAGGATTCGATGCTTGCTCGCTCTCGACTGCACTTGGTGCAGAAAAGGGAAAGTAAGTATCGGCACACACAACCATCATTAGACCGCCGAACAATTGCTTTGACCGGTAGTGATAAAGCCAAATGGGCTAACCTACCACTTAAATGTAAATACACGGAAATTTCCCATTGCCTGACGGGGGATACCGCGAAATAGTCGAGACCTGGCTCCAAAGACCAGGGGCCGGAGGAAAGCCGGGGCTGGTTGTACCGCAGGAGGACAACCTACCTCGGTGGGTTTGGGAAGGTGTGTTTGGGAAGTAGGAATAAGTCTTTGTATATATATATATATATATATATATATATATATATATATATATATATATATATATATATATATATATATATATATATGTTATATGAGAAAATATTAACCTTGAACTAGCTTAAGTTCGCCGACTTCAGATTTCATCATCCCATTCCCATAGAAACCGCTGAGCACGCATTAGAACTTTGTACGAACCGTTGGCCAATATTCATGGGAACAACAATTCAGCACTTCATACCAAACCTATAAATTACCATTCTCAGATGCCGGAACCACTCTTAGCTGCAACTTCGACCAGTCCAGTTATTGTAGTCATTTTAAATTAATTTAATTTTGTACTATTATTTAATATTTAATTTGTAACAAATAAAGTTCTTTTTTAAAAAGTCAAATACGTGATTAGTGATCTAACAATTGGCGCAGTCAGTAGGATCCGGTTAACGTTGCTAGAATACGTGTATACTCACTGGCAGCGGCGGATTCTCATCCCTTAACGGAACAAAGAATCTACGGAAGTCCTCACTCCTGTGACCTACGGAAGGAACACCTAGTGAAGCCCCTGGTAGCCGAGCAGAGAGAACAAGACAACCCTTAAAGAAGAAAGCATCTCCGAACAACCTCACTCCTGTAATCTACGGAAGGAACACCTAGTGAAGCCCCTGGTAGCTGAGCAGAGAGAACAAGGCGTCCCGATGTTCTTCTTTATGTAAGTGGATTTTGAATCATCTCGTTAATAATTTTGTTATAATAATTTACGAAATTGACTATACTGCAAGTCAATTAATCAAGATACATAAAAAAAAATAAAAGTTGATTATCTAATATTTGAAATTATTGATATTGACATATATCTTTTATACTATTTTATACTGATATTTTATTGACATATTTTTTTTACTTGCTATATTTTGGTATATTTTCTCTTGATATATTTTTATTTGGTATATTTGATACATTTTTGTTGATATATTATTTGATATTTTTATATTGATACATTTTTGCCCTTTATATACCACCACATTTTTTTCTCCCTTATATACTGATACATTTTATATTTCACCATACTTCTATTTTTCATTTTCGTTTAAAAATATCTCGAAAAATGCCTAAGACACGTTCCCAGACTCAACAAGAAATCGAACCATACAAGCTTTCGGAAATATTTTCTATTATCCCAGAATTTGAAGGCGATCCGATTTCTCTTTCTACATTTTTAGATGCGTGCGACTGTGCTTTTAAAATGGCCACAGGCAATCAGCGCGTTCTATTAACGATTCACGTAAAAAATAAACTCAAAGGTAAAGCTGCACAGCTTATTAATTCTAGAAAACCAATTTCTTATACAGAAATAAAACAATTACTAAATCTACATTTCGGAGACAGAAGAGACCTGACCTCCTTAATACAAGACTTACAAAGACTAAAACAACTATCTAACGAATCTCCTCTAACTTTCTTTAACCGTTTACAAGTTCTGAATGCAAAAATGCACGCCTCGATCCAAGTAGCAAATTTATCCCCAGATCAAAAAACTGCCCAATGTGACTTAATCGATACCATGGCCCTAAACACACTTTTAACCGGTTTAGAACCTCGTCTAGGACAAATTATTAGGGCTAGTAATCCAAAAGATCTCATTGAAGCAAGCAATCGTATTAGACGCGAACTTCAATTGTCATATTTTGAAGAACAAAAATCTAATTCTAAATCAACTATTCCTAAACCCTCTCAACCAATGAGAAGACCCTCATCTCAGTTTACAAGATGTACAAATTGTGGCCGCATTGGTCATCTAAATAGTGAATGCCGCTCTTCACGTTTTGTACAGCCAAACCAAACTTTTTCTAGGCCACACGGTTACCAAAACCAATATAATAATGGACCTAACAACTATCAAAACAATCAGAATCCTAATAGGAATCAATACTCCTCCAACAATCCACATTTCAACCAACAGAGACGTTCCTTTTCATCTCAAAATCAAAATCGTCCATCTGTTATTCAAAGAAACCCAAACTTCCAAAGAGCACATGTTTTAAACGAATACCCTGATGAAATGACGACTAACTATTATACAGACGATTACTATACAGATAATTATTATAATACCGATAAATATGAAAACTATGAAATGGATTATTATACAGGAAATAATCCGCAAACTGATAACTTTTACGAAACCAATAACACACAAAATTATCCGGATTTTCTTTCACTTCAGAATCAAAATCATCCTCCCAATCATACGAACCCCTCAACGGATATTACGAATATCCAAGAATAAATCCAAGCACTCAACTTGGACAACTTTCATCCGAATCTCAATTTTCCCGAACAGACATTCATGTAACCCCATTTCATACAATGAGTTCCAAAAATTTATATTACATTAACGATGCTACCAACACTTTTAAACTTTTAATCGACACAGGTGCTGGAATCACTGTTTTCAAAGAAAACACAGCACGCAATTATCATAATAGATTTCCTGAAAACGTTACTATTCAAGGTATAACCGATCAAAAATTGTTAATAACAGAATCTGTCCTGATTCCCTTCACTGCCGATAATCCTCACAAAGTCTTTATTTTCAATCTAGACATTGATTTCGATGGCATAATAGGCCTAGACTTTCTAGATCATTATGAATGCGTAATAGATCTTAAATCCCGACAGTTGCATACAAATTTTAAAACTGTCACCCTTCACAAAGTAGGACACGAGACAAACACACCTCCTAAAGACAAAACACCGACACACCCCACAGAAATAAGACAAAACGAACCTAAAATAAAAATTAAATCAGATTCTAAACAGGAATCAAATTTAAAATATCAAAACCCTATAAATGAAAAATATACTATCGTAAAAAACCGAGATCAAGACAAAAATTTTGAAAGACCAGAGAGAAAACGAATAAAAGGAAAAAACAGAATTACCATTGACAGCCGGACCGAACAAATATGCAGACTAAAATGTAACTTATCAAATACAGCTGCCATATTATCAGCTCAAGAAATAGAAAAAGTTAGATTACCTCATGCATTAGTCCATGTAGATGAAAATGGAGAATTCTTAACTTCTGTGCTAAATGCTAATGCTATGCCGAAGACAATCGAATTTTCAGACATTTCAATCGAACCTTTCAAAAATTCGGAGACAATCCTATCCTACAACGGAAATGATTTTGAAGAACCCGTAGTAGATAGAACACGAATAATTAAAGAACAACTAAGAATTGATCATCTAAATTGCGAAGAACAAGAACTAATTCTAGATATATGTACTGAATACGCAGATATATTTTATGTCGAAGGCGACAAACTGACCTTCACAAACGAAATCAAGCACAAAATCGAAACAAACAACGCTAAACCTATCTTCACTAAATCCTGTAGATATCCTCAAATACATAAGGAAGAGGTAAAGACGCAAATTAATAAAATGTTAGAAGAAGGAATAATCCAGAAAAGTGTCTCGCCCTGGTCGATCCCAGTCTGGGTCGTACCGAAGAAATTAGATGCGTCAGGAAAACAAAAATGGCGAGTTGTTATTGATTATCGAAAACTCAACGAACTCACAGTACAAGACCGTTATCCTCTACCACAAATATCAGAACTATTGGACCAACTAGGAAGATGCCAATACTTCACAACAGTAGATTTAGCGTCTAGATTTCACCAGATTGAAATCTCGAGCCACAAGACATCCAGAAAACGGCCTTTTCCGTCGAAAATGGACATTACGACTTTGTTCGCATGCCATTCGGACTAATGAATGCTCCATCTACTTTCCAGAGAGTAATGGACAACATCCTCTTAGGAATACAAAACGAAAGATGCTTAGTGTATATGGATGACATAATTATTTACTCACCCACTATTCATGATCACATGTCACGACTAACAGAAGTTTTTAAAAGGTTACGAAAAGCAAATTTAAAAATACAGCCAGACAAGTGCGAATTTTTAAGAAAAGAAGTAGCATATTTGGGCCACCTTGTAACAGAAAATGGTGTAAAAACAAATCCAGCTAAAATATCTTGTATCAAAAACTTCCCGGAACCAAAGAACACCAAAGAAATAAAGTCATTCTTAGGCTTAGCCGGTTACTATAGAAGATTTATTCCAAATTTCGCCAAAATTTCTAAACCACTTACGAAACTACTTCAGAAAGACGTACCTTTTATTTTTAATTCTGATTGCAAAGAAGCCTTTAACGAACTCAAAAATATTTTAACTTCGGATCCAATACTTATATATCCCAATTTTGAGGAACCATTTTTACTAACAACTGACGCTAGTGCATTCGCGATTGGAGCTGTTCTATCACAAGGCCCTATTGGAAAAGATTTACCCATAGCTTATGCATCCAGAACATTATGCGGTGCCGAAACAAAATATTCGACGATAGAGAGAGAACTATTAGCTATCGTATGGGCAGTCAAACATTTTAGACCATATCTTTTTGGCCGAAAATTCACCCTGATTACCGATCATCGACCCCTTACATGGCTTTTCTCGATAAAAGATCCCGGAAGCCGATTAGCGCGTTGGCGCCTAAAACTCGAAGAATACAATTATAAAATAGAACATCGCGCAGGAAAAATAAACAGAAATGCAGATGCCCTCTCAAGGATAAAGATTAACCATTTCAAGGATTGTGCAAACTTTCAATCGAAAATCTCATTACATGCATCGAATGAAGATGATACGCAAACTCAAGAAAACGAAGACGACGATGAAGAAAATATAGAAAAAATGTCCGAAGAACTTGACAAGTATCGAACTGTATAGAACAAAGTCAATAATCGATTATTCTAAAATTGAAACATCGAATACGGACTTATTAGACAAATCCAACAAAAATATTGTTACATTTTTTTGGCAAAATAAACTTGAAGAACTCCACGAGAACATAATGAATGACATATTCGAAGAAAACATGGAATATAGTAACCGAAGAATTAATATTGTACACAGCAAAACTGTAAAAGATCGAAAATATTTTATTATACCATTACCGTTTGATCCCGAACGAGTAATATCACACTTGTTTCTTGTACTTTTTGCAAATAAAGATCAATTCGATGAATCAAAAATATATTGCGTCGAAAATAATCTCGAACTACCTATCCTAGAGATATTTTCTTATATTTTTGCTGACAAAGAATTAAAATTAAGAATCTGTCAAAATATAATTAAAACAGCCAGCGAAGACGAAATCCCTCAAATTTTAGATCATTACCATTGCGGTAAAAACAACCTACATCGAGGAAGAAACGAAACTGTCAGAAGAATAAAGCAGAAATACAATTGGAAGAATTTAACAAAAGATGTAGAGAAATTTGTATAAGCATGTGAAATTTGCCAAAAAGTTAAGATTTGCAGGAAAAACTTAAGTGGACCACTAGTCATAACAGAAACTCCAAAAACACTATTCGAAAGAATAAATATGGACATATTCGAATACCCTACTAGGAACTACGCTTTAACTATTCGTGACGAATTGACAAAATTCACGCAAGCCTATCCTTTGGAAGACAAAAAGGCAGTAACAGTAGTCAAGACACTCCTACTCTTTTTTCAACACTATGGAACACCACTAAGAATTCATTGTGACTGCGGTCGAGAATTAGAGAATGCTATAATCAAAGATCTATGCGAATTATACGACATTAAACTAACATTTTCTAGCGTTAACCATCCACAATCTAATGGATCTATAGAAAGGTTTCATGCCACACTCTCAGAAATGATTAGAGCAAATCAAGCCGAGAACCCAAACGATCATCCCTTCACTATACTTCCTTATGCAATAATATGCTATAACAACACAAAGAATAAGACCCACGGTTTCACACCATATGAACTTATATTTGGGCACACTGCAGGCCGACCACCAGAAACTCTATACAATCAAAAAACACTAATGAGTAAATATATTCGAGACCTGAATAATCGCATGGAATATTTTTACAAAGTAGCCAGAGCAAAAACAGAAAGACAGAAAGAAAAGGCGAAAGTAAGATTTGACGAGAATATTTCAGAACGAAGACCTGATTTTAAAATTGGTGACAAAGTTTACGTAAAAGAATCCCAAATTAAATCAAAATCGGATAATCTTTTTAATGGACCTTTCGAAATTCAAGAAGTTTTTACAAATTCCGCAATTATCCTTAACCCCAAAACTAACCAAACCTCTAAAGTAAATTTTGACAGACTGAAACCTTATTTTGAATAATTTTCCTTTACAGATTCTATGGACTCCTTTCTATCGCCCAATCCCAAATTCTCCTCACTCCAATTAATAACACAATTGGAATATTTTTTCATGAAAAAGGAACTATACGAATATCTAACGACAAATGGACTTTACTTGTTTACAAAGAATTATTCCCTATCAAAACTACAATATCCAACAATGACAGAATTTTGGAAAACCTATTAGAAAAATTTATTAACGTGGATACACCGAGAAAACTTGCCTTTCAAGCCGAAGTACAGACACATCTGTCTGCTAAAACAAATCTCAAACTCCGTTAACTTAAAATATAAAGAAATAACCTCTGACACAGTACCTTATAATAAACGCCTAAAACGCGGTTTAGTAAATGGTATTGGAACAATCTGGAAATCTATTACTGGAAATTTAGATGCCTCTGACGGTGAATACTTTAATAAATGTATAAATAAGATAAATTCCGATGAAACTCAAATTGAAAATCTCCTAAAAAATCAAATATCTGTTACCACTTCAGTTATAAGAACTTTCAACACTACAATTCAAAAATTGCAAATAGACGAAGAAACTTTTAACAAAGACTTAAAAACTATCGAGACTACACTTCTGGACATTAATAATGACATCTCCTTTTACCAAGCACAATTACAAATACTAGATTTATGTGAGTCCTTAATGGAAAGCTACGTATTTTTAAAAAATTATTTAAATGATATACTAAATTCTATCACATTCTCTCGCCTGCAAATTCTACATAGTTCTATTATTTCGCCCATAGACTTAATGGACGCATTAAAAGAAATCTCACAGTCATTACAAAATAACGTATTGCCTCTACCCACTTATATGTCAAATATAGCTCAGTATATTGACATAATAAAACTGCAAGCTTATCAGCTTGATTCAAGAATTGTTTTCGTTCTCGAAATTCCGTTAGTTGATCCCGAAATATTCACCTTGTATCAATTATATTCAATACCAATATTAGATAATCAAACTGGTTTTCATCATATACTTTCAACTGTTCATAAATACATAGCGCGAGATGATGATTCAATTTCATATGTCTTACCCATGGACACCGAAAAATGTAAACAAATCAGTCAAAACCAAAGAATGTGTACAGACATTCTTCCGTATCCCATAGACACAGATGCTATATGTGAAGCCCAGCTTTTGAAACCTCTCAGTAACTTACCAAAAACTTGCCAGATGTCCACGCTCTTGGCACAAGGTTACAATGTACAAGAAATTGACCGAAATTTATGATTACTAACCATTTCCGATACATTACCAGTAACAATCAAATGTGCAAGAAAAGACGTCACTACACAAATAATCAAAACAAATTCAATCTTAAGATTAATTCCCGAATGTATTGCATTCATCGGCAGTACCAGAATTCATGCTAGAGACCAAATTGAGAAATATACAAATATCACGTATAGAAGTCACCCAGTTAACGTACCCTACAGATGCTGTGACCATTTTGAGACAAAGAGTCACCTATCAAAATTGAAACCACTAAAACTCAGTAAGATCAACGTAGATGACTTAAATATTGCACAACACAAATTGGACCAATATTCAGAAGAACTGGACCATATTATGAGCCAATCATTCATTGAGAAACATCTACCCTTATTCACTATATCAACTTTATCCCTGATTATTATCCTAGTTATCTTATACCTTTTTTGCAAATACCGAACCAAAATATTCCCAAAAATTGCAATCTCCTTGTCCCAGGATCAGCGTCCAACTTCATTACCACGCAGAAATTCCATTAGACAGAAACTTCAGGGCTTAGCCTCCTTCAGAAGAAGACCCAATGTCCAACAAGAAAGCGAAGCAGAAACACCAATTACTCTGTAAAAGTCAAAGCAATGGCATTGACTTTTCACTAATAAGGGGAGCTGTTATATGAGAAAATATTAACCTTGAACTAGCTTAAGTTCGCCGACTTCAGATTTCATCATCCCATTCCCATAGAAACCGCTGAGCACGCATTAGAACTTTGTACGAACCGTTGGCCAATATTCGTGGGAACAGCAATTCAGCACTTCATACCAAACCTATAAATTACCATTCTCAGATGCCGGAACCACTCTTAGCTGCAACTTCGACCAGTCCAGTTATTGTAGTCATTTTAAATTAATTTAATTTTGTACTATTATTTAATATTTAATTTGTAACAAATAAAGTTTTTTTTTAAAAAGTCAAATACGTGATTAGTGATCTAACATATATATATATATATATATATATATATATATATATATATATATATATATATATATATATATATATATATTTATAGATATATTTATAAAATATATAAAAATAAAAATATAATACAAAATTTTGAACACCCAGTATTAACATTGGCAATTTTTTTGATGCTTAAATAAAAATAGAGTTTAGTACACGCTGAAAAAGAATTTTTGTTTTTTCAGCATAAATATTAACCACAATATTAATTTTTGAAGTTGCATGTGTAATATGAAAAATTTTTCAAAAACTTTAAATATCTCAAAAACGGCTATTTTTTCCAGAATAGTATCCGAATACAAATCGATCCAGAATTTTACGTAGATTCTAAAAAAAATAACAAAAAGCACAGTTTTTATTTAAAATAAGAAACTTAATGGCGACTTCCGGTACAACCGGAAGTGCTAGAAGAATGCAAATATTTAAAAAATGAAGAATGTTTTGCGTAACGCATTATTCCAAGTTTGCAGAAACCAGTGACGACCAGAACATTGAAAACTTTTAACCAACATGTTGCGTGAATGACCCTGTATATTTTATACTCAATGTTTATCAATTTACATTATGATATTTAATTATTATAAAACATAATACAAAGTTATTTTATTAAAAAAATCCCTAATGTCGTATTATCAAATTAAGAAAACCGTACATTTTTAATTTGAGAACCACTGACTACCTGAGGCAAATCTGAACACACACTTTTATTACTTATGCGACAGGCTAAAACGATCCTACTATATACGGATATGGTTTACTAACTACATTAAAAGGTGGCTGTGACAGATTTTCTCGATTATTTTGCTTCTGGAACATCTGCTTTAATAATTGTTCCGCCACCATTCTCGAACTTCATTTTCATTGATATCGTTTTCGATAGTTAAAATATCTTGATGGAAATGCTTTCCATGTTCATCACTAAAGTCTCTCGAATTTTGTAGGAGAAGACTCTTTAAGAACCAAGAAAAAGGATTTTAAGAGATATGTTACAACCCAAATTACTATAGGCTTTCAGTATATTAAAAATAAAAGGACTAGGTTTTTGTACACACTTATCACAAATGAAAGAATAGAAATGAAAAAAAAATGATCTTTAAGTGGATTAAAATTGTATATCTGACAGTAGGGATAAAATGCACACCCATGAACATAGTGTAAACAAGTACATACAGTCTGTCTCAAACCCTTCTTTCAGTGCGTCACTAATTTTGACGTCATATAGGATTTTAAGAATGTCGAGAATTATTGCATGACATTTGAGTTAAATTTGACAGTTGCAGGATCGTAATCTCTCTTTTTCTAATTGAAAATAATTTAATAATTTTAATATGAGTCTTTGTTCTTTCTCGATATATATCGGCATATTTAAAATATTTTTATGACAATAAATACAAAATTAAATTTTCACTGTAAAATGTCTGATAATACTAACCTGGAATAACAATTATCATTGTGAAACTACTGTCACGATCGAGACAATCTGTGTCAAATTATATTTATGCGCATCATTGATTGGATATCTATTTAGCGTATTCTAAACTCCAACCAATTATACATCCGTAAAGAGAATTAGCTTTACGATAAATAATTTTCTAAGTTCTATGTATAATAATCACAGACTCATGTTTTTTTCTGTCACCTCTAGCTTAATGTGTTATAGAGAGGTCGATCAACTATGACACACTGAAAGAAGGGTTTGGGACGAACTATACATGTTTAAAGTCGCTGCACAGCGGGGGCTGCCTAGGAATCTCCGGGTCACGTCTGGAACCGGCGCTGGATGTGACAACACGTGGTATCTCTGTGATAAGGTGTTAAAGAAGTGATAAAACTAACAATTATGTTATTACTATTATTACTTGTGACCTGTTAACTTAAAAAAATATTTTTAGGACCACAGATAGAACCAAATCTGCCAGTTATTATTTGTTCAAATTATTAAATAAGCTAATTGTAACCTCATTTCCTGATAAAAGGAAACATAAGGATGAAATATTGAAATGAATTGAATCTCTAAGGCGCCTAAATATTTAAATTTTATATTTACGCTTATCATAATTGATTAACGGTGCATTAACAGATTTGAAAGGTCTGATTGGCAAAAGTTATTTTCATTGTGCTGATGCGAAAATATAATTCGAATTCATTTCAGACTTTTTACTTGAAATGTGCATTTTAATGAATTTTATTTTCGGGATCGATATTGACATCGAAATTGTATAAAATTGGGAACACTTTTAAGTTTAATAGGAATGTTTATTAACTAGAACATTTAGAAATAGCAATAGTGTAGAATATATCGATAAATAACAATGTAGTATTCTTATGGGTCAAAAAAATAAATATGCACATGATAGTAAATCTAGATTGTCTATAATATTAGTGATATTAGTTATAGTTTAGTGATTGTGGTTGAGTTTACCGAAAGTAAAAGCTCATTATAGCCGCAAATGTCAAACATGGAACAAAAAATTTCGGTATAGCAGTGCTGGCATGTTTTTTAATGTAGATGCTGTATGCTTCAAATATAAAAAGATAAAGCTTTAGAAAAGTACATTTTGTTTATATTATGTTAATAATATCTGTTTTTTTTTGAGATTAATTGCAGTTAATTATTAGAAATTTTCTTAGCAATTACCTTTTGATAGATTAGGGGATAGATTTGGCAATCGTCAAATCAGCAGTTGCCAGATTACAACAGATGTTTGCAATTAATATCGAAAGAGACAAATATTTACTCGTTATTGCTTCATATAAATTAAAAATTACAGAATTCATAAAATAGTATAATCAAAATGTACTTTTTAAAAGCTTTATCTCTTTATATTTGAAGTATACAACATATGCATTATACAAATATGCCAACACTGCCAAACCGAAATATGTTTGACGTTTGCTGCTATATTCAGCTTGTACTTTCGGTAAACTCAACCGTGATTGTTATTTGTACAGACTACAGAGTAGTCTGTACATAAAGTCCAAATTAGAGCAGGCCTTGGTCCTATTAGTACTGTATAACATATACAGTAAGCGGAAACGCCACTCTAGTAGAAAGACACACCGGTACCTAATTGCTAGACTTATTTGATGTACTGGGCTAATCCGGCAGTTCTCACGTGTGACTGTCAGCCGTCGGACTTTTACATATTTCTGCTGAGACTGAGAAGCACATGAGAATCGAAGCTATTAAAAATTGTTTTTTCAAACAATTTTTGAAGTAAGTAAGAGAGAGACAGAAGATATATTTTCTCTCTCTTCCTCTCTAGAGAATAAAAATGTTCCTTTTGTATTTAATATTATATATATATATATATATATATATATATATATATATATATATATATATATATATATATATATATATATATTGATATGATTGGTGTTTATAGAAAATAATTTATAAGTTACACTACTAGATATATTAGATATAAAAAGTATTTTTTTTTATATAATTATAATGTAAAATATATTAAGTGAGCCATGTGACTAGGCAACCAGATATACATACTCTGAAGTGACATTTAAGGAATGGTTGTGAATATAAGTGGGGTTATAATAATAAAATGTGTAGTTTATTAAATTAGAATGTTAAGTTAATGATTTAAGTGTATATTCTGATCTGAAAAGCCTAAATGTCAACAAAATTATCAATAGAAGATTAAAGAATTCTCCAGAATAGAGAATTTGACCTGTGTTTACGGTCGAACATTCTGGAAATAATGGTTATGTCTGTGCATCCAACATATACTTTTTTCGAGAACATCCATATAGAAGAAATAGAACTAAATCGAACATGACTTCTTACCAGATGGTTCTGGAAGATTGAAAAGATATAAATACCCGTGATTTGGATTCAAGATGGCAGTTAGTAAGAAAGTTCATTCAGTTAGTCAATCAGTTATGAGTTTTTTAGTATGAAAATTAGTTAGAGGCAGTCAATCAGTTACAATTGTTCAATATAGTGAGTTAAATCAATATTAAGAAACAGTATAAAGAAAATAATATTGAAGATTAAAAATTATGTTATGTATAAATGATGATAATGGAAGAAGTATTAATTGAATATTAAAATTAAATAATATTTTTGGTGATTGGATATTGATATATTGAAAAGAAGAATAAAAATAAATGCTGTTTGCTGGTTTGATTGGTGGTTTATAAATGCTGTGAAGAAAAATATCTTAAATTGGTGGAAGCTGATAATTGGAAAAAGTAATTTCACAAAAACAAGGATAACCGAAGCTGAGAAGAAGACATTTGAGTGGTAATTATAATCTATATAGTGGGAAACAGTTCATTTAGGCATTCAGTGACAGAAAGGTACAAAATTTTGTTAATATAATTTAGTTAGTGTCATAACAATTTCAATTTTGTAAATAGTTTGTTTAAATTTTACATTGTCTATAGAATTTAATTAGTTTCATAAGAATTTCAATTTAAAGATAGTTTATTTTAAATTTACATTGGCTAGGTTAGATATATATTTGTGTTTCATAGTAGATCTAATAAAGATAATTTAAAAAAGTACTTACAAACTAATTCTTTGAGAACCGCGATAAAAACCCTATATATTATATTATTAAAAATACTCATTGCTCATCATTCAAACAATACATCATAACAATTTGGCGCCCACCGCGGGGCTCTCTATTTAAAAGGATTAGTTTGGGAAGATAAGTGCTCTCATACAATTAAATTAATTTTCATTAGAAAGAAAAAATTCTAGATTTTATTTTTAATTATATTTGAACAAGTAAAGTCTCAAAATGTCTCAAGGAAAGAAAGGTACAAGAAGCAAAAAGAATGAAGAAGATGTGGAAGTAGAAACAAAACCCATACAAGAGGAGAGTTTAGTTCAAGTTCCACAAGATACTGCAGAAATGAATCCAGAAAGAGAGGAAAATGTCAATATGGCAGCTTTGATGTCATTAATGATGCAGATGAACAAGACAATGAAAGAGAATACGAAAAAAATGGAACAAAAAATGGAAGAGAATTCAAAAGAAGTCAAAGAAGACATAAAAAAATAGAACAGAAAATGGAAGAGAATACGAAAAAAATGGAAGAGAACACGAAAAAAATGGAAGAGAATTATAGAAAATTAGAAAAGAAAATAGAAGATAATAATAATAAAATTGTAAAGCAAATAGAAAAACAAATGGATAAAAAACTTGAAACTGCAGAGAAAAAAGTAGCAAATGAAATAAAAAATATACGGAATGACTACAAGAAAAGGATAGAAAATGAGAGGACAGAAGTAAAGAGGATTATTCAAGATAATAAGATAGATATAGAACAGAAAATAGAGTTGCAGAAATGTAACTTAGAAGTAAAAATTAACGAAGACAGGAGAAATACAGAAGAAAAATTAGACGATATACAACAAAATATCCAAATAAATAGTAATCAAATAAGAAATGTGGAACAGAGAATAAATGATATTTCACAAATGAGAGACATAGGAAGACCTTACTTAAATTTAACAAATGAGACTGGGATTAAATTCTCTGGTAATATAAAAAATTTGCATCCTAGAGTATACATAAATAGTTTAAAACATAAATTAAGATTTGTGAATAATATTAAGGATATTAAAGATTATATTAGAGTGACATTAAATGACAATGCAGCAACTTGGTTTGCTAGTATTGAAAATGATTTAGATAATTTTCAAACATTTGAAAATAAATTTTTAAATTATTATTGGGGTGAATTAGAGCAAGCCAAATTTAGGGAAGTTCTATATTTTGGAAAGTATAATCACAATTTAAAATCAAATATGGTAGATTATGCATTGAAACTGATAACAGTTGCAAAATATTTAGAACCACCACTTAGAGAGGAAGAAATAGTCTTAAATGTATCTAGACATTTTGATGCTGATGTTGTGCAAACAGTAACTGTACAAAATATTCAAACAATAGATAGTTTTATTAATTTTATTCAAAGAATACAAAGAGGCAATATGACAAGTAATAATAACAACAGAAAAAACAAAAATAACTTTCAATATAATAAAAATGATAATCAACAATATAGACAATCATATAAAAATTATAGATATGGTAATAATTTACAAAATTTTAATAATAATAACAGTAATTATAATAGACAACATTTTAATAACAGTACTAATAATAATAGACAAGATTTTAACAATAGAAGAAATACAGAGCGACCTAACTATAACAGACAGGTAAATTGTGTACAAAGGAATAGAAGCTGCGAAGACAGGGAACGAAATAGTACAAGGCAAGAAAATGTGAGTAGAAGTCACAGTAGGGAAAGACATAGGACATCAGATCCAAGTGGTCAGATACAATCTGACAATTCTAATAATCAAAATTTTGTTCAGTAAACTTTCTGAATTACAAGTTAGGCCATTGCTATTATCAAAAACATTCTGAATTTATTTCTCTAGATGAAGATAAAATTATTGAATCTATTAATTTAATTTATATAAATGCTTTGGCCAAAAATAAAATGATTAAGATTATGATAGATACTGGTTCAGAAAGTACTTTAGTCTCGGAGAATTACATTTTTAATACATTAAAACTATCAGATATAATAAAGATTCCAAAAATTAAAATTGTTGGTGCAAATAATAAGAAGTTGGGTGAAATTGATAAACTAGCCAATTTTAAAATTAATATTCTTAATAAAGAAATTAATATGCAAGGATTTATTGTCAAGGATTTATGTGTTGATATATTAATGGGAAATGATGAATTGGAAAAGAAGAAAGTAAAGATAGATTTTGAAGAAAAAATGGTAACTTTGGAAGGGCAAATAATTAAATTTATGCAGAAAGATGCGGTGGAAGAAGGAATAAGAGTTGATAGGATATTATTAAAAGAAAATAATGATGTTTATGAAGAAGAAATGTATTTTGATGATAGGGAAATGTCCCAAAAGAATGTAAAGAATAATTATTGTAGTGAATATTTAAGGAATGGAAATTTTAAGCAGATGGATGCCTACGAGGTGGAGTGCGTAAAATTGGAAGCAAGGAATAATGAGTACATAATGAAGAATAATTTTATTTGCAAAGAAGAAGATGTGATAAAAGTTAATTGCCCTGAAGAATATAAATCAATAGTCGTTTCCATATTGCAGCAACACAAGGGACTTGTCAATAAAGAAAATAGAATTGCAAAAAATTATATCCATAGTATAAAAGTTAAAGAAGAAAAAGATTTTAAAACAAAATCATACCCAATACCATATAAATACAGAGAAAAAGTAAATAGAACAATTAATAATATGTTAGAAGATGGAATCATTGAGAAGGCAGATACACGTTTTATCAACCCAATAGTAGTAGTACGTAAAAGATCAGGTGAAATCAGGTTATGTTTGGATGCAAGGAATATTAACAAGATCACTGAAAAGCAATTTAAAGCACCAATGAGTATAGATGGAATACTAGGAAGAATTACAGGAATGTCATTTTTCACTAAAATTGATTTACAGCATAGCTTTTGGTTAATACCTCTAGAAAGAAAAAGTAGACAGTATACAGGATTTCAGATAGATGGAGTAGTATATCAATTCAAAGTAGTACCATTTGGACTTCAATCATCTTGCAGTGCTCTATGTAGATGTCTTCATGATATTTTGGATCAATATGAACATTTTGTAATTCACTACATTGATGATATATTAATTTTTTCTAAAACGGCTGAAGATCATGAGAAACACCTAAAAATTATAATAAATAGATTAGACAAAGTTGGACTAAAAATAAATCAAGAAAAATGTACATTTTTTCAAAAAGAAGTAATATATCTAGGTTATAAACTTAACACTAAGGGAATCGAAATGGATCCAGAACGGATACAAGTCATTCAGGAATATAAAACACCACACAATTTAAGAACTTTAAGAGGATTTATTGAAATAATTAATTATTATAAAAGGATGATACCAGATCTAAGTATAAAAGAAATTCCATTACTTGAACTACTGAGAAAAGGTGTAAAATGGAGATGGGATCAGAGAAGAGAACTAGCATTCCAAGAAGTTAAAAACATTTTTCTGTCAAATTTAAAAATATGCTATCCTGACTACACACAGCCATTCATATTAAGAACAGATGCATCCATAGAGAGATTATCAGGGGTATTATTACAAATACATGATGGGGTCGAATACCCAATACAATTCATTTCAAGAATTACAAAGCCACATGAAAAGGGTTAATCAGTTTCAGAATTAGAACTAGCAAGTATTATACACTGTGTCACAAAATAAAGATTTTATTTGTTAGGTAATGAATTTACAATAGAAACAGATCACCAAGCTTTAACATCTATATTAAATAACAAATATGGAAACAGTAGAATACATCGGTGGAGTCTAATATTGAGTGAATACTCCTTTGAAATCAAATACATTTCTGGAAAATCCAATATAGTGGCAGATGCTTTATCAAGGTTAGAAAATACATCAGAAAAAGGGCAGCGAACAATAAAAATTGGATTAAATCAATTAGTAGAAAGTACTGGATTATATTCTAAAGAAGAAATTATAAGAGATCAGATCAATTTGAGTGAAAAACAAAAAGTCCTTAAGAAAGATGGAGTTTAATATAAAATAATAAATGGCATAGAAGTATATGTAATAACTAGAACTTTAGCAAAGAAAATATTGAAAAATTTACATAACAATTACATGCATATTGGTTCAAGAAAGCTATGGATGCTATTTAGGGACAATTATTTTGCAAAAAATGACATAAGTATAGCAAAAGAAATTACTACCCAATGCCAAATATGTCAAATAAACAAAGAAAAGAATTTCAAAAACCAGAACACATATAGATCTAATGTTGTATATGAAAAACTAAATACAGTGTCCATGGATTTTATCTCAAATTTAGTTCCAAGTCCAACAGGAAAAAAGCATATACTAGTGATAGTTGATTTATATACAAAATTTATTAAACTATATCCCTGCTCAAGAACAAATGTTAAAACATTGAAATTATATATTAATCAATTTTTCGAAGAAATAGGACCATTTAGAAATTGCATAATAGATAATGCTACATATTTTAACAACCAAAAATTTCGAGCATTTTGTGAGAAAAGGGGAATCAACATTCATTTTACAAGTATCAGACATCCTCAGGCAAATCCTGCAGAAAGATATATTAAAGAAGTTATAAAATATTTAAGAATAGTGTGCCAAAATCAACATGAAACGTGGCAGCAACATATACCACAAGTAGAATATTTTTTAAATAATACACATAATTTAAATACAGAGGAAGTACCAGAATATTTAATGTTTGGCCATATAGGAAACAGAAAATGGATTAGTGAATATAATCAGGATATGTTAGAACAAGTAATGCAGAAAGTAAATAACCGAATTAGGAGGAAAGCTGAAAAATATATCAGAAGACAAAATCAAAAAATAAAAAAAAAATCACATTTCAAAAAGGAGACCAAGTGTTAATTCGTTCACTTAGAAAAAGTAATGTTAAAGAAAACCGTTGTAAAAAATTACAACCAATGTTTGAAGGTCCATACAGAATTGAAAATCAGAATGGACTAAATAGTTATGTCTTAATAGATACAGATAACAGACCTAGAGGAATTTTTCATATCAACGACATCTTTAAGTATTATGAAGAGATTGAATAATGTTTTCTATACCTTTTAACACTAATATAAAAACACTAACAGTTCACTGATATATCCATTTTATTCAATAGACTTGATTTGTTAAATAGATGGTAGATTTTATTGTTGTGAATCAATTTGACATCATATTTATTGTCTGATACATATGGAAATTATTTTGTACCCTAAAAATCATAATTTGGGGTTAGATACAAAATTGATTCTATAAATAAATGTCTTTCCAATATAATAAAGTATAAAACTTACCAATTCATATGGATGAAAGCCTGTTGAATTGAAGGAATTCCTAGATTTTGTCTATAAATAAACTTAAAACAATATGGACACTTAGATTATCTTTATTCATTGTAATTGTAAAATATAAACACAAAAACTTCCATTTGACATGACAGTTTGACATAGACAGCGAACAGGGATGTATCTAATAGAACACATTATAAATAAAAAAAAATTGAATTATTAATTTACTAAGGTATGTAGATAGAAAATTAATATTTAAAAAAATATTAAGTAAATTATTTATTTTAAGTATTATTTTGGGGTATTGATATGATTGGTGTTTATAGAAAATAATTTATAAGTTACACTACTAGGTATATTAGATATAAAAAGTATTTGGTTATTTTAATAAGTTATATACTAGAGAATTTTATAAAAATATATTTATGTGAGGGCATTTTTAAGAAATTAGCATATAAAAAGTATTTTTTTTTATATAATTATAATGTTGTAAAATATATTAAGTGAGCCATGTGACTAGGCAACCAGATATACATACTCTGAAGTGACATTTAAGGAATGGTTGTGAATATAAGTGGGGTTATAATAATAAAATGTGTAGTTTATTAAATTAGAATATTAAGTTAATGATTTAAGTGTATATTCTGATCTGAAAAGCCTAAATGTCAACAAAATTATCAATAGAAGATTAAAGAATTCTCCAGAATAGAGAATTTGACCTGTGTTTACGGTCGAACATTCTGGAAATAATGGTTATGTCTGTGGATCCAACATATACTTTTTTCGAGAACATCCATATAGAAGAAATAGAACTAAATCAAACATGACTTCTTACCAGATGGTTCTGGAAGATTGAAAAGATATAAATACCCGTGATTTGGATTCAAGATGGCAGTTAGTAAGAAAGTTCATTCAGTTAGTCAATCAGTTATGAGTTTTTTAGTATGAAAATTAGTTAGAGGCAGTCAATCAGTTACAATTGTTCAATATAGTGAGTTAAATCAATATTAAGAAACAGTATAAAGAAAATAATATTGAAGATTAAAAATTATGTTATGTATAAATGATGATAATGGAAGAAGTATTAATTGAATATTAAAATTAAATAATATTTTTGGTGATTGGATATTGATATATTGAAAAGAAGAATAAAAATAAATGCTGTTTGCTGGTTTGATTGGTGGTTTATAAATGCTGTGAAGAAAAATATCTTAAATTGGTGGAAGCTGATAATTGGAAAAAGTAATTTCACAAAAACAAGGATAACCGAAGCTGAGAAGAAGACATTTGAGTGGTAATTATAATCTATATAGTGGGAAACAGTTCATTTAGGCATTCAGTGACAGAAAGGTACAAAATTTTGTTAATATAATTTAGTTAGTGTCATAACAATTTCAATTTTGTAAATAGTTTGTTTAAATTTTACATTGTCTATAGAATTTAATTAGTTTCATAAGAATTTCAATTTAAAGATAGTTTATTTTAAATTTACATTGGCTAGGTTAGATATATATATTTGTGTTTCATAGTAGATCTAATAAAGATAATTTAAAAAAGTACTTACAAACTAATTCTTTGAGAACCGCGATAAAAATCCTATATATTATATTATTAAAAATACTCATTGCTCATCATTCAAACAATACATCATAACAATATATATATATATATATATATATATATATATATATATATATACACACTCAAAAATGTTTTGCATATTATCTGTAACGCCACTGAACGATTCTCATTTGAAATTTTTTGCGCTGTTTTCTTTTTGTCTACTAAAATAATGTATTTTATTGCTTGTTTTTTGTTTCTTAATCGTCGAAAAGATTCTCAGTATTCATATTGTGTTCATCAGTTTTCGAAAACCGATATTTGTAAAAATTGGTTTGCGTTTTATTCACTTTGTAGTAAACAATATGAATAGACAAGTGATATCTGAGTTCAACAGAGCTAGAATCGTTACTTTGATTGAAGAAGGCCACACACAAGTCGACGTTGCTGTCCGGGTTGGAGTTAATCAGAGTGATGTGTCCCGGATTGTGAAAAAATATCGAGAGACGAATTCTGTTAGCGATCGTCCAAAAAGCGGAAGATCCAGAATTACTACCAATGTCCAAGAACGCTATTTAACTGCCCGGAGAAACCCCACTATGACTGCCCCAGCTATTAGAAGAGAGCTCCAGCAAGCTCATAATATTGTAATTTGCGATCAGACTATTAGAAACAGGTTACATTCGGCGAATTTATTTACAAGAAGACCATTGTTTGTACCAAAGCTTACGTTAGAGCAGAAAAGGACTCGACTGGAATGGTGCAATGAACATTTACAATGGCATGACAACAAATGGGGAAACGTGTTATTTTCTGATGAAACCAAAATTAGCCTTTTGTCGGATAATCGCCGAATTAGGATTTGGAGGAACCCAAATCGACAGGATAGACTTAACCAAGCTGTCCAAAGAGTCCCATATCAAGGTGGCTCCATAATGTTTTGGGGATGCATCATGCTAAATAATAAAACTCCTTTAATTCCTATTGTTGGTAACATGAATGGACAAATTTATATTGATACCATTCTTAGGCCTGTTGTACGCTTGTGGCGAGGAGCTGTTGGTCTAGAATTTATTTTTATGGACGACAATGCGCTTCCCCATCGTATGAGACATGTGGCAGATTTTTTAGAGACAGAAGATATCGTCAGATTACAATGTCCACCTTGCTCACCTGACCTCAATCCCATTGAGCACGGATGGGATATGCTCAAAAGAAAAATTCAGTCTCGGCAGCCACCCCAAGGACACTACAAGACCTTAGAATAGCAGCGATTGAAGAATGGGGTACCATGGACCAGAACTACATTAATACACTTATAAGAAGCATGGGACATCGCATTCAGTCTTGCATTGATACAAGAGGTGGAAATACGGTATATTAAGTATTAGTTCCTATATCTGTACAAATTTAAAAAAATATATTTATAATACATATTATAAATAATGATAATAAATTGTTAATCCTCTAAATTTTGTTTATTGTTTTTTTCAAAACATACAATTTTATATATATAATAAAGTCATTTGTTAAAAAAAAAATAGATTTTACCAGATTAGGTGGATAATTTTGAAAATATTACATTATGCAAAACATTTTTGAGTGTATATATATATATATATATATATATATAATATTGTATATATATATATATATATATATATATAATATTATATTTAATATAATATGTATTAATATTATTATTTATGTAATATGTTTTGTATTATTTAAAATTAAACGTTTATAATTATTTCAGGCTTTTGTATTTCAAAATAATCACTGTTTTACCGAGAACTGTCAATTTTGAAATCCGTTAGTGTCATGTCTAATTGGCAAATCCTTTACGTGTTTGGTTCATACGCTGGTGGTTGTGAGTTCGAATCCCAATTATGAATTTCCTTTTTTATTTTTTAAATATTTAAAAACCTCACGTTATTCTTATTAAATATATGTAATGTACGCAAAAAACATAAATTTTAAAATAAAATGAAAATTTACAACATAATCAGAGTTGTTGGTTTTTTATTTTTATCTTCGTAAAGTAAGTTGATGTATATTGGCAGTTTAAATATTTATGAATATTACATTTAAATTTATATTGTATTATTATATTGAATTATGTTGCAGTGTATCTATTGTATTGTAATTTTTATATTAATACCAAAATAAACAATGAATTTTACTGCAGAGTATGTGTAATTTTTTTTTGCATTCAACTCCTTTTATACATATATAAAAATAAAAATATATATTTTCATTTAAATATTGATACAATCCTTCATTTACTATACTCCTATTACAGGTCAAATGTTTAGATACAGCAAACTATGTACCATATACCTATATAACTAATTATTTTTCTCTTTCTGCTCTCTCTTACCTATAGCATTACATATGTAATGATTGTGCAGATTGATTCCCATATAAATTTTTAACGGCGAACGCGTCTATAGTAGTATAACTTCTACCGGCAGTCCCACTGGACTGTCACACCCGTTTTTTTGTTATATTATTTATTTATATTTAATTATTTTATATTTCTTAAATTATATTTTTCGTTTGAAAGAATTTCGTTGTTTTTGTTCCAAAAAATAAACACATTAGAAAGCTTATTTTTATATTCTTTTGATTAATTATTACTTATTGTAATGTACTGTAAAATAATATATCACCTCGAAATTATGTTTGGATTATTAAAATAATATAATGTACATATGAGTGGCTTTAGATCAAAGACGGACATGTGTCAAAAAAATAAAAATTTATAAGTTAGTAGTCGTTTCTTATAGAATTATTCCTGTTCTTGTCAACGGTGATAATAGTTTCCTTTTAACACACACGCAAATACGTTATTTTCAACTTCACAGTTGAAGATCGGTTTCGAAACGGACTCCTGCTATAAAGGTTTATTTCAAAAACGGACATCTCCCCAACAGCCAATGAGAATGCTGTATTGTGATCACATGACTAAAAAATGAACAATGGCCGCCATTGCTTTCAACTTGTCTGATGTTAATCGTTTTATTTGTGTTTATCATCAGTTTAAACTGTTTTTTTTTTCGGCATATTATTAGTTGACGAAATAGATTCATGGAGTAAAATATATCTGTCAATCCAGGGACGACGCATAAGCGGAAGAGCGATCCCGAAAAATGGAAAAAAATACATTCAGAAACGAAAAATGTAAGTCTAATCATTGAACTCGATCATGTACTTAAGATTTTATTGCTGTAACAAATTGTCAATAGGTAGGTGGAAGTTTGATATGTTAGAAGTTACTGTATATGTTCATCTGAGTTATGAATAGTTTTTAAGTCATTTTAAGTTATGATAATGTCTGATTTTAAAATATGAAGCTTGAAAGTTGGCTGTAAAAACATGATCAGCTTTTTTTTTGTGGCATAGACTTTCGTCATTCAGCCAGTCTCGAAAGGTGGTTATAATATATTCCTTAAGAAGGTATATACACATAAGTACAGATTATTTCTCTCAGACAAATGCACAGCGATATCTCTAAAACGAAATAGACGAATAATTAATAGAAGAACACGTCGAAAGAAAATACAAGGACACTCGCTTCTCGTCTAGGGGTCCGTCAAGACATTTATTTTAACAGACAAATAATACTGGACCACGGATAAGGTATTGTTACATATAGGATAAACAAAGGGTACAAGTCTAACCCTATACACGCTCTGAAAATTTTCACACACACACACACACACACACACACACGCAGTGATCAAGCCTGCCCCTTGGAACATGTGTATACCAATGTAAGAATGGGATCCATATGCCCGACGATCAAACCGGTCACACTTCGCTAGTCGAAGTGGTACCTATCTGACCCCCAGGCTTTTCCTCCACCCCTCCTCATCATGTTACTTAAGTGAGGAGGCTTATGATCTAAAAGTTACTTAGGGTGCCCTGGGTAATGGGACACCCTCTGTTTTTAATGACTGTGGTTATGCCACCTAACTGTAGGGGTAGCCACATCTAGGCTTTTCTCCCTATTTACTTTACTGATTCTATTAAAGTTACTCTAACTTTACGTCAGGACTTGAGTCCCTAAAAAAAAAAGAAAAAGAGCGTGTGTTCCGACCATAGAGCCGCCAGCCTGAACTGACGACTCTATGTCCGGAAAAGAGTGTGTGCTCGGTCACTCAGCCGCCGATTTGGCAAAATAAATTTTGTTCTCCTCGCCGGCTGAGCATCCGAGTGAGGTCCGGCCACCAAGTCCATGTATGCCGCACATGACCTCAGTGCTGGGATTTCGCGAGTAGATCAGTTCACTTGATCTGCCTTAAGGGCCTAGTCCGCAATGCGGTATATAGAAGGCCTGACGGGCCCACGTCTATATTTGACTATATGAATTTGAGTTTATGTTAAAACGTTTTAATGAAAATATCAATAAGTACTAAGTTATTTAATCGGAAAACAGTATTTTTTTTTGTGGACTTCCTTGGTCCTTCGGGACTATAAAATGCCTGGGCAACAATTCTTTCCTTTTTTCCTTAATCCTATAGTGTGCGTGTATTGGGGTGTGCATTCCCAGGTGTATACGGCCCTTACACACCCCATTGTATATTGTCCTTAAGTACCTAAAAAACCTAAAAACCAAAAAGAAAAGCGTACCCTCTCGCCAGAGTTTTTTTGGTGTGTTTTCTTATTGACTGCATTTTCCTTGTTCGTTCTCCTTGCAACCATCTCATTCTTTATTTACTCGTTTGGGTTCTCCCTATATCCAGCTATCTGTTGTTTTGGTCTTCTGTGTACCGTCCTTATGTTTTCATTGTAGTTAGTCAGCTCTCTTAACATTCTGCTTGGGTGGTTTCTTAGTCCGTTGAATATTTCATATGCTCTCTCGTCTAGCGTGCGTAGGATTCTTGTTTGTCCTGAGTCTCTCTATACATATCTCAGAGGTACGTACTTTGGTACCTTTAGTGCATCTCTGACTATTTGATTTTGGGTGGTCTGTATCTTTTTCCTGTTTGTTTTACAGGTGTGTCCCCACGCAGCGGATGCAAAAGTTGGGACTGGCAGGATAATACTATTCGCAACCCTGATTTTAGTTTTAAATCTTAGTTTGCTTTTTCGTCCAATGAGTGTTGAGAGCTGACTTTTCAACGCTTTGGCTTTGTATGTTTGCTGATTGATGTGCTTAGTAAACGTTAGCTTCTTATCTAGTAGTACCCCAAGGTATTTAGCCTGGATAGTCCAGTCTACTGGGGTGTTTCCAATTGTAATCTCTCGGTTTGGTACACTTCTTCTGTGACTAAACATTACAGCCTGTGTTTTGTCTGGGTTTAAGGCTATTTTCCACTTTATGCACCACCTTTGAAATCTGTTCAGTACTCTTTGCAGATGATTAGCTGCATGATCCGGATTTCTTCAGCTGACAGCTATTGCTGTATCGTCAGCATAAAGGCTCAACAAAGAGCCTGGCTCTGTTGGCGTGTCGGCCGTATAGATGGTGTACAGGTACGGCGATAGCACCGCTCCCTGAGGCACACCTGCTTCCAGAGTCCCGACTTCGGATAGGGTTGCCCCCATCCGAACTCTGAACCTTCTGTTGGCTAGATATGACGCAAGGAGGCATGTCATCGCCTCGCTGTATCCCAAATCGTTCATTTATTAAGTGAGTCCTTGGTGCCAGACTCTGTCGAATGCCTTGCTGACGTCCAGAAATGCTGTGGCTGTATACATTTTCTCATTAAATCCTTTCGTAATGAATTCCGTCAATCTTAGTACCTGTAGTTCACAGGAGTGTTCGCTTCTGAACCCGAATTGAGCTTCTGGTATGATGCTTAGTGTTTGGGTTTCTTCGTTGAGCCTTTTTATTATTATATCTTTCTGCTATCTTGCTTATCGATGACAATAAGCTGATAGGCCTGTAGTTTTGTGGAAATGTGCCATTTTCCCAGGTTTTTCGATCATGATTACATGTGCTTCTTTCCATCTATCTGGGAAATATCTTAGTTTAAGCATATTGTTTATGATGTTGGTGATGTAAACAATAGCTTTTGTTGGTAGGTTTTTCAGCGCCCTGTTTGTGATATTGTCAGGTCCTGGGGCTTTTTTGGCATTAGTCATTTTTATTAGTTCCTTTATCTCTTCGGGAGATGTGTGTGTAATTCCTATTCTGCCCTTTTTTCTTTTTAGTCTTCTCGCTGCTCATTCTACCTCTTCTTCGAAGTCTATGTCTTCATTGGGGTGTTCGTTGTTCCTACACGCCCTTTCTAATTCGTCTTTCATGACTTTTGCTTTATCGATTTCCGTATGGACAATCCCGTTTACTCCGTGTAGGGGTGGTATGAGTTTCTTGTCCTTTCGGAGAATTTTTGATAATTTCCAGAAGGCGGATTTATTAGGGTTTAGCTCTTGGATATAGGTGTCCCAGCTTTCATTTCTATGATTGTGTAATTGTCTTTTCACTTCCCTGTCTAGCTCGTTTGCAATCCTTTTGTCCTCTGCTGTTCTTGTGCGGTATGCTCTTCTTCTTTTTCTGTTTTCTCTTTGATTAGGTTCTGAAGTTTTATGCTTATATCCCTAAATCTTCCTTTTTGTCTAGTGATTGTTTCGATTTTGGAGCTGGCATCGATAGCATTGTTTATTGTTTGTTCTAGTTTTATTACGCTGTGTTCTAATTCCGTAATATTATTTATTGTTGAGATATTACCGATGTTCTCGCTCACAATTCTTCTGAAGTTCAGGCAACTTGTCTTCTTTCTGTTGTGAGGCTGCAAATAGTTCATATATATTGCGCCCAGGGTCGGGACGATTAGATTGTGCGTCGAATCGCATTCATTTATAGAGTATATCTTATATTGTTGACCCACGTTGTGTAGGATTGCAATATCGAGGTGCGTAGGGAGTTCTCTGTGGAAACATGTCGGGTCTGTTGGTCCGATAACATAGGTGTTTGGTCTGTTTTCGAGATGGTTGCAGAGATGTCTTCCATTTCGGTTGGTCGTCCTGTCAAACCAATTGGGAGATCTAGCATTTAGGTCTCCAATAATTATAGTTGGCTCTTCTGAGTTCAGTATTAGGCTCAAATCTTCGTTGAAACTCGGATCATTTGGTCTAACGTAAGCTGACACTATTTTTAGTGCTTCGTTGTGGGCCTTAAGTCGACTGATTGTAGCTTCCATTGTCACCAGTCCGTCTGGTGTTGGGATATGCTCGTGTTCGAGTCCCTTTTTGACTAATATAACTGTTCCTCCTGATAATGCTCTATGATCCGTTCTATAGATATCGTAGCCAGGGAAATTTGTTTTCTTCATTTCCACTAGTTTGGTTTCTTGAAGGGCTACGATATCGAGCTCTAATCTGTTTATTATTTCATCCAGAAGGTTGATCTTTTTGAATATTCCGCCGGAATTCCATGACCAAATGCGTAGATCCTCGGTTTGGTTTGTTAACATTTTCGGACGGTCTCTCCAAATGCAGTCATCATTTTCGTCGCTTAATCCATCATGGACATCATCTCCATCATTTTGTTATTATACTCCGTGTGGAAGTTGGCGATGAGTGTGGCCGCATCTTGTACCGTTTGCGTTGGTACAGGGGCCTCTTCGATGACTTCTGGGGTTTTTTTTCGCTGCTTGTGCTTAGCTGACCCCATTGTTGACTGGTGCACTATTGATTGGCCTTCCTGCCGGTTTTGTGGGGGCAGTGGTCTTCCTTCTCGGTGCTTTGGAGCATCCACGGTAGTTAGCCGTATGCGCTTGTTCGCAGTTAGCGCATTTGGGGTCCGTTTCTTTGCTTTTTTGGCAGTCGTTGCTCAAGTGGTTTTCTCCGCACTTGACACATCTACAGCTGCAATGACAAGCCTTTGAGCTGTGATAATAGCCCTGGCAGTTGTAGCACTGCAGGGTGTCTTTTGTGATTTTGAATTCATCCTCCACATAGATTCGCATGTAGCATATATCAGTAATTCTTTTGATCTGTGCAACGTCCTCCTCTTTGAGGGTGACGATAAAGTGCGGCAGTACTTTCTTGTCGGCTTTTTTAGAGATCATATTGATCACCCTTGTTACTTCTATTCCTTTGTTGTTTAATTCTTCTTTGATTGCTACCGTGCTAGTGGTAGCAGATAGCCCTTTTATAATTACTCTTTTCAATTTATCGCTATCTATGGGATATGCGATGAATTCTACTTTCGGTGTGTGTTCTTCAAGGATGTGTACCATTCCTAAATAATCCTCTCTGGTTTTTGTATTTATTACTATCGATCTGCCTGATCGTGCAAATTTATTTACTGATATTATACCTTGATTAGCTGCTCTCTGCAGGATTTTTTGATGTTCTCATACAGTTTTGAGGATTATCGCCGGTGGTTTTGGCTTTTTAACTGTTGTCTCCTCGCTTATTTGCGGTGAGTTTTTTATTTCGGAGTTTTCTTTATCAACTTGGCTTTTTTCGCTAAATTTATTTTGGGCTATTTTCTTTTTCTGACTCCTTTCTTGAGTCTCTTTCGCAGCCTTGCTGAGTTCATTGTCTTTTCGCTGATTTATTATCTGCGTCTGTTTGTCGGCGACACTTATTTTAGTTTTTACACTACTGTCTGATTTCTCAGTAGTGGTGCCTGTCTTTTTTCCCTTTTTACTTTGAACTTTCGTCCAACCTGCAGGTTCGGTGATTACCTCGCTTGTTTCTGGCTCTTTGGGCTTGTCATTGCTTCCTGATGGCCTTGCGGGAGGGGGCTGTTGTATTATGTGGAGGGGCTCCATACTCTTCTTCCATAGTTCGGTGTCCATTTTTTCTTCTTCCTGTTGTTTGGTGGCTGCCAGTGACATAAAGTGACTGACTCACTTCTGTATCTCTCTGTCCTTTTCCTTGTTTTCTTTTCTCAACTCAGTCATCTGAGCGAGTAAGTCTTGGATCTGTTTGTTGGCCTTCTCCTCGCGGATTCGGCTTTCTTCTTTTAGAGATTTTATTTGTTCAGTTAGCACATTGAGCGACTTTAGAAGCTCATTGGCTTTCTCTTTTTCAGCCATCTCTTTGGCTTTCTTGTTAACTTCCTCTTCGTCTGAGGAGTCTCCTGTGGGACGTTGTCGTTTCTTTTTCTTTCCGGATTCTTGCTCCACTTCCTCGGTGGAGATGGTGTCCATGACTGGGGGTGTTTCTTGGATTGGGGGCGTGGTCTCGGCATCCATGACTGCCCTCTCCATAGTGATCGAGATTGCGTCGTCTGTGTCGACTTCGCTTTTTTCTTCTTCCGATTCTGGAGTGTATGAATCGTCCTCCGATGCTGGGATCTCTTTTATCGCGGGAGGATTTAAAGTTTTTTTTATAAAATTATTGTATAGCTCGACCGAGCTGGCAACTGGATGATTTGAATAAATCATTTTCTTCTTTTTTTGTGATGTCACTTGAGTGACAACACTTTCTGGGGGGGGGGGGGGAATATCACTCATGATGCCGTAAGGCAGTGAACAAAAGGTTCATACGATATAGAAAAATTCTACTTAGTAGACTCTGTTTTTTGCCGCCGGAACCTGCGCGGTAGTTCTCTCCCTGTGTTCACAGGGACGAATCCTCTTCCAGTTTCTCTCACCTCAGGAGCAGGGGCCGTTGCTGTCCGACTTTGTAAAAATCAAAGCCTTACAGTGTCATCCCTGATGACACACTGAGGTGAACCCGTAATCTTCGCAAACGCGAAGCTATTAAAGCCTCCGCGAGGAGCCTATAAAGACAGCTCCCCGACGGTTCAACTAAAAATAGCCTCGCATCCGCTTTAAATGTAGAACAAGTGCCTGTGCCACGCACGGTGTCTTACGCACCGGGAGCTGATAAGCTCCGTTGACTACAGGTCAGTTGCCCCGACCTAAGCACGCTTCTCTCTTCGCTCACGTCTGCACTGTTCGACCGCTCAAGTCGAACTATCTAGTCGAAAATTTTCATAAACGAGTACCAGATTTATAAAGCTATGCATGTGTCTGACAAAAATTCTATAATTAAATTATATATTGTTACAGAAACTATGGCTAACAAGGACTGTATATTATATGGAGCGTATGTATTGCATTTAGTTAATTTTATATACAGGGAGTTTGAATGCTGAATAAATTTAGGACATTCAAAGAAGATGTGATCGAGGTCACCTAGCTTACCGCAATGTTTGCAACTATCATCATCGATGACTTTAATTTTAAATAAATGGCATGAGTAGCATGCATGTCCAAAGCGTATTCGATTTATAGTAGTAATATATTTACGAGGAGCTTTGAAATTCTGAAACCAGGTTGTTTGAGGTATAGTTGGTTGTAAAGAGGTATACCTTTTATGGTTTGTAGAACAGTAATGTTTCCATTGCTCTTTCCATCTAAGTTGCTGATTTTTTTTGAAAATCGTAGTCACATCTGATGTATTAAGCATATATTTCAACGTAGAGCCAGTTGTTACACTCATTTTAGCCAAATGATCTACATATTCATTATGTTTGAGACCAATATGTGCTTTGACCCAAATAAATTTAATGTTAATTCCAGTCGATGATAAATGATACAATCGATCTTTTATTTCAAATATGTAGGGGTTGCTAAAATATGTCTATTTCAGGTGTTTTTAACATATTTTAGAGCTGCAGTAGAGATCTTAGAAGATTGCTACTCATATTGGTGTTCTCACTATAAGTGAGTATTATAACCTGAGTTCTGTGGAATAAAGAAAAGTAGTCTAAGCTTCTCTCAACCGTGTCCAATTTCTTGAAAAAAATAGGATTATTCTGTAATGCCATGCATAAAGGCTGAGAAGGTTTTTTCTCGCAATATTTGTTTGTAAGATCTGACTCGTTAAGTTGACGGACGCTTGAAAATAACTGGGAGCTAGTTAATAGAATTTTAAGAAGGCATTTTTCACTTAAAAAGTTTCTTCTATTTTCCACGGGTAGCTGAGCGGCTTCAACATACAAGGGTTGTATAGGGGTTGATCTCATAGCACCCAAACATACCCTCATAATAGAATTTTGAAACGTGTCGATTTTTCTTAAAAGGTTCTTGGAGGCGGAACCATAAAGAGTAGCACCGTAATCTAAAATAGATCGTATATAAGCGCGATAAAATAACAAGGATGTTTCTACATCGCAACCCCACCACGTTTTAGTTGTCATTCTGAGGAAATTGCTGCCTTTGTTACATCTATCAAGCATGTACTCTATGTGTTGTCTCCAAGTTAACTTCTTATCCAAAATAAGGCCTAGATATTTGACATGATTTTGAAGCTTGAAACATTGATCGTTCAGAATGATATTTTCATTTGTAGGAATGTTATGTCTTGTGAAGATAGATACTACTGATTTTTCTATAGATAAATTTGCTAAGGCTTTGTATACAGGTTTCATATTTTTTGTTTTCTGTTTAGATGCAGAAATGTATACAGAAGAAAATGGAAAAAACGGAAGAAGAAAAAGGTGTCTAAAAATGAAAATGGAGTTACACAAGAAACAGGCCCAAGCCTTCTTCCAACACCTGCAAGAAAAACCACAAGAATGTTTTATGTTGAGTTTTGATTGTCAGAAGAATCTTGTTTTGCCAAAAGTAACTTCAAATCAAAGTGCGTACTATTCACGACAGTTTTACTGTTATAACCTTTCATTATATTGTTCTGAAGCTATCTTCTTGTGGCATGTTAAAGTAATTACTATTTAAATGAGAATAAGCCACAATTAAAGGTTAAAGTACGTTTATTGACGTTTCAATTTTCACTTCGGAAATCGTTCTCAACATACAATTTATTTATAATTTACTCATGTTTGTATTTTGAGAACGATTTCCGAAGTGGAAATTGAAATGTCAATAAACGTACTTTAACCTTTAATTGTGGCTTATTCCCATTTAAATAGTAATAACCTTTCAGTAGTTAAAGGATTATCAAATGAATCCCTGAATCCCAGTACTGTCTCAATGTATACCTCGAAGGGGGCAAAAAAATTATGCAACAGGGTTTCTTCCATTGTATTTAATGCGTTGAGATCAGCTAATCTCTCAGGATATGACTCCATTCGTTTGGTGGCTAATGGTTGCGCTGGACAAAATAAGAATATAAATATTTTAACTATGTGCTGCAAGTTTCTGGATAGCTGTGCTCCAACAAGCATACGAAAAATTGAAATAGTTTTTCCTATAACAGCGCACTCATTCCTTCCTGGCGACAGAGTATTTGAGATGATAGAGAAAACATTAAAAAAAAATCAACAAAATTGTGAAAAAGAAGAATATCATGAAATTTTTAAGAAATATTGTACGATTAAGTTGATTGGAAGGGATTAAGTACCGTTGGTACCGAAGATGCTGCAGAGTAACAAGAATGGATAGGAGAAGTAATGACGAAATAAAGCAAAGAACATCAATAGAAACAGACATACAGACAGACATATACAGAACAAAAAAGACTAAAGTGGTATGGACATGTAAGAAGAACTAGCAACAGCAGATGGATAAAGAGAATAACCGAATGGAGTCCCATAAGAAGGAGAAAAAGAGGACGACCCCGAGAATCCTAGAGGAACGAAGTAGACGACGTCATGAGTAAGAGAGGCCTAAACTATGGAGAATGGGACTACAGAGAGAGATGGAAACGGTTGAGCGAGAGAAGGTAGTGAATACTGTCGAATCAGTGAATATATATATGATTTTGGGAATTGCACTCAGAATCTTAATTATGTTGTTAGTTAAGCAATTTACGTAAGGTAAGTTTTTGTAAATAACGGAATCTGTTGGTCTGTTATCACATTACCTGTCATATAAGTCTGAGTTGTAGATAAGTTGCTTGAGAATTTTACTAGGAGAGTCGTTATTCCAAAATATGTTGTATAATGGCTTTAAATTCTTTTGTAAGAACATTTCATTCTTCTTCTTAGAGTGCAGTCTCCGTATGGAGGTTGGCAATCATAATAACTATTTTTATTTTTGAACTTGCTGCTCTAAATAAATCAATCGATCTGCATTCATACCAATAACGTAAAATCTTCAACCATGAGTTCTGCCTTTAGCCAACAGATCTTCTTTCTTGAATCTTTCCCTGTATTATGAGTATCAAAATTTCATATTTTGGTCCCGTCATCACGTGGTCTAGGTATTCCAGTTTTCTGGTTTGTATAGTGGTGATTAGTTCTGTTTATTTACCAACCCTCTCCAGTACTTCTTTATTTGAAATTCTATCAGTCCATGATATTTTTAATACTCTGCGATACAACCACAGTTCGAAAGCCTCGATTCTTTTTAAATTGCATTTTTTTAATGTCCAAGTCTCAGCTCCATATAATAATATTGAAAATATATAACAGCAAATGGTACGTAGTCTGATCTCCAAATTTAGATTTTTGCATCTTTGGAGTGGCTTCATTCGTATAAATGCTGATCTGGCAATCTCTATTCGCCTGTTCATTTCTGCAGTATGATCATTTATTTCATTGATCAAAGTTCCCAAGTACTGATATTTTTCTACTTGTTCTATCACGTTACCATTAATTGTCAATAGGTGATGTATATTTTGTGGTCTTTTTGTAATTAGCATGTACCTCGTTTTATTAGCGTTTATAGTAATTCCCATCTTAGCACTATTCATATTTAAGCTTCCGATAAGATGTTGTAGATCTTCTATATTCGTTGCTATGATCACAGTGTCATCTGCATATCGTAAGTTGTTAATTAATTTTCCGATAACGGTAACTCCCGCTTTGATATTATTGAGCGTGTTTTGGAAAATTTTGGAAAAAAAAACACATCCCTGTCTAACTACTTTACAGATCTTCATTTCTTCTGATCTTCTTCTTCATTTCTACAGATCTTTTCTACTTTATCGAAAGCTTTTTCGTAGTCAACAAAGTGCAAGTGTAGACCAACGTTTACATCCCGACATCGCTGAATCAATATGTTGATGGCAAATAGTCCTTCTTGAGTTCCCATTTCATTTCGGAACCCGAACTGCGTCTCGCTAATATCCTCCTCTAGCCTTTCATATATTCTCTTATGTATTACTTTCAGCTGTACTTTTAAAGTATGACTAATAAGGCTCAGTGTTCGATAATCAGAGCACTATTTTGCTGCTTGTTTTTTTAGGGATTGTTTTAAATGCTGACGTCAGCCACCCTTGTGGAATTATTCCCGTATCGTACACCGTGTTGAATAAATCTGCCAATACTTCTAAATTATTCTCTTCCACTAGTTTTAATAGTTCTACTGGTATTTCATCTAATCTAGCTGCCATATTGTCTTTAGAGTTTTTGATAGCATATTTGATTTCATCTATCGTGATCTTCTGTCTCTCTAAAGGTTTTAATTCTTGTATTTTCTGCATTGCACTTCTTTCATATTGGAAAAGTTCTCTAACGTACTCCTCCCGTCGTCTTAATTTCTCTGGTAAATCTATTAGTAGTACTCCTTTTTTGTCTTTTATGTGTCCTTGCTGTCTATTTCGACCCATTCCAGTCACTTCGCTTATTTTTTGTGCTTATTTCTCATATCATATTTTTACAATTTGTATGTTTTGTGTATATGTTATGTTTTTATGTTAACTGTATTTATGTACTTATAGTTTTTACTAAGCATAGATTGTATTTGACGCATTTCAATACTTGTAAAAGTCAGATGAAATAAATAATATTGATTGATTGATTGGGTCTAGTTTTTCTATCTCTTTACATTGTTTCATTAAAGAGATTTCCTTAGCTGTTTTGATTTTTTCCTTAATTATTCGTTGTATTTCTTTATACTTCCGTAGATTTTTTCCTTTACATTTCCTTCTTTCTTCCATTTGTAATAGTATTTCTTCTGTCATCCACTGTTTTTTAGCCTCTGACCTATGTTGTATCAAACTTTTTTGAGCTGGTTTCAGTAATGTGTTTTTTATATTACACCACTTTTTATTTACATCCATAATTTGTTTGTTGTCAGTTACTTAGTGTTTTTTGCATATTAACATTCACGTTATTTTTTAATTCGTTTTTTATTTCTTTATTTTTTAGCATTCTTACATTAGTTTTTGGTTGTTGTTTTCTGAGTTCAGTTCTTTTTAATTTTATTTTCACGTCAGCAACTAACGGATTGTGGTCTGAGTTATTATCTACTCCAGGATAAATTTTAACTGAGGTTATAGAGTTTTTATATCTGCTATTTACGAGTATAAAGTCTATCTGGTTTCTGACAATGTGTTTTTTTGTATGTGAAGAAGACGTCCATCGCAACAACAGTCTTATATTTTCGGCTTTTCGAGTGCCAAGAGAAATAATTTACAAATCTTCCAGTCATCACTTACCCCTATTTAATAATAATAACTCAATTCTTTTCTGGCTATAGGTATTAAAGAAAGCTGATTAATGACACTAGTTCATATAAAATCTGGGCAGTCATAAAAATATAGATGTTGCCTTTTTATTGATTGTCAAAACGAAGATGTAGTTATTAAATTTATGAAACAAAGTAAGAAAAATCAAAATGTCGCTATTTATTTTTGCAAACAATGACCCTGTTTAATGATATATCCTTCTTGTTTTTCTGTGCTCAAATTATTAGTTTACAATTTATTATTTTATTTTGCCCTTTTTAGATGAATCTGCAAATATATATTAACACTTTCAGTCCCAGAGGTACTTAAAAGTACCAGTAACCGGAATCATTCTTATATCCCAGATATTGTTATCATAAAAATAATACTTTTTTAATCAAAAGAAAATCCTATAAAAATTTTTTAATAAATTTTAAACAATTTAATTTCCATAATTGATGTGTTGTTACTAAAACAATATGATACTAAAAAGTACCCCTTGTATAAATTCAAAATGAAAGAAAAAATTAAAGCATATTATAATAACTATATATTTCAATTATTTATCTAATATTATATGAAACAGTTTTTATTTTAATACATAAAAAAACTTTACATAAAGAGCAAATTGACATCGGTTTAGATTGTATTTTGTTCATACTACAAACTTCACATCTTCCCCTTCGATCATCAAATTTTGGCCAGTGATTTCTTCTATTGGACAATGTTATTTCCGAAGAAACGATAAAATTATGCCGCCGTTTTTTTTCTCTTGCAGTCTTGGTTGTTTTGTGGGGGAAAGCAAAACAGAGGCTGCTAGTAAGGTCTCTACGAAAATCCAAAAGATTTTTTAGAGGTGGCTCTAATACTTTTCTAGCTATAATAAAACTATTTACAAAGTTTATTTCTAGGCATGCACAAAAAAGTCGATGCCACCATATTTATTAGATCTTCTGTATAAACCGTAACATTGCCTTAGTTGGTCGTGATAGTCTACACTGCCCATAGATTCGTTTTAATATTTTATTACTTGGAGTACTGGGATGTTGATATTTTGCCATTACGTGCAAAAATCTTAAGATGGTCTAAAACCTATTCCTTGGCATAGTTTCTGCAACAAATGAAACAGATAGATCTTCTTGAGGTGACCAATAATTTCGGATTCCAGGAACTATATGGTAGCCCAATAAAAAATTTATCCCGATAAACGCTAAGAGTTCTTCCTTGGACATATTCAGTTGTTTTCCGTTTTGTGTGGCATAAAGTTTACTCTAATAAGTTATATTTTTTATGCTTTTATCTAAAAGCTTCACAAAAATAACTAAAGCGGTCTCAAACTCCCTAAAATGAACTTGTACCCAACTGCAGCTTCTGTATCTTGAGGAATTTCTGTATTTTTTTCCAATTTACCCCATTTTCTTTCAGGACATTCAGGTTCCATGTAGTTATCAGGCTCTTGATCTTGATGTTCATTAGGTTCTGGAATTTGTAGTCCGTTGGATTGGTCATTAGAAACTAATTTAGGATCTTCATTATTTACCTCTTCTTCTCGATTTATTTTTAAATCTATTCCAGCAGTAGTAACATCCAACTCATCATCGATATCTGATTCAACATCATATCTTGTGCAATATCTAATGTAGGCAAAAAATCATAACTTTCTATAAGTTCTAACAATTCTGCATCAGTCAAACCCTTTTTTTTTTTCACCACTGTGGACAATGTCTGAAATGAAAAATAATATATTACAATTATGCCCAACGGTACTCTCAAGTACCAATGAACAAATGTCATTTTTAGTGACTAAACATTCAAAACCATTTAAAAATAATAATTAGTTAAACAAAAAACTTACTTATGCCATTTTTTATAAACAAAACACTGTAGACGTTCGTACTACCAACGAAATCGCGTTGTTCAAGGTTAGACTTAGATGTACCGCTGGGAAATAATCGCTTAGTCGAAATAGTTTTAATGTAAAATAAATGAAGTGGTATTTAGGTGTACCGGTGGAACTTAAAGGTCGCCAAATTATAATTTCGTCTAGGATTGAAAGAGCAATGGGGGCTTTTCAACCACTAAAATGTAATTCACACAATTTTTCACTGATGATGGGCTTAATCAAGTTTTCACTGATGATGGTCTAATAGGACCAAAAACTTTCTGAATAATTGTAATCCGTTTGGATGTTTTCATTATTTTATTGATTTTTAATAAATATACCAATTACATTTAAGGTTTTTTTATTTCATTGTAAAACTTTTTTAGCTATGGTATACAGCCAACTACTGGGAATTATTCGATTTTAAGTTCTATGACTAATAACCTAATAACAAGGACAAAATTTAAAAAACCAATCAAGTTTATCATCGTCGAGTTCTACAACCCCTAGGAAATGGGAATGCACCAAAATATATTAAACACATTCATTAGTGGTTGTTGAATGATTAAGGGAGGTTTTAGTTAATTAGGTTATAATGTTAGGTATCTCGAGATAAATCGACGATAAAAACAGTAAGTTAGAAATGTGTTCCAGAACTAATCACATAGTAGAAGCAAGTAATTGAGAAGTTTGAGGCGCCGCCCTCTAATGACTTTATTTACATTTTGACTGTACTTTGCTAGCGTAAAATAAAGATCATGGTTAAATCTAAGGGCAACTGGCATATACTAAATTATTTCGAATCTTTGTTACTTTAAATCCCAGACTAAATGCATAAATAAACAGGTTAGGAGATGTTTATTTACAAGTTTGCTTGTAGGTGGATCGCGGGAAGGACCTTGATAATTAGGATTTATAATTCAAGTTCCGGTATTTAATTATAAAGTATGATCAAGAATTAAGATGGAAGTTGCATACTAAAACTTTAAAGAACAACTGTACTAGTAATAGTCATAAAATATTGGCACATTATCAATAGACAGCAAAAATTTTGCCATCATTTCCAAGAAATATCTCTCACTTCGACCTAGCTACACACTCTTTGGCAACTGCTTTCACCTCTCTTGTTAAACATATACTTAACTGCTACTTTACTGCCTTACTCTGCAACACTCTTTTCTTAATTTTAATTTTAATTTTGTTAAAGAATCCTTCTTTGTTCGAATAATATACAGTGTGGCGCACCGAAAACGAAACAGAGGCATTTACTGGCAGATAATTCCTTTTTTGAAAAAACGCTCGGACCCGTCGATTTTGTTTTCGAGGGGGACACAAAATTGGCATAAAATCACTTTAACATTTGCAGCCCCTTAAGCGGGGGTGGCATCATCCCTAAAATCTTAAATGAAAAGGGGGGTCGAATGATCCATTATTTTAAAGGTCTTTCAACTTCCTTTATAATGATGTAAAATTCATGTATTCAATTCAGTAGTTTTGGAGATTTATTGATTTAAAGTTTAAAGTAGACTTTAATAGGTACATCAAATTAGTGTGTACTTCTTTCAGAAGAAATTTGAGTAAAAGCATTTTCTTGATAAGTAAATGCTTTTATGTACTACGCCCATGGTTTATTAATAATAAAAATAGCAATTGAAGTGTCCTTTGTGACAAAAAAAATTGTTTCTTGAAGAAAGATAAGTAGAGAATGCCACGTACTTATTTTAAATAGGAAATAGTACATTAGTTTGCTATTGATTTGACCAATCTTTGTTGTTAAAATATCATTTATTGCTTTATACATAAATTAACCATGGTATATTCCACGGCAGAAAGGGTTGAAATTATTGAAATATTTTTCGGAAATAATCAGTGCGCTAATAGAACAGCACAAATTTTTAATGAGCGACATGAGAACAATAATGTGCACCGAAAATATGTTCTAGAACTTGTAGCTAAATTTCGGGAAACTAGATCAGTCGCCAATAAAAAACGTAATATTGAAAATCCTATAAGGAACGAAGCAACAGAAGTGGGGGTTTTAGGGCAAGTTATTGTAGATCCTACATTAAGTACCCGCAAATTGCAAACTTCGTGTGGTGTTAGTCGACGTACTGTCCAACGGATTCTAAAGGCCCATAATTTTCATCCGTATAAAATTCACCTTGTACAAGAACCTAATGAAGGCGATTTTGATAAGCGATTAGAATTTTGTGAAGTTATGAGTGAACGAATTACAAACGATGAACAATTTTTATTTAACATTTGCTTTTCCGACGAATGTTCCTTTTTTTTAAATGGCGAAGTAAATCGTCATAATTGTCGATATTGGTCGGACTCTAATCCCAGAATTTACCATGAGGTACACACACAGCAGCCACAAAAATTAAATGTTTGGGCTGGCATTTTTGGCGATCATTTGGTTGGTCCTTTTTTCTTACCTAAAAATTTGACTGGTGAAATGTATTTGGAATTACTGCAAAATGCCATAGATCCTGCGCTAACAGATATAATTGAAAATCAGAATGATGGTCGATACGTTGAGAATATGTTGATGTTCCAACAGGATGGTGCCCCACCACATTACGCATTAAGAGTTCGGCATTATTTAGATCAGACCTTTCCAGGTCAATGGATTGGTAGAAGAGGTGCCGTTGAATGGCCCCCAAGATCGCCAGATTTATCACCTTTGGATTTCTTTTTGTGGGGTTACTTAAAAAGCAAAATCTATGCTACTCAGCCAACATCCTTAGAAGATTTACGGCAAAGAATTGTGAATGAGTGCCATCAAATTACTCCTCAAATATTGCAAAATGTCCGGCAACGTTTTCAGCAAAATCTTTATTATTGCATGGAAAGTAATGGTGGTCATTTTCAACATTTACTCGGCTGACAGGTCAGTTCATTCTTTATTTTTTAACAACTTTGCTGCTATGTATTGATCTCCTCTTACGATGATGTATTTAAACTTTAAATCAATAAATCTCCGAAACTACTGAATTGAAGTACATGAATTTTACATCATTGTAAAGGGAGTTGAAAGACCTTTTAAATGATGGATCATTCGACCCCCCTTTCCATTTAAGATTTTAGGGATGATGCCACCCCCGCTTAGGGGGCTGCAAATGTTAATGTGATTTTATGCCAATTTTGTTTCCCCCTCGATAACAAAATCGACGGGTCCAAGCGTTTTTTTTAAACAGGAATCATCTGCCAGTAAATGCATCTGTTTCGTTTTCGGTGCGCCACCCTGTATACTGACGATTCTAAGAACAAAGTTAGTTGCGCTGTCACGCCTTCTAAAAATATTATCAAGATCTCGACACTTTCATCAATTGGCAGTATTTACACAGCCCAGTTAATGGAAATAGTTATGAATATAGTTAATGGAATAGTCATGAACTCAATAACAACGACACGTACTTCTCCAGATATCAGATATCTGTTCTGAGTCTCTTATGTCCTCAATTACGCAATTTATCCATAACCCTACTTCGAAGGAGTTTGCTTGACGATCATCATTGGGAGAACTGACCATCAGTTCATTAATGTCTGTGTCCCGTTTTACGTTTTGAATCTTGACAAAGGCAAGGGTTTCCTGCCGAAACGTTGATTGCAATTATACAGAGTGTTTTAATCTTTGTAGATGGAGACGGTTGTATAATTTTTTGCCGAATATATTACAGTTTTCTTTATTAATTTTATAGAAGGGGTCGGTAAATATACATCAAAAGTTGAATTTTTGGTAGAGTAGTCATGATTAGGTCTTGCTGGAAAAACAAGTGGGTGTTTACGAATCATGCAAACATTTTCTAAAATATATAAAGAAGGAAACGTTAAAATCCCGTGATTTTTAAAGTAGCTTCTGCAATGTGTTATTCTACTGAAGCCAAAAAGATACCGTATTACTCTTATTTGTAATTTAAAAATAACATCAGATTGGGCAGCTGTACTAGAACCCCAAAACCATATTGAAGATGAAACTCGAACAAAGAAAAATGCGCAGCTCTTAAAGAGTCGAATGTCGAAATTACAACGATGTTAGCTTTTAATTAATATTTGTTGTTATTTTACTCGTAGTTAAAAACAGATGCGAGATAAATGCGAAATTTTGTAATTATAAAAAAAGTAAATGCGAAATTCATGTTTTTTATTTGCGAAAATTCCATACCCCTACATCTAATATATTCCTTCATGCCTATAATAGTTTCTCTTTAATAAAGTAACAACTTGTATAGGGGTGTAAATTGGGGTTGAGTTGGTAATAACTACATAATGGCATTTACTTTCTATAATTTTTGGCTTTTCCTCTGCACTTGATTAGACATGTTGAGGGATTTCAGTTTGGGTACCTGAGGTGACATAAAACATATTTTTCTTTAATACTCCTTTTTTCGTTGGTATAGTAGATAATTTGTTGGTAAGATTACTCATTTGATTAGATATTTCACTGACGTTTGAAGAGAGCCTTTCTAACCCCATCTTAATCTCAGTTGAATTTAAGTCTTGGATATGAACCTTGATAGTATCCTCGGAACGGCCGAAAAAAACTGACGATAATCTTGTTTCATCTGCCTTATAGATTTTAAAATATTGTCAGTAAAGTATTGTCATTACCTTGTTTTTTGAAACATTCTGTATATATATATATATATATATATATATATATATATAAATATATATATATATATAAGTTATATATATATATATATATATATATATATATATATATATATATATATATATATATATTGTTATGATGTATTGTTTGTTAATGATGAGCAATGAGTATTTTTATTAATATAATATAATATAGGGTTTTTATCGCGGTTCTCAAAGAATTAGTTTGTAAGTACTTTTTTAAATTATCTTTATTAGATCTACTATGAAACATACATATATCGCACTCTCAGTGCAAGACTGCAGTAAGTCAGAATAAGTAAGTTTCGAGATAAAGGCGATTTTGTTTATTTTCGTGCTAATATCGGTGAAATAAGACACAAGTTTTAAGAAAAATTAACATTAAATTATGATTTTGCGTGCTTTTCAGCCTATATTGTATTAACCAAAAACAGAATTTTAAATAAAATAATATTAATGCTAAAAAAATTAGGAATTTCAAAGTTACAACACTTTTGCACGGAGAAAATTGTTAATAACTACAAATTTAGTATTAGAATTTTAAAGTTACAACACTTTTGCATGGAGAAAATTGTAAAAAGTGTAAACACATTTTCTGTGAGTTGTTGTCCTCTTCTCTTATATCATCTTGGGCCAAAATATTTTTATAAAAACTATGGTGGGCTTCTGGTATCATACCCGAATGGCATAAGTATACCAAATCTTTCTTTTTGGCCATTTGAATTTTTTCCTGTTCTTTGTAGGCAGGTTTAAGTAGCACTTCTCGTATATTATGTGTAGTCCGTGAAGATTTTTTTAAAATAAAAGATTTAGTATTTAAAAGAAGTATTAAACTTTACATTTTATATATTCCAAGAAATCAGATAGCTACCTAGAATAAATAGGTACCTAATAAAACGGCTTATCGCTAGCAGCAATTTAATCGTTCTATCTCTGCACATGTTTCTGATAGCCACAATTCCTTCTCTTTGTAATGACAATGTCATAACAAGGTAGAAAAATTATTTGCAAAATTTTCAATATTTTTATTTAAATTCAAAACAAAAGGACTATAATAAAACTATGCAAATCAGGCTACCTTGAGTACAGTGATTAACAAAAGGATTGAAATTCACTACCTTAGTAAAAGTTAGGAATTACGGGAGGACAATATGATAAGACAATCGCATCGGAAGGTTACATGAAGATTTAATACAATAATAATTTTTTAAGATAACCGTTTTTGCTTTCATAAGAAAAAATTTTTGGCTGTAAATAATTAGTCTTAATTTATGTGTTTTTAATCCAATCTAATAAATAAATGGTCAAATGACATCGCACACATTTTATGGAAAATATAATGTCACACAAAGGACATAAAACTTACATGAATAGATTGGTCTCGTAAATCTTTGTTTATTGTCTCGGCCGTTAATGGATTACGTAGACATGCTGTATATTAAAATTAAACACCACATATATAGATATTAAAATAACAAATATCTTACTTTTTTCGTACCTTTCATTGCTTGTTATCGAAACCATTGCAATGTTCCGTGCAAAACTGTTGTAACTCTGTTACATTAGAATTACAACAGTTTTGCACGGAACTTATGTACAAAAATACAAAATAGTTAAACTGTTGTTGTTGCAATATTTAGCCGGTTAAGCATTTGAAAGTTACTAAAGTTTTACAGGGGATAGATATGCATGTTTACAATCGAGTTCCATGATTACTTCATTTTCAGAAAATTTTGAGTTACTGCAGTCTTGCACTGAGGGTGCGATATATCTAACCTACCCAATGTAAATTTAAAATAAACTATCTTTAAATTGAAATTCTTATGAAACTAATTAAATTCTATAGACAATGTAAGATTTAAACAAACTACATATCTTCAAAATTGAAATTGTTATGACACTAACTAAATTATATTAACAAATTTTTGTACCTTTTTTTCACTGAATGCCTAAATGAACTGTTTTCCACTGTATAGATTATAATCACCACTCAATCTCTTCTTCGCAGCTTCGGTTATCCTTGTTTTTGTAAAATTACTTTTTCCAATTATCAGCTTCCACCAATTTAAGATATTTTTCTTCACCAGCATTCATAAACCACCAAGCAAACCAGCAAACAGCATTTATATTTATTCTTCTTTTCTATATACCAATATCCAATCACCAAATATATTATTTAATTGATTGACTGACTCTAACTAACTTTCATACTAAAAAACTGGCCATCATAGTAACTGTAACTGATTGACTAACTGAATGGACATCTTGAATCCAAATCACCGGGTATTTATATCTTTTTTCATGTTCCAGAATAATCTAGCAAGAAATCATGTTCCATTTGTTCTATTAAATACATGTCTGAATTTTCTAGAACAAACCATTTCGCAAACAAGGCCATCTCCGGTGATCTAGAGAATTCCTTACTTTTCTATTGATAATTTTGTTGACATTTAGGCTTTTCAGATCAGAATATACACTTAAATCAGTAACTATATATAAATTAAACATTTTAAACTAACATATTATTGTAACCCCACTTTATATTCCTAATTATGAATTTTTATCTGTCACTTTAAAGAGTATTTTTGGTTGCCTAGTCACATGGCTCACTTAAATATATCTACAATATTATAATTATTAAAATACAACTTTTTACAATTATTATATGTTAATTTCTTAAAAATGCCCTCACATAAATATATTTTTATAAAATTCCCTAGTACATAACTTATTAAAATAACCAAATACTTTTTATATCTAATATTATCTAGTAGTGTAACTTATAAATTATTTTCTATAAAACCAATCATATCAATACCCAAAAATAATATTTAAAATAAATAATTTACTTATTATTTTTTTAAATATTAATTTTCTATTAGTTTATTGTTCTGGTAAATACATCCCTGTCATCTGTCTATGTCAAACTGTCATGTCAAATGGAGCAATTGAAAATGGAGGCTATATCAAAAATAAAAACAACGAATGTAAGGTTCTATAATTATTTTGTATTCTGTTTATTTATAGACAAGATTTCCATTCACAAGGCTTTCATCTATATGAATTGTAAGTTTTACACTTTTCATATTATTTTTAGAAAGACCTTTATAGCATTAATTCTGTATCAAACCCCAAATTATGATTTTTAGGGTAGCAACAATTTCCATATGTACAAAATTCAACAAGTATGATGTCAAATTGATTCACAACAAAGAAACCTACCATCTATCTATGAAATGGATGTATAAGTAGACTGTTAGTGTTATTATTATTAGTGTTAAGTTTATAACCTAGATATGTCACTTCTTTTTGAAAAAATGTACCTTTTTCTTGATTTATTTTTAGTCCAACTTCATCTAATCTGTTTATTATAATTTTTAGGTGTTTCTCATGATCTTCAGCCGTTTTAGAAAAAATTAAAATATCATCAATGTAGTGAATTACAAAATGTTCATATTGATCCAAAATATCATGAAGACATCTACATAGAGCACTGCAAGATGATTGAGGTCCAAATGGTACTACTTTGAATTGATATACTTTTCCATCTATCTGAAATCCTGTATACTGTCTAATTTTTCTTTCTAGAGGTATTAACCAGAAACTATGCTGTAAATCAATTTTAGTGAAAAATGACATTCCTGTAATTCTTCCTAGTATTCCATATATACTCATTGGTGCTTCAAATTGCTTTTCAGTAATCTTGTTAATATTCCTTGCATCCAAACATAACCTGATTTCACCTGATCTTTTACGTACTACTACTATAGGGTTGATAAAACGTGTATCTGCCTTCTCAATGATTCCATCTTCTAACATATTATTAATTGTTCTATTTACTTCTTCTCTGTATTTATATGGTATTGGGTATGATTTTGTTTTAAAATCTTTTTCTTCTTCAACTTTTATACTATGGATATAATTTTGTGCAATTCTATTTTCTTTATTGACAAGTCCCTTGTGTTGCTGCAATATGGAAACGACTATTGATTTATATTCTTCAGGGCAATTTAAAACTTTCGTCATATCTTCTTCTTTACAAATAACATTATTCTTCATTATGTACTCATTATTCCTTGCTTCCAATTTTACGCACTCCACCTCGTAGGCATCCATCTGCTTAAAATTTCCATTCCTTAAATATTCACTACAATAATTATTCTTTACATTCTTTTGGGACATTTCCCTATCATCAAAATACATTTCTTCTTCATAAACATCATTATTTTCTTTTAATATATCCTATCAACTCTTATTCCTTCTTCCACCTCGTCTTTCTGCATAAATTTAATTATTTACCCTTCCAAAGTTACCATTTTTTCTTCAAAATCTATCTTTACTTTCTTCTTTTTCAATTCATCATTTCCCATTAATATATCAACACATAAATCCTTGACAATAAATCCTTGCATATTAATTTCTTTATTAAGAATATTAATTTTAAAATTGGCTAGTTTATCAATTTCACCCAACTTCTTATTATTTGCACCAACAATTTTAATTTTTGGAATCTTTATTATATCCGATAGTTTTAATGTATTAAAAATAAAATTCTCCGAGACTAAAGTACTTTCTGAACCAGTATCTATCATAATTTTAATCATTTTATTTTTGGCCAAAGCATTTATATAAATTAAATTAATAGATTCAATAATTTTATCTTCATCTAGAGAAATAAATTCAGAAGGTTTTTCATAATAGCAATGGCCCAACTTGTAATTCAGAAAGTTCACTGAACAAAATTTTGATTATTAGAATTGTCAGATTGTATCTGACCACTTGGATCTGATGTCCTATGTCTTTCCCTACTATGACTTCTACTCACATTTTCTTGCCTTGTACGATTTCGTTCGCTGTCTTCGCAGCTCCTATTCCTTCGAACACAATTTACCTATCTGTTATAGTTAGGTCGCTCTGTATTTCTTCTATTGTTAAAATCTTGTCTATTATTATTAGTACTGTTATTAAAATGTTGTCTATTATAACTAGTATTGTTATTAAAATTCTGTCTATTTTGATTACTGTTATTATTATTAAAATTTTGTAAACTATCACCATATCTATAATTATTATATAATTGTCTATATTGTTGATTATCATTTTTATTATATTGAAAGTTATTATTGTTTTTTCTGTTTTTATTTTTACTTGTCATATTGCCTCTTTGTATTCTTTGAATAAAATTAATAAAACTATCTATTGTTTGAATATTTTGTACAGTTACTGTTTGCACAACATCAGCATCAAAATGTCTAGATACATTTAAGACTGTTTCTTCCTCTCTAAGTGGTGGTTCCAAATATTTTGCAACCGTTATCAGTTTCAATGCATAATCTACCATATTTGATTTTAAATTGTGATTATACTTTCCAAAATATAGAATTTCTCTAAATTTGGCTTGCTCTAATTCACCCCAATAATAATTTAAAAATTTATTTTCAAATGTTTGAAAATTATCCAAATCATTTTCAATACTAGCAAACCAAGTTGCTGCATTGTCATTTAATGTCACTCTAATAATATAATCTTTAATATCATTAATATTATTCACAAATCTTAATTTATGTTTTAAACTATTTATGTATACTCTAGGATGCAAATGTTTTATATTACCAGAGAATTTAATTCCAGTCTCATTTGTTAAATTTAAGTAAGGTCTCCCTATGTCTCTCATTTGTGAAATATCATCTATTCTCTGTTCCATAGTTAAGTTTTTTTATCCATTTGTTTTTCTATTTGCTTTACAATTTTATTATTATTCTTTCTAATTTCTATTTCTTTTCTAATTTTCTATAATTCTCTTCCAATTTCTGTTCCATTTTTTTCATGTCCTCTTTGACTTCTTTTGAATTCTCTTCCATTTTTTTCGTCCTCTCTTCCATTTTCTGTTCTATTTTTTTTATGTCTTCTTTGACTTCTTTTGAATTCTCTTCCATTTTTTGTTCCATTTTTTTCGTATTCTCTTCCATTGTCTTGTTCATCTGCATCATTAATGACATCAAAGCTGCCATATTGACATTTTCCTCTCTTTCTGGATTCATTTCTGCAGTATCTTGTAGAACTTGAACTAAACTCTCCTCTTGTATAGGTTGTGTTTCTACTTCCACATCTTCTTCATTCTTTTTGCTTCTTGTACCTTTCTTTCCTTGAGACATTTTGAGACTACTTGTTCAAATATAATTAAAAATAAAATCTTTAATTTTTTTTTACTGATAATTAATTTAATTATATGAGAGCACTTATCTTCCCAAACTAATTCTTTTTAAATAGAGAGCCCCGCGGTGGGCGCCAAATTGTTATGATGTATTGTTTGTTAATGATGAGCAATGAGTATTTTTATTAATATAATATATAGGGTTTTTATCGCGGTTCTCAAAGAATTAGTTTGTAAGTACTTTTTTAAATTATCTTTATTAGATCTACTATGAAACACACATATATATCTAACCTACCGAATGTAAATTTAAAATAAACTATCTTTAAATTGAAATTCTTATGAAACTAATTAAATTCTATAGACAATGTAAGATTTAAACAAACTATATTCAAAATTGAAATTTTTGTACCTTTCTGTCACTGAATGCCTAAATGAACTGTTTTCCACTGTATAGATTATAATCACCACTCAATCTCTTCTTCGCAGCTTCGGTTATCCTTGTTTTTGTAAAATTACTTTTTCCAATTATCAGCTTCCACCAATTTAAGATATTTTCTTCACCAGCATTCATAAACCACCAAGCAAACCAGCAAACAGCATTTATATTTATTCTTCTTTTCTATATACCAATATCCAATCACCAAATATATTATTTAATTTTAATATTCAATTAACACTTCTTCCATTATCCAATCATCATTTATACATAACATAATTTTTAATCTTCAATAATATTTTCTTTAAACTGTTTCTTAATCTTGATTTAACTTACTATATTGAACAATTATAACTGATTGACTGACTCTAACTAACTTTCATACTAAAAAACTGGCCATCATAGTAACTGTAACTCATAACTGATTGACTAACTGAATGGACATCTTGAATCCAAATCACCGGGTATTTATATCTTTTTTTATGTTCCAGAATCATCTAGCAAGAAATCATGTTCCATTTGTTCTATTAAATACATGTCTGAATTTTCTAGAACAAACCATTTCGCAAACAAGGCCATCTCCGGTGATCTAGAGAATTCCTTACTTTTCTATTGATAATTTTGTTGACATTTAGGCTTTTCAGATCAGAATATACACTTAAATCAGTAACTATATATAAATTAAACATTTTAAACTAACATATTATTATAACCCCACTTTATATTCTTAATTATGAATTTCTATCTGTCACTTTAAAGAGTATTTTTGGTTGCCTAGTCACATGGCTCACTTAAATATATCTACAATATTATAATTATTAAAATACAACTTTTTACAATTATTATATGTTAATTTCTTAAAAATGCCCTCACATCAATATATTTTTATAAAATTCTTTAGTATATAACTTATTAAAATAACCAAATACTTTTTATATCTAATATTATCTAGTAGTGTAACTTATAAATTATTTTCTATAAACACCAATCATATCAATATATATATATATATATATATATATATATACATATATATATATATATATATATATATATATATATATATATTATATATATTGTTATGATATGTAAAATCAAGAAAATATTGGTTTGGTTAAAATATTTCAAAGTTCAACAAAAAATTAAAATAATTCAGATAAGTAGGATAATATCCAACAAACATTTCGGAGCAGGAAAGTTATTAAATCCTTGAATTACCTGTACCAAACAAAATGTAAGCTTTACATCAATCATTTCTTTGTTATACTTAAGTAACCCGCATAAGTTTAAGTGAAACAAAAGACAAATTGAAACGGGTTTTTACAAATACATTAGTGTAGTGATTAAAGACAATAGAGGATTATAGAAAGAGGTTTTTGTTAGTTTTAAGATTTATAGAAAAATAGTATTTGTAAATAAGTTTTAGGAAATTTATAATTATAGGTAAAAATTTGTTTGTTATCGAAATGAAGAAATGGGGGAATTGTGACGAGTTGTGATTGGCGGAGATTGAAAAAGGTGGGATAAGTGTATGGGAGAAAGTTTAGCGAGATTGAGGAGAGAGAAAAGATATGGTAGTTGGTTTCCAAGGCTTCAAGAAAGAACAGTGTTTGTTCTCTGTCGGTTCCCGAAATGTAGCAAGCAGTAGTGTTGAATGTTAGTGAGTTTTTGTGGAGTTAGTGTATCTGACAGAAGCTGAAACAACAAAATATTGTAAGTCATATTTCTCTACTTATATTCCAAGAGTCACTGTTCAGGCCAACGAGAGATTCAGTTTATCGTAAAGAGAAGATATTCCAAGAGTCAATTTTTCACTCGGGCCAACGAGAGATTCAGTTTATCGAGAGGAGAAAGGCTATCATAATTTGAATGATTTGTGCTTTTGAAGGAGATCATTAAAGACGATATACTTGCAACAATCTGTTGTACGATTGCTGATTACATAGGGAGCGGTTGAGAGGAGATAATATAGTCTACAAGGAACAAGGATTTGGACCACTCATCATCAGAGAGAGATATTTTGTTTCTGCAGTTTTTTTTTTCTTTTATTGATAACACAATTTTTACACGTAATTTAGAAAGGATATAAATATTTTGATTAGGAGAGTTAGAATAGTTTGGATTTTGAGTTTTCAATTAATATTGTTTGTACCATTAATTTTGATTGTTCACGTACGGAGAACAAAATTTTGAGAATCCTTATATGAGATTTGTTTATTGAAAACTTTTGAGTGTAAATTATTTCATTATTTTTATTTCAATATATAGTGTTAGATCATATGTGTTTTTTATTATTCCGGAATTCTCTGGACCTTACCTTTCACATGTAATAGCATAGATATTGAAGCACGAATTTAACCCTGAGATACAAGAATTAAAAATTGTGATAGAGTCAGAATCATATCATTTAAATAATTTTAATTAATCAAAAAAATTAATTAGCTAATTATTGCTTGGCGCACCAAGACTCTAAATATCACAATAACTGGCTTCCAAAACGTGGGGCTTGAAAATATCGCAGCTTTACATTTGAAGGAAGGGAAAGAGATCTGGAATAAGTACAGGTAATCCAGAGATAAAGACATATAACATTGAGGGAATTTGAATTTGAAAGTATTTTGACAATTTTTCCAGGGAATATAAATTTGATTTATTGATTGATCGTAGTTAGTGGATATTTACTGCTATTGAATTATTTGATTTTATTTTCTTTACCAATCGTACATTTGATATTTATTTTGAATTATTTGAATTTTACTGATTGCATATTTGATATTTGTCGTGAAAATTTAATACATTTGGGGAGAAATATTGTCGTGTTCTGAAACATATAGAGTGTTGTAAAATTTCACATTTGGCGGGGACAAAAACAATAACAAAAAGTAACAACATGTCTGTCACAAGGAGACAAAGTAAAATGCAGGAAAGGAAGGAGGATAACAGAGAAGATGAAACAATTTTGGAAGAAGTATCGGATAATGAAGGAAATGTGACAATAGTTGAGGAGAGAAAAGAACTATCAGGAATAGATAAAATATTACAACTAATGCAACTCCAGTCACTAAAAATGGATAGAAATCAACAAGAAACAAAACAAACAATAGAACTAAATAACAGGAATATAGAGCAGCGTTTGGAAAACTATGAACAAGAAATTAAAGGATGTGTTGAGGGGATAAAGAAAGAACTGATACAACAGATAGAAGAAATAACCATAAAGAATGCAAAACAAGAGACAGAGATAAAAGATATCCAAAATACGATGAAGGAAATAAAGATTGTCCAGAAAAAGGAATTAGAACAGTTAGAAGAAAAATTTGAAATGGCGCTACAAGAAGACAGGAAGGACGTAGAAAGAAGATTAAAGCAAAATGAAAAACAAATGGCAGAAATTGAACTAAGAGGGGTAGAGAGAAAAGAAGTTATCATCCATGGAACAAGCGAGGCGAAAATACAATTTGGCGGGGATATTCGGAAAACACACCCAGTACCGTTTGTTAAAAATTTGAAAACCAAATTTCAACATATTAGATATTTTGACGATTGCAAAGAAACAATTAGAAACCATTTGAAAGAAGGAGCAGCGTTATGGTATGAAAGCAAGGAAGATGAGTTTGAAAATTGGACAGATTTTGAAAATAAATTTCTCAACTATTTCTGGGGGAAAAATAAACAGAGAGAAATCAACCAAGAGCTACAGAATGGAAAATATCACGAAAAAATGGGAATATCTGAAGAAAGATATGCTTTGCAGATATATAACAATTCAAAATATCTAAAATACAAATATTCTACCGAACAGCTGGTAGAAATGATCAGCAGACATTTTGAGGAAACGTTGGAAGATCACGTGATTTTGAGAAACTATCAAGATATTGATAGTTTGTGCCAATTCCTTCAATTAAAAGAAGCAAAAAGAAAAGAAATGAGAAATAGAAGACAACATGACCAATATAATGGACCGGAAAGAAGGTATTCATTAAATTATGACCAGAGAAACCGACATCCCAGATCAACAAACTAATATAGGCCGAGAAATTACAATAATTACAATAGACAACAAAATTACGATAACAGGAATGACACACAACATAGAACATATGAAAATCACAACAGGAATAGAGATGCACAAAATACTCCGAATAGGAATACTAACGAACAAAGGGATGATAGAAATAACCAGAGCTTCCAACAACAAAATAGAAGGGAGATGAATCATGTAGCAATAGGAAACGAAAGACAAATCTCTAATTCTAATCTAATATTTTTAGATGCATTTATAAAACATAAAGCAATTAAAATTGTGATTGATTCTGGCTCGGAGATATCGCTAATCAATAAAAAACTAGTAAAAGAATTAAATTTGGACAGATTTGTGTATAAGATTCCTAGGGTTGATTTAGTGGGTGCAAACAATAAAAATTTGACGACAGTAAACGAAGGTTTGGGAGTACAGATAAGAGTGGGAAACAAATTCCATATTATGAAATGTGTGGTGATTGAAGATTTAAATCATGATATGATAGCGGGAATTGATGAATTGAGGAAAAAAGATATCACCATCAATTTTTCGGAAAATAAACTGGAAATCAGAGCAGAACCAGACAACACAGGAGAAGAAAAGCAAACAGATAGGAAAACAAATTCTGGAAGGATCAATGCACAGGAAAAACGCGAAGAAATCGATATGACTGTAGAGGATAAACCGAAAGTACAAGAACAAGATCTAACAGAAAAGAAAAAGAGAAGGAAGAAAAAGAAGAAGAGTTCGAAAAGAAAGCAGGAAAATAAGATGGAGACCAGAGAAAAACAGGAAATAGAAGGTACAGAAGAATTGTTGGCAACCGACGATAAAACAGAATGGAAGCAGGAAGAAAAAAAAGGTATCATCAGAGAAGTGAAAGGAAGAGAAACATGGTGCTCGGAATACCAAAGGGAATTAGAGGATAAAAAGAAAACAGAAGAAAAAATGGCACTGATGGACGAGAATCCAGAATTTTGTGAAGAAGTATTATGGACAGTGAACACATGTGAACAAAAGGTGGATGAAAGAAAAATAAATTGTAAAAAAAACATGGAGAAGGAAATAGAGAAGATTTTAGGAAACCATGGAGATTTTGTTAATAAAGTAAATCAAGTGGTTAAAAATTATGAACTTTCTTTTAAGGGAAAATACTTGGAAAAATTTAAAACGAAAATATATCCAATCCCGTATAAAGACAGGAAATATACGGGGTATTTGAACATTCACGACATTTGTCAGTATCATAAGTAGATTTTAATAACATAGTGAAATAATTTGATCCTAGAAAACTTTTGTCATTTTAAAATTTAACAAAGAGTTTTCGGCAGATCAAATGGCGGGGATTTGTTATGATATGTAAAATCAAGAAAATATTGGTTTGGTTAAAATATTTCAAAGTTCAACAAAAAATTAAAATAATTCAGATAAGTAGGATAATATCCAACAAACATTTCGGAGAAGGAAAGTTATTAAATCCTTGAATTACCTGTACCAAACAAAATGTAAGCTTTACATCAATCATTTCTTTGTTATACTTAAGTAACCCGCATAAGTTTAAGTGAAACAAAAGACAAATTGAAACGGGTTTTTACAAATACATTAGTGTAGTGATTAAAGACAATAGAGGATTATAGAAAGAGGTTTTTGTTAGTTTTAAGATTTATAGAAAAATAGTATTTGTAAATAAGTTTTAGGAAATTTATAATTATAGGTAAAAATTTGTTTGTTATCGAAATGAAGAAATGGGGGAATTGTGACGAGTTGTGATTGGCGGAGATTGAAAAAGGTGGGATAAGTGTATGGGAGAAAGTTTAGCGAGATTGAGGAGAGAGAAAAGATATGGTAGTTGGTTTCCAAGGCTTCAAGAA